>NC_141691.1:277827935-278456935 GCF_964263255.1 Lissotriton vulgaris
GGGGGTAAGTGCACAAGTTTAAAACATACAAATAAGTCACAGTTTTCAATTTTAAAAAAAACGAGCGTAGGGACACCTCCGGCTTCCGCCTCAGAGGTCAATCAATTCAATGACCGGCGCTTTTGCTCAGCGCTTACATAGAATGGGCGGTGGGCGTGGCCTATCGTGTGGGCGTGGCCTCGCGTTTCGTAGCGATGGCGTCCGTGTGCCGATTCCCTTCCCAACAGCGCTAAAATCCGCTGAAAGTGGGTGTCTGCTTGGCAGGGGAAATAGTTGGAGTGGCTGGGGGTAAGTGCACAAGTTAAAACATACAAATAAGTCACAGTTTTCAATTTAAAAAAAAACGAGCGTAGGGACACCTCCGGCTTCCACCTCAGAGGTCAATCAATTCAATGCCCGGCGCTTTTGCTCAGCGCTTACATAGAATGGGCGGTGGGCGTGGCCTAACGTGTGGGCGTGGCCTCGCGTTTCGTAGCGATGGCGTCCGTGTGCCGATTCCCTTCCCAACAGCGCTAAAATCCGCTGAAAGTGGGTGTCTGCTTGGCAGGGGAAATAGTTGGAGTGGCTGGGGGTAAGTGCACAAGTTTAAAACATACAAATAAGTCACAGTTTTCAATTTTTAAAAAAACGAGCGTAGGGACACCTCCGGCTTCCGCCTCAGAGGTCAATCAATTCAATTTAATGCTTGCCTTTGTGCATTTAAGAATGCAACAGATTCTTAAAACAGAGTGTGATGTGTTATTTGGAGGCAAACACGTCATCGTTTTTGGAGATCTCCTTCAGCTAACTACTGTGAAAGGCCAACCTGTGTTTAAAACAGTTACACATGAAGGCACCAGAAAATGCTTAGGAAATATTGGAAATGTTAATATATGGTCGCATTTCAAATATACAGAACTCATTCAAAATATGCGACAGGCAAAGGATGCTGATTATGGAAATATTCTTCAAGATATAAGAATTGGAAAACTAAGTGAACATGCCAATAAAACTTTACAGGCACGATTACTTTCAAATTTGTTTCCAAATGAAAATGTTGTGGCAGAGAATATATATAGTAAAGTGGCAGAAGATAAGTCAGTTATATGCGTGATGCCAACTCTACAAGAATGTTCAATCTTCAATGAAAAAATGTTAACGTTAGAAAATCAAGAAATTAAGAAACTGGAAGCTAAAGATAGAATAGAGCATGAAGGAAGTACTATTATTTTGTTAGAAAGGTTGAAGTTAAAATTGGATTCTTTAGAGAAATCAATATCTAACACTGCTGGTTTAGAAAATTATCTGTATGTATGTTTAAATTGTCGGATTATTTTACGAAGAAATTTACATGTGGAAAGAGGTTTGGTGAATGGAGCAATGGGTAGTGTTGTTGGTTTTGTGAATTACCCAAATAGAGAAGAGATTGAAATTTTGAAAATCAAATTTGATAAAATTGAAGAAATACAACAATTGAGTTGTTGTTCAGCTCGATTTTTGCTTGTAAAAGATTTATATGTCAGACGAAAACAGTTTCCTATTAGTTTGGCATATGCGATGACTATTCATAAATCTCAAGTTTTAAGTGTAGATTGTGCTTTGGTGAATATTGGAAGTACTGTGTTCAAAGAGGGTATGGCCTATGTTGCTTTATCTCGAGTCAGATCTTTACCTGGATTATACTTGATTGATTTTGATGAGATAAAGATTAGTGCAGATCTAAATTGTGTGAAGGAGTATAACAGGTTAAGAAGAGAATATGCTCCAAGTTTACCTCAATATCCTTTAATTGAAAAGCGTGTGGTAGGTCGAAAAAGAAGATATGAGAAAAAATGTAGTGTAGTGGTAGAGAAAAGAAAAAAGTAAATGAACCTGTGATTGGAAGCATAAAGAAAAAGGATACTACTGAAGAGGTTGTTGGATTTCAGTTGGAAAACAGTTCTGGTGTCAACTGCTATGCAAATGTAGTGGTTAATGTTTTTTTTTTCTTGAAACTTTACAACAACAGATTTTTGAAAATCGGTACCTAACATTTTGTTGTTTATTGAATTCTGTGTTTGAGAAATGTAGCAGTGATAACACTAAAATAGAAAATGTTTCTAATATTAGACATATGTGCTGGATTAAATCAATTTTCTCTGAATATTCAGCAAGATTGTCAGGAATTTATTATGTATATGCTTGCTGTTTTACAAGATGAAGGTGTAGATATTGATAGTCTTTTTGGTCTTTCCTATAAATGGCAGCATGACTGCGACAATTGTTCATTTTCAAGTAGTACTGACATACACACTGAAAGATTTATACATTTACCATTTCCAGACTGTAAAGCAGTGTCTTTCAATAATCTAGTTAGAGAAGCAAATCAAAACATGGTCTGTTCTCAATGTAACTCAGAAATGTTATCAACATTATTTATCCGAAGATATGGACAGTATATAATTTTAATGCTCCAACGATGCAGACCTGATTGAACAAAATTGACAACTTCAATTAAAAATGTTATGGCTTCTCAACCATCAATTTCTGGAAGAACTTTTGTAACTGTAGCAATTATCTTCCATGATGGTCCTTCTACAACATTAGGACATTACACAGCCTATTTAAAATCTCCAAAAGGTTGGACACACTGTTATGATACTCAATTGACTTTTAATAAACGTTTGCCTTTTGACTTACCAAATTCTTACCTAGTGTTTTTGCCACCCAATTTTAGGAAAATTAATTGGCCTAGGAAGATTACTGCTATTAAGAAAGGATACTCTGTTGTTCAGAATTAGTTTGTGAGTGAGGGTGAGCAAATTATAAAAAAAACTTGTATTTGAGATAATGATAGCATCAGGTAGAGGTTTTACTAATCTTAGATGGTAGAGAACACGTTGGAACTTTTGATTCTAAAGGTCGGGTAAAGAAAGGTTAAGAGTACAAATAAGTAATTTGCAAACTAAACACTTTACACATACTATTTGGCCGTGAGGAGAAGTATCTCAGAACAAAATGACTACTTCGGGGAAATGTTGTTAGAACATGCTTGTATGGAAGTTTATTTAGAGGGTATAAAAAATAAGTGATATTGTTTTCTTACTTTGTGATTGTTGGAGATGTAGCATACTTAAACAAGAAATTGCGAATTAGAGAAAAACATTTAAGATATGTTTTTTTCGAATGTTTACATTATGTATTCAAATGTTGTATGTTTTTTTTTAAACACAATCTTTTTGATTGTGTTTTTTTTTTACCCGCTGTCATATGATAAGTAGTATTGCACTCACTCTTTTAAGTGAAATTCAATACATTCTGAGAACAGCAAAATAAAATAATTAAAATATTGGACAGATTATTTTGTATTTTGTATTGCGAAATATACATTAGAACTGAATTGTTTCATCTCTTCCACAGATATTATATATATAAGGTAAGTACGACTTATCTTTCTCGCTTCCCTCACCCATCTATCACTTCTGTCACTGGCACTGCCTTTCACTCAATCTAACGATTCAGAAAAGGGGGTGGTGATGAACAGAGTGTCTGAATTAAACAGACCACTCTTACCCAGTCCAAAGATCAGGGCTTGATCCATCACCGTTTTTTAGCTCACTGCACCATCCCAGCTCAGAACCTGGCTATATGCAAATTAGTCTGTCCCTGGCCCAGTGCATCATGGGAACAGGGCAGACCAAACTACCAAGCCAATTCTTATACTGGGAAGGAAACAAGCTACCGGGGACCGGTTTCTGGCATTTCAGCCGTCTTCGGCCCGGCTTGCTTGAATCCTGATGGTGCAATGAGCAAGGGACTCACATCTGAGTATACCCTTCCACGCTTATGGTGGACAAAAACGATTCAGAAAAGGGGGTGGTGATGAACAGAGTGTCTGAATTAAACAGACCACTCTTACCCAGTCCAAAGATCAGGGCTTGATCCATCACCGTTTTTTAGCTCACTGCACCATCCCAGCTCAGAACCTGGCTATATGCAAATTAGTCTGTCCCTGGCCCAGTGCATCATGGGAACAGGGCAGACCAAACTACCAAGCCAATTCTTATACTGGGAAGGAAACAAGCTACCGGGGACCGGTTTCTGGCATTTCAGCCGTCTTCGGCCCGGCTTGCTTGAATCCTGATGGTGCAATGAGCAAGGGACTCACATCTGAGTATACCCTTCCACGCTTATGGTGGACAAAAACGATTCAGAAAAGGGGGTGGTGATGAACAGAGTGTCTGAATTAAACAGACCACTCTTACCCAGTCCAAAGATCAGGGCTTGATCCATCACCGTTTTTTAGCTCACTGCACCATCCCAGCTCAGAACCTGGCTATATGCAAATTAGTCTGTCCCTGGCCCAGTGCATCATGGGAACAGGGCAGACCAAACTACCAAGCCAATTCTTATACTGGGAAGGAAACAAGCTATCGGGGACCGGTTTCTGGCATTTCAGCCGTCTTCGGCCCGGCTTGCTTGAATCCTGATGGTGCAATGAGCAAGGGACTCACATCTGAGTATACCCTTCCACGCTTATGGTGGACAAAAACGATTCAGAAAAGGGGGTGGTGATGAACAGAGTGTCTGAATTAAACAGACCACTCTTACCCAGTCCAAAGATCAGGGCTTGATCCATCACCGTTTTTTAGCTCACTGCACCATCCCAGCTCAGAACCTGGCTATATGCAAATTAGTCTGTCCCTGGCCCAGTGCATCATGGGAACAGGGCAGACCAAACTACCAAGCCAATTCTTATACTGGGAAGGAAACAAGCTACCGGGGACCGGTTTCTGGCATTTCAGCCGTCTTCGGCCCGGCTTGCTTGAATCCTGATGGTGCAATGAGCAAGGGACTCACATCTGAGTATACCCTTCCACGCTTATGGTGGACAAAAACGATTCAGAAAAGGGGGTGGTGATGAACAGAGTGTCTGAATTAAACAGACCACTCTTACCCAGTCCAAAGATCAGGGCTTGATCCATCACCGTTTTTTAGCTCACTGCACCATCCCAGCTCAGAACCTGGCTATATGCAAATTAGTCTGTCCCTGGCCCAGTGCATCATGGGAACAGGGCAGACCAAACTACCAAGCCAATTCTTATACTGGGAAGGAAACAAGCTACCGGGGACCGGTTTCTGGCATTTCAGCCGTCTTCGGCTCTTCTGCCAGAAACCGGTCCCCGGTAGCTTGTTTCCTTTCTGGTGAAGAATTGGCTTGGTAGTTTAGTCTGCCCTGTTCCCATGATGCACTGGGCCAGGGACAGACTGATTTGCATATAGCCAGGTTCTGAGCTGGGATGGGGCAGTGAGATAAATAACGGTGATGGATCAAGCCCTGATCTTTGGACTGGGTAAGAGTGGTCTGCTCAATTCAAACACTCTGTTCATCACCACCCCCTTTTCTGAATCGATTTTGGCCACTATAGGTGTGGCAGGGTATACTCAGACATGAGTCCCTTTCTCACTGCTCCATCAGGATTCAAGCAAGCCGGGCCGAAGACGGCTGAAATGCCAGAAACCGGTCCCCGGTAGCTTGTTTCCTTTCTGGTGAAGAATTGGCTTGGTAGTTTAGTCTGCCCTGTTCCCATGATGCACTGGGCCAGGTACAGACTGATTTGCATATAGCCAGGTTCTGAGCTGGGATGGGGCAGTGAGATAAATAACGGTGATGGATCAAGCCCTGATCTTTGGACTGGGTAAGAGTGGTATGCTCAATTCAGACACTCTGTTCATCACCACCCCCTTTTCTGAATCGATTTTGGCCACTATAGGTGTGGCAGGGTATACTCAGACATGAGTCCCTTTCTCACTGCTCCATCAGGATTCAAGCAAGCCGGGCCGAAGACGGCTGAAATGCCAGAAACCGGTCCCCGGTAGCTTGTTTCCTTTCTGGTGAAGAATTGGCTTGGTAGTTTAGTCTGCCCTGTTCCCATGATGCACTGGGCCAGGGACAGACTGATTTGCATATAGCCAGGTTCTGAGCTGGGATGGGGCAGTGAGATAAATAACGGTGATGGATCAAGCCCTGATCTTTGGACTGGGTAAGAGTGGTCTGCTCAATTCAGACACTCTGTTCATCACCACCCCCTTTTCTGAATCGATTTTGGCCACTCTAGTTGTGGCAGTGTATACTCAGACATGAGTCCCTTTCTCACTGCTCCATCAGGATTCAAGCAAGCCGGGACGAAGACGGCTGAAATGCCAGAAACCGGTCCCCGGTAGCTTGTTTCCTTTCTGGTGAAGAATTGGCTTGGTAGTTTAGTCTGCCCTGTTCCCATGATGCACTGGGCCAGGGACAGACTGTTTTGCATATAGCCAGGTTCTGAGCTGGGATGGGGCAGTGAGATAAATAACGGTGATGGATCAAGCCCTGATCTTTGGACTGGGTAAGAGTGGTCTGCTCAATTCAGACACTCTGTTCATCACCACCCCCTTTTCTGAATCGATTTCACTCAATCTAAGTCATATTCTCCCACTTCATATTTTCTTCTCTGTTCATCATTGTCATTCTCTTTCTCCTGCTCCTATTTCACTTATTTTCTTTCGCTCACTCCATCTGTCAATCCTTTTCCCTTATTCCCCTTTCTTCAATGTCTTTTGCTAATTTTCATACCTTGAGTCTCTCACTTTTTTCACTCCATTTCTCTCTTTATTTTTCTAGACTCAGTCTAACCACTTCATTTCCTTTCAGTCACACACTCTACCTCTCTTTGTCTTTCAGGTACTCTCTTTCTATCTCTCTCTGTCATCCTTCCTCTCTTTCCCTTTCTATTTTTTTTACTCATACTTTCTGTTGTATTATGAAATATATATTATAACTAAATGTTTTCTTTTCTTCCACAGATAGTATATATTTTTAAAGAAATATACTATTAATTTGTCATTATTTATGAGGTAAGTATGACAAACAAAAATATTTTTTCATCACTCTCTTACTTTTCTTTCTCTCTTTCTCATTCTTTAATATCTCTTATTCCCCTTCATTTACTCATTTTACTCTCCTTTACTGATTCTCATTACATTCTCATTACTTCCCTTCATTTTTCTTTACAGTCTTTCTGTCACTATCAGTACTCTTTCTTCACCCTCACTCACCTTGTCCAACTACATCTTTCTCTCTCTGTCCTTTATTTCTCTTTCCTATCTTCCTTTATCACTACCTTTGTCTTGTTCTATCCTCAGTATTTTCTCACTCCCCCTTACTCTCTTTCCATAACATCATCCCTCAGTCACCTTCACTCACTCAACTTATTTCACTTTGTCACTCTCTTTCACTCACTTCCCTTCATTTTATCACCTCCCTCACTCTCCTTCCCTCCATCCATCTCTAAGTCTCTTTTTCCTCAATCACTACTTTGTGTTGCATTATCGCTCAATCTCTTCTCACTCCCCCTTACTATATTTCTATTACATCATCCCTTACTGATCTTCAGCCACTCCACTTTTTTTACTCCTTCACTCCCTCTTGCTCAGTCCCCTTCCTTTATTCTCTCCATCACTCTGCTTTCCTCCATCCGTCTCTAAGTCTCTTCCTCTGTTTTAGTAAGTGTAAGTGTTTTATTCCTTCATACTCTCTCAGTTTTCTTGTGTTTGTCTATTTCACTGTCTCCGTCTCTGTTGTCTATTTTTCATTTTCTTTTCTCTCTTTCCATAAATACTTGCCTCTCATTTACTTATTTTTCTTTTCTGTTAATATGCTTTTTTTCCATTACTCCTTTCCCCTCAATCTTATATCCCTTCCCTCACTATCACTGCCCTTTACTCAATCTTACTCCTCTTCTCCTACTTCATGTTCTCTTCTCTGTGCATCACTCCCATTCCTTTTCTTCTTCTCCGATTTCATCAGTACGCCTCAGTTTCTTTTCCTCAGGGGCAGATTTAGAAGCCCTTTGCACCTCTTTTACACCGCCCCTGTGTCACTTTTCTTACGCAGTGGCAGCGCAAAAGAAGCGCTATAGTGCAGGGTATTTAGAATGTGACACATCAGGGAGATGTGTCACGTTGTAAAACCCTGCACCACATGAAACCAGTGTCAGGTTTCATGTGTGCGTTTCCACGCAGGGGTGGGCGTTCCGTCGCAGGAACGCCCTTGAAAAGTGATTCAGTGAAATCTACAAGATTTAACTGAGTCACTTTACCAACGCTGATGCGTCAAAACCTTGCACCTGGTTGAAGCAGGTGTAAGGCTTGACGCACCACATTGCAGATAGGGCAAGTTGGAAAAGTGCTGGAGTTGCGTGCCGCAAGCAACACAATTTCAGCACTGTGCCAACTTAACTCCCTAGATGCGACACGCATCTGTTTATTCTTGTGCCATGTGCACCGCATTGCAAATGGGGTGCATCATGGGTGTCGCAAGAATAAACTTGTGTGACGCATCTTTCCTAGCGCATCTCTGCTAATTTGCAGAGATGTGTTAGGTAACATAAATCTATCACTCTTTGACTTCCCTTTCTTCACTCACCATACTCGCCTTTCCTCACTCATTCCCTCAGTCTCTTCCTCCCCTTCCCTTTCTCTGCCCCTGCCCCACTTCTATCACTCCCCCTCCCTCATTCTCTTTTCTTTACTGCCCTTCCCTTAGTTTTTCACTCCCCTTAACCCACTCCCCTACCCTTAGTCCCCTTCTTTCAGTCAGACTTCGACTCCCCTTTTGTCACTCACCATTTATTAATTAATTAATTAATTATTTATTTATTTATTTAATTTTATTTTAAAAGTTTTATATAGCGCTGGCTAGACCTGGATGTATCAGAGCACTTTACATGAGCATCAGATCATAGTTAAAGGTTACATCGTTACAAAGGTTACACAGTTCCTAGAGCATGTTAACATAGTTACTTGTAAGGTCGAGATAAACAATAAGCACAAATACGTAAGGGGAAAAGCAGGCAAGGGGAGAGATTCAGGGGAGGGGGGTTGAAGCAGGGGAAGTAGACAGATAATGAAGGTGGGAAAGAGGAGGGGAGGGTGGGAGACACAGCATGGGGAGAGGAGGAGAAGGGTGACTGGGACACAAACCGGTAGACGAGTCAAGGCAAAGTCCAAAGTCCAGTAAGCTGTGATCCCAGGGGAAGTGGTATCCCTTCCCTATCTCTATTGCAAGAGGCTCCCTTGACGAAGTGGACTCTCTCAGAGGAGTTTCTGAGACTCCAAGGCCTACATACTAGATCCTTCCCCAAAAAGGGGAGAGGGAGTGCTTTGGCAAGGGGAGCCATACTATACCTCAAGTGTGAGTGGTTCCCTTGGCGCAGTGGACTCACTCAGCAGGTTCGCTGAGACTCCAGAGTATAAAGATTGGACCTTTCCCCAACAAGGGGAGAAGGAGTGCTTAGTCAAAGGGCACAAAGGACAGGGGGTAGGCAGAGTAGCAGGCAAGGGTAGAGATTCAGGAGAGAGAGGATAGGAGCTAGGGAAGAGACAATAAGGAGAGATGAAAAGAAGTCTGCCTAAAGACCGACTGGGTAGGTGACGACCAAGGGGGGAATCTATGGCCCATCTCCCCTATAGCTAAACCAAGTAGCTCCATTGGGCATCAGACAAAATAGTTCAGTCTCAAAACATTGAGAGAAGAGGGAGGGAGAGACATAACTAGAGGGAAGATGCGGTAGGAGACGACAGGAGAGACGAAAGGAAGTGCAACAATGTGGTTCAACAATATACCAGAAAAAGATAAACAAGTAAACATTAAGTCAAACAATCAGCAATACAATTTGGGAAGTAGTGGGGCATAGGGAAGTAGGGAAAGAGGATGCCTCTGACACTGAGTACAATGCCTTTGCGCACGCTGTACAAATGTTGTTCTATCTTCTTTCACGGGGCGACAGGGCCATCTACATATCTTAAACAATGCTACTCTGCATATATATTGCAGGGAGGCATTTTATGATGAATAAGATTTTCCACAGGTTAGATAGAGGAGACAATTCTGCTGACATTGAGAGGTCCCTGCCTGGTGAGGCTTCACTAAGCAGCTGCCTAACATGTCTAGTTTGTGATCAAGACGCACTCCTACATTCTGTCATGCAAGGTTATGGGATTGGACCATCATTGTGGTTGAGGATTGAGGGGGTGGGGAATTCTTGGCTATACACACACACTCTAGATGCACAGAGTTGGGATTGCATAGTAGGAATACACCTGATTATGATCTTGTTTTAGAAGTCTGCATATATACACTGTAGAACTATACCTGCTATTTACTATTTTGGTGATTGTAATCCCTTTCATCTGCTTCGGTCTACTGATTATCACAGAACACGTATTCTATACAAGAATAACTTTGGTTCAATAAGTTTATTGAAGAACAAGAGTGCACAAGTGACTGAGCGAAAGGGTTATTATATCTGTTACCATGATTCTGGAGGGGTCATGTTTGGTGGTTGTCAAACCATTTTGCTCCCTTTTAGGTTAGGGGGCTTATGGTGGCACTGTGAGGTAGCTGGTTTCTTGGCCAACATTTACTTCAGGGGTGCATGGAATCAGTCTAGGCACCTCACCCTAAGTTTTTTGTTCACAATTCCACAGATCCTACGTATTAGTGGGAGCTACACGACATGGCACCACCTTTGGTTCGGTTCTTATTTTATGGTTCACTCTGAGTAGTTCAATTAAGCCTTCTCAGAAACTCCTACTCACCTTCGAATCGGAGAAGTCAGTGGTGGTAGGGAAAGCCCCCTCAGCTGGGTATGTAGACATGAAGCATACGCTGGAGGTTGTTCAAGCTTGAAGGAAAAATAATTCCCACATTGTATTAACCCGCTCAGTAATTTATTGATTTTATGAATGGGACTAGCAGACCAGGCACTAAACCTTGCAGTGAACTGCAGCTATGCAGTTGCTCTAAAGTTATTAATTTTTGGCCTCCCGGCTATGGATGGAGATGTCACCTTCATTGAGGCACCCGAAGCATTTAGGACAGAGATATTGGATTCCTGGGTTCAACTCCCAGCTACAAATGCTCACATACAATTATTTCATACCTACATTGAGGATAAAACACCAGAGGGATACACTCCATATGAAGACAGATTTCTCTATCTTACCAAGAACATATTAATTGGTTTAAAGGCACCCTCCCACACACAAAAGAAAATGTGAGACTCTGTACACTCAGTAAGGAAGTTAGCCGACACTCCTAATCGAACAGTAACAGAAATGGATACTGTAGTAATCTACCTGCTATCTATTATATCTTGCATGTTCCTACTATGTCCTCTCCCATTCCCATACCAATTGAATGTTTAAGTTTGAATATTCACTTGTTCTTCTGTCTTGGCAGTTTCCTGGGAGCTGCTGAGACTAATGGTCATTAAAGTACTTTTATCCCATCACATTTGTCTGGGTGGACATTACTTCACATAGCCTATGTGGAGAATTAGTAAAAATATACAGAAATCTCACACAGTTCATAATGTGAAAACGAAGAGTAAAGGACTGCTCAAGCTGTACAACCAAAACTGGCTACTACTAGTATCAGCCAACAAACACTGAGGGGCACATTAGGATGGCCTAGCGGAACTCGGGGTCCCGACATTGCCATTAGGATGCGCCCGCCACAGTGGCGGGCGCATTCCTCAATTTAACATTGTGGCGGGCGGTGCTCACTGCTCCGCCCGCCACAATGTTAAAAACAGAAGCACGCATTTGCATCTTCGAAGCGGCAGGCACCACATGTTACTCGTTTTCCGCCCCGGCCGCAAGGCGACCGGGGTGTAAAAGTGCCGGGCGGTGTTTGGCTCAGTGGCGGTCCCCCCGCCATTGTAATGTGGCGGGGGGGAAAAGGGTGGCGGGTGGGCATTTCTGTCAGGCGGATCGCCACCGCCACCATGGCGGTGGCGATCCGCCCGACATCATAATGGAGCCCTTAATGTTGTTATGGAAAAGATTCCTACCAGTCAGGAGCAAATTCGAGTCTGGATAGCACAAAAAACAAGCTAGCTTGAAACATTATTTCCCCATACAGGCCTACAGAAAAACACAGAATACTGTTTTTGCTTGCCGATGGCGATGGCTTTTCTGGTGGGATCTGATCAGGGAGAAATCGTGGACAAAAAATAGCATTTGGCCTGTCTCGCCTTTTCTCACTCTTTCCCTCAGTCCCTTCCTCCCCTTCACACAGTCATTTCAATCATTCATTTATGCACTACACTTTCATTCAAAAAAATGAACGACACAGTGTGTTAGGAATACAACTCTTTTAGGAGAAGTGAATGAGTTCTGAAAATAACTTTTTTTTTCTTTTGCTGCTTTATATTTTTTTCCCTTGTTTTAAAGTTTTATATATTTTTTTGGTTTTTTTGAAGAAGATTCAGGAACTGCAACTTGGAAACTGTTAAAAAAACAACAAAATAAAAAAAAATTAACTCCTTTCAGAGCATTTATGGTTCTGAATGCTGCGTTCAATTAGATTCAGGCTCTGCTCTCCATATGTAATAAGATCAAAGCATTTGTTGCACCACATATGGAAAGGGGCGACCACTCGGTCCCCCCGAACGTATGGATGGGTGCCCCGATCCTCCCGGGAAACCATTTTGGGCGGGGGGGGCGTGTCTTGGCTGGTATGCCCGAAGCGGCGTAGCCGGGGCGCGCCTTTTTCCCGCCCAAGAGGGGTTGTCCTAGACACCTACGCCAAAGACCATGCCCAGTAGGCGTACCGGAGGAGGGTACACGCCCTCCCGCAGAAGAATAAATAGAGCAGGAATCCGAAGAAGCGTCCTCTTGTTCCTGTGCTCTGAAGGCTGCACCCACTCATTGCTCGTGAGCCCTCGACGGAACAAGCAGCAATTTTGAGAACTTGTAATTCTTGTGTTTCTCTTTCAGTGATTGGGAGTCGAAGAGTCCAGGACCTCGTTGATCATCTGGAGCGGATACTCTAAACCATGGCTGGCAAGAAAGCAGAAAAGGGTTCCGAGACGGATAAGGTGCTACGCCTGTTGTCAAACCGGATGGCTTGCATGGACCGAAAACTCGGACAAGTCCAATCGATCGGCCGAGGTTTGGCGGAGGTCAAAAAACAACTGGCTGCACTGAGCAATCCCGGTAACCCTAAGAAGGTAATAGGCCCGGCCTTGCCGGGAGTCGTCCCCGAGGGTAGAGGGAAGCGGGTCAAGAAGAGGGCGGTTTCAGGGGAGGTTCCGGTCCCAGAGGTACCCCCACTCGCCCCTATCACACCGGCAGACAACCCGGTACCGATCCCAGGTGCGGGTCAGCCTATCCCGGTAGTGATTACCCCCGCTAACGATGAAGAAATGCCTTCTGAATTGGCCATCCAGTTGGCTTCATGGCTCGATAAGAAGGCAGGGGGTGCAGTGGCACCTGGAGACACGGCCGAAGAGGCCAAGCGACTAATCGAGCAATTGCGGCAGTCGAGAGATGCCGCAAAGGCGAATATTCCTCTTGTTTCCCCACAGGTGGCACCAGTGGTACCTGCAGTTGGTCACGAGAAAACGGCGGGAACAACGACCGAACCGGGTAAGCTCGCTTTGCCAATGGCAGGGGAGGGTTCTTTACCCTCAAGGCGGGAGAAGGTGGCACAGCACATCCCTATGGCCACAAAAGAGTTAATATGGGAAGACAAATATGTCAATATGTTTTCATTATTGACTGACCATCGCGAGATGGAATATGCCAAGACCCAGAAAGATTTGTGGCACCCGAGCGTGTGGCGCGCCAAGATGGCGAAATTCAGGGTGGATGAGACGGTAACAAATTGGGTTAAGGCCTTTTCTATATTTACTGCAGTTATGGGGGAACGTAAACCCGAGGTGTTAACTGAATTGTCTTGCTATCAAAATCTTAATATGGATTTTTATGCAATGTATGAGGGAGAGGAATGGAAAGGTTAAGACATGAAATTCCGAAAAGCAAAAGAATTTAATGCTTCTCTGACTTGGGACTGCCTCGACTCGGTGTCATGGCACAAGCAGCTCCTGCCAGGGGCGGCAGGTACGTCCTCGCCAGGCGGGAGTGGGTCAGGGGTCGTCCGCCAAAAGCCCGCGGTGCCCTTTCGAGGGGGCGCCGGTTACCAGCCGAAAACCAGCGGGAATGGCGGCAAGCGGGGGGTCTGTTGGGGCTTCAAACGAGGCAACTGTAACAGACCACAAGGAACATGTAGGTTCAAGCATGTGTGTGCGGGCTGTGGGAATTCCTCACACCCGGAGAGTTCATGTAGATCAAAAAATAGCGGGACGGGAGGTAAAGGAGGGTCCAAGCAGGAGTGAGGTAGAACGCTGTGACCGATTGCCTACGCCCGTTGATATCATGGCTATGACTCCTTGGTTGAACAAATACCCTGATCATGTCTCCGCCGGGGTGTTGAGGAAGGGATTCCTACACGGCTTCCACAACCCGGCGGGGAATTTTCGAGGGGACTCCTTTTGTAAAAACCAGTTATTGGTACAACACAACTTCAGCGTGGCTGAGAGAAAATTGCAAAGGAAGTCAGCTTAGGGCGAGTGGCAGGGCCCTTTCATCGCCCGCCGGTGGCGGAGTTCATCTGTTCTCCGTTAGGGGTTGTCCCGAAAAAGGACCCAGGGGACTTTAGGCTCATTCATAACCTGTCTGCCCCAAGGGGTTCCTCGGTGAACAAGGCCATTGACCCAGAAGTTTGTTCGGTGCGGTACGCGTCGTTCGATGAGGCCGCGGCCATGCTGAATCGCCTGGGCCCCGGGGCGCTGATGGCGAAATCTGATATCGAGTCAGCGTTCCGGTTGCTCCCGGTACACCCGAAGGATCAGCGCTTGCTAGGTTTTGCATTCCAAGGGAGGTATTACATGGATAAATGCATGCCTATGGGTTGCTTCATTTCTTGTGCCTATTTTGAAATGTTCAGTTGTTTTTTAGAGTGGGCATTCACCGAAGCCACAGGACATAGGCATGTTATGCATTATCTTGATGACTTCCCGTTCTTGGGAGCAGCCGGCGATACGGAATGTGCGCAGGCGCTGCACGACTTCTGCATCCTTATGAGGGGGTTTGGAGTCCCATTGGCACCAGGTAAGACGGTTGGACCATCTACTTCACTGGAGTTTCTGGGAATTGAGCTCGATTCTGTGGTGGGATGTTTCTGTTTACCGATGGTAAAGGTGGCTAAGTTTAGGGCTTTCTTGACACTATGCTTGGGTAAGGAGAAAGTGACCCTGCACCAATTACAACAAGCAGTGGGTCAGCTTAACTTTGCCCTGAGAGTGATACCAATGGCCCGCCCCTTCTCACGCTCTATTGCACAAGCTATGGTTGGTCTCAAAGAAGGACACCACCGTACGAGACTGTCTGCAGAGGTTCGCCAGGATATGCGCATTTGGTTGGCATTTCTGGCGGACTTCAACGGTCGAGTCGTGTGGAGCAAGCCGCCAGCGTCTTCGGGTGAACTAGGTCTGTGGACTGACTCAGCAGGGAGCGAGGGATTTGGTGCCATCTTTGGTAATCGATGGTCGGCGCAAACATGGCCGACGTGGTGGCACTCCAGTGGTCTCACAGGTAACATTGGGTTCCTGGAGTTATTCCCCATTTGGGTTGCTCTGATGGCATGGGCAGACGATTTCAGGGACCGCTCTGTGGTGTTTTAGGCAGATAATATGACTGTTGTCGAATGCATTAACCAACAGGCAGCACGCTGCAAATGGATCTTGAGATTGTTGAAAGAAACTGTGCTGCTTTGCATGAGACTGAATGTACAGTTCAGGTCGAAACATGTGCCGGGTGTACTGAACCATGCGGCTGATGCACTCTCTCGTTCACATATGCAGGCGTTCAGGGGTCATCTACCTACAGCGGACCTAGTGGCAGCACCATTCCCCGAAGCACTTTGGCTAATCGGTGCCCCGGATTACAGGACCTAGTGGCAGCAAGCTTAGCCCCCAGGACAAGGAAGGCATACGAAGGAGCGTTTCGTTCCTATTGCACATTTTTGGGTCCGACAGGGAGTCAGAACTGGGGTCAGGAGGAATCCTTCCTGGGGTTCCTGGTAGCACTGCACAGAGAAGGCCGATCAGCGGCAACGGCCAGTAGGCATAGGGCGGCCATTTCATTCATGGCACAGGTGCATGGCATAGAAGACCCAACGGGTTCCTTTTTGCTGAAGAAAGCCCTTTGCGGCTGGCAGCGCCTTGAGGGTCGCAAGCAAGATGCGAGGTGCCCGATTGGCTTACATAGGTTGTCTCTACTCGTAGCGAAGCTAGACAAGACATGCTCCTCCCATTTTGAAGCAGTTCTGTTCCGGGCGGCTTTCGCATTAGCGTTCCATGGGGCTATGTGGGTGAGCGAACTGGTCGCAAGGAATAAGAAAGACGTTGAGGGAGGCTTGTGAAGGGATCACGTCCAAATTAGGGGTGATTCGATGTTGGTCTCGATAGCCAGGTCCAAGACCGACCAGGGGGCTATGGGAAATAGTGTTGTCATGCAGCGCGCGCAAGGGTCCCCCACATGCCCGATAAAGTGTATAGAGGAGTACTTGGCACTAAGGGCGGCTACATGGGGGGGAGTTTGCTGCGGCACAAGGATGGCACCCCACTGACGAGGTTTCAGTTCCAGAGGGTGCTAGCACTGACAATCGCTGCCGCGGCCATGGACCCGTGCGATTTTGGGACCCACTCCTTTAAGATAGGGGCTGCTACTGAGGTTACAGCCATGGGTCAGAGTGTGGACGGGACGATGGTCCTCGAATTGCTTCAAAAGGTATGTGCGATTGCACATGTTGTAAAGATCAATTGACATGCACTCACACTTCTTGTCTTTTGTTTGAATTACAGTTTCGCGAGCCTGTCACACGGGGCGGAATTTGCAGTCGACCCAGCACCAGGGGACCAGCGGTCGAGGATCACCGTCTGGGGAGAGAGTGGTATGGGTCGTGGGCCACTCATATGTGAGGCGCGACGGGGACGTATTCAAAGCAGGTGACGCGACTCACGCAGCTGGGGAATACAGGTACAGAGTGGCCTTCCATGGGAAGGGCGGGCTCGGTTTTGACCAATTCGAGTCATTTTTTGAGGGTCTCTTAGGGCGGCAAAGGTTACCGCCATCTGTAGTCATAGTACACCTGGGGGGCAATGACTTGGTGCCACTGGGTAGACGAGTGCTGTTTGAACAAGTTTTGTCTGCTGTTAGCTGGTTGGCTAAAAGAATCCCGGGGTGCACGATTGCCTGGTCCCACATGATTCCCAGGAAGGTATGGCGGGGGCCCTTTCGGTGTCAGCACTGAACCATTCAGTAAAGAGGGTTAACAATAAAATTGGTAGATTGTTTCGCTCTTCGCAGTTGCATAGCATTCCTCACGGGTGTATTTGGGGTGATCACATGTATCTGAATGATGGGGTTCACCTGTCCAGGGAGGGGAATGATTTACTCATAGGAGACTTCATAGCATGGATAAGGGGTTTGAGGAAGCATGACCTTTAGGAAGAGTAGGGGGGGCGGATAGTCGGTCAACTATCCGGCCTGTGGCGGTAAGGTCATGATCGGTGAGCAGTAATTTCAAGGTCCCTAGAGGGGGGCGCCACCCAGAATGGATGGGAGCGCCCGGGGGAGGCGGCCATTGGCCCCTCCCACGGGGAGACGGCACCCACTAAGGATGGGTCGCCTAAGGGGAGACGGCCATAGGCCCCTCCCAGGGGAGGAGGCAGCTATATGCCCCTCCTACTAATTTCCCTGGGGCCGGATATCCGCGACGGCGGATAGAGAGTGTGGGGATGGGGGGGAGTCCACGCTGTCCTTCCTACAGATACCTCACACGGGAACTCGGACGACCTTTAAGATGGCGTCGAGTGGAAAGGGGGCCCCCACCACGACCAGGGAAGTTACAGTTGGCAATGAGGGTAGAGTCCTCTGCGCATGCGCCACTCACACCGTGAGGGCGAGAGTTTTGGTAGTAGGGATCTGACACCGGTTAAGACCTTGCCGTTGGCCCTTAATGCTAGGATGTACAATTTTAATTTAGAATGGTTGCATTTGCAGGATGTTAGACTCGGCTAGGAAACCTTTGTATTAGAGATCTGTTAAGGTTAGCCAAAGAACATGTCTTCATTGAAATGTAATAAATGTAAAATTGTACATGATTATGAAACTTTTATTTAATGTTTTAAATTTTGTTTAATATTTTAATAAATACGGCCGGGAGGGTGACTCCATCCCGCCTTCCAAAAATTCAAGCCTGTGTCCGACTTCCCATCTTGGGGATTGTGTTGGGAGGGGGTGACGGGCATCCCGGCCATATGCACATGCGCCAAATACAGCCTAAGGTCCATTTCTGCTGTTGCTGGTGATGGAGGTGGAGCTGTAGAAGTGCTGGCCACAGCTGGTGGAATCTGCTGGGCAAGAGCTCTTGAGGCTCTTGAGGCTGCTTGGGCATATTGCACAGAGTACACATTTTTTACATGTCTGATCATGGTATGAATGGTATGGTATGTATGGAAAAGGAGTATTTTTTGAGAGGGTTCTCCCTTGAAAGAACAATACCACAAAGGGTACACGTTACTTTAGGGGCATTTACCTTTTTCAGACCCTTTGGGAAAGTAAAAAACTTCCAAATAGAAGAAGATTCCCCCTTCTTGGCTCGCTGGCGATATTCTAGGTGGGAGTCAGAAGAAGAAGATGTTATTTCCTGTCTTTCTGCCATCCTGTTGATTTTTCTGCTTGCAGCTCCAAAAAGGGTCCTTCTTCCAGGAGAATAAAGCAAAGGGTGAGGGAAGTGGGTGGGGTTTTTGAAGATTCCAGAATAGTAAGTAGTATTAACCAATGAAAAGTGTTGTTTTTGAGTCACATGTTTTGACGTGCGCGCACGGTGCTCAAAAATGACGTATTACTCGATTAATATTAAAGTTTAAAAACACACAAAGGAGGCAAGGAACAAACTCACTCACTATAACTGGCGCGCCAGCAATGCACTGCTAATGACATCACATATTACATCACTCATGACATAGTCAGTGACATCACTCATGATATGACTGATGACATCTCAAATGACATCACTGATGACATCACTGATGACATCATCCTTGTGAAAGAGTGTCTTTCTGAAAATGTTATAGTGAGTACAACTAACTATAACGTGGGAATATCAATGGTTTTGTATGAGTAAATTGTCCAGCTGACTATAACTGATATGAAACCTATGGTTTTTTCAGTGAATTTGCAAGGTTTTTTAAATGCTAATTCCTAACTATAACATGTGAATATATATATATATATATATATCTATATATATATATATATATATATATAGATATATATATATATTACCTACTGGCGGTCGCCAGTAGGTAGTTATAGTTAGGACCTAGTTTCCATAGGAAATCCTCAACATTCTATTTGGAATAGCTTTGGCCCTGGTTGAAGAATCTTAGCGAATTTCTCAAAGAAGAGGGCTCGGTCCGCTGCGCTCCTTCCCTGAAAGTTTGGGGGGGATTGGTCAAGTGGGGGCTGAGATATAAGGGGGGTCCCAAAACGTGTTTTCTCCATGTTATTTTCCATAGGACCTTTAGACTCAGCTACAGGTCGAACGGCTGAATGGATTTATAAGAAATTTGCCAAAACTGTAGAGTCTTGTTCGCAGATTACGCTTTTTTTGGAATGGTGTAAATCCGTTCAGTAGTTGTTGAGAAAATTAAAGTTAAAGTCAATTATATATCCATAGGCGCGCACACGTGCGCGCACCCAAGCGGCTGCGCGTGAGCGGAATTTTTTTTGGCTGCGTGACGTCTGTTAACGTTCGATTCGAAGGAAATCAGGAAGTTTTGTCCGCCATTTTGTCATTGCGAGTAAATATATTGTTCATTTCAAAGCGTTGAAACATGGAAAGGGGAGAAGTTAGAGATTGTTTTGCTGCGTAGCTTTTCTCGGGGTGTGCAGTAATGCCCTTAAACGCGAAAAGATATAATTTTCCCCCGAAAAAAAATACGGGGTGCGCGCACCCGGTCGCGCACACCTATTCACAAGAGTGTGAAAATGGAGATAAATCAGAAGTTTAAGTGCTTAGATATAAGGTGGCTCTGAAAAGAGCCCTTGTGTTAATTGAGTGTTTTCTGCATTTATAAGTAAGTACCGATGCAGAGCCTGATGTTGCAGAGGAAGATTCTGTTTCCCTCATTCGTGAAATGAACACCGTCTCTCCTATAGACGTCTTGCATGTGGTATCGCAAGTTGTTGTGGTAAATAGAACCCATGCTATAATCTCTGAGGAACGCAGAAACAGATTTATTTACATGTCTCCTTGCTTTCTCAAATTGTGCACAATGTTTATTGGACCAATTCCATTTCTGTCTTTGGCATATATTGGAATATACCAAGGCAGATCGAGGAAAAAGTGTCATCAATTGTCGAAAAGTGTCTTTTAGAAGCATTTCCAGACCTACCCCAGTGATTGTGCCTAGATCGTTCCCACCACAGTGCACAATTATAAGGTCTGGTTCTGGGAGATGCATAAAAGTTTTCACCAATGGAATCAATTGGTGACATTTCAATCCTCTTTTGGAAATCCATGTTATGTGTACATTTGGTAAGCTGAGGTTGCAAATTCGTCTGCTTACTGCATATTTTTCACTCCAGTGAATATAACTGTGTCCTATTAGCCAGACCTTCATTTTCAAGGGATTTGTAGTCGTCCTCCGATCGGTTCTGGAAGTGGAATGGGAGTTAGAAGTTGAAATTCTAAATAAAGAAAAAGGAAGAGGCTGGGTGTGGTTTAAAAAATAAAAATGATTGGTTGAGTGGAGATTGAGCAGTACGTTCCATGTTAATGTTTATGTTAAACGAAAAGTACTATTGGGTGTGAAAAAACAAGATATGTAACAGAGCTGTGTATTGGCAGGAGTTTCTGGAGGGAAAATAGTCTTCTTAGTTTGTTGTAGAACGTTAAGACATGAACTTTTGACCTGTGCCTTCAGCAAGGTGCAGAATGAGGTGTAACCATGGAAACAGCCGGAGATGGCAGTTGGTGATGGGTTCACTCTTTGGTGCCTCTGCATCTGAGTCTGTTCTCTGGTGGCAGGCGGAGAACTGTTTGTTATTGTGGAGATGAAAGGGTGATAAGGAGAGAAATACGACATAGCGTCTGGCCTGTAGAAGCGTGGGAGCAGTGATTAACTCTGAGTGAAGCGGAACTGTGTCGGTGCTTAGTAACAGTAAAAAAAAAAAGTTAACAGTGGTATAACTGTCTTTACGGTGCGCGACCTACTAAGAAAGAGTTCACGGGCCGTAATTGGTTTGGAGGTTCTAGTATCAGTAAGTGAGTTCGAGAAAAGAAAACATTCAGGACTTTATTTATGAAGGCCTTGCGCCACCGGTGCGTTACTTTTTCCCATTTTAAAAAATGAGGCCCCGGCGGCGGAAGGTCTTCATAAATAAGGTCTTCAGTGTCTACAGTTAAGGTTATGTGGAACCCATTAATAGTTTTTTTTAAATGAAATCATTTCAGTTGAGATTATGGATTAAAAGAGAAACTGTGAATATTTGAAATGTTTATTTAGAAATGTACTGTTTTAAAGGCAAATCATTATGTAATATGAGTACAGAAATTGCAAAAAAACACAGTAATTGGTATTGTCAGTAGTACATGGAATACAAACGCTATAGTTGAAGAAAAATGAATATAGTTGGAAAAAAACATTGTACACTTTTATAAGGAAGTATATTATATTTTAATTAATGGAAGAAGGTCTATGGCCTTTCAGTTTAGGAACGATATATGAAAATGCAAGTGGTTATACATCATTACTTTATGAATCAGCTGTCAAACAACACGAAATCATAATGTCCATTGTTAGTAAAGCAAATAGGTCTGTTCTTCAAAAGAAAATATGGAAAAGAACGTGAAGAATATAGAAAACCAAAAGGAAATGAGGACGTCAATGGCTTGTATGAGAGTTATTGAAGCATTGTTTAGGCAAAATAGGTAGCTTCTGCTTGTAACAGGAAATCAGTTTTATCATTTGAAAGTATGTCAGCTATCCAATGGAAAAGAGTAAAGCAGTACTGATAATCTGTTATAATCGGAGCCTCTTTTACCATCAGAGTGCAGGTCGGTGGGTTTTCGATGTAGCTCGCTGTTAGGAAAGAGTTAACCGTCCATTGTGTAGGCAAAGTATGCAGCAAGTGCCTCTAACATGAAATCATTGTTATCATCTGAAAACATGTCAGCCATCCAATTGAGAAGATCAAAGGAGCATTCATGATCTGTCATTATTGGAGCGTCTTTTACCATCATTGGGCAGCTCAGTGGGTTTTCGATGTAGCTCTCTGTTAGGAAATCTTGCGCCGCTGCGAATATATTCCAATGACCCAGAACTCCTTGTATCGCTGCAAAGGCCATAAACCCTCCGTTGTAACAAAGCTGTTCATGATCAAGTAACGGATTCATGAGGTGATTGTAATTCGGTTCAGGAGGTACCAAATTGCAGAGACATAAATCCAGGGCCCACGTGAAATCACAACTCAGGCAATGAAATACAGGCTGCACACAGGTGAAATACGAATATCGAAATGATAATCGATATGAAGTATTCAAAGTTGAGAGTGGTAAGGTGCCGTAGTACAGAAGCATTCTCTGTCGAAATAGTTCTAAGTGGCCCGGCTCGTTTGCGAAGGCAGGAGGAACATCCATTTTGAATTTCCCAAGATGGTAAAGGAAACGGCGCAGCACTGCCGGTTGTATAGCAACTCCACAGAATTAGGTCGCCGGCTATGCAGTGGAGAGGAGCAGAATGACTTGATACATTTTCTAGGAGTCTAGTCACTTATATTTTGCTTAGTGGTTATCAAAAAAGTAGCTTTTTTTGAACTGGAGGATGCGTTAAAAAATAAGGGAGTGATTTGAGGGAGTTGTAAAGCAAGGTCAATTTTTTTTTTACATCAATGATGTTTTCTGTGAATGTTAGCTTAGTGAAAGATATGTGTGTGAGCAGATGCAACGTTCAGTTTTAAATGTGACAATGGCGGTCTTGTTCATGTCTTCCGATTCAAGGTCGGTATTCGCTGCCAAATATAAAGATCAAGAAACGCATGCGTGGGGTACATAGTCTGCATTCTTAAAGGAAAGCAAATGAAGGGTTATTTTTACCGCGTTAGCATTGTCGTTTAAAAAGTTATAGTGATTTCTATTATATGTTAAGAAAGTGTCACTGATGAAGACTGAAAATAAATCCTTATAAATGATAGGGACTGGTGTATTTTAGAAAAGGTGTGTAACATTACATGAATTGTGGAAAAAAAAATAATGTAATTGAAAGTGTATGGTTTGAAAATGAAAAGTAGAGGTTTATAGTTCACGTTTTGAAAGCAGTTGTCGAGGGTCAGATGAAAGTGTATGGTTTGAAAATGAAAAGTAGAGGTTTATAGTTCACGTTTTGAAAGCAGTTCTAGAGGGTCAGATGCATGATAGATTTATAAAAAATAGAACATGTTTTTATATAGTATTATGGAAAAAATATGTGCCTTTATGTACTATTTACATTATCTGCCTGCTTATTCTTTGAGTTTTAGTAATCCTGTGTCTTATAAGTTTTCTAGGGGTGGTTTGAGGTTCATGGTGGGTTTGGGCAGGGAGGGTAGGTTGGGGGTTTGTAATAGGGGGTCCGGGTGGGGTGGAGTGCGGAGTTTAGTGAAAAGTGAGGGGGGCGGGGAGTTACGGTGTTTGGTAATGCGGCAGAGTCAGAGGACGCCATATTTGTGTTATGGGGTGCCACGGAAATATGTATTTATTCTCAGAGGTTTATTATATTAAGGATATATATCAACATGGTGGCTCTTATCGTTTTGTGGTTCTGTGCATGTTTATAATGCTGGCCCTGTAGTTTTTGTTAATGGTCCTTATTACGACACACAGGGGAGCTACGTTGCACAGTTGGAGATCAGAGACTTAGGAAATAAAACTTTATAATTGTAAGGGCTCTAAGCGATAGAAATCGCCCGTTGTCGGTGTAAAAAATATCACCGCTATTGGTGGTATTTTCTACGGTGTTAGTGCTCGAAGGAGAATAGTAACATATATGTGAAAGCAAATTGTGTAAGAGGCTCAGCATTTCACATTATCGCGTGAAAACAAAAGTTGCTTTTACATAGCAATAAGTCTCTTATAATTAAGGGACGGAGTGTATATAGTGCTATTTAGTACTCTGCTATGTGATTAATGTCGAATATTTCATAAGAGGAGGCTTTAAAAGTTTTTCGATAAACTAGTTTTCTAGGGAAGTGGGTGGAGTGTTCCGTGTAAATTGCAGAATAGAAACTAGTAAGCACCAATTGGAAGTGTTGTTTTAAAGTCACATGACTGCACATGCGTGTCTCGACGCCTGTACGCGATAGGTGGGTGCGCGCACCCGGTCGCGCACTATAAGAAAACGGCGAGAAAATATCAGCTAATATGCTCTTGAAGCTTGTTTTGGTACAAAGAGTTAGTTCTGAAAAGAACTTTTTTTTTTGGAAACAAGTGTTATGATGCTTTTGATTTCTTAAAGTTGCTACGACATTTTTCAGTATGTTATACTATCCAAATAAAGTGAAGAAATTTAACTTTTCTTGGAGCATTTATGACTCTCAATGTTGTGTTCAATTAGAGTAAAGCTTTGCTCTCCGTATACAAGAAGTTCTCCACAGTTGTTGCATTTTATGTGCACCTTCGCCAGACATGGTTTCAAGTCCATTTCAGCACTCGATGGAGATACAGGTCGTCCACCGGAAGATGTGCTGATTACTTCTGATGGTAATAGCGTGGCCTCCGTTTTTCTTGTCAAAGGTGGTCGCTCATCTCCTTCAGATTCGGAAGATGAATGCGGAACGGTAGCCATTGTACCGAAGTCTTCGGGAAGATGTTCGACGTTGTTGTCTCTTGAGAGTAGAAAAGAAAGTGATGGAAGTGGGTGGAGTGCTGCGTGTAAATTCCAGAATAGAAACTACCAAGAACCAATTAGAAGTTTCGTTTAGAAGTCACATGACTTCACATGGAAGTGTCAGGTCCTGTACGCGATAGAAGGGTGCGCGCACCCGGTCTCGCACTAAAATAAAGCGGCGAAAAAACATCTTATAATATGCTCTTGGAGCATGTTTTGGTGGAAAGAGTTAGTTCTGAAAAGAACTTTTTTTTTTTTTTTTTTGGAAACAAGTGTTTTGATGCTTTTGATTTCTTAAAGTTGCTACGACATTTTTCAGTATGTCATACTATCCAAATAAAGTGAAGAAATTTAACTTTTCTTGGAGCATTTATGACTCTCAATTGTGTGTTTAATTAGAGTAAAGCTTTGCTCTCCTTATACTAGAAGTTCTCCACAGTTCGTGCATTTCATGTGCACGTTCGCAAGATATGGTCTGAAGTCCATTTCAGCACTCGATGGAGATACAGGTCGTCCTCCGGAAGATGTGCTGATTACTTCTGATGGTAATAGCGTGACCTCCGTTTTTCTTGTCAAAGGTGGTCGCTCATTTCCTTCAGATTCGGAAGATAAATGCGGAACGGTAGCCATTGTAGCGAAGTCTTCGGGAAGATGTTCGACGTTGTTCTCTCTTGAGAGTAGAAAAGAAAGTGATGGAAGTGGGTGGAGTGCTGCGTGTAAATTCCAGAATAGAAACTACCAAGAACCAATTAGAAGTGTTGTTTAGAAGTCACATGACTTCACATGCAAGTGTCAGGTCCTGTACGCGATAGGAGGGTGCGCGCATCCGGTCGCGCACTACAATGAAGCGGCGAAAAAACATGTCATAAGATGCTCTTGGAGCATGTTTTGGTAGAAATAGTTAGTTCTGAAAAGAACTTTTTTTATTTTTTTTTTTTGGAAACAAGTCGTATGATGCTTTCGATTTCTTAAAGTTTGTACTACATTTTTCAGTATGTAATACTATGAAAATGAAGTGAAGAAATTTATTTTTTCTTGGGGCATTTATGACTTTCAATTTTGAGTTTAATAAGAACAAGGCTCTGCTCTCCGTACAGAAGAATTTCTCCACACTCGTTGCATTTCATGTGCACCTTCGCAAGATATGGTCTCAAGTCCATCTCAGCACTCGATGGAGATACAGGTCGTCCACTAGAAGATGTGCTGGCCATCTCTGATGGTAATAGCGTGGCCAGGCCTCTTGTCGATGCTTTTACAAAATGCTCAGGGTGCCTTTGTTTAACATGCCGCTGCATGGTATGTATAGAAAAGGAATATTTTTTATTTGGATTTCCCCTTGAGAGCTCCGAATTGCATATCGTGCAGGTTACTTTTGGCGCATTCACTTTCTTTTGATCTTCAGGATAAGTAAAAAATTGCCAAATGATAGATTCCTTTTTTCTTCTTAACGGTGGTCGCTCATTTCCTTCTGATTCGGAAGATGAATGCAGAACAGCAGCCATTTCAGCAAACTTTTCCGGAAGATGCTCCACGTTGTCTCTTGAGAGTAGAAAAGATTGTGAGTAAAGTGGGTGGAGTGCTTCGTGTAAATTTCAGAACAGAAACTACTAAGAACCAATTGGAAGTCTTGTTTTCAAGTCACATGACTTTACATGCGCTTCTCAGGACGTGTAGGCGGTGACACTATCTAGTTACGAACGTGATTACATACTTAGGAACTAGCATTCAAAAAAACTATGAAATTCACTGAAAAAACCATAGGTTTTACACACGTTATAGTTAGGAAGTAGCATTTGAAAAACCTATGAAATTCACTGAAAAAACCATAGGTTTGACACCAGTTATAGTTAGCTGGAAATTTTACTGACATAAAACCAATGAAATTCCACGTTATAGTTAGTTGGACTCACTATAACTTGCACGTGTAATGCACTGCTGATGACATCACATATTACATTACTTATGACATGGTCAGTGACGTCACTAATGAGATCACTGATGATACCATCTTTGTGACAGAGAGACTAACCTACTTGCACTCTAAAGTAACCCTTAAAACACATTTTGAAAAAAAAAACTAACATATAAAAAAAGTGGACATACCTATACCAGTTACAACAACCAATTCAGTAATTCCAACATTTATATACACATCCAATAATTCAATAACAGTTCTATATAGTCACTCGTATATATACTCACTGATTATATATAGTGATACAGCTATACATCCTGGTATATACCGACAGACATCCAAAAGTAAATCACACACATATTCACACTTGCAAATAAAGTAATAAACATCCATTTATTTACATAGATAGATATACACACAGTAGCACCTTACTTCTAAGTAAACTTACACTTACTTACTCTTTTAAACAATCACTTATAGAAACAAATACTTATTTAAAGAGGAACTCTTTCAATCTCTCACTGTCACATATACTCACTTATATATATCAATACTTACATAAACTAGATTAAAACATATATCGTTACTGATAAACACACTAGTGAGGCAGGCATTCACTCACTAACACACACATATACACACTCAGCTATCCATACAGTCCTCCACATCGATTAAGACACTTATTTAAACATTTATTTTTACATCGACCTCTACATATACATATATAAAACATATTTATTTTTTAAAAAGACAGACATTCACTAGATGGTGTTATCAGTGATCTCATTAGTGATGTAATATGTGATGTCATCAGCAGTGCATTACACGCGCAAGTTATAGTGAGTCCAACTAACTATAACGTGGAATTTCATTGGTTTTATGTCAGTAAAATTTCCAGCTCACTATAACTGGTGTCAAACCTATGGTTTTTTCAGTGAATTTCATAGGTTTTTCAAATGCTACTTCCTAACTATAACGTGTGTAAAACCTATGGTTTTTTCAGTGAATATATATATATATATATATATATATATATATATATATATATATATATATTACCTACTGGCGGTCGACAGTAGGTATATATAGTTAGGATTTTTTCTCTATGGAACTTCTGAAAATTCTATGTCTAATATCTTTGGCATTTGTGGGCGGAATCGGCTGAAATTTTCAGGAAAATGGCACATTTTGTTCCTGAGCCGCCCCCTAAAAATTTGGGGGGGTTGCGTCAAGGGGGAGCCGAGAAAAAAGGGTGGTCCCAAAACGCGTTTTTAACATTGAGTTTTCCATAGGGCATTTGGCCTCACTTTTAGCTCGAACGGCTGAATGGATTTGCACGAAACTTGGCAAAATTGTAGGAACTGTTAGCCCGATGTGCCTTTGCTGGGTCTCAATATATGTGCTCCAGTGGATTTTGAGAAATTAACGTTTTAAAAAACAGATATATCTGTGACAGCGTCCTGGATAGCGCACCGGTTCGCGAACTTTTCGCGTAACGGAACTTTGCGTAGCGAAGCTGATTGGCTCTCCGGTGTCTGTCAATATTCTAAACAGTCCGGAGCGGCCGCCATCTTGTCTCTCGGTAGGATCGAGAGACAAGAGGAGGGGAAAAACGAAGGGGGAATTTAATGAAAGACGGCAAGGTAGACCCTTCTTGACCCCTTAGGAATGATGTTGGGGTTATTGAAGGGTCCCGTGGGGCAAATAAAAAAATATTGATTTTTTGCGGTAGAAGCACTTTCCGGTTTGCGAACCGGGTAGTGAACCGGGACGCGAAACGGGAATTCGCCATTTTGTGTTTCGATTTAATTAAATTACAAGATGGAGGAAAAACAATGTGAGAAATGGGTATAAGGGGGAACGGGAGACTTATCTTGACCCCCTATGTTTTCTGAGGGTGGCTGAAGAGGCTCATATATGTTGATACTTGTCTTCCAACGGCTGCGCGTGTACGTTTTTTTTTTTTTTTGCTGCGTGACGTCTGTTAACGTTCGATTCGAAGGAAATCAGGAAGTGTTGACCGCCATTTTGACACTGCGAGTAAATATATTGTTAAAAATAATTGTTATAAATTAATTCATATTGATAAACATTGTCTGCGCCATCTTGCTTTTTTTCCCAATGCCACACTTTTGTCGTGCACGGCAGCCATTTTAGATGCCTTGCCCAGACCTACTCTCTGCACGCCGCCGATCCTCAGCATGGCTCCCCACCCTCGCAAGCATCTCCTCCACGGACTGGTCACCCCCGCTCTCTGTCTTATGCATGGGCCATAAACCTCCCCCCATCTGCGCTGCTCTTCCCTGAGAATCACACCCTGTGCCCGCCCGACAATACCCTTTCACCCTATTCACTACCGCACCCTCTGACATTCCTCTTCCTTTGTGTCTGATTGTCCAGGCCGGTCCCAGGCTATCATGTAGCCCTGCGGATGTAGTTTATGGCCTCAACTGTAAAGAATCACCCCTCTTCAAAGGAGTTACAGTAGATCAAGGCCCCCACCCGATGAGATCCGTCACACCACACGCGTTCCTACTATCTGATAACCATCCTGTATTGTGATTGGGGAGGGGATTCTCACTGTGAGGGTGTGTGGGACCGAGCCTGAAGCGGAAGATTCCAGGGATGCCTCTTTGTACATCAAAGTTTTTACAATTAATTGTCACATTAAAAATATATAGCACTCCAACAAAGTAGTAGGATTATAACACTTTAATAACTTATAAATATACACAACGCTCCAACAAAGTAAACACGTTAAAAAAAAACTTTTTAAACGACTATTTAGATGACATTGCTTTAACCAGGATAGACAAAGAAATGACGCAGTGATGTAAAAGTTTCTGAAAGAAATGCCAAGAACGTCCCATGTGAAAGTGAATTTTATCTGGCAATTTTTTTTGTTTTCCTTCTCATGAAAAGAAAGTTAATGCCAGGTTCGTTACCTGCCTAATCTGCAAAAAAAAAACTCTCGAGAGGGACCGAAAAAAAATATAGCTATGGTAATCATACCATGCATCGGCACATGGAGAGGTGGCACCCTCTTAATTATTCTAAAGCACAACTTCGAGATTTGGTGGATAATCCCCGACCGGCAAAAACATCCACCAATGACTTAGCAATACGTGAGTCAGAGGCAAGGGAAACGGTCCCAAATCTGTAAAAGAACTTTAGGCAGATGAGATTGATTTGTGTAGCATGTGGAAAATTAATTTCATGCGGAGAGATGAGTATTACTTTAATAAATAGATCATATGAAAATCATCAATGTCCAAAACGTCCTAGAAAGTAATTTTTGTCATTTTTGAGGAAGAGAGATAACCTACAGTGGTACGGGGTAGTTTTCGTTCGTACTAGGGGGGCCAGGTGACATTCGTTCGGGGTGGCTTAGGGGCATTTAAAACAACTTCCCTGATACAGGTATCATATAAAGTAGAGGCTAAATACCAGGATCTTTATCGATTGCTTTATGCTGTAGAAAAATGAAAAACACACAACAAACCTGGACCATTCATATTTTCAATGTTTCTGCGTACTATACTTTTTAACCCTTAACTAATTGAGCTGCTTCAATTCACCTGCTTTTTAAAAAATAAAATAAAAATCGGAAATAGTGGCCATTTATTCGAAACTTACCAATCTACGCGTTACAACTACGTTTGCTTTTTCAAAAACCTTTAATAAAAATGTTGGTGCCCAAATACGGGCTTACAACCCCGTGGGCCGGCCACGGAGCAGGCTGGAACTGTAAATGGGAGGGGGGGGGGGGTATTTATTTGTGGAAAACATAACAGAGAGTCTGTGGTCATTGATTTCATAGTAAAAAGTGTGACAAGTGCAACAAAATCCTATCGATAATTCATTGTGAGCAAGTACCAAAAGTGTCGACAATTCGAACCTTCAATAATAAATACAGTAATCAATGATGCATTAGAAGTTAATATCAATTCATTGTTCGAACGTGTAATCAGTACCCGTCCCATGTCAATTCATTGTTTGAACGCATAATCAATACACATCCTGGATCAATTCATTGTCCGAACATATAATCAGTCTTATCCCATATCAATTCATGTGCTAAAAACTGCATACATATCTCATGATATCAAGGCTGAGCTATCGGGGCACAACAAGGAGTTGAGAGTTTCATTTGTACCGGCGCCATTTTGGGTGAGGTAAGGAAGGTCCAAGTATAGTCAAAATGTCTCCACCAACTCGTGGTTGGACCGGGACCTCTTTCGGCAGTCCAAAAGTTTTCGTTGAAGGGTAGCAGAGGGGACTGCCAACATGAACCATCAGTCAAAGTGGGGTGGGAGGCAACAATCTCTTCTACCGGGTCATACTGGTGTCCCACCGCAACTGATCAAGTTGGTAGTCTTGCAGGATTTTGGTGGGTCGGGGGCCCCCGTGGCTCTTATAGAATCTTCAAAGTTGAGAGAACATTTCTGGACGCAGGAAACTAGAAGCGTCGTTGCACCGGAACAGTGGACGAGACCCCCGCTGGGTGAGCGTAGCGTTGGGGGTGCAGCTGAGGGGCCCCCACCTGGGGGGGTGGGAGAGGCTCGTTCGCGCCACCTCTCCCTCCCAGCGCACCCCACGCCAACACCTGGCGTTGATATCCGTGATGTCCGGACCAGGCGATAAGAGAGGGGGGGGTCGGTGGCATGTGCAAGACATCCCCCCCCAGTGTTGTCGCAGCCATTATTGAAGAAAGAAGAAGATACCGTCGGCCTCGGCTCCTCTCCTGGTGCACCTTACGCGACGACCCTTTTGATGGGTGAGTGGAGCGTTGGGGGTGCAGCTGAGGGGCCCCCACCTGTGGGGGTGGGAGAGGCTCGTTCGCGCCGCCTCTCCCTCCCAGCGCACCCCACGCCGACACCTGGCGTTGATATCCGTGATGTCCGGACCAGGCGATAAGAGGGGGGGGGTCGGAGGCAGAGGCAAGACATCCCCCCCCCCGTGGCCTGCAGGGCGTCGCTTCAGGCCCGAACGGGGAGCTCATATCAAGCACACGTGGGAAGCGGGTCAGCGAGCCAGTCTAGAAGAACACCCTCCGGCCTTGTTGACTGAAACTTCATGGACTCACGCCAGGAATTCAAGGCAGCGAGCACGTCGCCAAGTGTAGGAAAACCTTTACAGTATTCAGCAAACGTGCCGACACCTGGCGTTGATATCCGTGATGTCCGGACCAGGCGATAAGAGGGGGGGGGTCGGAGGCAGAGGCAAGACATCCCCCCACGTGGCCTGTAAGGCGGCAGAAGAAGGGAATCGGGAGACCAGTACATTTTGGGCCATCCACCCCATGGCTGATGGCGGTTAGCCGGGCCCCGCCCTGCACGTGTCGAGGCCTCATCTTCCGGATGGGCGTAACCATGGCCCTGTTGCACTTCGGGAGTTTCCGGAATGGGGGTAGGTATCTGCTGATTTGTATCTATTTCATGTTACCGTTAATGGGCATGGCGGGTGGTGGGACAGACATGCTTGGAGCAGTGGGGGGGGTGGCGGAGCCTAGCTACCTCATGGCTGCCGTAACGTCAAGCTTGGCTTTTTTCACCACTTCTATGTTTCTTATTTCTAGCAAAGTCAAAAACTTATCAGTGGCCTACTGATTTTGTTCGATTTCTTTCCCTTCCTTTTCAAGTGTGTTTCATGTTAAAGTTTCTGTTTATTAGGATATAGTGATTACTTCGTATTTTACATATGTCTTCTTTATTAGGGGTACTCTCCGGTTGAGCCAGATGATGTACCTCTAATAAATGGTCCGGGTGGAACTAGTTTCTCAATCAGTGGGGAGTAGATGGAGCCTGACAGATTACAACGGGGGACAAAGGTCCGCATTACCCACCCTTCACTACTTGCAAAGACTAGACAGAATATTTCTTTTCCACGTTATTTGTAAACAGAGAATACCTCAAAAGAACTATTCCTTGAACAATAAATGTCCAGCCAATCAATCAATTAGTGGGGAGAAAAACAGTCATGATGGATTACAACGGGGGACAAAAGTCCGCATTACCTATCCTTCACTATCTGCAAAGGGAGACAGAATATTCTCTGTTTGTAGACAGGGTCCGATTATTGCTCTTTGAGATATTCCCTGTGACAGGGAATATCTCAAAGAGCAATAATCAATAAAAAATTTGTAGGATTATAACACTTTATTAACTTATAAATATATACATCGCAACAAAAACAGTAAACACCTTAAAACATTTTTTATTAAAACAGAAGCAAAAATGACAACTAACAGTAGTGATATCCTGGGCAGGTGATGGAACTGGGATTGTTAATGGAAAAAGATCTACAGAGAAAGGTATTGGTGAATTATACTTCTCCGGAAATTTTAAACTCACAAATGTTTTATTTGTGTAATCGTTTCAGGTCAAACGGATTGTGGGACAATGTTCAGAATGGAAGAGTCACCAAAAGGCAAAAAGTTCCGCTTGACCCCTGGAACCGGCCGCCTATGTCGGGTGCGATCTCAGGCTACACCAGGGCAACAAGACTTGGGGAGGGGGTCGGAGCCAAGCGTCTTCTCCAAGTCCGCGCCATCACACCGCCCCTCGGGGGCTTCCGTCAAGCGGTTTAGGGAGGTACCGTATCACATTGTTTTCAAATGCAGTCAGGTCCACAAACGTGCCCCACTTACTTTGAAAATAGTGAAGCTGCAGCAGGTGCAAATAAGGTTTAGACAGTGTTACAAGCGCTGCTCAGAACTCTGAACTATGGCACCCAACATCCAGGACTTATGCCATTTGTGCAAGGCAGTGAGATAGAAGCAACTCAGGGACCAAAACCATGAACGAACACTCATGTATGAAAATCTTACTATTGATGCTTGACTGAGGCCAAGGATATCAGAGTGCATGAGTCTCATGCTCGATCGATTGAGCTAGCCGGAACGGGCAACTAAAAGTATAAAATAGTTATGTAAATAGTTATTTAATAAAATGTTTTACCTTTTTACTTTGCTGGTGTGTTGTATATATTTATAATATTTGCATAGAGTTTGTCGTTATTTTGGGTGGGGTGGGTGGCGGAGCCGAGCTGTCTTGCAGCCATCATCATGTGGAGCTCAGTTCATCTCACTAGTTTCGTATTTCTCATGAGGGGTTGTTCTTAATGTTTCTATTTTAGCGAGGTCAAAAAGAGATCCCATTAGTGGCCTACTGATTTTGCTCGATTCCTTTTGTTTTTTAAAACGATTTTTCACTATCTGCAAAGACTAAACAGAGTATTGCGACTTGTCTGTTTTTTTGTGGGGGTAGCAGTCATCAATAGAAATTATATTTATAATTTGAAGTATAATGCTGAATGTCACTCATTAGCAACATATTGTGGTGACATTTTTAACCTATGTGCTGACGTAAGTGTTCCATAAACTACTTCTATGGTAACAGGCAAAATACTGTTTGGGGGTAGGGTATAATACGCAGGAATACAGTAAAAATAAATGGGCAAGGGCTGTTTTGTTTTCCACTGTTGCAACATAAAGTGATCGATAAAAATCCGATAATCAGGCCTATCAGCGACTAAGACAGCAGGTCGAGTCTCTTTTGCTCAATGGTTCCCTCATGGGACGAAGAACGCCCTTTTTCAAGAAATAGGAATATTTTACTTGCAGGACAGTTGTTAATTTTTTGTGAAAATACATTAGCCTGGAACATTGTTAGTGATAAACTGTAAACATATCTGGGTCCTTTGCTTAAAAAAAAAATATAAAATATATTTGTGAATTAGAATAAGAATATATGTTACAGCTATAGATATTTGCTATTAAAAAACCATTGAAATTCACTGAAAAAACCATAGGTTTTAGGCCATATATAGTTAGGGATTCGCATTTAAAAAACCTTAATTTACTCGCACAAAACCATAGAAATTCACATATATAGTTAGATGCAATAACTATATATCGCGCACCCGCAACCCACTGCTGATTATGTCACATATTACATCATTCATGACATGGTCAGTGACATCACTAATTACATCACTGATGACATCTCAAATGACATCACTGATGACATCTCAAATGACATCACTGATGACATTTCAAATGACATCACTGATAAAATCACTGATAACACCTCATTTGACATTACTGATCACATCACTGATTATATCATTCATGTGATAATACGATCAACCTCTTCAGACTCTAATATAACCTTAGATACAATCAGTGTAAACAGACTCTCACAGACTGTCACTCATCCATGGAGTTACTCAAACACCTAGTCAGTCATTCAAAGAATCAATCACACCTCCATTTCCTCAACTATACTGTTTTTCACACCTTACTTAATCAAACATGTACTAACACATATTTACTCTCTTATACAATCACTGATACAAGTTCACAATGATCCATACAGCCACTCACACATTCACTGGCTCTTATGCACAGTTATTTATATATGTCAACTCTTACATGTACTGTGTTTTTACATATGTACTTACTTTGACATGTAGCACTGAGAAATCCAATCACTCACCAATACACTCATGCAGACAGTTAACCGCCCATACAGCTGTTTCAACATGCACTTTTGAACCCATACATCTAGTGAATCAACTGCTCACACATCTATGCACAGAGTCACACACCTCCCAGCCACACCCACACACACACTCACTCTCCCATACAAATATTTGAGCAACCAATCAATAACCCATATAGTTACTCATATAGCTACTGATTAACACATGCAGCAGTTTACAGAACTACAGAAATAATGATGCACAAATTAAGACAGTTTAGTCACTAACCCATGCACTCAGTGAGACACATTTAATCATTCTCTCATACAGTCAGTCATGCACCTACTAAATCCTTCATCCAAACACTTATACATCCACTCATTCTTCAATATGTAAGATATATTTTAATTTTACAGAAACATACAGTCACTGGATGTTGTCATTTGAGATGTCATCAGTGATGTCATTTGAGATGTCATCAGTGATGTCATTAGTGATGTCACTGACCATGTCATGAATGATGTAATATGTGACATCATCAGCAGTGGGTTGCTTTTGCGCAATATATAGTTATTGCATCTAACTATATATGCGAATTTCTATGGTTTTGTGCGAGTAAATTAAGGTTTTGCAAATGCTAATCCCTAACTATATATGGCCTAAAACCTATGGTTTTTTCAGTGAATATATATATATTCACTGAAAAAACCATAGGTTTTAGGCCATATATAGTTAGGGATTAGCATTTGCAAAACCTTAATTTACTCGCACAAAACCATAGAAATTGCATATATAGTTAGATGCAATAACTATATATCGCGCACCCGCAAACCACTGCTGATGATGTCACATATTACATCATTCATGACATGGTCAGTGACATCACTAATGACATCACTGATATATATATTACCTACTGGCGATAGCCAGTAGGTATATATAGTTAGGATTTTTTCCCTATGGGATTTCTGAAAATTCTATGTCTAATAACTTTGGCGTTTGTGGACGGAATCGGCTGAAATTGTCAGGAAAATGGCACATTTTGTTTCTGAGCAGCTCCTAGAAATTTGGGGGGGTTTCGTCAAGGGGGGGCTGAGAAAAAAGGGGGGTCCCAAAACGCGTTTTTAACATTGAGTTTTCCATAGGGCGGTTGGACTCACTTTTAGCTCGAACGGCTGAATGGATTTGCACGAAACTTGGCAAAATTGTAGGGACTGTTAGCCCGATGTGCCTTTGCTAGGTCTCAATATATGTGCTTCAGTGGATTTTGAGAAATTAACGTTTAAATCAAGATATATATCTGTAACAGCGCTCCGGGCAGCGATCCGGTTCGCGTACTTTTCGCTTATCGGAACTATGCGAAGCGAAGCTGATTGGCTCTCTGGTGTCTGTCAACATTTTAAACAGTCCGGTGCGGCCGCCATCTTGTCTCTCGGTAGGATCGAGAGATAAGAGGAGGCCAAAACAAAGGGTGAAATTTCGATAAGGGGGCATAGTAGATCCTCCCTGACCCCCTAGGTTTTATGTGGAGGTTGTAAAAGGTTTCTGCAGGGCAAAAAAAATAAATAAATAAAAAAAATTATTTATGCGTGGTGAGCTCCTAGTACGCGAACCGGGAAGCGCTCTGGGCAGCGTACTATAAGGATAAAAGAATGATAGAGTTTTCTAATACTGTATGTTAATTATTTGTTGTTTTTGTTGGTTTTTTTTTTGTTTTCTTTATTTTTTTTTTTTTTTTATTATGATTGTGTTTCATACTTTATTAAATTTTCTAACATTTCATTGTCAGAAATGTCATAATTTATTATAGGGTGTAATTTTTTTTCATTTTGAAGCAGGTTGTCCACTGCTTCAACACATTGTAGAAGTTCGTGGTCTCTACTGTCATCCATAAAGTCATCAATTTTGTCTTGGCTGTTCTCCTTCAGTTCAATTGAAAATGTAACTTGTTGTTCGCCTTCCATTTTGCCTGAAATTTTGAATAAAAAAATATATATTAGTAGAGATTGGGCACTGTTGGGATTAATTTTAGATAGGTAGTTTTTATCAGTGAATTTTTCTTTTGGCAGTGTATAGTATCAGAGTGGAAATATGACTATAAAAAAGTGTATGTGATTTAACGAAGAGAAGCCTAACTCCATTCCTAACTATAACAGAGAAGTCTATCTAAATCCATAACTACTACAGAGGGATAGTGTATATGTTTAAGAAAAAGTGTACCATATCAAGTTATAGTGCACAATATACTTCATTTTTAAAAATAACAACTTACCTTCAGAAACAAGTTGAAGTCTTAGGTAAGTTTTGTAATGTGATGTACAACAAGAAGTAGCAGTCAAAATGGCTGTGTTTTCTTCTCTTCCTTTATATATATTCAGGTATATAACCAATCAAATATCAGGTAATAAAAGTAGAAAATGAAAGTAAGATTTTTATTGGTTGTCAATTCCAACACTTCAGATGTGTTTTGTGAAGTAATTTACCTCAAGGTATTTAGAGAGTTCTACAGGCTTAATGGCTAAATGGAATTTCAATCAAATTTGTGAAAATTAAAGGGATTGTTATGTAGTATGAGCTAATCTATATTTGGTGAGAGTGTCTCCAGTTCTTTTTTTTTGTGAATTACTTTCCCATCTTTTCTTTGGGCCGCTTCCCGGGAAGCAGTTTAGTCCGCGAACTAGAAGCGTAACGGGAGTCCACCATTTTGTGTTTCGGTCGAATTAACATATAAAATGGAGGTTAAATAATGTTCAGAAAGGGTAGAAGGGGACACGGTACAAGTATTTTGACCCCCCAGGTTTTCTGAGGGTGGCTGAGGAGGACCATATGTGCAGAGAAAAAACATTTTTAAAATAATTTTGGGCGGTTAGCTTCCAGTTCGCGTACCGGGTAGCGCTCTTTGAGCGTAGTTTGTTGAAAATTACAGAAATAAGTTAGAGAAAAGTATTAATTGTGAGTGATCAGATGAAGGGTAGCTCTGAGAAGAGCTTTTGGGTTTATGTTCCATTTAGGTACTTATAAGTAGGTACCAATGCACAGTCTTAAATTCAGAATGAAAATTCTGTTGCCCTCATCTGAGAAGTGAACTCCATCTCCTCTGTAGATATCTTGCATGTAGTAACGCAAGTTATTATTGTACAGGGAGCCCATTCCATGGTCTCTCATGAAAGCTGAAACAGATTTGTTTACATGCTTCCTCGCTTTCTCAATTTGTGGACCAAATTGGTTGGACCACCTCCATTTCTGTCTTTGGCATATATTGGAATATACCAAGGCAGTTTGAGGAAAAAGTGCCATTAATTGCTCAAAGGTGTCCTTTAAAAGCATTTCCAGACCTACTCCTGTTAAAGTGCCCAAATCATTACCTCCACAATGCACTATTAACAGGTCAGGTTTTGGCAAATGCATAAAGGTTTTCACCAATGGTATCAATTGGTGACATTTTAATCCTCTTTGGCCCAACCATTTAATTTCCACATCTTGTAAATTGAGGTTGTGTAAATTTCTGTTGTCAGCATACCTTTGAGCCCAGTGGATGTAACTATGTCCAACAATCCAGACGTTAAACATGGTGGGAGAAGGTTGTGCTGCAGTCAGATGAAGTGTGGTAATGAAAGGGCAGTTGAAACAGTAGGAGTTTGTAAAGAAAAAAAACTGTGGATTTCCAATGCTAATGATTCATTAGCAGTGATTGGTGCATTTCCATTTCTGAAAACAGAAAGTTAGGGTGCATGGATGTGTTCTTGAAACATGTAATTTCAATGGTCAAGGAAGAAACTTTTAATGAAAGATTGCACTGGATACGCAGGTGTACTGAGAGTTCAGAGTTCAATTGAAACATTGTTGTGTGAATTTGCAAACATGAGAGGTCTTCCAGGAGGTCGTTGCTATGGAAAAAAGGCAGAGAGGGCAGAGGGGGGAAGGGTTTTGATTTGAAAAAAGTGAGGGAAGAGTTATGATTGGCTAATATGAGAGATATGTGAAATGAATATCTGTATTTCTGTGCTTTCAATAGCTGTAGCCTCTGGAGTGCATCCTTTTTCTTCTGCTGAAGACAATTTGGTGAATTTCTGAGACTGTTTTCAAAACTCAAAAAGTATTTGCTAAGGTGAGAAAAGATTTATTTAATTTAGATAGAGAATAGTATGATTTAAGGAGAAAATGATGTAGAAAGCTGTGTTTTAAAACTGTGGCTTTGTCTGTAGTGATATAGAAATAGATTTTGTTACTTTGAGAAATTGTATTTGCATATTCGGTGTAGGATTCTGGCATGTAGTAACTCAAGGTATTGTTGTATATGAAGCGCATTCCATGGTCTCTTATGTAAGCTGAAACAAATATGTTGTTTTTAGAAACCATTTTGAAATCAATTACATTTCTGGATATGTACTGTTAGAGCTTCATAGGTTGTTTGGGGTTATATTTATAAGGCATTTGAGTGTCTTTGATGTTATTTTTTCATTTTTAAATGGAAAGCATTCCTCATGGGGCAAGTGTCTTGTAAATACGCTCTCACCTGCGCTTGGCAAATTTAGATTTTGATTATGGGAGTTACATAGCCATGTTAATAATGTCGGAAAAATGGTGCTAGGGCATTCCAGAAAACGCTTTCGTGTGTCTCAAGGACATTTTCAGTCATTTCCTCTTGAATGCAGGTATACAATTGATTTATATGCTGTGTTTAAAAACGATTCTTTTCTATGATGTTATTTTTTCTCTTTTAAATGGAAAGCGTTCCTCATGGGGCTCTGAGCAGTTCTTAGTCATGTTATCCAATGGGAGGTGGATAACATGGCTAAGAGCATTTGCTGAATAATGCATGAATATCGTTGACTTTTCACCATTATTCATGCATTGCGGCCGTTTTTTTTCGCATTTGCGAGCAGTTCTTAGCCATGTTATCCAATGGGAGGTGGATAACATGGCTAAGAGCATTTGCAGGATAATGCATGAATATCGCTGACTTTTCAGCGTGATATTCATGCATTGCTACCGCTTTTTATCGCTAAGGAGAAAATGATGAAGAAAGCTGTGTTTTTAAATTGTGGCTTTGTCTGTAGTGATATAGAAATAGATTTTGTTACTTTGCGAAATTGTAATTGCATATTCGGTGTAGCATTCTGGCATGCAGTAACACAAGTGTTCTTGGCAAATTTAAATTTTGATTATGGGAGTTACATAGCCATGTTAATAATGTCCAAACAATGGTGCTGAGTAGTTTTTAGCCATGTTATCCAACATGGGCTTCGATTGGATTTCTACAGAGCATATTATGAAGCCCATTATCGCCGCTTTATCAGCCGTTTTCGGCCGATAATGCGACGATAATTTTAGTGTACAGGTTTGATAATATTTCCCTACATTCGCAGGGCTAGGTGATAGGCTGAGACCAGCCTGGCATGTAAAATGGCTGCCGTGCACGACAAAATTGTGGCATTGTAAAAAAGGCAAGTTGGCGCAGACATTGTGTCTCAATAAGGATTCATTTATAACAATGTGGTATTTTATCAAGCCTGTGCGCTTCAATTATCGCCGCTTTATCTGCCGAAAACGACCGATAAAGCGGCGATAATGGGCTTGATAATATGCTCTATGGATTTCAAATCGAAGCACATGCTAGATGTGAAGACATCTAAAATGGGCTTCGATTGGAATTCCACAGAGCATATTATCAAGCCCATTGTCGCCGCTTTATCGGCGATAATTTTAGCGCGCAGGCTTGATAATATGCCCCAAAATATTTTATCGCACTGAGAAATTGGTGGTCAACACTTCCTGATTTCCTTCGAATCGAATGTTAACAGACGTCACGCAGCAAAAATAAAAAAAAAGCTCACGCACAGCCGCTGGAACACATGTATCAACATATATGAGACTCCTCAGCCACCCTCAGAAAATATAAGGGATTAGGATACGTCTCCCGCACCTCCTTATTCCTAGTAATTTAATTAAAATGAAGCACAAAATGGCGTATTCTCGTGCAGTTTGCGGCCCAGTTCGGTGTTTGGGAAGCGGTTCTATCGTGAAAAATATATATTTTTTTATTTTCCCCAGGGGACCCTTTAAAAATCCCAACAACATTCCTAGGGGGTCAACTGGGGTATACTTTGCCCCATTTCATTAAATTTCCCCTTCGTTTTTCACCTCTTCTTCTCTCTCGATCCTACCGAGAGATAAAATGGCGGCCGCTCCGGACTGTTTAGAATGTTGTCAGACACTGGGGGCCCAAGCAGCTTTGCATTGCAAAGTTCCGTTTCGTAGGTGGGAGCGTATTTACAAGAAACTTGCACCATGAAGAACGCTTTCCATTTAAAAAAGAAAAATAACATCATACACAGTCATATGCCTTGATTTGCTATGTTAAATAATAAGTAGGGCATTAAGTTTTTGATGACTGTTATTCATTTACTGTTTGGTAATAGTGGTTATTAACAGTTTTTTATTAAATTTTTCAACAGATTCAACTGCAGATTCTTTCATAGTTTGGAAAATGCCTACAAAAAATAGAATTAGAAAGGCTCGAAAACGTCAAAGACAGCACGGTGATGTTTTATTGCAGCAGTCCTCTTCCCTAAATACTTATCAAAACACCAAGAAAGCTCCGGGTAAGAGCACAAAATCTTTCTTAAAAAATATTTGTAGTAAAAAAAGTATTTCTCGCCAAAATGTTTCAGTTCAGAAAAACAAGAGTAATTTAAATGGAAAGCAAAGACCCATGAAAAATGTTACTGGTAGAGGAAGAGATAACTCTGTGCATGATAGTAGAAGGAAAGAACAGTTTAGGGACATTCGACAACGAATGTTCCGTAATAGGATAATAGTTAATTTAATAAAAAATATTAAGAAATGCAAACAGAAAGCGGCATTTTATCAGAAGAAGAAAAATGTCGAGAAAATTATTGATCATGCTTTTGAAATTAAGCGAAAGTTGTTTATTTTGGTAATCAATAGAATTAGGAAACTAAGCAAGGTAATTTCTGATTTCCAAACAAACAGTAGATGGAAGAGAGTAGTAAATCGTAGCAACTTTTGTGAAGTTTTTTCCGGAGAATGGATGCATAGTTCAAGTTCTGAGGCATTTTTTAATGAGGAGACTTATTTTCAGGATAATGATTTGGTGCATGCAGTTGACATCAGTGGTCGAGCTTATGAAGTGAAGGATGGTTGTCCAGTTGAAAAAGAAAAACTTGTGACAACAGAGACAGAAGAGGCGCTAAGTGATGAGGTTTTAGGAAGACGTCCTAAGGCTCCTGTGTACATTTGGAAGTGTAGTTCTATTTGCAGTGTGCGACAGGTTTCCATCAATTTGCTTTGTGATTTTATACGGACATTTAATAAGAAAAGTTTGAAGCAGAAAATGAAGTTGTTGCAAGATTTAGATCCTTGCAGAGTGAGACAAACAACAGGTTTGCGTGGTCATTCACTGGCTTGTCTTTCCAGGAGAGTATGCCAGAGTGTTTTTCATCACTTCATATGGCCGCGATACCCGCCACCCCCTCTCAACACACTCCCCAAGGATGGGAAACCGGAAACCGTTCTGAACTTTTGGAAGACGGGAGGGAGTGACCCACCCGGCCGTATTTATTAAAATATGAAACAAAATTAAAACATTAAAATAACAGTTTCCTATTATGTACAATTTCATTACCACATTGCGATGTTTGGCTAACCTTAACATATTCTCTAATACAAAGGTTCTCCTAGCCGAACTAACATCCTACAAAACATTAACTTGAAATTTTTGAAATTGTACATCCTAACGTTTAAGGGCCAACGGCAAGGTCGTAACCGGTGTCAAGATCCCTAAACCCGAAAATCCCCCTCACTTGTGAGGGACGACCGCACAGAGGTGTACCTCAAGTGCAACTACCAATTTCCCTTGACTTGACGGGGGCCCCAATAAACTCGACGCCACTTAAAGGTCGTTCGAGGACTCGTGTGAGGTATCTAGAAGGTAGCGTAGACCCCCTCCCAAACCCCACACAACTTACCACATCTGCCGTCGCAGATATCCTGGCCCCGGGAAATTCCCCAGGAGGGGGCTGTAGCCCCTCCTACCCAGGAAGGGGCCTTGACCGCCTTTCCTTTCCTTTCGGCATCCCATCCTTAGAAGGGACCGCCTACCCGTTGAGGGGCCAATGGCCACCTCCCTCGAGCGCTCCCATCCGTAATGGGTGACGCCCACTCATAGGGATCTACTAATTAGTGCTCACCGATCATGACCTTACCGCCCGACCAAAAAATAAATACGACAATTTAACTAAATTACTCAATTAAAAAACAACCATAAATCATTTCACGTATGATTACTGATCAATACTTAGTGCAGAATTACTTTATTTGAAGAACATATTGTAGCTGACCATTCTTTATTGCATACGAAGAATCACACGACAATCACCACAACCTGCAAGAAATAGAATTACCATATCAAAACTTTATTCAAAACAACTGGCTGTCCTCAGGGGCTGGTGGGTGGGTTCAAAATTGGCTCTTCGTTCCGTCTCGAGCTCACGTGCAGCGAGGGGGTGCAGCTTCAGAGCACAGGAACAAGAGGATGCGTTCTAGGCATGTTGCTCCTTTTATCCGTCTTCAGGGCGGGCGTAGACCCGCCCCTGCCTGCCCTTAGGGCGTGGCCAGCCGCGTCAGTGTCTAGGCCAGCCCACTCGAGGGCGGGAAACAGCGCGCCCCGGCTACGCCGCTTCGGGCATACCAGCCGAGGCTCGCCTCCCGCCCAAAAATGGCTTCCCGGGGGGCTCGAGGTACTCGGCCATACGTTCGGGGGGACCGAATGGTCGCCCCTTTCCATATGGCCGCGATACCCGCCACCCCCTCTCAACACACTCCCCAAGGATGGGAAACCGGAAACCGTTCTGAACTTTTGGAAGACGGGAGGGAGTGACCCTCCCGGCCGTATTTATTAAAATATGAAACAAAATTAAAACATTAAAATAACAGTTTCCTATTATGTACAATTTCATTACCACATTGCGATGTTTGGCTAACCTTAACATATTCTCTAATACAAAGGTTCTCCTAGCCGAACTAACATCCTACAAAACATTAACTTGAAATTTTTGAAATTGTACATCCTAACGTTTAAGGGCCAACGGCAAGGTCGTAACCGGTGTCAAGATCCCTAAACCCGAAAATCCCCCTCACTTGTGAGGGACGACCGCACAGAGGTGTACCTCAAGTGCAACTACCAATTTCCCTTGACTTGACGGGGGCCCCAATAAACTCGACGCCACTTAAAGGTCGTTCGAGGACTCGTGTGAGGTATCTAGAAGGTAGCGTAGACCCCCTCCCAAACCCCACACAACTTACCACATCTGCCGTCGCAGATATCCTGGCCCCGGGAAATTCCCCAGGAGGGGGCTGTAGCCCCTCCTACCCAGGAAGGGGCCTTGACCGCCTTTCCTTTCCTTTCGGCGTCCCATCCTTAGAAGGGACCGCCTACCCGTTGAGGGGCCAATGGCCACCTCCCTCGAGCGCTCCCATCCGTAATGGGTGACGCCCACTCATAGGGATCTACCAATTAGTGCTCACCGATCATGACCTTACCGCCCGACCAAAAAATAAATACGACAATTTAACTAAATTACTCAATTAAAAAACAACCATAAATCATTTCACGTATGATTACTGATCAATACTTAGTGCAGAATTACTTTATTTGAAGAACATATTGTAGCTGACCATTCTTTATTGCATACGAAGAATCACACGACAATCACCACAACCTGCAAGAAATAGAATTACCATATCAAAACTTTATTCAAAACAACTGGCTGTCCTCAGGGGCTGGTGGGTGGGTTCAAAATTGGCTCTTCGTTCCGTCTCGAGCTCACGTGCAGCGAGGGGGTGCAGCTTCAGAGCACAGGAACAAGAGGATGCGTTCTAGGCGTGTTGCTCCTTTTATCCGTCTTCAGGGCGGGCGTAGACCCGCCCCTGCCTGCCCTTAGGGCGTGGCCAGCCGCATCAGTGTCTAGGCCAGCCCACTCGAGGGCGGGAAACAGCGCGCCCCGGCTACGCCGCTTCGGGCATACCAGCCGAGGCTCGCCTCCCGCCCAAAAATGGCTTCCCGGGGGGCTCGAGGTACTGGGCCATACGTTCGGGGGGACCGAATGGTCGCCCCTTTCCATATGGCCGCGATACCCGCCACTCCCTCTCAACACACTCCCCAAGGATGGGAAACCGGAAACCGTTCTGAACTTTTGGAAGACGGGAGGGAGTGACCCTCCCGGCCGTATTTATTAAAATATGAAACAAAATTAAAACATTAAAATAACAGTTTCCTATTATGTACAATTTCATTACCACATTGCGATGTTTGGCTAACCTTAACATATTCTCTAATACAAAGGTTCTCCTAGCCGAACTAACATCCTACAAAACATTAACTTGAAATTTTTGAAATTGTACATCCTAACGTTTAAGGGCCAACGGCAAGGTCGTAACCGGTGTCAAGATCCCTAAACCCGAAAATCCCCCTCACTTGTGAGGGACGACCGCACAGAGGTGTACCTCAAGTGCAACTACCAATTTCCCTTGACTTGACGGGGGCCCCAATAAACTCGACGCCACTTAAAGGTCGTTCGAGGACTCGTGTGAGGTATCTAGAAGGTAGCGTAGACCCCCTCCCAAACCCCACACAACTTACCACATCTGCCGTCGCAGATATCCTGGCCCCGGGAAATTCCCCAGGAGGGGGCTGTAGCCCCTCCTACCCAGGAAGGGGCCTTGACCGCCTTTCCTTTCCTTTCGGCGTCCCATCCTTAGAAGGGACCGCCTACCCGTTGAGGGGCCAATGGCCACCTCCCTCGAGCGCTCCCATCCGTAATGGGTGACGCCCACTCATAGGGATCTACCAATTAGTGCTCACCGATCATGACCTTACCGCCACAGGCCGGATAGTTGACCGGCTATCCGGACCCCCACACACTCCTACCTAAAGGTCATGTCTTAAAGTCCCCAGCCAAGCTATCAGGTCTCCTATGAGTAATTCGTTCCCCACCCGGGACAAATGAACACCATCACCCAAATACATACTGTCCCCCTTAATACAACCATGCGAAATAGAATGCAGTGTACTTGAACGGAACAATCGACTCACTTTATTATTAATCTTCCTTACTGAATGATTCAGAGCAGCAACTGAAAGAGCCCCCGCCACACTTTTCGCGGTATCATATGGGACCATGCGATGGTGCACCCTGGAACTCTTCTCGCTAACCAACTTACAGTGGAAAGCATTGCCTCAAGAAGTAGCCGTCTACCAGTGGACACCAAATCGTTGCCCCCAAGATGTACTATGACTATAGCCGGCGGTGACCTCATCCGCCTTAACAAACCCTCAAAAAACTGGTCAATACAGAGCCCGCCCTTTCCGTAGAAGGACACACTGTACCCGTATTCCCCAGCCACGTGAATCATGTCACCTGCTTTGAATACGTCCGCGGCCCGCCTCACGTATGAGTGGCCCACGACCCACACCTCCTTTTTCACAGCCGGTGATGTCTGACCGCTGACCCGGTGTTGGGTCGACTGCACAGTCCGCCCCGCCTCGTAGGCTTGCGCAACTGAAAACCAAAGAAAACAAGAAGCGTGAGTACATCATTACAGCTTCACAACATGTGCAACCGCACATACCTTTTATAACAGTTCGAGGACCAACGCCCCACACGTTTTACTTGTTCGACATTCAGACCCCTGGCTGTAGCCTCTGTAGCAGCCCCTATCCGAAAGGAATGGGTCCCAAACTCGCCGGGGTTCAAGCCCGCAGCGGATATTGACATCGCAAGCACCCGCTGAAACTGAAACCTCGTCAGTGGGGTGGTGTCAGCGTGTCGCAACAATGTCCCCCCCCATGATGCCACCCTTTGCGCCAAATATTCTTCTACGCAACTTACAGGGCACATGGAGGACCCGGGAATCCTTTGTATGATTATGCAGTCCCCCATCGCACCCTGGTCGGTCTTGGACCTGATAAACGAGATGGACATTGTCTCCCCTCTGACCTGAACGTGCTCTCGGCACAGTCCCCCCGTCACATCCCGCTTGTTCCTCGCCACTAGTTCGCTTACCCGCATAGCCCCATGGAATGCCAGTGAAAAAGCGGCTCGGAATAACACTGTTTCATATTGGGATGAACACGTTGAAGGGAGTACAGATAATAACAGGGCCAGCCTATCCAGACCTATCGGGCGCCTTTCATCTACTCTGCGACCCTCAAGGCGTTGCCACCCACGTAGCGCTTTTTGTACAACGAAAGACGCTGTCGGGTCCTGGATCCCATAAGCCCTAGCCACAAAGGAAATGGCTGCCCGATGCCTCTGGGCAGTAGCCACAGATTTGCCTGCCTGATGTAAAGACAGCAGGAAATTTACTACCCACTCCTCCTGGCCCCAAAGCTCCCCTCCAGCAGTCCCCAAAAAGGCCAAATAGGAACGGAACGCCCCTTCATATGCCTTCCTTGTCCTGGGTGCTAAACTCTCTCCCACGAGGTTTCGTAGTTCGGGGCACCGAGAGACCAGAGAGCTTCGGGAAAGGGTGCCGCCACCGGGTCCGCTGTGGGCAGAAAACCCCAGAAGGCCTGCATACGGAAACGAGAAAGCGCATCAGCCGCTTGATTCATCACCCCCGGCACATGTCTTGCCTTAAATAGGACATTCAATTGCATACACAACAAGACAATTTCTTTCAGCAGCCTCAGGATCCATTTGCATCGTGCCGCCTGGCTATTGATACACTCAACCACGGTCATGTTATCAGACCAGAATACCACAGAGTGATCTCTAAACCCCTCAGGCCAAGTTTTCAGGGCCACCAGAATGGGGAACAGTTCAAGAAAAGCAATGTTACTCGTCAACCCATCCTCATGCCACCATGACGGCCATTTTTGAGCCGACCATTGTGTGCCAAAGATGGCACCAAAACCAATGCTCCCTGCCGAATCTGTCCACAGCCCCAGCTCCTCGGAGGACACCGCCGGTTTGTTCCAGACAACTCGACCATTGAAATCCGCCAGAAATGCCAACCAAATACGCATGTCCTGGCGAACCTCGGCCGAGAGCCTCGTGCGATGGTGACCCTCCTTCAGGCCCACCATGGCCTGAGCGATCGAGCGGGAAAAGGGGCGGGCCATCGGTATTACTCTCAGGGCAAAATTCAGCTGTCCCACCAATTGTTGTAATTGCTGCAACTTAACCTTAGACTGACTAATACACGTCTCCAGGGATGCCCTGAACCTAAGCACTTTTTCTCTTGGTAAACGAAAACAACCCTCCTCCGAGTCGAGCTCGATCCCCAGAAACTCGAGGCAAGTCGAAGGACCCACCGTCTTACCGGGTGCCAATGGCACACCAAAATGGTTCATTAAGACACAAAATTCATTCAAAGCCTGACCACATTCCGGATCCCCGGCTGCCCCTAGAAACAAAAAGTCATCGAGATAATGCATAACCTGATGAAACCCCGTCTTCCTTGTGAAGACCCATTGCAGGAAACAACTGAAATGCTCGAAATAGGAACAAGATATAGAGCAACCCATTGGCATACATCTATCCATGTAATAGTGTCCCTGAAACATGAAACCAAGAAGACGCTGATCGTCTGGATGTACCGGGAGCAACCGGAACGCTGACTCGATATCAGATTTCGCCATCAGCGCACCGGGCCCTAGGCGATTCAAAATGGCTACGGCCTCATCGAAAGATGCATACCGTACTGAACACACTGCCGGGTCTATCGCATCGTTTACGGAAAGACCACGTGGGGCTGATAAATTATGTATCAGCCGAAACTCACCCGGGTCCTTCTTGGGGACCACCCCTAAGGGGGAACAAACAAAGTTAGCAACCGGTGGCACATTAAACGGACCGGCGACTCGACCTCGAGCCACCTCTTTCCCAATCTTCTCCTGTACCACGGTCGTGTGCTGCAAGACTGATATTTGGTTTTTACATTTCGCTAAACCCTGGAACTCCCCCACTGGGATGCGGAAACCATATGAAAACCCGTTCCGCAACACCCCAGCGGAAGCGTGGTCCGGGTATTCGCTGAGCCAAGGAATCATTGCCATGGTATCAATCGGAGTAGGTAAAGGCGCCCCTCGGACTATTTCAGACCTGTTTGGCGCCTCCTCTACCCCCGTTATCACCCGTTTTGGCTCTGCACATGGACTCAGGATGGGACGCTTGCCCACACCCGCTACATTCGTGCCTGAATTTGCATGACCCCTGGGGCCTCGTACATTTACCCCTGTTAAAGTTCCAACAACTCCCTTTTTTACCTGTGGTGCCGTTCGGCCTGGACTGGTATTCGTTACTCGCGCCTGATCGAAAGGAGGTCCCAGAATATTGGCGGGAGGACTCCCCCACACTACTCCCTACTAATGGCAAATTCAACATACCAGTATCCGCCATTTTTGACCATGACACAGAATCGTAACAATCCCAAGTTAAGTTTTTATCATGCTCTTTCGCTTTCCTGAAAATATTATCGTAACAGAACCATTGATTGCCCCCATGTGACACGGAATACCCCATGATACGTGACTGATAAATCGGCAATTCAGACAGTAACTCGGGCCTACGTTCGCCCAGGATGGATGTAAAAATCCCCCATGCCTTGCCCCAATTGCCAATGTTCTCATTTACCTTGAAGGCGGCCATCTTTGCGCGCCAAACACTCGGATGCATGAGCTCCTTTTGGCTCTTAACATATTCCATCTCATAATGATCGGTAAGTAACGAGAAGATGTTTACATACTCATCTGCCCATATCTTCTCCTTAATAGCTAGAGGGACATGTTGACCCAACTTTTCCCTTCTTGACGGGGCAGACTCATCCCTCGCAATCGGCAATGGCCGCTTACCTGAACCGGAAGCTGTATCTGCGGCTGAGCCTATCCCAGGTGGCTTTCCTCCCGCCGCGGCCGGCGTGATGACTGGCGATGCTGCCTTAGCCGCCTCCCTTGTTTCGCGCAGTTGCCTCATCAAGACCCGTGCGTCGTCAGCCGTGGCGCCCTCGTTATTTTTACCCAACCACGCTGCTAATTGTGCTGCCAGCTCGGGTGGCATATCCTCCCCGGACACGGGGGTGACCACCACGGGAATCGGATTCCCCTCCGCCGGCACCGGAGTTGGCTCTTCGAGTGGGGCAGAGGGAACCGGGATGACCCCTCCAGCTGCTCCCCTTCTGGGCCTCTTGCCTTTTCCTCCCGGAGCTGCTCCAGCCAACGGACGTTTCGGTCCCTCTTCCCCATCTTTCTCCGCCATTCTCTTCTTTAAGTCGGTCACTTCTTTCATAAGAATACGCAGCATCTGGTGGGTAGTCATTCGCTTTCCAACTTTCTTAGGCATTCTTGAACAGAATATCTGTAAAACAAACAAGAAAGATTAAAACGTTCAAAATTGGCTCTTCGTTCCGTCTCGAGCTCACGTGCAGCGAGGGGGTGCAGCTTCAGAGCACAGGAACAAGAGGATGCGTTCTAGGCGTGTTGCTCCTTTTATCCGTCTTCAGGGCGGGCGTAGACCCGCCCCTGCCTGCCCTTAGGGCGTGGCCAGCCGCGTCAGTGTCTAGGCCAGCCCACTCGAGGGCGGGAAACAGCGTGCCCCGGCTACGCCGCTTCGGGCATACCAGCCGAGGCACGCCTCCCGCCCAAAAATGGCTTCCCGGGGGGCTCGAGGTACTCGGCCATACGTTCGGGGGGACCGAATGGTCGCCCCTTTCCAGGATGCTAGCAGTGCATCATAATAAAGTGAGAAAATTAGTGAGAATGTTGTATTATGCAAAGAGTCCAGCAATTATGCTTAAACAATTATGTGCTGCTCTTTTGCATGGTTCTGAAATAGATGTGAAGAATATTTGTGAAGAAATTGAGTTTTGTTACTTTAGTAGTAAAGATGAGAATGTTCAAATTGACCCTGAAGTAGAGAGTAATGTGGAAGATAATGTACAGGTTTACAGTACAGATAATTTTTAGAAGGAAATTGCCACGTTTCAGATGAAATCAAGTGAGAGGCCTAATTTCACTTGTGTTTGTTGTCGACGCACTTATCATAAGAATCAGACTAAGGTAGTGGATTTATATGCAAAAAGTGAAAGGGAAAATAATAGTGAATGGAAGGATTTTGCCACATACTTGATGGTAGAAAATTATTTTGATTTGGGATCGGATCAACGTGTGTGTACTTATTGTTGTAATAAATTAAACCAAAACCAGATGCCTGCTAGGGCAGTTCATAATAATCTTGAATTGGTTGAGATTCCTTCTGAATTGAAGGATTTAAATACTTATGAATCTATTTTGATTCAAAGTATCCATCCCTTTCAGGCTATTGTAAGAATGGAGCCAAAGACAGGGAAGTTGCCTCCAGCAGATTTACAGAGAGGATTAAAGGGAAGAGTTGTTTATTTGCCTTTAGATTTGAATAAAAACATTAACACAATTGGAGTAGAGGAAGTGGAAGAGGAACCTCTGGTTATCTTGGTTAATGGGGTTCCGACAAAGAATAAGAAAATATGGCAAGATTTAGTGGATGTTAGGAAAGTCAAAAAGGCAACAGTGTATTTGAAGAAAAATAATAAGTATTATAAGAATGTGTATGTTGCAGAAGAGGAAGTAAGTGATGAAGAGGATAGCGATTTGTGTGCTGGCCAAATTGAGAAAGTAGAGGCCTCTAAAAGTGAAGAAATATATGAACATTATAGTGTTCATCCTTTGCATTCCAAGGAAGTCATGGGGAATGCTATTGAGTTGTTTCAAATGAAACAAGCCAAAGGGAGTCCCATTAGTGTTTGGGAGGAAAGTTTGGAAGCTCGGTGTTTCCCACAGCTATTTCCCACAGGTCGAGGAGGAAGATATGATGAGCGATCTCATCAAATTCCTGCGTCTGAATACCGGACTTTACGATTGTATGGAGAAGATCCTAGGTTTCGTCAATGCATTCCCTATTTGTTTCATTTCCTGTTTGAAAGCGATCTGTCTGGACTGTCATATGCAGTGAACCACATCTTAAAAAGTGGTATACAGATGCGAAATATCTCGGCAAGAGACTTTATGCATAAAGTCAATGTCCAAGATAGTATTTTGGATTCTCACTTAATTAATCTCATGGCGTGTCAGCGTGGTACTAATGAGTACTGGTATCGTCGTCATGGTGATTTAAAATGTATGCTGAGGAACTTAGGAACTCCAACATGGTTCCTCACTCTGAGCTGTGCCGAGTATGGCTGGGAAGACTTACTTGAATTTCTACGAGAAGCAAATGGAAATATTGAAAACATTGAATTCAAGACACCTGGAGAACTGTGTTCTTTGGATCCTGTGAATGTATGCAGGTACTTCAATCATAAATTTGAAGCTATGATGTCTTTCATCACAAATAAGAAGAATCCACCTCTTGGAGAGGTGTTGGATTTCTTCTGGAGAAAGGAGTACCAAGCAAGAGGTGCTCCTCATATACATATGTTGTTGTGGATCAAGGATGCACCTACATTTGGAACAGATCCCGATCACTTAGTGATGAATTTCATAGAACAGTATTCTACGTGTGCTGTTCCAAATGCAACGGAGAAGAAAAGCCTAAGAGAACAAGTTCTACGTTTCCAAAGCCATCGTTGTGGAAAGTACTGTCGTCGTAAATTCAGAAACAAGGACAAGTTCTACACCAAATGTCGTTTCAACTTTCCACGGCCGGTGATTTCTAAAGGAAAAGTGAACAGTTTGATGTCTTCACTACGACATAATGTGACGAGGAAATCACCCAAAAATACATACAATTTGAAAAGGAACGAAGAGTCCAAGTACATCAACGACTACAACCCAGTGATTTTGTCCATGTGGAATGCTAACATGGATATACAGTTTGTGGGTGACAACTGCATGGCTGTGGCTCGGTATGTGACATCTTACATCACCAAAAAAGAAAAGACAGAACTGAAGGATATGTGGGAGGACATTTCCCATGAAAAGAGCCTCAGCAAGAAGTTGTACAGTTTCAGTCTGAAGATGTTGTCGCATCGAGAAATCGGAGCTTACGAATGTTCAGATCGATTGTCTTCAGCAAGTCTCTATGCCAAATCTAGGAGTATCGTTTGGGCGAGTCTTGGTCTTGCTGCAACGCGAAATCGAGTTCTAAAACCTGTCCGGGAAATTGAGTATTTGGCGGAAAAGGAGCCAAACAGTACCGACATTTTGAAGACCAACATGTTGGATACATATTATCCAAATCGAAGCAGTCACCTTGAGAATGTTTGTCTATATGAGGTTCTCCAAAATTATATATTCAAGAGGAACATCAAAGAAGATATTGAGAAAGGAGTGTATGCTGTAATTGGAAGTGAGGGATGCCTGGTCAAGCAAAGAAAATGCCAATTAGTAAACCATCGAAAATTGAGTGGTGAATCTCCAGAAAAAAAGGAGTTTTTCTATTTAGCACTTTTGCAACTTTTCAAGCCTTGGCGTGCAGAAGAGGAACTGCTTGGAGATTTCCTCTGTTACGAAGACTCTTTTAATGCAGCCAAGGAGTCCATAGAATGTCCTGCTTTTCCTAAATATCAAGAAATGCTAACTTTGGAAATTGAGCAGGAAGCAACGATTGCAGCCGAGATTGCCAGAGACAGTTCTCAGGACAGTCAGAGTTCTGGTTCATTGAGTCAAGATCCACTTGGAGGACCTATTATCGAAAATGAAGCTGCCACTGCTATGAATGAAGTGGAAAGAGCCATGGCACATGCTCTGGAGGATTCAGTTAACTTAGAAGACTTGGAAAAACAACTCAACGTTGAGCAGAGGAAAATATATGATGAAGTTACCAAGGAAATTGAGCACGGATTAAGTCATGAGAAGAAAGAGTGCTCATGTACGTCGTTGAAGCCTGTCCGACTGTACGTGAGTGGAGAAGCGGGAACTGGAAAGAGTTTCCTCATTAAAGCAATTTCTTGTTATTTGCAGGAAAGGACTGAGTCATCGCTGTCTTGTGTTGTCACCGCTCCTACTGGACTGGCAGCACATAATATTAAAGGTATTACTTTGCATCGTCTACTGATGCTGCCGGTGGAGCATGACAACAAATTACAATACAACAAGTTAGCTGGAGATGCTTGCTGTGAAGTTTCAAGAGTCTTGAGGAAAATGAAACTACTTATCATTGACGAAGTAAGCATGGTTTCCAATGTCATGCTTGCCTTTGTGCATTTGAGAATGCAAGAAGTACTTAAAACTGAATATGATGTGTTATTTGGTGGCAAACACATCATTGTTTTCGGAGATCTTCTGCAGCTGACACCAGTAAAAGGTCAACCTGTGTTCAAAATACTCACGCATGAAGATACCAGGAAGTGCCTAGGGAGCATTGGCAACGTCAATATATGGTTAAACTTCAATTATGCTGAACTGCATGAAAATATGCGTCAGGCAAAGGATGAAGATTACAAGAATATTCTACAAGATATTAGAATTGGAAAAGTGACCGAGCATGGGAAAGAAGCTTTAAATGCACGATTACTGTCAAATTTATATCCCAAACAAGAGATTGTGCCTGAGAATATTTTTCAGAAAATTACTGAGAAGAAATCCGGGATATGTCTCATGCCAACTCTTGCAGAATGTGCCATCTTCAACAACAAAATGTTGAATTTAGAAAAGCAAGACATTGTGAAACTTGAAGCTATCGACAAATTAGAGCATATGGGATCAACAATTATTTTGTCAGACAATTTGAAATCAAAATTGGATTCATTAGAGAAGACTATATCTAAAACAGCGGGTTTTGAAAAGACTTTGAATGTGTGTTTAAATTGCCGAATCATTTTGAGAAGGAATTTACATGTAGAAAGAGGTCTGGTAAATGGATCAATGGGTAATGTTGTTGATTTTGAGAAATACAGAAATAGAGATGGAATAGAATTTTTAAGAATTAAATTTGATGGCATTGAGGAAGTACAGCAAATTGGTCGTTGTTCTGCTAGGTTTTTGCTTGTTAAAGACTTATATGTTCGCCGTAAACAGTTTCCTGTTTGCTTGGCATATGCGGTGACAATCCATAAATCGCAAGGTTTAAGTGTAGACTGTGCATTGGTCAATATTGGCAGTTCTGTGTTCAAGGAGGGTATGGCATATGTGGCATTGTCACGAGTTAGAACTTTATCGGGATTGTACGTGATTGACTGTGATGTCACAAACATTTGTGCGGATCTAGATTGTGTTAAGGAATACAATAGGTTAAGAAGAGAGTATGCGCCACATTTGCCTCAATATCCTTTGTTTGAGAAACGTGTGGTAGGCCAGAAACGTAGAAATATCAGTAATAGTAGGGAGGTTGTTCCAAAAAGACCAAAAGTCAATGAACCGAAAGTTGTTAGCAGAAAGAAAGTGGATTCTGTTGAAGATGTTGTCGGTTTTCAATTTGAAAACAGTTCTGGTGTCAACTGCTATGCAAATGTAGTGGTTAATGTTCTCTTTTCACTAGAGAGTTTAAAAGAACAGATTGTGTTCAATTCGGAACAAAGTTTATGCTGCTTGTTGAATTCTGTGTTAGAGAAATGTAGCACTGATCGAACAAAAGTGGAAAGTGTGTCTGAAGTTCGTTATCTGTTAGATGAATGTTCAGGTCAAACAGACTTCTCTGAAAATAATCAGCAAGATTGTCAGGAGTTTTTAATGTATATGCTTGATGTATTGCAAGATGAGGGTGTAGATGTAGATCACCTGTTTGGGCTTTCTTATCAATGGCAGCATGACTGCGAGAACTGTATGGTATCAAGTACTACTAGTGTAGACTCAGAAAGATTTATATATTTAACTTTGCCAGACAGTAAATCAGTGTCCTTTAATAAGCTAGTAAATGCAGCGGATCACAACATGGAGTGTAGCCAATGTAAATCTGAAATGATGTCAACATTATTTATACGTAGATATGGCCAGTATGTCATTTTAATGATTCAACGATGTAGGCCTGATGGATCAAAATTGTCAACTTTAATAAAAAATTTTGTGGCTTCTCAGCTGTCAATATCAGGGAGGACTTTTGTAACTGTAGCAATTATCTATCACGATGGTCCATCAACAACATCAGGACATTATACAGCTTACTTAAAGTCTGGAAACGGCTGGTCATTCTGTAATGATTCCGTTGTAACTTTCAAAAAAAAATTGCCGTTTGACCTTAAAAATTCTTACCTGGTGTTTTTAAAACCAAAATTTTAAGTAGAGGAAATGTAAGTCTGCAATGCTGTCTAGATTAAAAATCCAACTATATAAACCTGATGCAAGTAAGTCTGCTTCATAGTAAGCAGTATCAGTGTCATAGGAAAAGGAGAACATGAGTGACAAAGAAGAGTAAGATATTAGTAGTCCAGGATTGTGAAAATAATCTAAAATATTTTATTTTTGAAAGTTGCGAAAATAGAAAATGTCGGGATTTGATTGGAAGAATTACAAGACTTGCGAATCGCGGCAACATGATTTGGCCTAGTGGAAACATGTGATAGAATGAGAGAAGTTTTTTTTTCTATGTAACATATTTTACGTATCGATGGAGGTTTTCTTTCAGAAAGTGGCGGGCTGAAAATATTTATAGCACAACAGAGTGGATGCTGTTTATAGGAGATCCTTCGACGTCATTGAAAGTAAGTTAATTTTAAGGAGTTTTGAAATCAGATTTCTTAGGTTGTATGGGTTTTTTAAACACAGTCATTTTGATTGTGTTTTTTTTTCCCCGCTGTTACATGATGAATACCTTCAAGTCACTGATTTAAGTGAAATTTGATACATTCTGAGAACAGCAAAAATAAACCATTTAACATGTATAATTAATGTTATGCTTTTTGTACTTATGATATACATTTAGAAATGTGAGGTACATATGGGTAAGCTGAGTCTTCTGTAACTGTCAATTTTAATGCTTACAGTGCTGTACTTCTGGGTACTGTTTTTTTTAAAAAAAAAAGAAAAGAGGCCTCACCTCAAAGAAAGCTCTTGAAATCACACATCTTATTTGCATCCTAAAACAATAATTTTAAATGTTAGACACAATTTTATGATGGTTTTACATCTCTTTTGCGCTGTTATGGCATCACTATTGTGAGACATAAGCAATGCAAAAGAAACATCATATTTCAAAATAGGCCTCATTTCATCAGCATGAAGATACTGTTTGTTGAAAATAAATATATTTAGGATTGTGTAGGGATCGTAGAGAAGTAGAGGTTTCTATAAGTGTCAAAGTTGTTTAAAAAGTGTTTCTTCTTGAATCTTTTCCCTTCTTTTTTCTAATTTTTAAATACATGTTTTAATATTTTTGGAAATGTTTGTTCTCTCTTTTACAGATTGAATGTATGAAAAATTTTCTTTAAAAATTAACAAGAATTATAAGGTAAATGTTTTCTACTTTTTTAACCTGCATTCCACTGCTGATGATGTCACTGACTATGTTATGAATGATGTAATAAGTGGGCATATCTGTTATCTCGTTAAAAAAAGGAACAGTAAGTTTAAGGATAGGAAACAGACAGTTATGTTACAAAAAAGACAGCTATAGGACGTAAACAAAAAAAACTGTTACTCGCAATCCACTGCTGATGATGTCACTGACCATGTCAAAAATAATGTAATATATGACATGATCAGAAGTGAATTGCGGGTCACAGTATCTTTTCTTTACTCCCTATAGCTGTCTTTTTTGTAACATAGCTGTCTGTTTTCTTTCCTTATACTTACTGTTCCTTTTTTTAAAAAAAATTTTTTGGTGCGCTCAAAGTTCGCGTACCGGAGTGCGAACTGGGAGCGAACTAATAGAAATAGAGCTTGGCAGAGTTCAAAGAATTCTACCAATTTTTTTTAATAATGGGGAGGTAGTTCTGAAAAGAACTTTTTTTTACTTTTTGTTGTTTTAAATTTTTTTTATTACTTTTCTGAACATTTTTTATATTTTTTTGTTTTTTTCTAAACATTTTGTATTTTTTTTACTTTTTGGGGGGAGGGGAGAAACAAAAATGATTCATCGAAGAGGGCTCAACAGGAGCAACAAAAAAAAGATGAATTTATTTTTTGGGGCGTTTTGGACATGCATGATTTTTGATTGCTCTCATTATGAGAGTTATGCTACTTTCGCGGAAGCATAATGTTTGATTGCACCACACGCACATTTGTTTCACTTCCCCCATGTCCACTTGAATATTCGGGATCAATTCCCTTGCTTCTGGTCCCGAAACTTCTGGCACGACCGATCTTCTGGCTATTGCTGGGGAATTTTGTTGTTCGTCCCGAAGCTGAGCAGCACTATAGTTATTTGGGTGCCACCTGCTCATGTGCCTGTGCATAGTGAAATTCCCAAAACTATATTTTTTGTCCGTCCCTCTCGAAAGGCGATCATCACAGATACAGCAGAAGACATATCTGGCGTTCACTTTCTTTTGTCCTGGTGGAATTTTAAAAAATTGCCATATGAAATTTTCCTTCCTGTTGTACCTCCTGGGCTCCTCTGGCAAATATTCAGGTTCTTCCTCCTCTTCCTGATCTTCCTCTTCTGGAAAGATTGGTTGAGTAGGTGGTCCTTTTTTTCCATGAGGAGGTGGAGGTGGTGGTGGAGGGACACTACCAGAAGCAATAACTGAAGCCATTTCTCTGGAATGTAAAATGGTCTTTCTCTCACCAAGATGAAAGTCAGAGTGAGGAAAGAAGGAGGGGTTTTCATCATTTGGGAAAAGCCAAAGTTCTAAACCAATGAAAAGTGTTAATTTTAGATCACATGACCTAGTATTACATCATTAGGAAACCAAAAGTGAAATGAACTAATGAAAAGTGTTATTATCGAGTCACATGACCTGCTGTCTTTACGTTTCGCGCTTTGCGCCGCTATCCAATCCGCTTCCGGGTCCGCTAACTTGGCGCGTCGGATAACGTATTACGCGACAACGCAAAACGTCATGATAACGTAACAGTTACGCTTAAGCAACGATTACCGGCTCGCGTACCAAGTCGCGGCTTTGAATTCCGCTAACGGGAAGCTGACCAGTTCGCGGACTAGGAGCGGAACAAATTTTTTTTTTTTTAAAATGTATAAAAAACATGTACAATATATTTTATGATTTAAAGAAGAATACATTTTACAGATAAAAATATTAGCTTTCAAAAAACCATTGAAATTCAATGAAAAAACCATAGGTTATAGTCCATATATAGTTAGGAATTCGCATTTACAAAACCTTATTTTACTCACACAAAACCATTGAAATTCCATATATAGTTAGTTGCACTAACTATATATCGCGCACCCGCAATCCACTGCTGATGATGTCACATATTACATCATTCATGACATGGTCAGTGACATCACTGATGACATCACTGATGACATCTCAAATGACATCACTGATGACATCTCAAATGACATCACTGATGACATCACTGATGACATCTCATTTGACATTACTGATCACATCACTGATGATATCATTCATGTGATAATACGATGAACCTCTTCAGACTCTAATATAACCTTAGATACAATCAGTGTAAACAGACACTCACAGACTGTCACTCATCCATGGAGTTACTCACACACCTAGTCAGTCATGCAAAGAATCAATCACACCTCCATTTCCTCAACTATACAGTTATACAAACTTTACTTATTCAAACATATACTAACACATATTTACTCTCTTATACAATCCCTGATACAAGTTCACAATGATCCATACAGCCACTCACACATTCACTGGCTCTTATGCACAGTTATTTATATATGTCAACTCTCACATGTACTGTGTTTTACATATGTACTTACTTTGACATGTAGCACTGAGATATCCATTCACTCACCAATACACTCATGCACACAGTCAACCGCCCATACAGCTGTTTCCACATGCACTTTTGAAACCATACATCTAGTGAATCAACTGCTCACACATCTATGCACAGAGTCATACACCTCCCAGCCACCCACACACACACTCAGTCTCCCATACAAATACTTGGGCAACCAATCAATAACCCATATAGTTACTCATATAGCTACTTATCAACACATGCAACAGTTTACAGAACAACAGACATAATGATGCACAAATTAAGACAGTTTAGTCACTAACCCATGCACTCAGTGAGACACATTTAATCACTCACTCATACAGTCAGTCATGCACCTACTAAATCCTTCATCCAGACACTTATACATCCACTCATTCTTCAATATGTAAGACATATTTTAACTTTACAGAAACATACAGTCACTGGATGTTGTCATCAGTGATGTCATCAGTGATGTCATTTGAGATGTCATCAGTGATGTCACTGACCATGTCATGAATGATGTAATATGTGACATCATCATCAGTGGATTGCGGGTGCGCGATATATAGTTAGTGCAACTAACTATATATGGAATTTCAATGGTTTTGTGTGAGTAAAATAAGGTTTTGTAAATGCGAATTCCTAACTATATATGGACTATAACCTATGGTTTTTTCATTGAATATATATATATATATATATATATATATATATATATATATATATATATATATATATATATATATATACACTGAAAAAAACATAGGTTTCAGGCCTTATATAGTTAGGAATTAGCATTTAAAAAACCTTTGAAAGTTATAGTTAGCAGGACATTTCACTCATACAAAAACATTGAAATTGCTCCTATATAGTTAGTTATACTAACTATATTTCGCGCACCCGCAATCCACTGCTGATGATGTCACATATTACATTGTCAGTGACATCACTGATGACATCTCAAATGACATCACTGATGACATCACTGATGACATAATCCACGTGACAATCACATACACCTTTTCATACACTAGTAAAATCGTTCATCACTCTTCGTAAAATACAGAGCAATTTCAATGGTTTTGTATGAGTGAAATGTCCAGCTAACTATAACACCCCAAAAACTTATAGTTTTTTGAGTGAATTTCAAAGGTTTTTTAAATGCTAATTCCTAACTATATAAGGCCTGAAACCTATGTTTTTTTCAGTGAATTTCAAAGGTTTTTTAAATGCTAATTCCTAACTATATAAGGCCTGAAAACTATGGTTTTTTCAGTGAATTTGCAAGTTTTTTTAAATGCTAATTCCTAACTATATAAGGCCTGAAACCTATGTTTTTTTCAGTGAATATCAAAAGTTTTTTTAATGCTAATTCCTAACTATATAAGGCCTGAAACCTATGGTTCTATCATTGAATTTCGATGGTTTTTTAAATGACAATTTTTAAATGTATTAATTTCTTATTTTTTTATACTGATGTACTACATTTTTGCAGATAGGTGTTCAGAGGGCACGCCCCCTTTTTACAACACTCTGCAGCGCAGCTCCATGGCACTTACTGGAGACACCTGTTGGACTAGTTCCCTCTAGGAGACCTCTGGGTTGAACAGGAATTAATTCCCCAATTTAAACTGTGCAAACGCGCCCTGTAGAGTGTTCTAAATTGGGGGATTATGTTCCCTTGCATACCGTGGGTCCCTGGGGGCCAACTAGCCCACCATGAGCCTCCATTATGCACCAGGGGGCTGCGTTGCTTTTCCCCGGGGGCAGAGTTCCCCGGGGCAGTGTAGGGGGGGATTTGGGCCCCCCCACACTTCTTTATCACTATGCCCCCACGATTTTGTCCCCCCGGGGGGGTAATTTGGAAAAGAAAAACAGGTTTTAAAAAATAAAAATTTGGGGCCTTGGGGGTCCTTGGGGGACCACCTAGGCAGGCCTTGGGAGTCAGGGTGTTTCTACCCTACCCCCTTTTTGTGTTCTACACATTTGTTTTTCTGCTTTCTAGTGCCTCGTTCTACCGAGCACAAGATGGCTGCCAACACTTCCTGGTTTGAAGTGTTGAAAGCCAATGAGCATGCAGCTCCTGCTTAGAAAGTTTTAGAACTCAAAAAGGGGGCCGGTGGAAGCACCCTGACCCCCTAGGCCTGCTCAGGGGGTCCAAATTTTTTTGGGGGGGGGAAATCGCGGGGTACGCGTACTGTGCGCCTACCGCACGATTTTTGAAAAATGTTTTGGGTTTTTTTGCCTTGGGGGTCCCTGTGGGGCCCCCTGAGCAGGCCTCGGGGGTCAGGGTGCTTCTACCCTGCTCCTTTTTGAGTTCTAAACGTTTCTTTTTCTGCTTTCTTGTGCCTCAGTCTACCGAGTCACAAGATGGCTGCCATCAATTTCTGTTTTGGAGTGTTGATAGACAGTGGCAGCCAATCAGCATAAAGCTCATGCGTGGGAAGGTGCACGCACGGTGCGCGGATGGTGTGCGCTTATAGATATATATATTTTTTCTCTTTTGATTTTCTCAGGAACTACTGGAGGGATTTACACTAATGAGAGCACTACATCACCCAGAAGGCCATGGTGATGGCCACGCCCAAGAGGGCAGGTATTGGAATTTATTGGTGTGCTCTCTACAGCGCTTCAAGTCACTCTGCACGACACGCCATTGAAGAAAGGTTTACCCCTGAAACGCGCCTGGCGTACATTCATTGAACTTTGCTTATCCTTGATGGTTCCTGCTGGCAGGCTGTACATCAATAAATGTGAGCTGAAACTTACCTTCATGTGGCTTCACTTCGAATGGGTTTCCTGATGTTGTGGATTTAAAGGCGGCCCTTACCCGGTCGCGAAGAGGAGCTCACCGCGGTTCAACGCGGGTCAAAGGCAGCATCACGTTGGTGCAGCTATAATTTGGACGAAGGCAAACTGGCGCCCTTACAGGGAGGGAACCAGCTTAACAGCTCCTGTTGTCAGCCATAAAGCGGGGCAGGATCCCCATGGACATTTGCATCATTTACGCATTGCAACAAGGAGACTCTGTTAACGCACCCAGTGGGGTAACAAATGAGAGCACTACATCACCCAGAAGGCCATGCTGATTGCCACGCCCACGAGGGCAGGTGTTGGAATTTATTGGTGTGCTCTCTACAGCGTTTCCAGTCACTCTGCACGACACGCCATTGAAGAAACGTTTACCCCTGAAACGCGTCTGGCGTACATTCATTGAACTTTGCTGATCCTTGATGGTTCCTGCTGGCAGGCTGTACATCAATAAATGTGAGCTGAAACTTACCTTCGTGTGGCTTCACTTCAAATTGGTTTCCTGTTGTTGGTGATTTAAAGGCGGCCCTTACACGGTTGCGAAGAGGAGCTCACCGCGGTTCAACGCGGGTCAAAGGCAGCATCACGTTGGTGCCGCTATAATTTGGACGAAGGCAAACTGGCACCCTTACAGGGAGGAAACCAGCCATAAAGCGGGGCAGGACCCACCATGGACATTTGCATCATTTACGCATTGCAATGAAGAGATTCTGTTAACGCACCCACTGGGGTAACAAATGAGAGCACTACATCACCCAGAAGCTAATCCTTGATGTTTCCTGCTGGCAGGCTGTACATCAATAAATGTGAGCTGAAACTTACCTTCGTGTGGCTTCACTTTGAATGGGTTTCCTGTTGTTGTGGATATATATATATATATGTCATGTGAACAAGGCTCAGTTGAGCCGAAACGTCTGTGACACTTTCTGCCTAATAAAGGATTGTAACACCTCGAGGTCTGTGTCCGGTGTCCTGTTTGCTGGCTGTGGATGCAGCGTGTGCTGGAGCGATACGGAATTCACGATATATATTTATATATATATATATATATTTATATGTATATATATATATATATATTCACTGAAAAAACCATAGGTTTCAGGGACGTTATAGTTAGTTGGACATTTCACTCATACAAAATTATCGAAATACCCCTGTTATAGCTAGTTCATCTAACTATAACTCACGCCCCCCCAATGCACTGCTGATGACGTGACATATTACATCATTCATGACATGGTCAGTGACATCACTGATGATATCTCAAATTACATCACTGATGACATCACTGATGACATTATCCAGTGACTATGTGTTTCTTTAAAATATAAATAAGTTTTATATATATATGCCAAGGTGTATTGAAGAATGAATGAGTGTATAAGAGTCAGGATGCCTGATTAAGTATGTGTGTGACTGACTGTATAAGTGAGTGATTAATTGTGTCTTACATAATGCATGTGTTAGCCATTGATACAGATATTCCCACAGTTTAGGTTGTCAGATGGTGTATAAGTGGTTCCATGGTTTGGTTAGCAGCTAAATGAGGATCTATATAGGCTATTGGTTGCTTGGGTGCCTGAGTGTCTGTATGCGTGGGTCGGGCTGTGACTCTGTGCATAAATGTGTGAGTGGATAATTCACTGCATATATGTGTTCAAGTCTGTATCTGTGAACAACCGTATGGCTGGGTGAGGCTGTGTATGGATGTCTTGGTGAGTAAATGGATGCCTCAGTGGTACATGTGTGAGTAACTGCATATGTCAAAGGCAGTATATGTGAGTGTTAGACTGTATAAATGACTATATCTTAGAGTGAGTGATTCTGAGAGTGCCTGTATGGACCAGTGTGTGCTTTTATTAGTTATTGTATTAGAATGAAAGCTGTAATATTGTGCCTGGTGAGGAAATAGAAATTTTTGTATGGTCAATATGTCCCCCACTCACACCCTATCCACGTACCCATGTTCCATGTATGTCCATGTTATCATGTAATTCTTTTCCCGTGCCTGGCATAATAATGCCCCTGCATTTTCGTCCAACGTTAACATGTTAGTTATAAGACCTTCCATGAATAAAACGTTAATTCTGCACTAAGGCCTGCATTGCCAATGCAGTTACATGGTACACGTTTAAATAACGCGAAGCACACGTTTTTGTGGCCCAGCCGAGCCAGGCCCTGAATTTAGGCTCCGAGCCTCTTCTGTCTCCAAGCTGCAGTTTTGCATCCCTGACCTCTCCCTTACTCCCTGCCCAGCCGAAAGGTGCTCGGCCTGGCCTGCCTGCCAAGACGGTATTTTGCCTACAGTTATCTGCTCAGCCTCCGCAAAAACACATTCCAGTCTAGTGAAATAGGTAAACACTTTCCGCCTGCAGAGCATAGGGCCTAGCCTTCCTGTCTCCATGCAAGTGATTTACTGAACTCGTTGCCATAGTAGGCCCATGCCCCCACGTAATGCACGAAGAAATGTATGCACATACTAGCATTTAGTGATGAACGACTTCTGCTCGAGAGACCTTTATTTCAGACAATACATCCTCCAAACACAAGATATCAGATATGCCAAAGGTGCAGGTCGTTCTGACATCCCAGACTCCAGACTCCTCTTCTAGTGCTAAAGGTAACCCCTCAGCTCTCCCCAGTTACACGTCAATTTCACGTCATGACCAGTTGCGCGCGCATGTCGGGTAAAGGTTTCTGCTGACCCAGCAGACCTCCTCTGTGCATCCACCCACCTATGACACTCCTATGACACACCTATGTGTACGCCTCTTAACACGCCTTCTTTTACGCCCATATGTTCTTATCTCTCTCTTTTCACTTGCTCCGCCTGGAGTGTTACACCTACTGTATTCATTGCAATTATGTGATTTTACTATATATAATGTGTGATGTTAATAAAGCGTTAGATATCCCTTCCTGAACCTTAGTGGTGATGGAACCCGATTCTCCCCTGGCTCGAGCCATTGAAATAAAGCCCTTATGACTCAGATACCACGGACTCTGCCTCTCATTTTTATGAGCTTTCATTATTGATATTAATGTATAGAAAAATAGTCCTGGTAATTTTATTTACCACATTCTGGCGCCTGAACAGGGACTAGTCTCCTTCCCCACGCGCCGGTGATGTAAGCGCAGCCCCCTGACCCCTTCTATAGCCGTGACGGACCCAGTCTGTGCACATCCGCGGGTTTTCCTGCTAACTCCCTCAGGCCCACGAAGGAGATGGAGACTGCGACCAGGCATCCATACGAGGCGGTGAGGATTGCGGACTGTTCCGACCAGAGCCCGAGACGAGAGAGCAAGGTCCGAGGTATCCGGAGGCCCACCTGTTCCGAGGCACAAGCGCAGCAAGAAGCCGTAGCTGTCCAGTCCAGTATCGAGTTTCCGAGGCCTTCAGTTTTGCTTCCCGGTGAGTACCGTTGTTGGGAACGCATATAGACGGGTTCATTTATTTGAGCCCGGTCAAGACGGGTCTGGGTACCCAGATCCGGTATAGACGTGTCCATTTTGGTGGATGCGGTATGACGTGTCTCTTTATGGGACCGGTATGACTGTACTGTTCCAGCAGTGCATCCAGTATAGTATTGTATTCTAGGATTGTTAAACTTGTGTTATTCTATGTACTAGTTAGTATCTGTTTCAAATGTCTTAGCGTCTTGGTACGAATGATTGTTTGCAGTCTATCATTGTGCCTATTGTGTTTTTGTTCAAGCTAGTTTAAACATGCCGCTGTTTTCGAAATTACGTCAGATAGGAACCAGGAAAGGGATACTCGAAGAGGCAGTTCCCGTCCCGCCGAGGGACACTCCCGGACATTTTATGTACCACAAACATGGCTTAGATGCCATACTGTACTTAGATTTATGGGTTGATTATACTAAAGATCTGGAAGAGAAATATAGATGGCCTGTCTCAGGGACATGGGATGCTGATTGCATCATGAGAGTAGAGGAAGCACTGTGGAAAAAGAAAGCCAGACAATCTCAGAAAGATGCCATAGAATTATGGCGTAAAGAAGCGCATAGAAGAACAGAGAAAGAAATTAAGAAAGCAGAGAGAAGTAGAGAAGCATCAGAAAAATCCAAAGAAAAAGAACTACTAGAAGAAGGTGAACGGGTTAAAGCAGAACAATTAGACAGACAAAGAAATACCCTTATTAAGGGCATGTATCCCCTCCTCGCCGAGGGCCTACCTAAAGTGACCCCGGAAGTACCCAGTAACTTGCCGCCACCATTGATTCCGACTAAATTCCATGGTCATAAACAGACCGCAGCGGAAATTTTCCTTTCTTCCTATTTAGATGACGCTGCCCCAGAATACGTAAATGTAAATCCTCCTCCTCCTAATGACCATCCTCCCAACCCCATCGTTCCTGTCAATGCTCCTACTCATCCTCATACTGTTCCTCCTACCACTGACCCTAACAATCATTTTCATGCAGCAACCGTAGTATCAGATCAACCAACATTACCAGCGCCAGCGCTACCAGTAAAAGCCGATTCAAGCCCAGGCGACTTTAGTCTAGGAGCCGCGGGAGGGGGTCCTTCCACCCCTCCACCATTAAAACGAACATCACTACGGGATTTAGCACTACAACACACACCAAAAGCGACATACGCAGCCCTTAGACGGAACCTTGCCGATTGTATATATGATCCAGTACCGGGTGAGGGTACAATGGTCATTCACTCACTACGACTAAGACGCGTTGCAGATTATTTGATCACCTTATCAGGCATGAGGGACCATCTAGACCGAATATACCACTTCATTAGAACGGGGGAGGGACCAGAAAGTATACAAGAGGCCATGGCACATAGAAAGGTGGAGACTCAGCGCATGATTTTACAGTTTTTTGTAAATTGTTTGATCAGGGAACAAGACCAACCAAATAGAGAAGTAACTAAACGTATGTTAAATTGGAGTGAAAACATAGCGGTTGGGAAACATGATAAACAAAGTTGTGTGGAGGCAATGTACAGGAAAATACGTAAATAAATTCTTGACATACGTACGAAAGAACAGGCCGAAGAGAACGAAGCCGAGAAAGAGGATGACATAGTCTCACAGGACGAAGATGTAGCACCTGAGGACCCGAGTAAAATAAATTATGTAGGAAGGGCGAGACCTTTTGATAGACCCATACGACTAGAATACAAGAAACGTTCTCTCTCTCCCATACCAGAACAATATTCCCTTGAACACATATTCCAAGCCACTGACCAAGCACTGAAAAACCGAGTAGGGAGTAGCGAACTTAGTACTTTGCATGAACAGGAACTAGCCCGGTCAGCAGTGCAATGGGCTAGCAATTCTACCATATATAAAGATGACATAGTAGCACAAACATTTTTGAGTCTTCCCCCAGAAGAACAGCGATTAGCTGGTATGTACATGATTCAACATCTCATCACATTGTACGAGAATCAGCATTCTGATCCAGGTCCCCTATATAACTTATTGGACAATTTACTCCTAGCAAGATGGAGAGGTTTAGGTACTGAATTAATTAATAAAATTCTAGAGCAACGACATAGATACATGACTTTCCTAACTCCGCACTTTGTTCCTGCCCCTAACCGAGAAAGAAAGACTTTTTACATAGACAGACAGAATCCCTTACGAGAGGTTCATCCCGTTCGGACTACAGATGGTGAGCTTGAACGAGTATTCGTTTACACACCATTAACGAAAATGGAATTATTGGAAATGAAAAAATTGGTGCCCTGTCATGATAAAGACCCAGGCGGGGTTCCACCGTGAATTAAAAGACATGCTCCGCATGGGGGAGTATACATACGCCGATATCATTAAAATGTTGAAAGTATTGTTGCCAGCAGGCATTTACGAAAAACTTAAAGAAAAAGAGTGGGAGGTTGGAGAGAAAAAGATCAGTTGGACAGAATTAGAAAATGAAGACAATACATGAACCCCTGGTAATGGCCTCGGGGAAAAAGCTAAAGAATTGCCCGAGCTATTGATACAGGTTTTGCCGAGATTACTGACTACTAAAAAGGAAGACTGGGATGCTATCTCAGCTTGCAAACAGAAACAAGATGAAGACACTAGTGATTTTTACTCTAGATTTGAGAAATGTTTTATTATTAATAGTGGCCTGAAGACAAGTAGTGAATCATACCCACATCTTTTTGTGACCAAATTGGTCGAGAATTCTTTACCCCAGATTAAAAATAGAGTACTGAAGGTTGAGAGTACCTGGCAAGCAAATAGCCCTTCTCAAATGCTACAAATGTTACAGTATCATCAGAACCGAATTAGAGAAGAACACGAACACGAACAGAGACGTATAAAAGACACGAAAATGAAAGTACTAGTTGCTTAGTCAGTCCCAGCCGATGGTCAGAAAAAGGGTACGGCACCTCCCGGTCATTCAGCAGCTCCTGTTAAAGGAAATTGCAATTATTGCAAACAGCCAGGTCACTATATAAATGAATGTGCTGTCCTGAAATATAATATAGCTACAGGAAAAACAAAAGAAAGACCGCGTCCTCCTAGACAAGAACACATTCCACAAAATATCCCGCAGAACACGCAACCTCCACAGAACGCACATCAGACAGTAGCTGTACCCCAACCCCAACCCATTGCTGCCACGCAACATGTCACGCAACAAATGTACCAGTATGCACAGTCAGACTACCCGGACTATCAGCAGTACTCATGAAACAGCCTAGAGAGGGAGGTTGGCTTGCCCCTTATTGAAGTTCCTGTAGATCAAGAGGGTCCCTATGTACATAGTCATGTATTGGGAAAAGACAGAAAAATTTTGATTGACACGGGGGCGAGCAGAACTACCATCAGTCATGACGAGGTTCCAGGGGCACCCCTCTCAGGCTCACAGAATATTTCCCTGGGATTTTCAGGAAAGCCTATTGTTAACGAAGTGTCAAAACCAGTTCCCCTAGGAGTTGGTCCATTGTCCCGAACTACAGACTTGTTGCTTACGAAATCATGTCCTGAAAATCTGCTTGGTATAAAAACGTTGAAAGAACTAGGAGCAGTGATTTGTTGTTCTCCGGAAGGAGTGAGATTGTTTTTACGTGATTTTAAAGGACATTATGTATTGAGAGATTTTGACCCCAGACTTCAAAATGTACCACAGCATTTATGGGCACAAGGTCCGACTGATGTAGGTTACATGCACATTACACCATATCGTGTCACGCTCAAGCAAGGAGTTGTACTGCCACGAATCCGACAATACAAATTACCACCTGATGCTGTAGTAGCCTTACTGAAAATTGTTGACGAGCTCATTGCACAAGGAGTGGTTGTAGAAACTGACTCCAATGTATGTAATTCTCCTATCATTCCGCTTCTTAAGCGAACTGACCCGAGTGCACCACCGGTCTACAGACTAGTGATTGACCTCCGGGAATTAAACAAATGCATAATACCGCAGTACCCAGTGGTCCCAGACATTTCTTCACTATTGACTGCTATTGATTCCGAAGCAGCGTTCTTTACTGTAATTGATCTCAAGAACGCCTTCTTTAGTGTCCCAATACATCCGGAAAGCCAGTACCTCTTCGGATTCTGTTTAAATGGCCGAAGCTTCAAATTTGCGAGAGCTCCTCAAGGATTCACAGAAAGCCCTAGTATTTACAGCCAAGCATTGAAACGACAACTTGACAGTATTCACATGCCTACTGACACTGCACTGCTCCAATACGTTGATGATCTATTGATCACAGCACGAACAGAACGAGATTGCGAATGTGCATCACTGACAGTCTTATACTTCCTGGCGGAAAAGGGGCACAAAGTGTCCCCTTCGAAGCTGCAATTCTGTGTCCAGCAAGTGGTATACCTTGGACACTTGCTGTCCAAGAGGGGTAGACAGTTGACACCTGACCGCATTCAGTTAATTGCACATCTTCCACAGCCCAAGACACAAAAGGAAGTACGGGCCTTCATTGGCCTCACTTCTTACTGTAGACAATGGATTCCTCAGTACGCATATCTAGCCAAACCACTCATACAGTTGACAACACTGGAGGCAGCGACTTCGACTGTCCTCCCTTGGACTCAGGAACATACACTTGCTTTTGATGAACTGAAGAAAGCTCTATGTCAAGCACCAGTTTTAGCGACACCATGTTACAGCAAACCTTTTACGCTTTTTGTCGCTGAACGTGATGGCACAGCACTATCCGTCCTCACACAAGATCAGGCAGGAAAACACAAGCCTTGTGCTTACTTCTCTAGTACACTGGATCCGGTAGCCCAGGCTCTGCCTGCGTGCCTAAAATCAGTTGCAGCAACAGCTCTAGCAATCAGACAAAGCGATTCCATAGTGTTAGGACATCCCCTGACAGTACAAGTTCCACACTCAGTGGAAGTTCTCCTGAACCGGACACAGACACAGCACTTGACCATAGCAAGACTGACAGGATATGTATTGACACTATTTCAGCCACACATTGAGATCAGACGTTGCAATACATTAAACCCTGCTACACTTTTACCTTCGAGCACAACTGACCCTGCACCTCATGACTGTGTAGAAGTAATTAACACTGTAACGAAACCAAGACAAGACTTGACAGACATTGCATTGTCCGACCCAGACCTGACACTTTATGTGGATGGTTCATGCATGAGAACAAGCACAGGAGAATTAGTGGCCGCATATGCAGTGACCACTGATACTGAAGTCGTAGAGACACATCGAATTGACACCCTGTCTGCCCAAGCAGCAGAGCTCATTGCTCAGACCCAAGCCTGTATACTTGCCAAGAACCTGAAAGTAAACATATACACAGATTCACAGTATGCATTCGGAGTCGTTCACGATTTCGGTGTCCTCTGGCAAGAGAGAGGTTTTTTGACCTCCCATGGAGCCAAGATACAGCATGGTCCCCTCATTCAAGCTCTGTTAGATGCAAAACACTTGCCTACAGCAATAGCAATCATGAAGTGCAAAGCACATACGAAAATCACTGACACCATTTCCCACGGTAACGACCTGGCAGATCGAACAGCTAAACTTACAGCTCAGACTCAAACAGACATTCCGACTAACACGACTAAGACTGATGTACCATCACTGACACATTGTATGACAGTCAGGGATCCCTCACAAGATGTACTCGACATACAGACACATGCCACACCAGATGAAATCAAGAAATGGACTGAACAAGGAGGGGTCCAGACAGACCAGGGTTGGATGACGAAAGGCAAAGCCACATGGTTTCTCCCTGACTCCATGGTTCAAGCTATCATAAATACAGCACATAGTCCAGCACACTTAGGAGAAAAGGCCATGTTAGACAGTATCCAGAACATCTGGTTCAACAAGCATTTACGTGCAGCACAAAACAGAAAGTGCGTACCTGCATGATCTGTTGTCAGTTCAATCCAGGCAAAGGCATTCCCGTGGAACAAGGTGGATTTCATCCTCCTGACCACCCTTTCGAAGTTCTCCAGATGGATTATATTCAGATGGACAGATGCCGAGGATTCAAGTATGTCCTCGTAGTTGTATGTGCCCTTTCTAGATGGACAGAAGCATACCCAGTCCCAGATTACACTGCTGTGACCACTGCCAAGCAGTTGGTTCGTGAATTCTTCCCGCGATACGGCTTGCCCCGTGTCGTGTACTCAGATAATGGACAGCCATTCTCGTCTGAACTGATGAAACAGGTATCACTCCTGTTAGGGTACCAGTGGAAATTCCATTGCGTACGACACCCCGAAGCAGCTAGTCTCGTCAAGAGACACAATCAGACTCTAAAAACACGACTAGCGAAGGTCTGTAAAGAAAAAGGCGTGGATTGGATGGTAGCCTTGCCGGTTGCCCTCTTTTACATGCGTATGGTAGCTCATTCCAGAACCGGACTATCCCCGTACGAAGTGGTCTTTGGCAGACCGCCGAATATGTGGGGTACGCCTATGCCACGCAAGATCACAGATGTTGATAGTAATATGCTGACAGATTACCTGGCTTCCTTGATGTCTGCACTACTTTCTTGTCATTCACAGGTCGCAGCTGCCTTCCCGGAAAACACCCAGGTGAAGCTGCATGAAATTGTTCCGGGTGACCTGGTCTGCATACGTAACTTTGATCGTTCAAGCCCTCTGGAGCCCAGGTGGCGGGAGCCGAAGTTGGTGTTGATGACCACCAGGACCGCAGTTAAAGTCGAGGGAAGGAAAGGCTGGCTCCATTCCAGCCATGTTAAAAGATTCCGTGGACTTGACTCAGTGACAATTTCTAAGAACTGTCCCGATACTGACACTAAACTCCCCTTGGTAGAAAAGACTCCGCAACAGGAATACAAGTCCGAATTACGGTCTAGTAAGTCAGACAGCGTTTAATTGTTTAAGTCCCCCTCGGGTGAAGCGGTTAGACAGGTTCCTGACATGTATAAGACTGTAGACCCAAATAGTGAGAGAGATAGACAGAAAGTAATGAAAGACAAATACTGCAAAAACTTACGCAGTCGATGCATTATATCCCTAATCATTATGTTTTTTCTAAGTATATCGATTATATGTATAAGCTTGATATTACATGTTTTCTTTCCTCCTTTTGATTCACATGTACATTCTTCTTTCAATGACACTGTAGAGCACACATTCAGTGACATGCCACCTCACGAACTATCTTATCGACTAGCACTGCGCAACAACACTTTCATTCGTATGTTACACCATTCTCACCAGACCAGCAATGTCACAAATTGCAGAGTATGTGGCCGACTCCCACCTTATCAGAAATTGAAGGGAGCTCTGCCCCTCTTTCCCTATCCGTTTACACACAATGGTTCGTGCGGAGCATGGTTTGCTCTAATGTCATAACTAGACAGTAAATATACAGTTTCGCAGGGCGATTGGATATGGGGAGACCTGAATACAGTTATGAATAAAGCATGTTTCCCAGACGAAGACGGTCTACCCCAAAGGAGAGGGACCGATCTAGAAAATGAAGTGTACGAATTAGGCAATTTTTCCCTCAACCTCATGATTCTGAACGTCCAGTCCGAGACCAATACAGGTTCACCGTTTATTACAGTCTTACCAGTGAAAGGTGAATTATGCGTAAGGAAGAATGGTTCAGTGCATCTAGGACACAGTGATTGTAATACTGTGGTCGAATTCAGTGATAAAGGAAAGTCTACTTTCAAAGCTTCCCGTCATTCCTATTTTTTTTATGGTCAGACAGCTTATGTACGTCTGCCCTTAGACTGGGATGGAACATGTTATATTGCGTTCCTACTGCCACCGGTTTTTCTAGCCCCATCCAATTATCATCGAGATTCCCGACTTGTACATGTAAGACACAAGAGAGACCTTCCTCCAGTTATCGATTACTCTGAATCAGCGTGGGACCAGTACAAGGATTACATTAAAGGATACTTCTGGTTCATAGGTCCCGTCCAAAATAGTAAAATAATACGCAGGTTAACCAGAACTCTTGAAGCAGTAGTGAACGAGACTACTTTTGCCTTAGGAAACTGGACCGAAGAGCAGTCTGCTATGAGACTTGTTGTTCTTCAGAACCGCCTTGTTCTTGACGTCATCCTGGCCGATAGGGGTGGAGCTTGTAGAGTGATCGGCTCCAGTTGTTGTGTGTTTATTCCAAATAACGCACCATCAGTGTATGCAGCAATAACAAGACTCCATAAGATAGCCCGTGAATTGCATCAGGACCCGTGGTCTTGGTCTGGCTGGCTCTGGAGTGTAATAGCAGGATGGGGCTGGACCGTACTGTCATTTTTAGGGATAGTACTGCTCATAGTATTCAGTTGCTGTCTCTGTCTGCAATGTGGCCCAGCGATTTGCGGCTTGTGTGCCACAGCTTGTATTCCCCGTCCCCGTCCACGTTCACGTTCCCGTGCTCGAATGAAAAAAGACGAGCAAATGATGTTATATGAACAAATAGATGGTCTCATGAAAATAGACATATCCTAAAGGGTGCAGTAGGGGCCAAGGAGGGAATGAGGAAATAGACATTTTTGTATGGTCAATATGTCCCCCACTCACACCCTATCCACGTACCCATGTTCCATGTATGTCCATGTTATCATGTAATTCTTTTCCTGTGCCTGGCATAATAATGCCCCTGCATTTTCGTCCAACGTTAACATGTTAGTTATAAGACCTTCCATGAATAAAACGTTAATTCTGCACTAAGGCCTGCATTGCCAATGCATTTACATGGTACACGTTTTTCCTGCTCCGAGCCTCTTCTGTCTCCAAGCTGCAGTTTTGCATCCCTGACCTCTCCCTTACTCCCTGCCCTTACTCCCTGCCCAGCCGAGAGGTGCTCGGCCTGGCCTGCCTGCCAAGACGGTATTTTGCCTACAGTTATCTGCTCAGCCTCCGCAAAAACACATTCCAGTCTAGTGAAATAGGTAAACACTTTCCGCCTGCAGAGCATAGGGCCTAGCCTTCCTGTCTCCATGCAAGTGATTTACTGAACCCGTTGCCATAGTAGGCCCATGCCCCCACGTGATGCACGAAGAAATGTATGCACATACTAGCATTTAGTGATGAACGACTTCTGCTCGAGAGACCTTTATTTCAGACAATACATCCTCCAAACACAAGATATCAGATATGCCAAAGGTGCAGGTCGTTCTGACATCCCAGACTCCAGACTCCTCTTCTAATGCTAAAGGCAACCCCTCAGCTTTCCCCAGTTACACGTCAATTTCACGTCATGACCAGTTGCGCGCGCATGTCGGGTAAAGGTTTCTGCTGACCCAGCAGACCTCCTCTATGCATCCACCCACCTATGACATTCCTATGACACACCTATGTGTACGCCTCTTAACACGCCTTCTTTTACGCCCATATGTTCTTATCTCTCTCTTTTCACTTGCTCCGCCTGGAGTGTTACGCCTACTGTATTCATTGCAATTATGTGATTTTACTATATATAATGTGTGATGTTAATAAAGCGTTAGATATCCCTTCCTGAACCTTAGTGGTGATGGAACCCGATTCTCCCCTGGCTCGAGCCATTGAAATAAAGCCCTTATGACTCAGATACCACGGACTCTGCCTCTCATTTTTATGAGCTTTCATTATTGATATTAATGTATAGAAAAATAGTCCCGGTAATTTTATTTACCACACTGGAGTGATAAATGGCTTTTGTCATTTTACAGCTCGACATGGACAGCACTGTGCTATTTCTATGCTTAAAGACTTTGCTGTAGAAATGGCAAAAGACTCTGTCCTTTTTTAACTCTGCATGTATGGCACTGTGCTAATCCTATGCTTAAAAACTTTGATAGAAAAACAGACATTTGAGGTGAGCAGATCTAGAGTGTTTCTGGTGTTGAGAGTGCTCTAACAGGAGCTGCTTTCCACCTAAACTGGAGAATTACCCAGAGGTCTCTCCTTTTTTGCATAATTTATGTGTCACTCTATGCCTGAAAGGGTTTTGTTTTGACTTATACTGGGTGCTCCGTTGTGTCTGGACAAAGCTATACCTCTCTGAAGAGCTTTAATTAGAGTGAAACACTGTGTCAGGAGTTGCTTTTACTCATTTCAGGTCGGCTTGATTTGGTATTTTACCAATTCAAGGTTGTAATATTGTGCCTGGAGTGATAAATGGCTTTTGCCATTTTACAGCTCGGCAAGGACAGCTCTGTTTTATTCCTATGCTTAAAGACTTTGCTGTAGAAATGGCAAAAGACTGTCCTTTTCTATCTCGACCTGGATGGCACTGTGCTAATCCTATGTTGTCCTAGGTTGTCAGATGGTGTATAAGTGGTTCCATGGTTTGGTTAGCAGCTAAATAATGATCTATATGGGCTATTTATTGCTTGGGTGCTTGAGTGTCTGTATGCGTGGGTCAGGCTGTGACTCTGTGCATAAATGTGTGAGTGGATAATTCACTGCATATATGTGTTCATGTCTGTATCTGTGAACAGCTGTATGGCTGGGTGAGGTTGTGTATGGATGTCTTGGTGAGTAAATGGATGCCTCAGTGGTACATGTGTGAGTAACTGCATATGTCAAAGGCAATATATGTGAGCGTTGGACTGTATAAATTACTATATGTTAGAGTGAGTGATTCTGAGAGTGCCTGTATGGGCCAGTGTGTGCTTTTATTATTTATTGTATTAGAGTGAAATGTGTTAGTATATGTTGAAATAAGTGAGGTGGTATGTGTATAACTGTACAGGTGAGTAAATAAAAGTGTGATTCATTATTTCCATTACTAACTAGGTGTGTGAATAACTCTATGAATGAGAGTCAGTGTCTGAGTGTCTGTACAGATGTGTGAGTGGATATGATATTGTTGTATTGATAGCTGACTGTATGTATAAGTGACTGTATGGGTGAATGAATTGATGTGTTTGTAGACATAGGAATTAGTCAGTGGATATGTACTAACTGGTTTTGGTATATTCATTGTTTTGAAAAGTATAGTCTCTATTTTACAGTGGGTGTATCAAGTGTTATATAAGAGTCTGATGAGGTCCATCAGTTTGTCACGTGGATAATGTCATCAGTGATGTCATTTGACATGTCATCAGTGATGTCACTGACCATCTCATGAATGATGTAATATGTGATATGTGATGTCATCAGCGGTGTACTGCGGGGGTGCGAGTTATAGTTAGCTGAACTAACTATAACAGTGGAATTTCTATCTTTTTGTATGAATAAAATGTCCAACTAACTATAACTTCCCTGAAACCTATGGTTTATTCAGTCAATTTCTGATGTTTTTTAACTGCAAATTCCTAACTATAAAGTCTATAAAACCTATGTTTTTTTCAGTGAATTTCTAAGGCTTTTTAAATGTTAATTTCATATTTTGATATTTATAACACCTATAATTTTTACAATATTTTTCAACTCTATTATCCTTATTGTAAATTTTAAATGATGTAATATTTTAAATCTTCCCCCAAAAATATGTATATCATTTTTTATGTTTTTATTTTTAGAAAACTAAAGTCCACTACCGGTAGTCTACCAAAGCTCCATCATCACGCAAATCCTATCCACCATATTGAAACGATGCGCATTTGTGGCACCGCGTCCCGCATAACAACATATCCGTATGAGGTTGCGCCGGCTCCTAGTTTGGTATGCCCCAGGTACACAGTACAAAGCCACACGTTACTTCATGTACCTATGGGGTCGCGTCTGCTGCGCATTGTGTACGCAGCCAGGCCCTCTCTTACATCATAGACGTATGGTGTCGTGCCATGTACGCCATTCCCTTATTTTGTTTATGTCTCAAAAGTATATGTAAACAACATTAAAGTATATATGAGACAAAGCGATGATCTAAATTATTTTAAACATTTATATATTTCTAACTGTAAATAAATTATATTATAGTAAAAATGTTGTCTCAAAATCACATCGGTTGTGGTCTCCTAGTGTGCTGAGTGTGCGTTTGTCATGTGACCTTAAAAAAAACATTTAATTAGTTCATAACATTTCCCATTGTAGCATCTGTAAAACTCTACCTAATTTAGTCATTCTCTCTACAGCATTTGATGAGACACACATCTTCTGCTTAGAGAGCTTTTTTTGAAAACTTTTTGCCATGTACAAATATCTTACACTATACACAACATGCAACCACCATCTTCATCAATATTCATCATCTGTAAAATAGTCTTCCACCTGTGATAGCCATTCACCTAAAAGTTACATAACTCAAGTTTTTCCCACTACCAGAGGTAACATGGTTGCATGCACTGTCCACAGCACATTGTAATGTATTACAGCCCAGAGGCAGTATCATGCATAGATAATGAACACACGGACACAGATAGATAGTGGAAGTGGGCACGGGCACGTGGGCTCTACACCTTTTTATTACACGGGTCACATATCCAGTGACGTGTGTGGTGGAATGCATGTGGAGTGAGTGTAAACCAGCCCTCAGGGAATTGTTTCTGCTACAATCAACTACAAAGGTAATCATTGGATCATAAAAAAAGTTTCAATAATAAAAGAATCAATAGTTTCTGCTGCAGTAAAGTAGAGACAATACATGTGAAATAATATAGAAAAATATTCTATTGTAAAAGAAATACAACTTGTGGCATACTGAGACAAAATCAATAGATCTGAAATAATCCACAAAAAGATTGTATCACAAAGGGTCCATCAGTTCTAATGCACTCAGTTAATCACATCAAAAGCATGTGCACAGCCAGCGATGATGTGTGCTGCGGGCAGTCAGTACTAGGAGTAATATCTATTGCCATCAACACAGCATCATCTGCAATAACGATTCAATCTGAATTGTGAACCCTGCTGTATGCAGTTTAGGCCAGAGAGAATGGTCAGCAAGGGCCCTCAGCTACCTAAGGTAGACTTGAGCTACACAGTTTTTCATAAGAGAAGCAACAGAAAGCATGTGCGGAGCCTGCGATGATGTGTATGCGTTGTGCGGACAGAGCGCACTGCAGAAATGTCTTTTCCTACAGGACTACCTCATCTACAATACCGACTCAATCTGAATTGTGAACACTGCTGTCTAAAGGGTTAATTGAAGACAGTACTCACACAGACATCCATGAATACTTTTTCTCACTTCCTCTTCACAAAATACAACAACATAAATTACAGAAAACTCTGCAATAAATACATCGAAACAATTCAAATTGTGATTTCTGCTGTCCACAGTGTAGACTATTCAGTTTTCCTTTTCACTTCCAAGATAAATTTGGTCATTGTAGTAAACTTATAAGTCATCTAAAAAAATGTCTTCAAGCAAGTATACTAAAAGGAAATTGTGTATATTTCAATAGACATTGTAGTTACTTGACTACTGGATTCAGTAATAAAATAATTACCACTCCATCTGAATTGTGAACACTTCTGTCTGCAGTGTAGGCCAGAGGGAGTGGTCAGCAAGGGCCCACAGCTACATAACGTGGACTTGAGCTGCCCAGTTTGTAATAAGCGAAGCAAAAAATAGCGTGTGTGGAGCCTGTAATGATACGTATGCATAGTGCAAACAGAGCGCACTGGAGCAATGTCTTTTCCTACAGGACTGCGTCATCTACAATAGCGACTCAATCTCAATTGTGAACCCTGCTGTCTGCAGTGTAGGCCAGAGAGAATGGTCAGCAATGGCCCACAGCAACGTAAAGTCGACTTTAACTGCCCAGTTTGTAATACGCGAGGCAAAAAAAAGCGTGTGCAGAGCCTGTAAAGGTAAGTATGCATGGGAGAGACAGAGTGCACTGGAACAATGTCTTTTTCTACAGGACTGCATCATCTGCAATAGCAACTCAATCTGAATTGTGAACACTGATGTCTGCAGTGTTAATTGAAGGCAATACTCACACAGACAACCATGAATACTTTTTCTCACTTCCTCTTCACAAAATACAACAACATAAATTACAGAAAACTCTGCAATAAATAAGTCAAAACAATTTGAATTCCGATTTCCGCTGTCCACAGTGTAGACTATTCAGTGTTCCTTTGCACCTGCAAGATAAATTTGGTCATTGAAGTAAACCTAGAAGTCATTTAAAAAAATGTCTTCAAGCAAGTATACTAAAATGATATTTTGTATATTTCGATAGATTTTCTAGTTACTTGACTACTGGATTCTGTAATGAAACAATCACAATTTGTTCTCAATTGTGAGCCCTGCTGACCGTAGTGTAGGCCAGACGCAGTATTCATTAACACCTTACAGCCAATAACCGTTGAATTCGAAAAGCATGGTGTTGGTTGCAACAGATCGGAGAGGGTATACAGAAATAATCACAGACTTTAACATCTGGCATCCTCAATCATAGAATCAAGACCCCGTTTCACTAAGCACAATAATCAGGTGCAACAGTTAGCTACGCAAGCACAGAGTTTGATGCACCTCAACAGAGGGAGTTCTATGAAAACCAAGCAACAAGTATTATCGGACATCTTCCATTGTGAAATCAAGACACCATTCCACTATTGGGAATTAGAGTTGGTTGCAACTGATCGGAGGTGCTACACAGAAATATTCATAGACTTTAACCTCTGACATCCTCAATCATAGAATCAAGACCCCGTTTCACTGGTCGGACCTGCTGTACCGTGGTGTACTCCACCACCTGGTATCAGCCAAGCACAATAATCATGTACAACAGGTAGCTTCGCAAGCACAGAGTCTGATGCACCTCAACGGAGGGAGTTCTATGAAAACCAAGCAGCAGGTAATACCGGACATCATCCATTTTGGGATCAAGACACCGTTCCACTGTTGGTACCTAGAGTTGGTTGAACCTGGTCGGAGGCGGTACACAGAAATAATCACAGTTGTTAACTTCTGACATCCTCAATCATAGTATCAAGACCCCGTTTCACTGTTCGGACCTGCTGTACCGCTGTGTAGTCCAGCGACTACAGTCAACCAAGCCCAATATTCCTATACAGCAGTGAGTTACAGAAGCACAGAGTGTGATGCACCTCAACAGAGGGAGTTCTGTGAAAAGCAAGCAGCAGGTAATATCGGACATCATCCAGTGTGGGATCAAGACACCGTTCCACTGTTGGGACCTAGAGTTGATTGCACCTGGTCAAAGGGAGTAACTTCATTTCCACTCCCAGATGCAGTTCTAACATCGTCCATTGTGGGATAAAGACACCGTTCCACTGTTGGTGCCTGTTCGACTACTCTATTAGTAGTATTCAGAGCACTCCGCACTGCTAGGCCTCAGGCGGGACGCTGTGTGCCTGGGTCACAGTAGCCAACGTTAATCTCAGGAGCCTTCCGAGCTCGCAGACGTCGGCCCAGGAGCTTCAGCCGGCATGTGGTGGGCCCTCTTTCACATACGGCGGTGTAGAAAGGTAAACTGTGGGGCATATGTGCGTTGTAGCGGCACAGGGTCAACCTTGTGGCGGTGTAAGCTGGGCAAACCTGGCAGTCACGTATGCCATTCTCTAAGAGAACCACACCCACAGAAAGGTGCCTTTTATTCATACCCCTATGCTAGCCTTGCATACCGAGCCAGCCAACTACGCTAAAGTTTCTGGGGGGAGGGGGCATGTACATGCTACGTTTCCGTAATCTTCCCTACTGACTGTATTATCATGGTACCGGCCACTATCCACTTCATTCAATACACCATCAGTGTATGTTGACATGTACATGTCTGTGCTCTGCATACTCAAGTCTGTCCAGGCACATCCCCTGGAGTGAGAATCCTATCTCTATACTCCACCTCCCCCCTATTGTTATTATATGTCCAGGCACATCCCCTCAACACTTTGCATTGTATGCTTTTATAATCGAGAATCACTTGCCACCTTCGCACATACTTTGCTCCCATCTCTCCCCGCATTCTGCATTGTGTGGCAGAGGTGCCATGCCATGTTTGATTTGTGTACATGGCTAGCCATGGTTCCCACAGTACATAGTGTTGTTGGGTCTGCTAGGTGTACATGTTGTTTGTCATGTTGTATGTGATTATGAAAGGTATCACGTTTATACATATCTCTGTCTTAAAGAGCATACAGAAGTTTTTTCTCACAGATAAAAACAACTGTGACCACAATGACAGTCATTCATTACTATCCAAGAGTGTTCAACTGCACGCCGCTTCTAAGCTTACAGCCCCCAATCTTGTGTGCTTTCTTAAAAGCACAGAAACTCCCACAATTAGACCTACATTCACACAGCTTTCTAACGGCAGTTATCTGCTTCTCAATAATATTCTCTCCTACGGAATGTGAGTGGGCATACCGTATGTCCTTACTGTTTCAAACCAACTAACTTCCTGTGGCAATGTCTATTCCCACCCACACAAAGTAACTCCCAAACTTCAACTTGGCCTTCAATCACCACTTTGAAAACAGATTTCATTAAACTAACAAAACTGAAAGAGCTTTTGTTCAAAATAGAAGAGTCCCTCACGTCTGCAAAATACATTTATCGACTGCAGACCTTCAAGTAAAATACAGCCCCGTTTAAATACAAACCTCCCATTACAGTTTGGAAATTGTTACACAATTTTCAACACATCTCACACTCAAGGTCTGAAACTGTTTTGGTATAATACCACACTTCATTTATTCGATCATCTCTGGAATAACAGGAACAGTGCCTATAATTCTCGTTCTCTTTGTGTCCATCCTACTACTATTTTTGCATGTAAAAATTGGCTGTGCTCCCTCTGGTAACAACCTTGTCCGACAGAATATGCCTCTACACAAAGCTACATCAGTGCTGTAGACACATGGAACAACTTTTCAGCTGCCTGCCTCTATCTATTATCGGAGCCAGCTACAACATGACATTTATTTACACATATGCAATCTGCATGCAACCATCTTTTTATCGCGATACTTTCCCATTCGACTGGCAAATGGATCTATGCCTTGCCAGCATCCCAACAATCGCTCCCGATATCAAGCAGGCAATGCAGTATCTTGAAAACCATAAACTTGATTGTTCGGGCACCGGAGCAATGGGGGATGCCACGCAAAAAGGTATTGTGGCAGAATTGTATTTCTGCGCAGCCGCGAAAGATCTCCTGCAACGTGCGACCTTTGACAATATTGCAGATTGCCTGCCAATTCAAATTGCCGCTCCAACATTCGAGGGACGTTACTGTCCCTTAGAGGATATGAACTGGATCGCTTCGCTTTTCTCACATGATGGCAATAATGACCTCTTGGAACATTACGCTTCTAAAGCCACTGAAGAACTTCCAGACTGCAATCTCCAAGGCTTGTAAGAAACTCACATTATTCATGGATTGATTTCCTTAATTTTTTTTTAATACACTTCAATTGTACGACTTTCATATAATAACTTTCTAAGTATGCTCACGTATTTGAACTCTGTTTTCATTATAGTCCCTTATGTCTCCACCCTAACCAGGGATCGGTGATGTATGGCCTATGCAAATACGCAATTTACTTGATAAATTATCCTAAAGCCGACATCCATTTTGAAACCTTTTATTTATTTATTTATTTATGGTCTTATAAAGCGCCTGATTCAATTCCCGAAGGGATATCTCTGTGCTTGTGCTTCCACTGGTTAGTCTCTATCAGGGTTTTTTTTGGCTGTAATGTAGGGAAATTTTATCTAAGGCAGGGTGAAGAGATTGTTTCTGAAGGATTCAAGTCTGGTGATATGTTTCAGCACAGGGGGCAGGGAGTTCCAGAGGACAGGTCCTTTGTAAGAGAGGGCTCGACCACCCTGTCTGGCTCTTCTGACTCTAGGGACCCGAAGCAATTGGTGGCTGCTGGAGCGCAAAGTACGTCCAGGGGTATATGGAACAAATTTCTCCTTTAAGTATCTGGGACCAGTACCAAACAGGCATTTATGTATCGTGCAACATATCTTAAATTTAACACGCTGCTTTACTGGTAGCCAGTGGAGTTGGTGTAGAAGGGGACGGGAGGGAGTTCTGGAGGGGCATTGAGAGCTAGCCTTGCTGCAGTGTTTTGGACTATTGCTTTCATCAGAGCCAGACGGCCAGTGTTGTCCAGTGCATGCCATCTCACCATTCATTCATATATTACCTGCTCCACTTTTTGTCAGCATCTTATTCTTAAGTGAAGGGCCACAGGGAGACTCTCATTTCAATTTCAGAAGTAACAGTCAGCATAGTCAGTAATTCCAGTCCTACCTCTTTTGAGGGGACTCGTCTACGAAGCGACAGTTTCTTGATTCTGCATAATCCGGCCATCTGCCTTGAGGGAAATGGATAGGGGAGTCTGGAGGAGGAGGATGGAGGAGCATGACTGAGTCGTGAACTTGTGAACTTCAGGAATGCAGACAGCGGCACCTTCAATATGGAAATAAGACGAAGACAGTGCTGCTGAGGGATTTCTTGTGATTAAAGTTTTGTTGTGCTAAAAGTTGCAAATCAAAGAAAAACACACAGAAATAAAAGTCAATAAGGACGGAAGAAAAAAAAAGTAAGTATTTCAAGCCTAGTTTTCGGGGAAGTAGAGCTCGTCCTCAAACTCTGTGAATTGAACATGGAGTAAGTCAGCTATAGAGAAGAACTTTCATCACCTAAGTCGGTGACCTCTTCTTCCTGCGTTGATTCATGTATTTTGTAATCTGGTGGTATGAACTGCTGATTCATCTTGATCATTGTTAACCTCTCCACATTTTTGGGTGAGAGACGGGTCCTTTTTGAAGTGACAATGGCACCAGCAGCACTGAAAACACGTTCAGAAGACACGCTTGCGAGTGGGCAAGCCAAATAATTTATAGCCAGCCTGGTGATCAGTGGCCATTGAGGCCTTTTCCCATACCAATACACCAATGGGTTATGATCAATGAAGACCTCTGTTGGGTCATCCAGATAGGCCTGCACCATCCGCTCAAAGTCCTCCAGGGGTACTCCAGTTTGCATTCCATCTGTTGCCTTTGCATCAATACTGGAACAAGCAAACCCTTCATGAGTTATCCAATCTGCTTCCGACATTATTAAGGCTGGGCCTGGTGCAGGTGATGATCTGGATGCTGGTGTGTTTAACGGCTCTGAGGGAAAGTGACTGCCTTAGGCCACAGAAGTGGACCTTGACGCCGGATGGCCTGCTGCTTCAGTAGTACTTGTGGTGGTTCTTTCAATTTCCTGCCGCTCTTTTTTAACCGAGTGGCTGACAGAGCTAGCCAATGTTTGTACTTTGAAACATCTTATTCAGAAAAAGGAATGAATGCATTGCTGCCAAGTGCCTTTTTGTACCATGGATCCAGAATAGTGGCACAAATGTAATGTTGTTGTGAATGTATGCCTTTAAGCCTTACATTGTCAACTAGGCGCCTTATTAAGCTCTCCACCAACAGATATGCGCCTTGTTTTTCAGCATCAACTTGGAACGTTGAAGACACCGCCTTCAGTTGGTCCTCTAGCATGCGCAACAATGGGATAGCTTTGCCCAAACTACAGTCCTCCCTGCTGACTTTACAAGTGAAGACCTCAAAAGGACGAAGCATATCTGTCAGGCTTTTAACTAGGTTCCATTCCTCAAACTCTAGCCTCATGTCTTTTATAGCAGCAGCCCATGCGTTAAAGACATACTAATTGATTACCAAGTACTCCTCAAACAGACGCTCAAGCATGTAGAAGATTGAGTTCCAACGGGTTGCCACCTCCTGGATGAGTCTTTTGACTGGCACTCTACGGTTACGTTGAATGATCCTCAGCTGCTTCAGGGCCTTAAAAGAATGGCTGAAATGTGTGCAGATTCTTCGGCAGGTGGTCAGTAAGTTGCTTACTGTGTTTTCTTTTTTCAAGAAATCTTGAACAATAATATTAATGCTGTGCTCCAAACACGGCCCTCTGAAATAGGCACCATCATTCATGGCCTTAACTATATTACTGCCATTATCCGTGGAAACATAACCAATAATGCACCTTCTTGGCAGCAGCCATTTAAAGACCTTACTGTTAAACTCCTCCAAAATGTTTACTGCAGTATGAGATTTCTCCATGGCAAACATGGCTGTTGCATGTTTCCGAGTAACTTGAAAAATTGTGACACTGTCAACACCTTTAGCTATCTGATCTCTAACCCTCACAAAAGAGACCCAGTGTGCAGTGATGCACAAATAATCAACAGCTTGGCAACTGGTCCACATGTCTGTTGTCAGGTAGATAGTGTGAACAGCACTCTTATGCAAAGCTGCCCCAATCACTTCCAGCACATCTTCATGTAGTGGAACCACAACTCTGGCAAAATAGGTCCGGCTAGGAACCTTCCATTTAGGGCAGACTGTTGCCACAAATTCTGGAAAACACACTTCTTCCACGAAATAAAAAGGGAGAAGTCTAGCGCTAGCATTTTAGCCAGCATTGCATTATACAGACGTGCTGTTGGGTGGTTGCGTTCAAATGGTGCCTCTGACTAAAACATGCTTTTAATGGTGGTCTGGACCGTTTTCATATGTGATAATGATGATCCAGACTCCTTCAACCCAGTTAGGCTCATTGATGTACTTTTTTGCATTGGTGTCTCTACCAGACTCTTACTGTGCCTCATAGATGTTGCTGGGGTAGAGGGTGTTGGTGCTACCACTGCAGTGCTTCTTCCAGGGGTACTGTGTGTACTAGAAAAAATGTCTGTCACTTCTTTACCTCCCCCTGCACGATCAGCCCCTCGTCATCATCAGATGCAATATCAATAGATACATTTGGATTTGTTGTACTTTTGGCTTCCCAGATCTTACTTAGGTGCTACTCCCACAGGATAATGTGGTGTTTTTTGAGAGGACCTCTATGGCCTCCGGTACCATAGTTGGTACCAAGCTTACCCCGACTAACTACTTGTTTACAAATCAAACAAATAACTAGGTTTTCCACCTTTTTGCTAATACTAAAGAAGTCCCAAACTAGGGAGTTGAGGTTTCTGGTGGTGGTGGTGGTGGAGGTGCTACTTTCAATGCCAGATGAAGTGGAGGATGGGTGTGGCCGAATTTGACTCTGTTGTGCACTTACAGTTACAGCACCACTGCTTGAGGTAACGGAGGTCGAGCTGGATGGAGATCCCTGCCGGCCCTTCTGAAGAGAAAATATGGCAGCTGTAGGTCGTGTTGGTGTAGTAGTTACCTGTGTTGGTGATGGTACCAGTGCCACACTGCCCACATCCCGCACAGCAGCATTTCGGGATAGGGTAAAAATGTCTGTCTGTTGCATGCCCGCTGGGGCTGGAGTGACAACTGTGATGACTGGATAGTCATCGTCAGACTCTTCATCAGCAGCAGAATACACCACTTCTACTGCTTCTTCGAATCACCCATAAATGGAAGCCTTGCGGAAACCTTCCTTTTACCTAGCTTTGTTGGCTCATGGCGTGTCTCCCTCTCAGACTGAATTGGTGGCTGCCAAGCAAAATCTAGATCATCAGAAGGAAGGGGGGTTGAAGAAGAACTTGTAATAGCCCTCCTTTTCCTTGATGGGGATCTGGAAGACAATGGATCATCATGACTCAGAGTGGCTTGCTCGGCTGATACCTCCACATGAACTCGATTTCCTCATGTGCCGCTACTTCTGGAGGAGCAAGCATTATGGGCAGTTGTGCTTCTCCATGCGCCTCTCCATGCACCTCTTCATGCGCCTCTCCATGCACCTGTCCATGCGCCTCTACTTGCACCTGTACTTGCGCCTCTTCTTTCGCCTCTCCTTGTTGCGCCTGTGGTTGTCGTTGCGGTTGTGGTTGAACACTCGTCAGATGAGTTACACCCTGCGTTGATTGGATGCTACTTTGCGATGAGTCAACGCCAACATCACTGGTCAATGGTGAAAGAGCAATTAAAGTGGCTGCCTCTGCGGCACTCATAGGCTTGGGCCTAACTTGGCATGGTGTCACTGAGACCAATGAAGCGGAGGTGCTGCTCCCAACTTGGTCCCCGGCGGACACCGCTGCTACAGGCAAAGTTTTTTTTCCCCCAAAAAAGTGTCTGTCGGCACACCAGTCTCCGTGGTAAGTGGCGCCACTTGCTTCTTCTGCTCCTTCTTACTGGCAGTGGCACTGGCAACTTTCTTGGTAGAGGAGCTATGGCAACCTTTCTTTGGGCCCATCTTCTCAGATGTCAGAACAGCATGACACAGTTGCACGAGTTATAGAGTTGTCTGTGGCCACACGTGACGTTGTGCACACACCGCAGCAGGACTTCTTCCTGGCACTACAACAAGTGATGATGATGAGGATGATTCCTGGTTCTTCTCAGTCTTTGTGCACCTAAAAGCAAAGTAAGCCATAGGAACCACAGTTAAATAAATATTGCATATGTCATGCTTCAATTAATATTTGCAACTAGGCATTTATTATTATTAACACAACACTCCCAACAACGGAAATACCCAAAATAAAAATTGCAATCCTAATCAAAAATGGATGTTTAAATTAATAGAAGAGAGACCCCACAGAAAGACATGGCCCATGCACCACTGACTACCCCTGGGCATAATGGATGAAAGCAAGGCAGACTGGGTGCAGGCCTTTTGCACAAAGCACACTGCCTGGCTTCAAAATGGCCCCTAGACTGCCACCCACATGGCCAGGCCCTGGACCAGGCCTCAAAATGGCCCCCCCCCACATGGCCAGGCACTGGACCAGGCCCCAACAACTCCCAAAAAATAGAAATACCCACAAAAACACTCCAATCCAATGCCATCCATGCCCTAAATGATATTTAAAATCAAGAGACCCCACAGAAAGACTTGGTCCATGCGCCACTGAGTACCCCTGGGCATAATGAATGAAAGCAAGGCAGACTGGGTGCAGGCCTATAGAACAAAGCACACTGCCTTGCTTCAAAATGGCCCCTAGACCCCCACCCACATGGCCAGGCCTGAACCAGGCCACAACAACACCCAACACAATCGAAATACACACAAAAAACACCCCCAATGCAATGCCAGCCATGCCCTAAATGATGTTTAAATTCAAGAGACCCCATAGAAACACTTGTTCCATGCACCACTGAGTACCCCTGGGCATAACGGATGAAAGCAAGGCATACTGGGTGCAGGCCTATGGCACAAAGCACACTGCCTGGCTTCAAAATGGCCCCTAGATCCCCACCCACATGGCCAGGCCGTAGACCAGGCCTCAAAATGTCCCCCACCCACATGGCCAGGCCCTAGACCAGGCCCCAGCAACACCCAAAAAATCAAAATACACACAAAAAACACCCCAATCCAATGCCATCCATGCCCTAAATGATGTTTAAATTCAAGAGACCCCACAGAAATATATGGCCCATGCACCACTAAGTACCCCTGGGCATAATGGATGAAAGCAAGGCAGACTGTGTGCAGGCCTATGGCACAAAGCACACTGCCTGGCTTCAAAATGGCCCCTAGACCCCCACCCACATGGCCAGGCCTTGGACCAGGCCTCAAAATGGCCCCCACCCACATGACCAGGCCCTGGACCAGCCCCCAACAACACCCAAAAAATCAAAATACACACAAAAAACACCCCAATCCAATGCCATCCATGCCCTAAATGATGTTTAAATTCAAGAGACCCCACAGAAAGACATGGCCCATGCAACACTGAGTAACCCTGGGCATAATGGATGAAAGCAAGGCAGACTGGGTGCAGGCCTATGGCACAATGCACACTGCCTGGCTTGAAAATGGCCCCTAGACTCCCTCCCACATGGCCAGGCCCTGGACAAAACCCAACAACACCCCAAAAATCAAAATACACACAAAAATCACGCCAATCCAATGCCATCCATGCCCTAAATTATGTTTGAATTCAAGAGACCCCACCAAAAGATATGGCCCATGCACCACTGACTACCCCTGGGCCTTCTGGCTAGTGTGGCTTTAACACGCAGCCCAAATTTAAAAAAAACTTCCACATATAACAGTGAGCTACTCAATAACATGCCATAAATGATATTTAAGTTCAACAAAACTCACAGAAACAGTTTATCATGCACCCATGACTAACCCTGGACATACTAGATACTGTGGGTACCCACAATATATTTTTTGTAAAGTTGTGAAAAAGTTTAATAAATTGTATTTGCAGCAACTGCAATGCCCCAAACAAACAACACCAACTTACTTGTAAAGTCTCAAATCCAAAAGTGATCCCCCAAAAAAGTCCTCAAATACAAATATCTGGCACAGCAGCCACAAAGAGTAAACCTTCCAGCTCCAGATGCAAATAAAAAGTGACCAGGACATGGACAAAGCACTGGGAGGAGCCTGCTGGACAGTAACAGTTAGTTAGAGACTGTGGGGCACTTCCCCCACCCCCCCAAAAAAGGACTCCTTGCACAAAAAATGCAGCCAAATGTCAATCTGAGGAGTTATTCTGATCCAAATCATCATTTTTAGGAGGTTTAGTCTGCCAGCGATAGATTTCTTGTGCAGATTTGCAATTTGTGTAATTTCGGGAAAGTGAGCTTTTCAAATCTCCCGCTGGATGTCAGCTGCGCGTCGCATCTACGTCTTCACAATTGTTTTCTCTCGCAGTGCGGGATCGCGGGCCCTTATGAAGTATTCGCGTTCAACAAGTCCAGCAGTGCAAAATGGCGGGACGGTATGACGTAGTCGCGGTCACGGTCGAAAAGTCTCCCGCAATCATGCAGCAAGATCGAAAAGGGAGCAGCGCACGCAAACCGGGAGGAAAACAACTCAACAAACTCAGAATCACAGTAAGTCAACGCGGCACACGTGAGATTGTATTTTTTGAAGCGCAACGAAGCAAAAAAAATCTGCCAACTAGTGAATTGCGAATTCTTTGACAATTTTGCACGAATCCCCAAATTGTCAAAAATTCGCAAATTCCGCGAGCGGAACGGATTTTCAGCCCATGCTTAGTTGTTTCATGCAGTAGATCTGAGTTGCTTGGCAACTCTGCCATATTTATTCAGTGTTCCTGGGCATCAAGCAGGGGGCACCACTGGCCAATGGGATACAGGGTGCCACCCAGTAGTATGACCACCCCCTCCAAAGTGTGGCATATTCTTGTCACAGAAATCACTATTCTTTCAATATCCAAAATGGAGAGAGTCCCTCCTGAAGAGTTAGATGTGGCTAAGCCAACCCACTGCATGACTAAGATTCTCTAACACGCCTTCCAGCCCCTTCATTTATCTAATTGCTGTGGCTCCAGTCTGACTTCGGGCAGCAAATCCTTTGTCTCTACAGCAGGCCACTTCCCAGATCATTAAGACAGCTTGGCTCAGCCTGCCAGAGGCTGGTGAATCAGGAGAGGGAAGCTGGAGGCTGGATTTTGGCTGACAGAAAGAGAAGTTATATAACTTATTTTCTGTATGAGGTATAACAAATGCAACAATGGCGTATTCTTGGATTTATCATAACTATTACTTTAAGTCCTTGAATTATATTTTTAACTCTTTTCTATCAATAGTTATTCTTTATTAAAGCATTCCCTCGCTAGTCTATGGGGCCAATGGATTACAATGGGAAAAAACAAAATTGACTGTGTGTCCCTCACGAGGGCATATAAAACATATTTTATAACATCCCTGATTATAATTAAATTGGATCCTATCCCTAGGGCAGTTAGTGGATACCTAATGTGGACTTATATGTACAAATAAAGTAATTTTCTACTTTGGAAGTTCTTTTAATTTCAAAGTCGAATTTGCATATAATCCTACTTTAAAAGCAGCCTGCAAGGCAGGACTGGCTTTTAAAATGACAGCAGATACCACAGTAGTGCACATTTGAGTACAATAAGTCTACTGGGTCTCTATACCTATATGCCCTACCATATAGAAGGGACTTGTAGGTTGTCAGTATCAATTGCAATTATACCTAATTACCATGCACGTTTAATTGGAGACATGGCCTGAGACTTGTTAGCAGAGCTCAGGGCACAATCAAAGTCAGAAAACCAACATCTAGTAGTCATAATCGGGGCAAAATGTGGGGGGACACTGCAAATAGAGCCTTGTTTCTCATATTTATAATACCACTGAAGGGTACAATCATTATGTAGAATATCTTGTTCCCTTTAGGTTGCTACTTTTTTAACTTCAAACCATATTTGATGTATAATCCAGACGTGTAATAATTTATTTTTTCATTGATAATAGGTCCAACAGCGAGAGACCATGAGCAATTAGCTGCCACTGAGGAGACCTCCGCTCCACACCAGGAACAAGCCTTCGGCGAGGTTTCCACCTCTGCAAGCCTTTATGATGAGGAGCTGGCTGGCCCATCTGGCTGCCTGGACAGACTGCTCCAGTGAATCTCACTTGGGCCACATCTGTACCTCCCATGCCAGCTGTTACCACATATCAGGCCATGAAGACCTACATGTCCTGTGTCCAAAGCAATATCACCCCAATCTTGTGATCCCCACTACCTCAAGTTCATCCATTAACCAGTGGGATGGGGCACACTGGGTCAAGGTCACAGGGTAGTGGGGGTAGAAGTCATGAAAGGAAATATGTGGTCCAGCAGAGTGAGGCCACTTGGAAAACTGTTAACCAGGCCACCAACGAGCAAGTCATAGGATCCCTTCACCAGTCCCAAGACATGATGGGCCAGGTACTTACAGGGCTCCGGGAAATGAAGCCGGTGCAGAGGGAGCTCAGTGTTCAGATGGTAAATCACAACTCCATTATGGACTCCCTGACTGGAGTGTTGCATGACATTTACACCCATATTTGCACTGCTTTTCCAGTACAATCCTCCTCTTTCTGTGGTCCAACATTATCTGTGCCAACTACATCTGCCTCAGCCACAGAAAGGGAGGCCCTGCCACAAGAGGCCACACATGCACCCATCTCAGTTCCTGCAACTGTGGATCCACCAGCCACCCACATGAGTGCATGTTCATCCAGACCACAAGGAGAGGATGGCAAGTCTTCCAAATTTTTTTTTTTTTTTTTAAAAGTATATATTCTTTATAAAATCAAACAAATATAATACATTTTGAATAAAAGTACAGCAAAGTGGTTCATGATCATTTATATATAGTGGGTTTTTGATATCACTATTCGTTTATGTGTTAAGTGTACTAGTTCAAATTAGAGGAAGGCAAGTCTTCCAACTCCACCACCACCAAGAGACACAAAACCTAATTTCCTCCATTGTGTCACATTTACTCTGTGGACTATTTTCCGACACATTTACCTTTCTGATGCCAGTTTTATTTTGAACATTGGATTTCATACAATTTTGGGTCTTCAATAATGGCTTAATTCACCATTTCTTTTAAAACAAATTTTATTGGCTTTAACACATGTGCCAATGCAATCATTTTAGCATTTTGGACACTTAGGTCTAGAAATACTCCCTGGTACATTTGTAACTCTAGATCATAACAGTGCCAGAGCCATAACAGTTAGGTTGCCCCTCCCCTTTCCCCCCTTGAGTCAGTACTACAGAGTGTGATCTAGCAGAGGCACTGTAACATTATATACAAGAAAAGGTGGAACAGATATAAGGAAGTCCATGTTCACTTAGAAGTCAATCCTACCGAGCTTGATTCAAAGGGGTTTCAGCTGTCAGGAGACTCTCAGGGGGACCCCTCAGTTGATCTCCTGGGAGAATACTTTTCGGGATTGGCTAAGATATCTGCCATAGTTCCCCAGGCTTGGGCTTCCTTTAAATCTCCTATCCCCCTCCTGGCTTCTCTCAGCAATATTCTCCCCTCATACCCTGCCCACTTTATCATTTCTCTTCTCCAAGTGTATAGGCGGGGATGTGCAGGCATCTTCCAATTCCTCGCAACTACCCACTTGGCAAGGATAAATGCCAGGTCTGGGAACTTGCTTTTGAATTTTGTCTAAGATGTGTGGGGGAACCAACTCAGTAAGCAACGGTCCGGGGTGAGTGGAATTTTGCCTGGGATTTCCCTCCTGATATTCTCCTTGACCACATGCAAGACCACCACCCAAAATGCTTGTAGCCCAGGACAAACCCAGAAAATATGGAGTTTGAGCAATCCCTTCTAACCACATCTAAGGCAGGCCACATCTGCTATCTGGAAGTATCTACCTATGCGATTGGGGGTCAGGTATGATCTATGTAGGACATAGTAATTAAAAAGCTTAAAGCGCGCATTCCTGGAGACCTTGGTTGTTCTATCATACCCCAGTACTTTGCAGCGATAGAAATGCCTAAATCCTCCTCCCACTGAGAGCGTAATTATTCCAGTGGTCGGTGTTGATCTGAATGCAACAATCTGTACAGACAGGAGACCGCCTTAATAGTGCCTGCAGAAAAAGCTGTATAGTATCAGCTCTGTTGTATCGTTGGTTTGGTAGTCCCTTTGCCCTATTGTTTATGTAGTGCTGACGTAATAAATAATTTCCCCAAGGAAAGTTGAACTCTGCACAGAATTCAGCAAACAGGAGCAATTCAGCATCTCAGTAAAGGTCTCCCACCTTTGTCGCCCTGCCTCCATCCAACGATTAAGGCCTCACCATTTGTGGCAATGCGGGATAGCTCTCAGCTTTTCTAGAGCCAGTTCTGGAGAATATGATATCTTACCTCATATTTTATGTAGCCTTCTGCTCCAGAATTTATTCCACACTTTGAACTCTGATGAGTTGTTTCTAGTCATTCTACTTACCCTGAGATACACTTGCAGGTGGTCAAGCAGTGGAGGTAAAAAGGGGCCTGGGTCTGATCCGGATTCTGCCTCAGTGTATTCCCTGCACTAACCACTGTAACTGGGCTACAATGTAATATATCTCAAAGTCAGAGCACCCTGCCATCACCAGGTGCTGTATTGTAGCCAGCACTACTTGCTGTCGTCCTAACTGTCTCCCACTTAACTTGGCCAGTGCTTCCATCACACTATGTCAACCTAGTAATGCCTCAGACTACGAAGGGGCAGCAAAACTTTGCTGTGAATGTTTGTGGCATAGTCCGGTGCGATGCCCATGCTGCTTTTCTTCATTCTTGTCAGCTCTTGTTCCTTCCTGGCCTTCTAGCCACTCCCAGACTTCCTGCAGGGAGTGATACAATTGAATTCCCTCAGGAGTCACCACTTGCAGCTTTGCTGGGAAGAAATACTTTTTAAAAAATTGTTGGGTTTTCGGTTTACATCCTGGCTTACTTTATTTGGTTTTGTTTAATGAAAGCAAAACATACAAAGTCAAAGATTGGTGTTGTATTTCTTTGCTCTCTTATTTAAAGTTTCATAAATTTTGAAATGGAAAAAATAAATATTATTTAAATCATAAATTAATTACAAATAGGTAATGCTTCTCTCTAGTATTTTATTGCATTCAAAAATATTTTTCTGTCAAGTTTTTTCTAACTATATACAACCATACATAACACAAATACTAAGAGCCAGTTTTACATTTCCAGTTCCGGGCCTTTCCACCATGGAAGAAGGGAATTATCTGACACATGCATTAACGATGCCTTTTGCGATTCCTTATTCGCGAAAAATAAGGATTTACTAATAAAGAAGAGCAAAAGGCTATGCATGTAGAAATCCCTTTAAAAAATATCAATTTCTAAACATTCCTTAATTGTGACTCGCAAATTGCGAGTCACAATTAAGGAATACCTCCCCATTCATTCCCATGGACCTAGAGGCCCATAGGAATGAATGGGAAGACATTCTTAATTTGCGATTCTCAATTAGAGAATCACAAATTGAGAATGCAATTTCAAGGGTGCCAGGGTGTCAAAATGACACCCTGTTGAACCACTGATATCTGGATAGGAATACATCTTGCACACACAGACATGTCCTAAGGGCACGTGTGTGTGTAAAATGGAATTTCGACAAATGCTCTTTAGGGCATTTTTCCATGTTTTTGCAAATTACCATGAACTTCAACTTAATAATAATTTGCTCCCCCTATTAGCGAAATTGCAATTATTTTTACATTAATGCATTGCATTTAAGGAATCTCAATTTGAGATTCCTTAAATGCAATGGCAATTTAAGTAATCGTAAATTAGAGATTACTTAAATTGCAATTTTTGCATTTGGGATGATGCATCCCAAATGCAAAAATACTGGTCGCAAAGGGGCAGATTCTGAGAATCTGCCTGTTTGGACTGGTTTTTGCTTTGAACGATGTGGGCCATAATCAAAACAATCATATTCTATATGCAAAATGTCATTGAGTTATGTCATCAGCTAGAAAAGGATAGAATAGGAATTGCACAACAATAACACCAAGAGTCTAAACTCTTGGCAGTACTTATTGACATATTGATTTCAACAACTGAACCTGGAACATTGTCAAATACAGATGTCTTCCAAGGTCGAAATTACATCAACAGCTATGTTTGTTTTTGCAGTAAACTTCCACTCTCTATGTGTGCTGCATTCCACATCAAAATTTGAGACTGGTTCAGGGATTGACTTTAGTGAAGGAATGTGCCCCTTCCTGCAGAAACTATATTGTGCATGTAACGCATGCCACTGAGCACCATGACAGTAGGGTACCTCGGTTGTTATTAGACTGCTTACATTGCCGCAAAGCAACGATGGGTTAGGGTTGCATTTTTTCACGCAACTCAACAATAAAGCCATGTCTATCAAGTTATTGCACATTCCTAGCACAGCACCAAAACAGGTCCCCCTGTCCATGGAGCAAGGGTTCCTGCATTACAGGTATGATTGTTTTTGTGGAAAAAGGGACACCTTCTTGCACAAATACAATGCTCAAAGGCCATTCCCTCTTTCTAAGTGTGTTGCAGAATGTAGCACACTTAACAGGAGGACACAAGAAGGAGAAATACTGATACTTCTCCTTGGTGTGCCTCTGGTGTGAAGGCATGCCAATTCCCAGGTCTACTGGTGATGGCACATTTGGGAATGCTTCAGAATACATAGGTGGGTGCAAGGAAACACCAACACTCCAATCATGAAATGCCCCAATCGCACAGAGTATGCAAGGAAGTTACTTGCAATGTCTTGTGCTACTCCACATTTACAAAACCAGGGAAGTTCTCACAAGGTGGCCTTACATTGCTTGGTTAATGTGACTTAGGGATTGTGTTGGCCTTGCAAACCCTGCATGTTGCAAGGGCAACTAAAGCAATTGATAAATGTGACCCTTAGTGTTATATTGCTCTATGTAGGTAATACTGCCAAAACCGCTTTTCTAAAATACAATTGCATGACTGACTATAATGACATACTATGTTGTGTAAGTCCCTTTATTGGCACTCTATTTACACATATTACCAGGTCCTCATCCACATCATAACTGCTGGAGAATGGTGAAATATATTATTTTCTTTAGATGTGCCACAGACATAGATGGATATCTACATCAATACACACATTTTCTTTATGAGTAATTCCTTAACAACTAACAGTATCCCACTGAATCAACATCCATTGACTCTAATTGTAGATGATTTTTTATCACACACATAGTCACACAAAATGCTTTTGTTTGCCTTAATGCATATCAACATATATGTAAATACTGCATTCATACACTTACATAGCTGACATAATTTTCCAGTTGTAACATGATAACATATCCCTATGAGACCATGGATGACAGTACATGGCTCTTAGTTTTATGTACTTTTTTAATTTACATACTTAAGGCCTAATTATGATGGTGGGGAGACCATCACTGACAGGCTGTCGGTGGCAATCTCCCCGTCATCGGTGACTGAATCACAGCCCGGCCACAGTACGTTGGTGGCAGGGTGTTTGCAGTTGGAAAGACTGACCAACACGGTCCCCATGGTTGGAAGCACTCCGACCGCCTGGTGGACCTCCCTGCATTCCCAGAAAGGCAGCGGTGCCTGTCAGGCACTGCCAAGGGGATTACAATATCCCATTCCTCCGTTGGTTCTGTGGCAGTCAACCTGCTGTGAAATGGATGGCAGAAACGGATTTGGGGGCCTGTAGTCGGCCCCCCTTACTCCATGGGGCTGGTACATGGGCCCAGGGGGCCACCTAGGGTGACCCCTACATATCCTGGTACCATGTGGCAGGTGTCACGTAGCATACAGTTATGTAAACACCCTATTTCTTTGTATTCCCCACTGTAATCCAAAATATTGGCAATGCGACTTGTAAATCGTAGTGTGGGGAGGCCGCCCTGTGGGTTGTCAGTCCCCATTCCGAGTAAAATGGCAGCTGGACTTCAGTCCCTCCGCCATCGTAATGAGGCTCTTAGTTATTTGGTATCACATAATATGAAGGACATGAGATATGTACTGATATTTTTTCTAAACTCCACAGATACACCAAGACACATCACTTTTGCTAATTTCCTACACATTCACTATGATTTTAGCAATCTGTACACCCACATTCATTCATTATTTCTTGCATCATGCTGGTGGAAAAAGTGCAGATGGTGCACCACGCAAGTTCCTGCATGTCTTGATGAATCGAACTTAATACCCTGCATTGCGTTGTGTCACATAAGGCAACACAAACCCAATAAAAGGCCTTGATGAATCTGGCCATCCATGTATTAAAATAAATCCCTTTTGTATGTTATATGCATATCAATTGTGTTCAAAGTCACACTTAGTGGGACATTTTCTGATTGACTCAGTCTTCCACAGATGATAATGATATGAAACAGTATGTACTGGAAAAAAGGAAGAAATTATATAAAATACGCAAACTCCAGCAAAAATAATTTATGTGAGGTTTTGCTTGAATGGCAAACATTGTGCATGATTCTACACTATAGAAATGATTAGGTGCAATTGCAGTCTTTCACATACAATTGCTTAAATCAGCAATGATAAAATTACTATTGTTCACATATAATAATAGATATTGTCAATGTACACAATGTTGAACCTTCATGAACCAGCAGAAAACGTCCACAATATGATTTCATTTGGGGATACCCAATTCATGTTACTGTATTAGAAAGCAGGGACCACAGGTCCATTATTATACATTTTGAAAATGTATGTTTTTTATGACCTTATGCCAGTCAACAATACATAATTTTGGAAACATCATGGCAATACTCTATTCGTTTATCTATAGAGCCAAAATCTGCCATCTAAGATTTAGTGGGGGCTAAGATTTTAAGATCGATACTGGTGATACTGTTAATTTCATTATCTTATTCTCTTGCAAAAGCTCACTTAAATTCCATCTGTTACCAGAGTTGGACTATAATGTGTACTGTACAAGTTTTCAATTACTTACTCATTTTCTCGTGCTTTTTCACTCGCAGTTGCTCATTCACTCAACCAACTATTGCTTTATATCAGGGGTGCAATAATGTTTATTAGGAAATGAAAGCCAAAATGGTATTTGAGAATATTCCTAGTTCATTAATGTATTCAATACAGATGTATACGTCTACAATTCATAGAACCATTATTCAAAACCATCTTTCAAAGAAGTGGCTAAGCAAGCACACTTCATTTCCCATCACCCATCAGCTCAGAAAGAAAAACATTGACAAACATCATATGTTTCTTTGCTTATGAATCCTGAGGAACCCATTATACAGAGTAATTCTGTATTCTCATTAACCAATGCATTTATTTGCATTGCTAAAGGTCAGCACCACTTTGGCAAAAATGTACTGTGGAATGCTTCATCCAGTGATATGAATTAAACATATTTATTAATCTGCTGAGCATTGTTATAATCTATAGATCTGTTTTATGGCTGCTGTGAGACTTAATTGCTGATAGTGCTGATCTGACATGCAAACCAGAAATAATTATGCAAATATTTTCTGAAAAGATTATAGATGAGAAACAATAGCCAAAACATATTGTTTTCTATCACTCCTTAAATAGGTTATTGCAATATATTATTTATACGTCCAATCATGAGCAAATAAACATTGTTCTGAATACATTTTTAGAGAAAAACATCCTACAAATGATTCTTTAGCTTAGACCACATAATTGCTTACGAAGATTTTTTGAGTTTTGAATAACAATGGAAAGTTGACTTGAAAAGTTGACTTTTTGCCTATATTTTATCCTGTGTAAGAAAGCAGCAAGCAAAAAACACGTCCATCAAAATCAAAGGATCCACTACATGAAAAAAACTTAGGGGCAGATGTACAATTGCTTTTAGCGGTCGCAAACAGAGAATTGGACCGTTTGTGAAAGCAAAATTTGACATGCAGGAATTCTGCTCCAGAACAAAACTGTGCTTGGGACCATGGAACATCAACATGTAGAGAAAGAGTCGTCATACAACCTCATAATACACGAGCCACACTCTGACTAGCTATAGTGCCTCTCTTTAACTCCTAACCATACTAGAAAAACAAGTAAATTGGCACACCACAACACAACACTCTCAACCTTCTCAGGAATCGCAGTAACAGGACACATCCGATCCCTCTCACACTCATAAGTATCTGCAGTATAATAACAGAGACACAAAAGAAGTTTAGAACATTTATTCAAACTATCAGGCTCTGAAATGCAGTATACATGTCACAATTAGGAAACATATGCATATTAAAAATACTTTTAGCATGGTCAATAATCTATACACCATGAAAAGTGCTGTCATTTTATGACATAGTAACATAGCCACCCTCCCCTGCTAAATGATTATATGAAATATCTCTGGGATTATCGCAGGCCCAGAACACTAGCGTACACAGATAGATGCTCTACATCTCAGTAGATGCAGTGCTCTTGTCTCAGAACTCTTGTTCCATGTCTATGTGTCTGTGTTTGTGACACATGTACTCATCCATATGCTAAGACATATGTGTGCGTAACCCATAGCTGTATTCTTGTGTTATGTCTAGATGCTAGTGTCCGACCAGAAAGATTAACAATGGCCGTTGTTGTTTGACCTTGTCGTTGGTGCTCATACTATATCCCATGAAAAGAACAGAACGCAAAAACATATGCAGGCTCTATGTGAAAGTACAATGTTGTACAAAAGCAAGCTTATCTATATAGTAATGCGCGCAAAGAAAATGAGGCCTACATCATGAACATTTAGGCTACCATAGGGAGAACTATAATGGGTAACGCAGAAAACACACTACAGTACTAACCCTATTTTGCAACTTGGCATCTATTCCCTACTCCCAAAATAGGGTTTGCAAGCTTCTATTAGGAAGGGGCATGCCAAGGGCGTCCCTCACAAATAGCGGGCCACAGGACCATGTACGTTTGTTTACCAGGCAGTCCCACAGACCACTGTTTATTCTTAAAAAATGAGATGGAATCATATCATTTTTCTTTTTGAAATGCCTCCTGTTTTCTATTAAGGAAAACAAGGAACCATTAAAAAAATAATTGCTTTATTTAAAAGGAAAGACAGACATGGTGGTCATATGTCCCTAGAAGGCCACAATCCCCGTGTTATTGCCCATTCCCAATGGGTCACAGATTGCGACCTGCCTCCTGAATGTTGATGCGGAAGGTCATTTGCGACTCCATTGGGAATAGCTAATGAATCTGAGACACATTGGTACATTTCATTTTGTGACCCACAAATATGGAGTCGCTAAAAATCGTAATTCCGAGTTGCAAAATGTGATAGTCGTACAGCTTGCCCCTTAATCGAATAATGTAATGTTGTACAAAAACATGTCCACATTAGGATTTCAGCTTATATTTTAATTGAACAATTGAAAAAAAAGAGCTACAGGAAAGAGCAATCAAAGAAAGTTTCATTAAAGTGTGAAAAAACAAGGGAGGTCATTGAATTCACTAGAAGGAATCTTGAAACTGACATGTATATTGAAGTTTGCTATTACCAGTGAGCCAGGCAGGTTCCTCATTATTATCCCTGTGAAACCTTGTGATCTATATGAAGAATAGACCCAGGAGAGGTCGCAGACGACAGGTGACGAACTCTTCTAAATTTGAGTTGCTTATGTCTGCAGGTCTATCACATATGACATTGAAAAGTAACCAACTAATATCAAAATGAAATACAGGGAAGTCCTGCCTTTTATGCCTGTGAGTCACACACACTGGGGCGTAGTATCAATGAAGGCTCGCTTGCACCATAGTGCAATGGTGCCTGCGTTATTGGCACAGTTGTTTTTATAGAGGGAGGGACACTTTCCTGCACAAAACCATCAATGAAGACTTTTCCTCTTTCTATGTGTGCTGTAGAATGCAGCATAAATTGAAAGAGGAAAAAAATAGGGGATATAAAGTTGTTTCTGCTGGTTACAGCTCCCCTGTGGGGGTGCACAGTTTTGACTCATTCCCAGGTTTAAAAGATCCTTGTAAATCTGGGAATTTGTCAAAACGCATAGGTGTTGCCTAGAAAAATACCAGCACAAAGCCCACGAAACACCTCTTTGACTTAGAGTAAATTAACAGAGTGTTTTTCTCTGATTTTCCTTACTCCATATCTCTGAGGTCATGCAAAGCCGTTTTACTTAATAGTATTGCAGGGCTGAACAGGATTGAAAACCACTATCCGGCAGGCGCACAGCGCCCATTGGGCTCAAACAGCTTCAGACCCCCCTACCCCGTCATGTGTGTCAGCCCAGGCTGAGACAGCTTCCCGGGCACACACAGCTGCACCCGAGCACTTCACAGGTCTTTAAAAGACCATTTGCTTGTTAACATACAGGTATTTAAAACTTTAAAGCCTGAGCAGCGTCATCTCTACAGATGGCTACCACTTAGGAGTGCTCAGAGGAAGAACTTGAGCCAGCAGTTCTTTTTCTCTGTTTTGTGCTTTGATCTGATCGTGCGGCGATGCCTGCAGCCTGGCCGGCATGTCTAAATGTGGCAGGATAGAAGATCATGGGGTGCAGCTGCAGGCGAGTGGGAGCATTACTTCAGCTACCCTAATCTCGGCATCAGACCAAATAGTCACTCGTCCTGGGAGTGTGGGGTGGGAGCTGTAGGTATAGGCGCTACCACACAAATACAGAACACAGATAGGCACAATAACGCAAAGGACCCCTGCCACAGCCCGGCTGGCTGGTGAGGAGGGGTATATGTGTGTGCTGGGGGGTGTGGGCAATGCAGAAAAGATCCAGATGAAGAAGATGGGTTAAAATCCAAGCCGGGGGTCCGCTGTCACCTGCCGGGGCAGCTGCACAATAGACTGCAGTGTTCTAATCCTCTTGGTTGTTGGTGTGAGAAGCAGTACCACCAGGTCCACAGATGCTCCTGGGGTAAGAATTGCATGCTTGACTGATGGTAAATGCGTACAGAAACACCTGCATGGGGCCTCCTGGGATGTGGCTAGTGGTGGTGAAAGGTAGGGGGTCACTTTCTGCACCTGTGGTTGGCACAGCCCGACACCCCAAAGCTTAAGATTGGAAAAAAGCAAATATTTTTGAGAACAGATAGAAAAAGCACAGAACTCCAGTAAGCAACTATATAAGGTAGTGGCAACACTAACAACTATACCAGCAGCCAATACTACTGAGACTACCCAAGATTCCTGTAATCAAATGGCTGACTTTTTCAGGACCAAGGTCACAGAAATCTTTGACAAATTCAATAACATCACAACTGGGGAACCATCAGATAGCTTCAAGAACGCATAACTCACATCCTCCTCTCTGAATGAATTTCTACCTCCATCACTGTCAGAAATAAAAGATCTCATTAAAACAACAATGTCGGGTTCCCCTCTGGATCCTTGCCCACCGACCATCATTAAATTACCATCTGATGTGGTAGCTCCAATCCTGGAGAACATCTGCAGTACCGTCTGTGAATGAGGAAATTATCCTCAAAGATGGAAAACTGCTATAATAAAGCCACTTCTAAAGAAACCCACCCTTAACACCTTGGAATTAAAAAGTTATCGCCCTATAGCAGCCCTTCCTTTTCCATCTAAAATACTTGAAAAAGTTATAAACAAACAACTGGCTAGCTACATTGATCATAACAACCTGTTAGATAACACTCAGTTTGGGTTTAGGAGAGGACATGGAACGGAGACGGCGCTCATCAAGGCTTCTGAAGAGATCAGACAGATCATGGACCAGGGTGGCACGGCTGTTCTGATCTTGCTGGATCTCTCAGCGGCCTTTGACACGGTCGATCATAACATCCTGATCGACCGTGTCACAGCTATGGGCATACAGGGCAAAGCTGCGGAGCTCCTGGCTTCTTTCCTGTCTAACAGAGAACAGTCAGTAAAGATGGGGAACTTCTATTCACCTACGTTTGTGCTGCCTTGCGGAGTCCCCCAGGGATCCTCGCTAAGTCCGACACTTTTTAACATCTATGTGTCGGACTTGGCGAGGGTAATTAAAACCCATGGAATGGGAGTGACTTCGTACGCCGACGACACTCAGTTGGTGTTAGCAGTGCATAAAAATGGGATCGAAGTGGCAGCCAACTTTCAGACGGGGATGAGAGCCATCAGTCACTGGATGGACAGTAATTGTCTAAAACTAAACACCGATAAGACCGAGGTAATGGTGTTTGGAGACCTAAAACCATCTTGGTCTCCGATCTGGTGGCCACCGGAAATGGGCAATCCACCCACCCCAGTTTCAATGGTCAGAAACCTAGGAGTGTTGTTTGACAACAAACTAAGTTTCACCAATCATGCCAATGCAGTAGTCTCCTCTTCCTTTTTCACGCTACGAAATGTGAAAAAGCTGCTACCTTACCTTCCCCTGTCTGCAGGGAAAACCCTTATGTCCTCCTTGGTGTTATCCAAGGTGGACTACTGTAATGGGCTTCTGCTGAATGCTCAGGAGCAGGTCTTTAAAAAGTTACAAATGGTGCAGAATGCCGCTGCACGAATTTTGACCAAAACTCCCAAGTTCGCACCTATCTCCTCCATCGTTTACCAACTACACTGGCTCCCAGTAAAAAAGAGAACCAAATTCAAGGCTTTATGTATTATATACAAAGCACTGAATAGCCAAGGACCTGACTTTTTTAGGGAATCACTGCAGGTGTATGTCCCCAAGAGAGCGTTAAGATCTGTCTCTTTCGCATCCCTATGCATTCAACGGGTGAGAACAGTTACATGGGGAGACAGACGCTTCTGGGTGGCCGCCTCGAAGCTCTGGAATACCTTGCCCCACCATATAAAAAGTAGCTCTTCACTGATGATTTTCAGAAAGCAAGTGAAGACCTGGCTATTCATTCAATAATGCACAGGAGGTGCCTCTCTGTCTGCTCAGCGCCAAGACACCATTCGTGGTATTTGTTTGCGCTTTATAAGTTTAGAAATAAATAAATAAAGCTCCACACTTCAAGGAAGGCACCATTTTTTTATTTTTTTTATTTTAGAGTTTTATATAGCGTTTACAGTCCCAGGTCTCTGTGTGCTCTGTATATGTTATGTATTTGAGCTGTGTGTTGTCTGTTGGCATTTCTGTACCTCTGTACTCACCTCTGTGCTCCTCATTTCATGTATGTTCGACTATGTATTAGTATATCGCAGATCTGCGTTTTACAGCATACATGACAAGGAAACATAGGCAATATAGTACAGTGGGTATCATCAAGGATATTGGGGACCAAGAAGAGCGAGGTCATTGGCCAGATGTCTAGAGATGGCGATTGAGGAGAAGTTCTTTTAGTTGTCTCTTGAAGATCGTTAATTGTGAAGATCGTGAAGAAGGAATTAGTCCTGATGTGGGTAGGGAGAGAGTTACAGGTTTTTTGGGGCATTTCCAGAGAAAGAGCAGGAGAGGGCTTTTTGTTTATGTCTTTTTGGGGGGATTAAGAGGAGAGAGTTAGAGCTTCTTAGATTTCTTGACTGTCCAGCTTTTGTGAGTTTGGCAGCGAGGTATTCTAGTTTACTTGTGTTCAAGGCTTTATGTGTGAGGCAGGCCGTTTTGAAGGCGTAGCGTGCTTCGATGGGTAGCCATTTTAGGGCCTGTAATGTAGGGGTGATGTTGTCGTATTTCCTGATACCTGAGACCATTCTTGCTGCTGCGTTTAGGGTGGCTCTCATGGGGGCTGTGTGTGTTCTTGCTGTCTTGGTTAGAGTGGCATTACCATAGTCAAGTCTGGAAAGAACTAGATATTGGGTTGAAGTTTTTAGGTCATTGGGGGGTATGAAAGGTTTGATTTTGCTAAGGAGTTTTAGGTTGTAGAGGGCGCCCTTTGCTGTGGATTTGATGTGGGAACTCATTTTGAGGCTTGGGTCCAGAGAGATCCCTAGTAATTTGACTGAGTTTGCTGAAGTGAGTTTTTACTACAGGGAGTCAGGGTTGTTTGTCCAGTCTTGGACTTGAGGGGGTTGCTCGTGATTGGAGAAGACTAGGATTTTGTTTTTTTCTTGGTTGAGTTTGAAGTGGTTGAGAGTTAGCCAATTGTCTACTTTTGAAAGAGTGGAGTTGAGGCGGAGGATGTCTTGAGGGAGGAGATCTCGAGGTACAGCTGGGTGTTGTCAGCATAGAGGTGGTAGGCAATGCTTGCTTGTTTTAGAATGGCAGCGAGTGGTTCCATGTACATTTTGAAAAGTGTGTGGGAGAGGACTGAGCCTTGGGGGACACCTTGAGTTGAGGGGGAGGTGTCGGACATTGAATTTTTTATTTTTATGAGTTGGGAGCAGTTATGTAGAAATGAGGAGAACCATTTTAGGACATTGCCATCAGCTCCTGACTTTCTCAGTACATCTTGTTAAGGGTGTTCGAACATATAGTGTTCCCATTGGTGTCTCCGGGTGCACTGTACTGTGCAGGTTTCTGTTATCCGTGAAAATGAAGGCTCAAGTTCGGGAGCTGTGCCTCGAAGGAGACTGCTCAGGTGCTCAGAGTGAGTAACGTGTTGTCTGGAAACTTGAGAACTCCATGCCACTGTCCCAGGACTCTGTGTGCTCTGTATATGTTATGTATTTGAGCTGTGTGTTGTCTGTTGGCATTTCTGTACTCACCTCTGTGCTCCTCATTTCATGTATGTTTGACTATGTATTCGTATATCGCAGGTCTGGGCGTCTGTTTATGTACCTAGCTTCGGAATGTGTTATGTTTGTGTGCGTCTGTGAGCTTATCTTACGTTTGTGTGTTTGTGTATCAGTCTATGGTGTCTCTTTGTATAACGTCTAACTGCACGTTCTCCATGTGTAAGTGTTGTCTCTGTGTCTGTGTACATTGTGTATATGCGTATGTTGGTGCTGTCTGTGTGTATACTTTGTGTAGACATGTCCATGGGTACATTGTTTTGTGTATTCCTCGGTCTGCATGAATTGTATGTGATGTGTCTGAATGCTTCTTTTATGTCTTTGTATATCTTTACATGTATTATGTTTGCTCTTCGGTGTCCAAATCTTGCCTTTGTTTGTTCCTATGTGTCTTCTGTATGCATGATTTGCTTCTGGCCTAATGGTAGTTTATGTTATATGCCTCTGTATATATCTCGAGTTTGTGTCGCTGTATGCATGCCTTATGCCTCTGTGCCTGCATATATTTCATGGATTTGTATGCATGGCTTATGTGTGTGCCTCTGCACTCATGTCTGTTTTGTGTATCTGTTTCATCCGTATGCACCTTTAATGCACATGAGCCTGTGCTTCCACTGTGCCTACATGCATGTTTTATGTCAGTGTATTTGTATACCTGTCTTGATTTTTTGCCTGTATGCATGTCTGTATGTATATTGTTTTGTTCGTTTTATGTATATTTAATCTGTGTCTGTATGCTTATACTCTACGTATGCCTTTCTTATTTGTGCCTCTGCACGCATGTCGGGTTTGTTAGACTTGATATGCACGTCAGGTTTGTTCGACCTGTTCATATCCTGTTTGTGTATCTTTATGCATGTGCTGTGTCTGCGTATATATATATATATTCTTACCTTATGTCCTTGTGTCTGTATGCGCATTGTAGATCTGTGGGCCTATGTGCACATCTCGTTTGGGTCGCTACACGTCTTATGCCTGCGTGTCTAGCTGCATGTCTTATTTGCCTGTTTGTATGCATCTCTTGTTTGTCAGGTGGTATATGTATCTTGTTTGTGTGTCCATGTTTGATTGTCAATTTATGTGTATGTATATATGTCACATGTTATGCATTTCTTCTTTGTGTCCGAATATCTGAGTTGTGTTTTTTATCGCTGCATTGTTTGTGTGTTTATGCTCATCATATGCATGTGTGTCTTTATGAATATCTTGTTTGTATGCATGTCTGTGTGTCTGTATGCTTCCTGTTTATATGTCTGTGTGTACGCCTGGTTGTGTCTTTACACAAGTTACGTCTTGGTATCTGATGCGCATGCCTTGTTGGTGTTGTGCATAGTGTTTCTGTGTCCATTTGCACAGTTTGCCTGTGTGCCACATTGATAGAGACCCTATAAAAAGATAGCTGCCCTCATGGCTCATAAGTGTGCCCACGTTTGGGGACTGTGAGAATGCTCAAGGGATTTCAGAGCATTTGCTATCTACCGTAGTGTCTATGCTTTGCGTGAGTCTGTAAAACATCAGTCTCACTCCACACCTTGTAGACTCCCATCTCTTCTGCGCTGAAGGCCAGGGCTTGAGGGCCATTGTTCTTACATCTCTGAAGGACCCCTTCCTTAGATGGCTTCCTGTTGTGTTTAGGGGTGGGGTAAATCCAGTCACAGGTCACGCCTGTGGACCTTTCAGATGAATCATCTTGTTAGTCCAAAGAAATTGTCTTCCATGAGCACTCGTAGACAATAATATTTTTTTGCAAATCTTGTATTTTCAGTGATATGACTATGAAGGCCTTGCTTTTTTATTAAAAACCTCGCTTTGGACTATACCACTTCCAGCTCAAAGGCAATATTTCTCTCCATGTGTTCCCGTACTGGCATGTCACGCAGTTTGGTGCTTAATTTCACTCCATGTTCAAGAACAGTAGATGTTTCAGCACCCATGCTAATGTGCTGCATAGCTAAATACATATAAGGTCCCAAAGGTGAGACTGGTTGCATTGCAAATGCTTGTTTAATGAGGCCCAGCAATGCCAAATTCTTAAATTTCCCTCACCACAGTCAAGGCAAAAGGCCCTGAATCTCTGGAAAGACAAGTGGGAAAGAAAGACGCAAATAAAATATTAGTTTGGGTTTGAAAACAGCAAAAGCATATCCAAATGACAGTTGTAAGTGATTTCATAGAAAAATGATTTAATAGAATACCATTAATGAGAAAATGTTTCACAAAAACTGTTTAATAGAAATGTGCAGGATTAATAGCATTTACCATTTCATGGAAACAAATGTATTATAATGTTTTTTTTATTGGCTTTTACATGCATAATGTGTAAGGTGTAAATACAATGATACAGGTATTACTTTCAGAATTCTTTTTGTCTGAGGTTTTTATTTCAGTGCATTACTTAAAAGACATTACTTTGGGTTCATATCTTTTACATTATCAAAAAATTACTTTAGATGCTTTCATTCATTGACCCCTCCCTAACCTTAAATAGCATCTATGCCTGATCCACCTACAAGTCCTAAACTTCATCCAACCTTGCCCTCTAAAAAATTCTCCCGCGTCTAAATTCTACGCATCCCTGGCCCATCAACTCCACCCATACCTGACCCTAAAAGTCCTTATTACCCCTAAACTCCACCCAACATTGAACACTAAAAGCCCTGACCATGCCCAAAATACACGTAACCCCCCCCCCTATATGCCACCCACCCAGGAATCTAAAATACCTTTCTCTCCCTGTTAGACATGGCATCCATGGCATGGCTTCCCCCTAACTTTTTTCCATCAGACTTCTTGTTCTTGTAGACTTTGTCTTTGCTGTCCATAGGAATCGGCATACTTTACCACTGCTAATTAGTGCTAACCTGCTTGTGTTCCTCCCCTAAAAAAGTATAACATTTGCTTATACCCAATTGACATATTTTATTTACTTATAAGTCTCTAGTAAAGTGGCACTATATTATTCCCACGGCTGGTAAATTAAATGTTACTAGTGGGCCTTGAGAACTGATTGTGCCCACCTACTTAAGCTTAAGTAGTCTTTTAACATGTCTCAGGCCTGCCATTGCTGAGTCTGTGTGTGCAGTTTAACCAACCATTTTAACCTGGGAAAATATATCTACCTTTTTAATACATTTAAATCACCCCTAAGGTAAGCCCTGGACAGCTAAAGGGTGGAGTGCAATAAATGCAAAAAACAGGGCATGTACTTTTAAACTTTACATCTGGTAGTGAAAACATCTCAAATTAATTTTTCACTACTGCAAGGCTTATATCTTGACATTTTTAAATGGGAACATATAACTGATTCAAGTTTGGCATCTCTGGAATCATAGTCTAAAAACCTAACTTATGGTAAAGTCAGATTTAAAACTGCAATTCAGTAAATGCCATTTTATAAACTTTGGAATGATCTTGCTTTAGACATTTGGCACTTGCAGCCTGTCTCCGGTCACATGACTGGCTGTAGTTGGCATTTTGCCTTTGTGTATTCCTCCTAGACAGCCACACACAATGGGAGTGTAGCTGTGTCTGAATGGGCCATCACTGGTAAGATGAGGAAGAGTTGGAGCCATCCTCACTTACACATGAATAGGCTGTGTCCTGTCTCTGAACAAAGGTCTGCATATCTACTGTAGGTAGCTTGGAGCCAGGGCAGGGAAGGCAGCACATCTATGTACTTTAAAAGCATGTCTCTAGTAGCTTCTCTCCACTGCAAAGGCACAACTGTGTATAAAAGGAGAACGTCAGATACCATCACTTCAGTACACTTCTGGACCTGTGGATACTCTGCCAGTAAGAAGGTCTGCTGTGCCGCTTAAGGACTGTCATACTGCTGGGCTCCTGCTCTGCTATGATGCCCTGTTACCCTCTTCCCTGAATGAGGACAGGACCTGCATCTATTGAACCCAGAGTGACTCCAAGGACTAGTTGGCTGACCTCCTGATCTGAAGCCTCAGGGACATAGCAGGCTTCCAACAGCCTTGCGCCTGCACCTGGGCTCTGCCATCTGTGAGTCTCCTCTGTCAAGTGGTACCACCCAGTCCTGGACCCTTGGTTGTGGGCCTAAGGTGGTTGTTAGCACAACCAATGCATCTTCTCTGCTGAGCAGCGCACCCTAAGCAGAACCACTGCATCTTCTTGGCTGAGCAGCTCATCCTCGAACAGAACTTACGCATCACCACTGCTTCATGGATTTTACCTGTCACAAGGACCAACATCGCCCCCACACTCTTCAGGACTGATGCATCGCCAACAGCACAGCATATCGCTAGCCCAGGTCCTCGCATCTCTTGTCTACAGCAGCCTTGAAGATGCAAGACTCCACATCACAGCCTTGCAGCTCCTGAGAACTGATGATTTTCCCAGTGCCAAGACTTCGCTTGTAAACCCCATCTATGGGATCTTTAACAAGGATGCAACAGGAGCACACACCCCGCAGGCTTGCCCACTCTCGGCTAAGACACATCACTTCAGCTCCGTGGTGCATTTTTGGCATGGATCAACTCAGTGATCTATAACAATGATTTATGTTACTCTGTTCAGCAGGTATAACTAGGGCCCTGAATCAGTGCTGTGCTCCATCGCGATTGCCCTGAACTTGGGACTTTATTCTGGTCTGGCGCAACCAGATATCCTCAGTTGGCACTGTATGTTTTTTGGTGCTATTTTTCACTAAAGAATTCAATATCTCTAGATTTACTGATTGGATTTTTGCCATTTTGGTCTTGTTTTATTAATTAAATTATGCTTTATTTTTCTAACCTGATGAGGGATCTTTTTGTGTGGTGTTTTGACTGTTTAATTGTTTGAACCATTGAATAAATAATTTACATATTTCCTCTAAGTTAAGCCTGATTACTCTGTGCCAAGCTACCAGAGAGGTTGAGCACATGTACATTTGGGGTTTGCTTGTTCCTTACCCTGACTAGCATTATGGTTACTGCATGACAATTGCTCACACCCCTGTCACCCAGTAATCCAATTTCTAACACTGGTGTAGAGTGGTAGGATAGGATGTTTGTTGGTGCAGTGCCATACAGTTATTTGGTATATACCACCATCCCATATCTAAGACCAATTTGAGTTTCAATTCTCCCTGATTGGACTTTTGGCTTTTAATAAGTTCCTTCTCTGACTGTTGAGCCTGAACCTACCGTTACAAGCATGGACTTTGATCGGGCTAACTTGAAGTCCTACACTGTGGCCCAACTCAAGGAGTTTTGTAAAGAGAGGGGGCTTCCTGCAAAGAGCACCACCAGGATGGTGGAGCTGCAAAAGGTGCTGAAGGCCTGGGCAGATGTCCACCTATCGCTGGTGCCAGTAACAGAAACAGACAATGAGTTTGGGGTAGGAAGAGAATGAGGAATGTTCAAAGAAGGGCACACAGGAGGGTCTTGCACTACAACCTTTTAAGGAGGGAGATAACCTACTCCTAGGATTGGAGATTCCTTCACATGCAGAGATCAGTATGTCCTCCTGCAATCTGGTTCCCGAGGAGCTAGCGGAGATAAAGGTGCAATTGAGTCCAGGCTGGAAATTACTAAGGTCAAAATTGAAGAAAAGATACTGGTCATGGAGGTAATGCAAAGGGAACTGGCCATGGAGGAGAGAATTTCTTTGGAGCATTGTGCTCATGAGAGGAGCCTTAAGGAGCTGAACATGAAGGTCAAACAGGAAGAGTCCAGAAGTGATGGCGGCAGCATTTCTTCTTTGCCCTCTGGAGCAAAGAGGGTCCATATTCCCAAAGGTATGGTGTTTGAGTTTGTTTTGAGGGGTGATATTGATAAGTGGTTTAAGCTTATGAGATTTCCTTACAGATACACAAGATTAGGGAAGGGGATTTGGGGGGCTATTCCGTAGAGTCATATCAATAATGAGAGGAGCGAACCCTACTGGCCCCAGAGAAGGATGACAGATTGAGGTATCCCCCATGAAGGAAATCCTTCTCAGGAAGTATGGTCTGACCCCAGAAAAGTAGAGACAAATGTTTAGGGCTCAGCCAGAAACTGGCCCAACTGACCTGGAAGGTTTTTGTGGATTACGTTTGCATGGTACTGGATAATTGGCTGAAGGAAAGGATAATCAGGTGCTGTACAATTTGATTTCAAAGGAGTATATGTTTATTCTTTTCTTTGCAGATATCAGGAAAAACAGGCAGTGGGTCACCATCAATGGGCAAGGGGTGGAGTCTCTCAGAGACATTGAAGCTAGCATGATCACCATCAGCTGTTATCTGATGACCTAAGACCAGGTAGTCTCTACTGCACTCCACAAAGTTGTTGCAGCTGACAACCATTAGAGTATTTGGGGGCCAATAACACCTCTTTCTGAACCCAGCCAAGAGGAAGCCTCAACAGGCCCTTACAATTGGTAATAACATGTGTTCTACTATTCTGTGTTCCCTTAGATTGGGGACCTTAGCTCAGCTGGCACCTATGGAAATCTAGCCAGCCTGTACATTTCCATACATTTTTGAAAACTAGATACCTTATACTATCAGGTGGGCTGACTTGTGGGTCTCACCATGGTTTATTACCCAGAATCTCTTACAAACCTCAACACTTTGACTAAAAAAGGAATTTCCTCAGATTTCTGTGATGTAGTTTCTGGAGTCTGCAGGGAGCCACACACTTTATTCCACTCAGCATTCCCCCAAGTCTCCCAATAGAAATGGTGCCTTACTTGTGGGCTTACATAGTGCCCTCAACACAAAACAGCCCAAAACGTAAAATGAACGCAGCGCATGGTACCACTGAAAACTGATCTTTTTTCCAATCAGCCCATCAGCTCATTTCACTTACACCTTCAATGTAATGAAATCAGCGCCCCGTAGGGGCTGATGATCATTACACAAAACAAAATGCACGGGTACGGGGGAGACTCTTCCCCTGCCCCAGGGGCTGAAAAAAGAGCAGAAGGATTTTCTGGACATCTGCATAGGACAGGACGTTTCTGTCCCCTGCACACTTCTACCGTGGCAGACGATGAAACTGTTCCCTCCTCCACACAGGAGGGGTTAAAATCATTTCCTGGCTACCAAAGAGGTCTGTTATTAATGCTATAATCTTTTATGGGGATCCAAATAGAAATGTTATCCCTGCAATTTGCAGGACTGTCTACAGATGAATTTCAATTTTAGTTGGCAGGAAGCTAGGTATATTTCTTTTCTCATTACAATTTTCATGTTAACTATATTCCTTGCCCGGAGTATGTATAAACCGAAGTCTTACCCAAGTGCTAGACTGATGTGGATTATGCTATTACAAAACCATAACCTATGTTTTCTTCTAAGCATTTTTTGGCACACCCTTTGTATTTCGCGGATCATGTCACAGAGGACTATTTAATTTACAAGAGTAGCAAGCCCTCTGATAATTTCTCTAATCCTGCATTTTGTTTCACAGAGGAGGGCTTATGGTTACAATCATCAGTCCTCCAGTTATGTGTAATAAGATGGTACCATGATTTCCCTGTACAAGGCCATCATCTTGATCATACTATGACATATTTGAGAATTCAATATTTTTTTTGCAAACTTTTTAGAAATATGAGGCATCCTTTGCTTTTTTCCAAGTCGTATTATGTTCAACCTAAAGATTTTAAATTGTGTCCTGCATATCAAATAAAACCTATGCTGTATATTACAAAATGCCAAATATTTTCTTGTCTACTCAAATTTTCAGAGACTTACCAAGTATACTGTGTGCATGGTGACTACAGACACATTGACAATGCCTACGCATTTTAGCTCATTGTCTAAGGTCCAAACAAACTGCATCTCCAGGCTACAGTATTATTGACTGGTATTTTCTATGTACATGTGTTGGAAAGTGGATTATTAGTAGTGGTAAATATATGTCTACCACTGTTAATAAGGCCACTAACACACTATATGGCTCAGAATAGGTATCACAAAATTATACCCTGCTCAACCCTTGGTAGCATGGCTGCCAGCAGGCAACCTTAACTTTAAAGACAGGTATGTAAAGCATTTAAAAACACCAAGTCAGAAAATAATGAAGATACAGCACACAATAAAAACCCAACACCAATTTATGGAAATAGGAAATATTGGTATCTTTAAAATGACACTAAAATGAAAGAAATCCAATGTAGGGAGCCTGAGATCTGAAATTCTAAATGTTTAGCACTGCATGGGCGGAAAATCCGTTCAGCTCGCGGATTTTGCGGATTTTCGGTAAATTCGCAATCCGCGAACTCTCGCGAATTTACAGAAAATCCACAAATATGCACGCAGCGGTTTTTTTTTCTTGGTGATACAATATTGCGGCGTGTGGCATTCACTTACCGTCATTCAGCGTTTGCCAAGTTGTTTTTCTCAATATTTTGCGAGTGCTGCGCCATTTTGGATCTTGCTGTGGGATCCCGCCGGAGTTTGGCGACGCATTGCGAGAGTTCGCAATTGCGAACATGTAGATGCGGCGGGCAGCAACAATCTCGCACTCGCGAAATTACAAAATTTGCAATTCTGCACAAGAAACCCACCAGCAAGCAGCATAAACCTTCCGAAAATGATGATTTTTTATCAGAATAACTCCTCAGGTTGACATTTATCTGCACTTTTTTTTGCAAGGAGTCCATTTGGGGGGGGGGGGGTGGTAGGAAGGAAGTGCCCCACAGAAAAACAAGTTTTGCAAAACTGAAAGCACTCAGCAGGTGCAAAAGTTCAAACTCATCATTAGTAACCATTCCCTGTAGTGCTTCCTGAGGGGCCCCTCCAGATTTCAGTTGCCTACTCGCAACTATTCTATGACCCTGCTCTGACCCTCACAGCAGGCTCATAGAATAGCTACAAGTAGGCCACAAAGGTCCTGGGAAAAAAATTTCACTGCAACAGAAAGCAAATTACAGATAAGGAAGCAGGTGCCAGACAGGAAGTTTAAATTCAGTGACACATTAATCAATCCAAAATAATTCATGTCAGTTGAAGCAGGGCAGGTGTGCTGGCTTTCCCCCCCCCCATAATCTACAGTGATGAGCCAGAAATTAATTCATGTCAGTTGAAGCAGGGCAGGTGTGCTTGCTTTTCCCCCCCATAATCTACAGTGATGAATCAGAGGGTGGCAGCGATGTACCAGAGGGTGGCATGGGTCAACCAGAGGGTGGCAGTGGTGAAACAGAGGGTGCTGTGAACCTGTGATGATGAACCAGACGTAGAAACAACAAAGTTGCGACCGTTGCAAGCCGACAAGTAAGTTCGCAATTGCGAACTAGTACAAAACCCTTGCGAACTGGCAGAAACCCTTGCGAACACAAAAAAAAATCTGCAAATTCGCGAGAGTTCGCGGATTGCGAATTCGCCAATACGCAAATTCACGAACACCAGATTCGCAAAATTCTCCCATGCTTAACAAACACCCATAGCGCCCATGGCGAGATCTGGTCATGCTAGAGCGGGACAAAGTCAAAGTTTCAGGCTGACCGCGAACAAGCCCTGAGCGGCTAACCCTTGTTGTAGGCTTCGGTCAAAGCCTATACCTTCTGACTTAGAATCTTCTCTGGAGCTTTTTCTCCTGGGGTCCCTCGAACCTCTGCACTAATTTGGATTCGATGAGGGTTCACCGGCTTGCCTTACAATGAGCTCCTTGTCAAACCTGTGGCTGTCAGACCTTCGGAGCTTTCCAGCAGGATGATCCAGAAATCCAGGCCAGCTTGAGGTTGAAGGTGGACGACTTGACTTTTGCAGTTGGTCCCAGTCACCTCTCCTACATTAGGACTTAGAAACTTCAACATACCTTTTTCTCCCGGGGTCCCTCGATACTCTTCAGCAGGCTGGATTTGGTGAGGGTTCTCAGGCTTTGGTTTCAATCAGCTCCCAGACAAACTCTGGAAGTTGGACCTCTGGAGCTTTTCAGCGGGATGAACTTGGAGGCCAGGCTGGCTCGTAGTTGAGTGTTGCCTGCTTGGCTGGCCAGGTCCTGTCGGTACAGTTATGGAGCTTTTTTCCCAAGCTGCTTCAAACATCTGCAACTTCTTTTTCAAGTTCCTTTGAGGGTCCAAAAGATTCTAAAACTTACTTCAAGGATCTGAAAGCTCCAAGATGGTCCTTGAAAGGGTGGGACTTCAATACCCACAATCTACTGTGACAAACCCCTTACAAATCCACTGGTATCACTTTAGGGAGGGGACTTTTGGTGGTGATGGTCCAGGTGAGCTCTGTTCACCTGTAGCTTGCAGGGAGTCCACTATTTATCCTTTTTAAGAAGGTTTGATCCAAAGGGCTCTAGTTCCAGATTGTGCAGCAGGTGCAGTCAGAGTGCATGGCCTGGTTGGTGCAAATCAAACTTCCAGCACAGACCATTCTGTGGTTTCAAACAGCAGATTTGATAAGCACTGCCCCTCTCAGACACGTATTCAGTGATCTCTGGAGTCACACAGGAGGGCACTAATGTCCAGTAAGGTGTGGGGCAACACCCACGAGCATGACCATTTCTTCCAAAGTATGGCAAAATGGTCTCACAGAAATTTGTATTTCTTCAAAATATGGCTGAATACTAAGCAGAGAAGCAAAAGTTAGTTATAGCAACCTCAGGATGGCTCATCTTCATACTCATCTCCCTGCCCTGGCAACTTCGCATTCCTTCCTTAAGCCTTCCATCGAGCTGGGTTAAGAGGGGGTGGGCATAGATGGACCAGGCTTTCTCTGCCTGTCCCCCTGGGCCTTTGAAGTTTGTGGTTTATGACCTTTCCCGTTTGCTCCAGCATTAGTATGCAGAAAAACCCTCTCCTCCCAAAATTGCTCTTCACCCCTGGTGACACTTATTACATCATCAAAGCAGCCTGGCTAATCCACTTAACTCTGACCGATTAGGGCAGATCACTTAAAGGCTGAATTTTACCTTACAGTGAAGAAAGACTTACAACTTCTTTTCTGAACATTTCAGGATACATTCAAAATCATATATTATATTTTGTGTGAGTTTTATATAGCCTGAACTAGACCCGAAGGTATGAGTGTGCTTTACATGAGCACCAGTTAAATTACAGACCGTCACATTCATTTTTGTTAGGCCGGGGAGATTACGTGAATAGCCAAGAAACACTGGATATTGAACGTCCCTGCAGTGACTTGAACCCAGTCTCTCAGCTTTGAGGTTGAGCACCCTAGCCGTTAGGCCACATTCTTTCCTTGTTGGAAATATCAATATCATTCTCCTAAACCCTTGAATGATATTTGTCTGTAAAGCCTACCAGATGGTATTACATATGAACTGATTGCCATTTACCTATGTGGTTGGGGATCTGAAATGGGGGGAATAAACTGGCAATATATCCAATATCAGGCTTATAAAACATATTTTGTAAGGACCCTGCCTATATGTAAGGGGTCCACCACTCCTGGAAGGAACACCTGGAGAAGACTTTATGGGTTCTGAATATGTACAGATATTGTAGATCCTCACCTTATAGTGCTCATGACACAGTCGATTGTTTAAAGCACCATACCACTACGAGGGAGGTGAATTATGCAATTTCACTATCACCAAGGCATATACAACCTCTTTTATAAAGGTCCTCCTCATAGTAACCTGACCTCCCACCCATGGGAAAACTAGAGGAGACCTTGGGGGTACATAATATGCCAAATTATTGTTGTTTACCTACTGTTAAGTGCCTCGAACACCAAAGTCAAGTGTGGGCACAATTTACAAGGTAAAAGCAGTCCTGCAACACAGGGCTACTTTTAAACTGACCTCAGACTTCAATAGTGCACACATGCAGGTGCAGAAAAGGCTGCAGTCCTCCAAACTGTCTTGCCCTATTATGTACTAGGGATGTAAAGGCAATTTTAATCCCCCTTTCCTAATATGTACTAGGGCCTTATAGGGGAGGTCATGCCAATCATAGGGGTACCCAAACAGATAGTGTACCCTAGTGTAGATAGGTATTTCCACTGTATTCTAAATGTTATTTCAGCATAGCACTGGCCTTGGGCCTGGTTAGGTAGAGCCTAGGGAGTTAGAGTCTATTTCCACCGGTACTAGTCAGCTTTAAATGCTTTAAACACCTGTCTCCTAAGTTAAGTTTGTCTGCTTGCATCCAAGCTACCAAGAGTTGAGTAAGTATTCATTTATTGAGAACTTGACTGGGTCTTATCTATGACTGTGGTGTTGTTACTAGCTGCAGGTGCCTAGCTGCACCTAATCATAAACTATTTTCCAACACTTAGGGGCCAATAGAGAAACACCGCTGTGCGGGATAACGTCCTGTCTGCCGTACAAATCACGATGCCGCAAACAGCCCATCACACTGCAGCACAGACTCCACCCACCGGAGACGGAAAAAGCACTACTGAGGAGAGAAACAGTCGACTCCCAGTCCCCTCGATGTGGTCCTGACAGATATGTATGCAGCTCTTCAAGCCTTTCCGCTGCTGTACCTCATCTACTACCAGCAAATAAGACATCGCCGTGGACAACGCCACAGGAACACAAAAACACAACTCCGCATACAACCACAACACACAACTCCTGTGCAGAGATACTGTTCCTGTCCACATCAGACACTCTGGTGGAGACAGCACCATAACCCCGACTGTACTTATACATGTCCTACTTGATAGAAAACCACTCCTTCCCATTCGGGTCACCCATCAACCACGAAATCACTGGCGTCTCCCGGGAAAGTCACTGCAGTGGTGAAGACGAGGGTAAACCTGCCCACAATGCAGTGGGCAGGGGCAGTGCCAGGCATGGGCAGTGTGCCAAGGTTCAATGGGCTCCACCCTCACAAGTCCCACAGTACACATCAAACACACATTTGGGCACATGCTGAGTGCCCCTCCTGTGCCCCCTACAAAATTAATCAGCCAGGTGGCCAACCTCCCACCTCACATGTCAAAGGACAATGGCGATTGACTGGGAAGGTGGGTGTGAAGAGGAACCCCCTGCTCAGAAGCTATGAGGCTGGACAACCTTCCTCCTTGCACCTACCTTCCACTCATGTGATTCTAACTGAGTATAATTACAAAATGAAGACTTACACTGCATATGAACATCCACTGAACAGTTCACATTGCCTGTCAAGTCCCTCAGAAATACCCCACACTGACACTCTGCCACATACTTATACCATAGGTCAGCAGCAATGGAGGACAATAAATGGGCTAGCCAAAAGTGAAGTGGGCAGTGCGGGAACGAATATGGAGCAAGCCACATAGCATGTGTACATCACATGCAAGAAGAGGAACATATCACACCACCCTTATGCCCTCAAATCAGACATAGGTGGCATAGTGAGTAAAATTGAACCAAAGTGACCGCTGTGCAACAACTCAGGGATACATCAAGGCAAGCCATGCATTGGTACAGGAATGATACAAAGTGGCAGAAGTCATACAGTGACCAGCAATACATCTGTGTCAACTTACTTGACATATGTATGTCATCAGCACAACACACATAGCTCATTGTCATACTCCCTGACTGTCAAACACAAGTAGGACCTTCACACATGCCCCTCGCCTACACACCTCACACCTGCAATAATCAACATCTGTGTGAAACACACATATTGGTGCAAATGATGTCCTGTGAGCTCACTGACAACCAATCACACTCCCTGTGGTGCATCCACAAATATCAGACTTACACTCAGGGATGCCTGAACCAAAGTTAACACAAAAACAATAGCCAAACACAAATCTCACAAACAGCATCTACAGACGTCCTACAAGCCCAGCCATGTGCTGCCACACAGTGGAAAGGCAATGTGACCCTAGACAGAACAGGAATACACAACATTGTCACTCAGGACCAATAAACAGATACCATACCCCAGAACAAACAAGAATTGCCTCCTCACAAAGCAATCATGAACAATCAATGGGATCAAGGGGACAAATCAGCTAACACACACATACACACCACACCACTCATCAAATGATCATGGTGTCATAGTGTACCACAAGCATACACATATACAATCCTGACAAGTGACAGGCCCAAAATAGGAGGACAAACCACTAGTGTGCACTCATAACAAGTTCATGAACATGAATACACATTGCTGCACGTGACATACACACAAGAAATGAACACTGCACATGCAACACACATGAATTTATCACAATGCAAAACTACTCACACCCGTCATGCAAATATAACAACACACATATTGCACCAGTCAGCAAAAACAGCCAAACACTGCATACATCCACAAGAACACCACAACAGAGGCACATACCAATCCATCACATAGCAAACTCAGCAGGACATCAGGGGGATGCACACCAAGCAAGAGCAAGGCAACAGACACTGACAGCACTGCATGCACACCAAGCAGTGTGAACACAACTACAAAACCAGTATCACACGTATCTGAGTGCCACACCATGAACTCCCATAACACAAATCATCACAGCACAAACATAATATCACACCCAGGAAGGGTAGCAGTACCTCAGCAAACACACATACACCTTAGCCTTCACCCACAGATGCACATCTCATGGAAACCCAGATGCCCACATGACTAGACAACTGGGATGCTCAAACACATGCACTGCACATGAACAACCATGACTGCAAACCAGTAGAAGAAAATATCCTAAAACTAATTGTGAAACTGTCCTAAGTGGCACATTGGTCCTGCACAAAGATCATCCTTTCACAGCATAGTGTTACACTATGAAGTGGTTGAGAGGCTCACACACTGGCAAGGCATGGGGTGGAAGACATGAGACTTAAGTGATGTGTACTTCAGTAGTAGACAGGTGATGAGTGTACAGTCCACGAACACATAGAGGAGTAACTCACAATGTGTAGGCTTCAGAAGCAAATATAGTGGATGGTTGACTCCACATACCACATACCATACTTAAGCCAAAAATGGGTCAAGTGACAGCAATGCATGAGAAAACTCACAAATAATGTCAGTGTGGCTGAGCAGGTCTGCACAGTGAGCACACACCAAAACAATACACATGGCTCATCAACAAAACATAACACATACTTGGCAGTCACACACTCTGCATACTCACAACTGGCAGCGACAACAAGTAGGTTTCCCCCAGGAGTGCAAGGACAAACCAACACACTGCACAGTGCCCAACCTACAACTTCTACGTGCCCACAATCTGAAGCACATGGCTGACAATTTAAACAAACAGGCACTCATCACCTGGATCATACATGTGTGTACTTGGCTTTGTAGGGGCACACACACATCAACACTACTGACAATGACATCCCATTCACACGGTATGACTACTCAAGTTCACATATTCAAATGTACCCATGTGACTATGAAGACATGCCTACACAAGATGACCACACATCTACACTGCTGTTCACCCATCAAGAAAGATCACACAGATATGATGGACCCTGGCCACCCCACAAGTAATCCTGTGGATAGAATTACTTCTGTTGTGGTATTGCATCCTAAAATGACATCTATACAATTTAGCAAACCTGACCATAGAATGATTAGGATAACAGTAGATCATAACAAACAACCATCATTGCACCCTCAAGCCTCAGAGTCAACAAGAACAAAAGTGCCTGTCACCTTTTGCTAAGTCTGAAAAGTATGTACATGTGTGCATGAGAAACTGCACAGGGAAATGGGCATCCAAAGTGACAAACAGCAAGTCCATTGGCCAGAACAAATTCAAAGTAGGTACATGTGTTAATGAGAAACTGTACAGTGAATGGGCATCCAAAGTAACAAACAGCAAGGCCATTGGCCAGAACAAGTTCAAAGTATGTACTTGTGCGCATGAGAAACTGCACAGAGTATGGGCATCCAAAGTGACAAACAGCAAGGGCATTGGTCAGTCTACAGTTCTGGTTTGCACATGTGTGCATGAGAAACTGCACGGGGAAGGGGCATCCAAAGTGACAAACAGAAAGGCCATTGGTCAGAACAAGTTCGAAGTATGTACATGTGTGCATGAGAAACTGCACAGGGAATGCAAATCCAAAATAACATTGGCCAGTCAACAGTTCTGGTGTGCAGATGTGTGCATGTGAAACTGCACAGGGAATGAGAATATAAAGTGACAAACAGCAAGGCCATTGGCCAGTCCATAGTTCTGGTGTGCACATTTGTGCATGTGAAACTGCACAGGGAATGGGCATACAAAGTGACAAAAAGCAAGGCCATTGGCCAGTCTATAGTTCTGGTGTGCACATGTGTGCATGAGAAACTGCACGAGGAATGGGCATCTAAAGTGACAAACAGCAAGGCCATTGGCCAGAACAAGTTCCAAGTATGTACATGTTTGCATAAGAAACTGCATAGGGAATGGGCATCCAAAGTGAAAAACAGCAGGGCCATTGGCCAGTCAATAGTTCTGGTGTGCACATGTATGCATGAGAAACTGCACAGGGAATGGGCATCCAAAGTGACAAACAGCAAGTCCATTGGTCAGTGCATAGTTCTGGTGTGCACACATGTGCGTGAGAAACTGCACAGGGAAGGGGCATCCAAAGTGACAAACAGCAAGGTCATTGGCCAGAACAAGTTCAAAGTATGTACATGTGTGCTTGAGAAACTGCACAGGGAATGGGCATCCAAAGTGACAAACAGCAAGGCCATTGACCAGTCCATAGTTCTGGTGTGCACATGTGGGAATGGGGAACTGCACAGGAAATTGGCATACTAATTGACAAACAGCAAGGCCATTGGCCAGAACAAGTTCAACATATGTACATGTGTGCAAGAGAAACTGCACAGGGGGTGGGCATCCAAAGTGACAAACAGCAAGGCCATTGGCCAGTCCATAGTTCTGGTGTGCAGATGTGTGCATGAGAAACTGCACAGGGAATGGGCATATAAAGTGACAAACAGCAAGGCCATTGGCCAGTCCATAGTTCTGGTGTGCACATGTGCATGAGAAACTGCATAAGGAATGGGCATCTAAAGTGACAAACTGCAAGGCCATTGGCCAGAACAAGTTCAAAGTATGTACATGTGTGCATGAGAAACTGCATAGGGAATAGGCATCCAAAGTGACCAACATCACGGCCATTGGCAAGTCTATTGTTCTGGTGTGCACATGTGTGCTTGAGAAACAGAACAGGGAATGGGTAACATTGTCCACTGAAATGGGAATCACACCAGCTCAGGCGATACACATGGGCAGTCCAGGCACCACTGTTGGCGAGATTGGTTGGGGAGGGGGACTTTGCCTCAGATTTGGCTGTCAGTTGAACTGGGAGGTGGCTGATTGTCAGGGCCAGTTGCAGGACTGGACATGGGAGAGAGACAACCAGCTGAGGTAGAGGCATCAGTGGCTGTGGGAGCCTGAGGGCTGCTTTGACCTGGTGGCATGATGACCCAAGGAGGCAGAGACAGGCTGCAGTGGGACACAGTGTGTGAGGGTGAATGTTGAGGGCTGGGTCTCAACTTCCGCGATCACGGTTCCCATTAGCTGAAAGGGCATGGGCATTGGCGGTGTCACACTGAGGACCCCAGGCGGTCGCTAACGTGAATGGGCATTTTTCAATTGGTGCCAATGAGCATGATTGCGGTGGCGGTGGACACATCATGCAGTAGCAATGGCAAAGGCCAGCTCTCATCATTGAACAGTAAACACTTACAATGAATCATGCCACCAGATTGTTAAATCCAATGCTAGTGTGACATTGAGCTCACTGATGACTATACATGCCATGTCAGTGCACAGGTTAACATTCATTGGCATGTACTCCCACACATGTCACATCTGATATTTATGTGCATGTCCACAGATCTGTTGTGTTATGGACTCTCAAATTTGTAAACGTGTCAATGTTTGACATTGCTATTCAACCCACAGTAATTATGGGCTGCCTACATAATGTGCCTGTTTCACTGTGTAGATTGCTGAACTCATTTTGATAGTTGATCTTTATATACACACTGTGCTCATTGTGTTGTTAAAGTGTGTCCTGTCTGTCTCACGCAAGAAGGTGTTGCAGGTACAGCAGTTACGTAGATGCCAGCAGTGTTGCTGTTTCAAACATGTGCTGTGTCAACCACTCTCAGGGCAGGTGAGTCAAGATGTCGGAATGTTTCATTGTATATTAACATAGTCTGAATCTGTATTGGGGGTACTCAGAATGTACAAACTGAACATGTGTACAGCTACTTGAGATCAAGCTGTATCTGCATGTGACTTGTGCTATAAGCTGTTGTTGCAGTCCAGTCATTGTTGGCGCTGTGTCAGTCAAGACGTAAGATGTTGGACACACCTCAAAGGGAATTGAATTGACATGTGTCCACTTTTATTTTATGTCGGAGACGACCACATGTGCATCATCCATTCACATTGCTGGCGGACATGGAGGATGAGTACATCATATGTCAATTCCGTTTGGATCGGCCCACCCTTCAAGACCTATGTGGTCAGTTGGAGTCCCATCTGAGGCCTCGCAGAACTTATCCGACTCCTTTGACACCAACATGTAAGGTGATGGCGGACCTGCATTTCTTTGCAACTGGTTAGCTCCAGTACACGGTGTCTAGCGTGCTAAGAATGGTGCTACATGATGTCCTGTCCGCAATGATGACATACAAGGACCGCTACATCCATTTTTTCAAAAGACATAAATTGGCAGCTGTGAAGGGTGATTTTTATGATGTTGCCCACATCCCTAATGTTGTGGGGGCCATCGACCGCACACATGTTGACCTGGTTCCACCACAGGCATGTGAGCACATATACAGGAACAGGAAACATTTCCATTCCATAAATTTGCAAGTGGTGTGCCAAGTGGATATGATTATTTCCCATGTCTGTGCCACATTCCCCGGTTCTGCACATGCGTAACAGCATCAGCCCACAATTGATGGCAAATCTGCATCCGGAGTGTTTGTGGATTGTTGGTGAGTACACAGAGTCAAGTAGTGTGCTGTAAGTGTGACATGCTGCCTCAGCTACTGTTATATTACAAAATTGGTCTGTGTATCCACACCTAGGTGACACTGTATATCCCAACCGGCCTTGGTTGCTGAGCCCACGGAGGAATTCTTGGCCCCCGGGTGAAGTCCACTACAACAATGCACATAGGAGGACATGTTGAGTAGTGGAGCAATACTTTTGGGTTTCTGAAGTCGAGATTCTGGTGTCTGGACAAGAGCAGATGTGCAGTACTCTACTCTCCCCAAAAGGTGTGTCATATCGTAGTTACATGCTGCATGTTCCACGACCTGGCCTTGCGCAAAGAGATCCCCCTGCTCCTGGATGATGATGAGCTGCTGATTCCCCCCTGTAAACCCACACATGTCCAGTGACAATGATAATGGAGAGGAGAGAGGTGTCGACCTGCATCAATAGCTCAGCAACAACTACTTCCCTTGAGTGTGATTGACATTATACAACAGTGACATTGTCTGCTGTCTTTGATGGTAGTGAAGAGGCCTCGAATACCTTTCTGACTGCTGCCTGTTGTTGGCTCTGGCTGAAGTTTGTGGCACAGGGTAGTAATGACAAGCCACATGATGTCTATCTTGATATTGTTTCTCATTGTGATGTGTCCTGGTTTGTGTACCTTGATAACTAGTGTTGTGTACAGGCTGTGAATGTTGTTTTCTTGTATCTTTCTAGGACCCTTAAGCCTCTCAATGCCGCGTCACAATCTGAGCTTCTGGTACATTGAATCTGAGTCAACATTGTACCTACTGTGATAAACATGGAGCAGACAAAAATACATAGGTAGTTAAAGAGTATTCATTTACAATGAGTATTTCTGTCAGACAAGTGATGTTTTACAAAATGGTGCTAAGTGAATTAATGAGTTGTCAGTCATGGTAAATGAAACAATAGAGTAGTCACATTGATGTAGTGACACAGTTCAACAGACACCTGCCATCAACATGGCAGTGTGGGTAAGGATAGTGAACAAATTCAATGGCAAGGGAAACAGAGGTGCCATCATGGCTGGCTTTGCAACTGGCATTTGTCCTCCTGTGATGTTTCTCGGATTTGCCCTTTTGCATTTTTTGGGGGGGCACTGCTGCGGGCTCAGTGGTGTCTGAGGAGTCATCCTGTTGCAGCTCGACCCCTCTTTGTGGCCACAGCTGAGGTGGTGGGAGTATCATCCTGAGGGCCACTGGAGGGGGTTGAGCTGTCCTTAGGGCCCATGCCTGTCTCTCAGAACACCCACAAGCGGCCCATGAGGTCCCCAATTTGGCTGATACGCAAGTACATGGACCTCAGAAGCAGGTGGAGCTCACACGCTTCTTCCAAAACCTGGCCCACATGTCCCTGGATCTGCTCATATGCCCCAAGGACTCTGGCGATGTTCGCCAGGGCTTTGGTCCCAGTGTCCTCTCAAATTCATCCCCCAGTTGCCTTCCAACGTACCCTGCTGTCCGGGACCTGTGGCATTGCCACCCGGTGCACCCGCAGACTCTCACTGCCCTCCTCTGATTGCGTGGTGGTGGTAACCACTGAGACAGGGAGAGTATTGCAGGCAGCACTGTTGTTGGTGGTGGTGGATCAGGCCGCACAGGTCGTTGCATCAGAGTGTCAGCCCTCTTGTTGTTGCTGAGCTGGTGGTGGTGGGGGCAATGGGGGCCTGGGATGTGGTACACCCTGGCAGTCTGGATAGGCCAGATTCTTGCTCTTCACCTGTGAAACGTAGGGAGTCTGCATCCGAGAGTCCATGTTCTGGGGGGGAGACTGGCTCTGCAGGTCGGTGTTATCATCTGAAGCAGTTGCTTGTGGATCTACACATGAAATGGTCATTGAAATGCACCCCACAAGCTTGGTGTTAGATGTTTGGATGTTACATGTGATACACCACACAGCTTACATTGATATCACTTTGTATGGCTGCAGGATACATCGCATCATGACATGATGTGGAGGTTCCTACATTACTTGTCCATGGTGTGACATGTAAATAGATACCATGTTCCACTTACAGATTGTGTGATTACAAGGACATGTCATCATCTAACGACTTTCAGCACACCAACTGTATGTGATGCGTCTTTTTGGTTTGCTCTGCATGGAAGACGTTTCATCTGAGCAAGAACTAGCCATTGTAATCTTATGCATACCTTTGTCATATCATGTACTTTACTTTCTTTTACCAGCTGAACATGCAAGTTTTGTGTTCATATGGGTCTTCATGCTCTAACAGCATGGCACTTACACATAGCATTCAGTGTTGTGCATGATTGGGCCCTGAATTTCTTCAACATGTGGCTTGGTGAGTCAAAGTTTGTTTTTAGTGACTGTGACGTACGCTTAGCTGTCTGCACACCCTAAGTGGCTTTTGGATCTATGCCAAGTTGGGTCACATGTGAGGGCTGGTGTGGTCGTATGGTTCCATGCTTTTTGAGAGGAATGGCAGGGTGCATGCACTGTATACCTACCTGTTCTGTAACACAGTTGAGGGAAATTGCTGCCACATGGTACTGGGTGTGGGGGGTGTACCATCCTGCTGAGCTGTGGGACAAGGGGGCCTGGTGGGAGTTAGAGTGCTGGCTGCCTGTACAGAACACACCCCTCCATGTTGAGTAGGCTACGTCCTTGTGAAGTGGAGCACAGGAAGGCAATAGGTTACACATGGCTCTTGGGTGAGGGAATGTTCCATCCAGCTCCGCTGTGGGGCAAGGGTACCTGGTGGGAGTTGTAGTGCTAGCTTCCCACCCATAAACACCCCTCCCTGTTAGGATGGCTACCTCCCTGTCAAGTGGAGTTGAGTAAGGGAATAGGATTCATATGGCTCTTAGATGGGGAAGTGTTACATCCTTCTCAGGGGTGGGACAAGAGAGCAAACAATAGCTACCGGCCTGTAAGTTTGAAAAGAGCAATGCAATGTCTGCCACATGGTTGTGGGTGTGGGGAGTGCTCCATTCCGCTCAGCTATGGGATAAGGGTGCCTGGTGGGAGTTTTAGTGCTGGCTTCTCACCCACAAACACCCCTCCCTGTTAAGATGGTTACTTCCTTGTGAAGTGGAGCTGAGGAAGGAAATAGGTTACACATGGCTCCTGGATGGGGGGGTGTTCCATCCTCCTCAGGGGTGAGGCAAGAGAGCAAAAGATGGCACCATACCTGTAAGGTTGAAGAGAGCAATGCAATGTCTGCCACATGGTTGTGGATATGGGGAGTGCTCCATCCTGCTCAGTTGTGAGACAAGGGTGCCCGGTGGGAGTTGTAGTACTGGCTTCCCACCTACAAACACACTTCTCTGTTATGATGGCCACCTACCTGTACATTTGAAGGGAGCAATGTAATGTCTGCCACATGTTTGTGGGTGTGGGGAGTGCTGTATCCTGCTCAGCCATGGGATAAGAGTGCCTGGTGGGAGTTGTAGTGCTGGCTTCCTACCAACAATCACCCCTCCCTGTTAAGATGGCTTCCACCCTATAAGTTTGAAGGGAGCAATGCAATGGCTGCCACATGGTTCTGGATGGGGGAGTGCTCCATCCTGCTGAGCTGTGGGACAAGGGTGCCTGGTGGGAGTTGTTGTTCTGGCTTCCCACCAACAAACACCGCTCCGTGTTAAGATGGCTACCTACCTGTAAGTTTGAAGGGAGCAATGCAATGGCTGCCACAGGGTCCTGGATGGGGGAATGCTCCATCCTGCTGGGCTGTGGGACAAGGGGGGCTGGTGGGATTTGTAGTGCTGGCTTCCCACCCACAAACACCCCTCCCTGTTAAGATGACTACCTATCTGTACGTTTGAAGAGAGCAATGTAATGTCTGCCACATGGTTGTGGTGTGAGGATTGATCTATCCTGCTCAGCTCTGGGACAGGGGTGCCTGGTAGGAGTTGTAGTGCAGGGTTCCCACCCACAACTAGCCCTCCCTGTTAAGATGGCTACCTACCAGTAAGTTTGAAGGGAGCAATACAATTGCTGCCACATGGTTTTGGCTGGGGGGGTGTTCTATCCTGCTGAGCTGTGGTACAAGGGTACCTGGAGGGAGTTGTAGTGCTGGCTTCCCATCCAAAAAACTCCCTCCTTGTTAAGATGGCTACCTACTTGTAAGTTTGAAGGAAGCAATGCAATGGCTGTCACATGGTTGCGGCTGCGGGGAGCGTGTTCCATCCTCCTGGGCTGTGGGACAAGGGTACCTGGTGGGAGTTGTAGTGCTGGCTTCCCACCCACAAACACCCCTCCCTGTTAAGATAACTACCCACCAGTAAGTTCGAAGGGAGCAATGCAATGACTGCCACGTGGTTCTGGATGGGGGAGTGCTCCATCCTGCTGAGCTGTGGGACAAGGGTGCCTGGTGGGAGTTGTTGTTCTGGCTTCCCACCAACAAACACCGCTCCGTGTTAAGATGGCTACCTACCTGTAAGTTTGAAGGGAGCAATGCAATGGCTGCCACAGGGTCCTGGATGGGGGAATGCTCCATCCTGCTGGGCTGTGGGACAAGGGGGCCTGGTGGGATTTGTAGTGCTGGCTTCCCACCCACAAACACCCCTCCCTGTTAAGATGACTACCTATCTGTACGTTTGAAGAGAGCAATGTAATGTCTGCCACGTGGTTGTGGTGTGAGGATTGATCTATCCTGCTCAGCTCTGGGACAGGGGTGCCTGGTAGGAGTTGTAGTGCAGGGTTCCCACCCACAACTAGCCCTCCCTGTTAAGATGGCTACCTACCAGTAAGTTTGAAGGGAGCAATACAATTGCTGCCACATGGTTTTGGCTGGGGGAGTGTTCTATCCTGCTGAGCTGTGGTACAAGGGTACCTGGAGGGAGTTGTAGTGCTGGCTTCCCATCCAAAAAACTCCCTCCTTGTTAAGATGGCTACCTACTTGTAAGTTTGAAGGAAGCAATGCAATGGCTGTCACATGGTTGCGGCTGCGGGGAGCGTGTTCCATCCTCCTGGGCTGTGGGACAAGGGTACCTGGTGGGAGTTGTAGTGCTGGCTTCCCACCCACAAACACCCCTCCCTGTTAAGATAACTACCCACCAGTAAGTTCGAAGGGAGCAATGCAATGACTGCCACGTGGTTCTGGCTGAGGGTAGTGCTCCATCCTGCTATGCTGTGGGACAAGGGGGCCTGGAGGGAGTTGTAGTGCTGGCTTCCTATCCACAAACACCCCTCCCTCTTAAGATGGCTACCTACCTGTAAGTTTGAAGAGAGCAATGCAATGTCTGCCACACGGTTGTGGGTGTGGGAGTGCTCCATCCTGCTCAGCAGTGGGACAAAGGTCTCTGGTGGGAGTTGAAGATCTGGCTTCCAATCCACAATCACCACTCCCTTTTAGGATGGCTACCTACCTGTAAGTTTGAAGAGAGCAATGCAATGGGTGCCCCATGGTTCTGGCTGGGGGGAGTGCTTCCTCCTGCTGGGCTTTTGGACAGGGGGGCCTGGTGGGAGTTGTAATTCTGGCTTCCCACCCACAAACACCCCTCCCTGTTAAGATGGCAACCTACCTGTAAGTTTGAAGAGAGCAATGCAATGTGTGCCACATGGTTGTGATTTTGGGGAGTGTTCCATCCTGCTGAGGTGTGGTATAAGGGTGCCTGGTGGGAGTTGTAGTGCTGGCTTCCCACCCAAAAAAACTCCCCTCCTTGTTAAGATGGCTACCTACTTGTAAGTTTGAAGGAAGCAATGCGATGGCTGTCACATGGTTGTGGCTGCGGGGAGAGTGTTCCCTCCTCCTGGGCTGTGGGACAAGGGTGCCTGGTGGGAGTTGTAGTGATGGCTGCTTGTACACATGCTCCCCTGGGAATGTTGCTAGGTACCTTTAGGGGGATTCAGAGGAAGGAAATGTTAGATTTGTGAGACATGTGTTGGGAAGAGTGTGGTGCACATGAGTGCATTTGGGCCTAGGAAGTATAGATTCGTAGTTGTACAAGACAGTATATAGCAGTGTAATGGTCGACATTTGTTGGTACTTACCAGGCTCCACTCCACCTGGTATTCCTTTGAGGCTCTCTGGTTGCAGTATGGAAAGCACCTTCTCCTCCCATCCATTGAATGTTAGTGGTGGAATGGGAGGGCCTCTTAGCCCACTCATGGTTCTCACGCTCTTTTACCCTGGTCTTGAGGTCATTTCACTTCTTCCTGATCTCCTTCTGGGTGCACGGGGTGGTCCCTACTGCGTTGACTTTGTTGACTATCCTTGTCCATATTTGATTTCTAGTGTCATTGCGCCTAAGCCTGTGGCGTTTTGTGGCGTTTTGTGCGTGAGCCTACCTGCACGCTGCATGCTGCCTGGGGGTCCCAACCTGCTTTCAGCCTCGCCTTGCCTGGGGACCCGAGCAACCTGCCGACCGGTGTTGCTGCCTGATTCCACCGCACCTGCTGTCTCCTCCCCCCGCCGCAGCCCTCCAACACCGGGACTGCCGCAGAGCGGGGGAGTAGAGACTACAACCCCCAGAAGCCTCCGCGACTGGCCCGGAAGTCGCGTTGAGGCTTAGCGCCCGGAGGCGCCGTTAAAGGGGCTGGCCTTGCGGCGGAGCGGGTGTCATTGCGCCTAAGCCTGTGGCGTTTTGTGGCGTTTTGTGCGTGAGCCTACCTGCACGCTGCACGCTGCCTGGGGGTCCCGACCTGCTTTCAGCCTCGCCTTGCCTGGGGACCCGAGCGACCTGCCGACCGGTGTTGCTGCCTGATTCCACCGCACCTGCTGTCTCCTTCCCCCGCCGCAGCCCTCCAACACCGGGACTGCCGCAGAGCGGGGGAGTAGAGACTACAGCCCCCAGAAGCCTCCGCGACTGGCCCGGAAGTCGCGTTGAGGCTTAGCGCCCGGAGGCGCCGTTAAAGGGGCTGGCCTTCCCGCGTCGCGGGACCGCGCGCGGGGCCGTACCCGGGGCTAAGCCCGGGCAAAGGGCGGGCCCTCTGTGGCCCTCAGAGGCCTGAGGAGTCTGGGCTGGGCCACAAATCCTGGTTGATTCAACTGTGTGCCAAAAGGTAATTACACTACTAACCGACTACAGCCCTCTGCTAACAGCGGATATGGAGCCTAAGCTCAATGCTAAGTCCATGGTTAAAAAAACGCCGATTCATACACGCTCGGTCACAAGGAACATTGTTACTGCAAAAACCCCACTACCAACACTAACTGCAATCGACCGCATGCTACAACAGACAATCGTGGTAGTAGCTAACGCTATTGAAAATACCGAGAGACGCTTATCTTTACCACCCAGTGCTTGTCTAATCTTACAGTCATCACAAACTGAAGAACTCACAGTAAATAATACAAACAACATAAATGTGACATCACTCTCAAATGATTCCATATTAATGCAATCTTATACAGGTCTTCCTGGGGCTGAGTTAATTCATGTGGGAGACCATCCCCCAGATCCTGTTGTGTTCCAAGATAGGGAAAGTCGACTGTCCTTAACTCCCAATTTGTTAATTAATGATACACCGGTGGGGGCTTTGGGGTCTAGTAATGTGCTCAATGCCAGCGCGGCTTTGATTCCCTGCGACACCGAAGACCCCATCCCCATAGCCGACTCACCCAACAATAGCTGTGTAGACAGCACAAATGACCATGGCTCTGTCCATCGTAAATCTAGACGCACACGCAACAGGAAATTATTGGCCCCAAGTAGGGTGCATGTGAAGCAAAGGGGCAGGAGAAAGAAGGCAACATCACCGCCATTAGATCAGGCGAACGGTGGAGAGCCGTCATCACTGCAGCCCAGCTTAAATGTAGGACCAAGGGATAACTCTAATTCAACTATACCTAATGGGGAGTCTCTAATGGGTCACCTTATGGATGCCATGAAGCTCCTTATTGCCCCTCTAACTGACAAACTGGAGTTGATTTGCAAAAAAGTGGAAAACTTAGAGAAATTGGGCCTCGCCAAGTTAGAAATCCTCGAACATCTGGGTACACAAGTTAAAACATGTCCTTTGCACGTACCTCCTAGGAATGAGCATAACTCGACCGTTAGTAATTTAACAAAAATACCGGGTATACCCGCCAGAAATGTGGCCCCTGTGGCAGTCACTGGCAAGCTCGGTAACTCAAATTCCAATAGCCCAGTTATTGCTACTAGCGGGCCTAGCGGGGTTAGAGGAAGAGAGGCAACGGGCCATGCGTCAGCAAACGGGAACCCTCCAGCACGCAGCTATTATAGCAACACTATACCTGCTGTGATTATTCTCCCGCCAGAAAGCAGACCATATGTGGCAATTCTTGCCAATGTCCTGAAACTGAAACCCTCTCAATTTGAAAATAACGAGACACTAAAAAATAAAATTCTGCACTGGTTGGCCCACAACTGTGGATTCCCCCTGAGAGGGGCAAGTCAAATCCTCTCAACCCAAAGGGTAGGGTGGGTGGGACCTAGCAAAAAGGAAATAAGTGGGGACTGTGTAATCATAAATTATAAAACCACTGAATGGGCAAGGAACCATGTGGGATTTAAAATTCCTGTGCAGAACTTTAAACACCCCAGAGCAATACATATGTCTCACCCGCCTGTACAGCAGGCACCAGTACAACTAGCTGAGCATCCAAGGATTGCTTATGATTATGGCACCCATCATGTACCACAGCAACTACCGAACCAATTTAGAGTACCAAACCCCAATTATTTTAACAACCCCAATGTACCTGGGTTAGGAATTAACGTCTATGACCAATACGCAGTCCCAACAGCTAATAGGTTCCAGATATTTAACTCCCTAGATGAGAACGATTGACTAGGGGGTACTCACACTGCTAAACCATCCGTCATTGAGGCCCCCGGGTTGATGGACATTAATGCAGTTGAGGATCCTACACCAGACATTGCCTTAGTAAATTTAAATGGCTCAACCTTGATAGATGTAACTATATGTACTGGCGATAACCAATTGGAAACTCCATTAACATCTTTAGACACAACTATCAATGACCCACCACATGTAACCTTAGAAGAGAACCTAAGGGTCATTACCTGGAACATAGCAGGGTTAGCCGCCAAGGTATCCACCCCCATCTGGGATGATTTTACTAAACAGGGTTTCGACACAATCTGTCTGCAAGAAACCTGGCACAGGGATGAAATATACGTCGAAGGATACACTTCTTTTAGTGTGAAGGCGGTGGCATCCCAGGCAGGCAGAGCCAAGGGAGGACTAGTGACCTTGGTATCTACCGCACTGACGGAGTTTAGTGTTAGCCACCATGAAGTACTTGGAGAGCATGCCTCCGTTTTGCGCATGGCCCATAGTAAATGTAGAGATTTAATAGTAGTAAACTTCTACAATAACATTGTGGGGCCGAAACGGGGAATGATTATTTCTGACATAGAGCGGGTCATTGATGCGACATTATCAAGAACTTCTAAATCAGCTGCAATCCTATGGGTAGGAGATTTCAACATTAAAACATGTAATTATGCTCTTAAAGGGGCCTGTGGCTATAGGGAGGAGTACTCAGGAAGGGACACTAGTGTATATAACCATTTCCCACACAACAATTACGGCAGTGCATTAAATACCTTATTAGCCAAATATGACCTGGATCTTTTAGAATGTACCAAGAACAAAAACAATGTTAGGTGTCCAACATTTCATGGGAGAAACAGCCAATCATTTATTGACCACATTATGATATCCTGTTGCGTAGTTTACTCCAATGTGCGGGTAATTGAACAAACAGTAAGTGATCACAATAGTGTAACCGTTGAACTACTGGGATGGGGAGCCAAAAGAAATGTTTATAGTCAACCAATTCATGACATCGCGGCAGAAAGACCAAATGGCATGAGGGTGAAATGGATAAAAGTTGACCCAACTCATTTTGTAGCCAATGTGATCTCAAAATGTAGCAGTGAGGTTGAGTATTGTCTGTCTTCTAATACATGCCTGCGAACCCTGTTATCCAACTTTCTAAATATAACAAAAATGGTTGAGAAATCCTTGACATGCAGAAATCGGAAATCAAGGAAGGTCAAGGCTGTGTGGTTTGATGACCATTGTGCCCAGTCACTAAAAAAGCTAAAAACATCACTAGATGCTATACCAAGAGATGCTAGTAAAATCAGGGAAGATCGGCACAACTACAAAACTGCACTTTTAACCAGGAAGAAGGAATTGCAGGATGAGGCATGGGCAAAACTAGTCTTGGCTGCAGATACAAAGGATCACAAACTTTTTTGGGAGACTGTAAATAGCCCATTTCTGAAGAATGATAACATTCCTGAATTAACTTTGCACGTCAGTTGCCGGGCCTGGATAGCACATTTTACTGGGATTTTTAACTCTGATTTTACTCCTGATTTTACTTCTGATTCTAACCCTGATGTTTTAACCATAAATACTGATGTTGCTTCCAGTTTTAAATGGGAGAAAATACTGTTTACTGTGACAATAAGCGAGGTGATTGAGGCAATTAAGAACAGCAAGGGGGGAAAAGCCCCTGGGCCCGATGGGGTCCCTGTGGATTTTTATAAATTTGAGATCACCCTATGGGCCCCCATTCTGACCCGCTATTTTAACGCTGCAATTGAAGACAAGTTACCGATCTCATGGGGACAATCAGTCATAGTGCCACTATTTAAAAAGGGTTCCAGGGCAGAAGCACGAAATTACCGCCCAATTTCACTCTTGGACTCGTCGTTAAAGATTTTGAGTCGCATACTCCTGGTGAGACTAGAAACCTGGGTAGAAGACAACAATATCCTCTCACCTATCCAGTACGGGTTTCGAAGGGGCCTAGGAACTATGGAGCAGTGTGTGAACCTGGAACTTATTATCGGCAAGTACACGAAAGCCAAGGAAGGGAATTTGTTTATGTGCTTTGCCGATTTAAGTTCCGCATTTGATCTGGTGGAACACGCGCTGCTCTGGCCAACACTTCTTGCCATGGGTGCACCACCAGAAATCATTCACCTTCTGGCCAGAATGTATAGTAGTCTTTCAAGTAAGGTTAGATTCGGAACAGATGGCGAATGTACCCCCTTTTTTAAAATTGGAAGAGGCATCCGACAAGGGTGCGTGTTAGCCCCACTTTTATTCTCTCTTTTTATTAATCAGGTTGATCAATTTTTACGAGAATCGAATGCTGATGCACCGTTAATTAATGGAAAACAAATACCCGTCCTTTTATATGCGGACGACGCGGTCCTGATTTCCAGGACCGCGAAAGGACTGCAAAAGTTAATTGACAGGTTTTATATTTTTATACAGGGTAGAAAGCTTAAAATTAACAAGGGTAAGACGATGACTATGACCTGTGGAAAGAAAATGAGGAAAAATAAGGCATTCTTTCTGGATGGGGAAAAATTCGAGGCCGTCCGGAGTTTTTGTTATTTAGGCATCACCTTTTCAGGAGATGGGAGATGGGCCAATGAACAATCATGTGTTGACCTGAAAATGATTAGAAATGTAAATTGCATTTTTAGATTTGCATCAAAACTCGGGGGTCGTAGAATCCGTGAGATGATCTCCATCTATAAATCAAGGTGTATGGCCTCTGCTCTATATGGAGCTGGGATATGGGGCTATAACCCCCAAATTGCCCTGTCCATCCTGAGGGAGGAAAACAAGTACTTAAAATGATTACTATGCCTCCCTGCTGCGGCCTCTAGCGAGATTATACACAGAGAGCTTGGCCTAAACTACGTAACAGATTTGATTGCATTGCGTCCGCTGTCCCTATGGCGATCTATATGGGCCAAGGAAGAAACCAGGTTCACACAGGAAGTAATTGTGGATTGTATCAAACTTGATCGCCACTCTAATATCCCATGGCTAAAACATATACAACTTTGGTACAAGACCCTCTTTGGCCAGGATATTCTCAAAGACATCTTAACAGAGTCAACTTTAACAAAGCGTGACCTCAAATCCACCTACCTGGTCCATGCAAAAGGGACCAGAATGAACAAGTATGCAACGCAAAGTACGTTTAATTTATATATGGAATACAACCTCAGCCCAGGTCTATCTCCTTACCTTACATTTGTCAGTATTAATTCTCATCGCTTTGTCCTTGAACGTCTGAGGCTGGGAATAGTTCACCACCTAGTGGCTTTCCCCACTGCAAAAAAACCTGGGACATGTCCATGTCCATGCGATGGAATATCTAAACAAAGCACCTGCCATTTCTTATTATTCTGTAATTTTTATACTGGTTTTAGAAAGTTTTATCTGAAGCAATTGTTTTTAAAATACAATATTTGCAATACAAGAGCCGCGATGCAACTGTTGTTTAATTTAGCCTCCCCAGACGTGTGTTACCATGTGGCCACCTACATCTTAAAATGTACATCACTTAGGAAATCAATCATAATATGATGTGCACTATTTTTTGTGGGATTCACCGCTTGAGTCAAACTGTTTACATATGTATTTATTTGCTACACACTTTATATTGCATATTTGCACTCGTTGAAAGTATCATATGTATACAATAGGATTGGTATTCTGCACTTTACACTAGCGTTTTTGCACAAACCTTTTCTACTATAATAACTGCTGCTACAATGTTTACAGTGACTGAATAGCTTTTTTGCACTCAAATGAGATATGCTTTGTATAATATTATAACGAAAAATGGGCTTGGTGTATTGATATTGATATAATTTAAACTGTTTTTTTCATTTAAAACCTACATAAACGTGATTTTGAAATTGTATTTATGTATGTTGCTATATGGTTGTACTTGTACAAACCGAATAAAGCATTTTGAATTGAATTGAATTGATTTCTACTGGGTATTGGCATCTGTTGGACCATGCTCCCAAACAAAATGTCCCTGCTAAACTTGAAGACCAGCCTATCCTGCTTATTTTCTGCAATGAAGGTGTTTTTTGAATGTAGCTGACATTTCTATTAGCAATCCAATAGAATTGCTTGCATGCAGGAGCTAGCCTCCTGGATGTCTAACAACTGCCTGAAGTTGAATTGCTCCAAGACTGAAGTGCTAGTGGTGGGGGGGGGGGGTCCATCTGTGTGGTACTCAGCATGGTGGCCGGACTGTCTGGGCCCTACTCCTGTGCCATGTCAACAGGCCAAAAACCTCGGGGTACTATTTGACTCCGCACTGTCGTTTGCGCCCCAGATTAATCGGGTAGTGGGAATGTGCTTTGGGATACTCAAGACCTTACGTAAGGTCCTTGACCTGATCCCTGTTGGAGACAGACAGACCCTTGTGCACGCCCTGGTAACATCAAGACTCGACTATGCCAATCTCCTTTACTTGGGCAGTACGGCCAGCAGTCTCAACCGTCTCCAAGTATTGCAGAATGCGACAGCCCGGCTGGTGCTAAGGCTACCTAGACGAATTTCCTCTAAAGCTGCTCTAAAGTCCCTTCATTGGCTGCCGATCCGTGAAAGGATCAAATTCAAAGCCCTTTGCATATGCCATCGCATCTTGGGAGGTAGAGCACCTGCCCCCCTAAACTGTCTTATCACCCCCTACAGATCAGAGCGGATGCTTAGATCTTCTGGCACTGGACTGGTCGCAGTCCCTAAAATCCGTATGGGGGGCAGACTTCTTTCAGCCAACAATTGGAACTTACTCCTGACTGAATTACGCCTTGAACCCTCTGAGGCCAAATTCCGCAGAGCCCTCAAAACACACCTATTTCGCCTAGCACTGCCTTAACTTTCCACCCCCCCCCCCCCCCACATACTCAGTCTGAGCGCAGGGACACGCCGGAGATCGTAACTAAGCGCTTCATAAAATTCCAAAATAAATAAATAAATTGGATCATCTTTTTCCAATGATGAGTGTTTTCCACATAAAATTATCTCAGTAAATGTGGCATAGATGATGAATTTATTGAGGCTGAAATCTCTGGAAGCAAAACTGTCTAGACAGTATTGAGCGGAACTCATTATGTTCTTTCATTACAAGGTATGCTCATAATATTTGAGGCTATAGAAACATAGTGTTGGAATACTTTATGGAACAAGAATGGCAAATTAGGTTTTGCATATCTTATCTCAGAAGTGAACAAGGCACAGGGTGCATTTCATTCAAAAGACATAGGGCCTGATTACGATTGGAGAACCGGGCCTTATGGGCCTGGCTGCGCAGGGCACGCCTTAAATCCCCGAGTTCACCTGCCTTGTCGAACAGAGACACGAGACACTCCGTTGAGCGTGGAAAACCAGGTTTATTAGCTGCAGTCAAGCACAGTTATCCCAGAAGTTACACGCAAGGTGGATTCTGAGGAGACTGCCACTTCAATCCGTGGCACACAATCTTTTATAGGAAACACGTTTACAGAGTTTACTCCTTACACATACAAAACGAACCAATAGGAAAAGTTGGAAAACAGCTATCAGGTGTCTCAAATACGCCCCTCTCTCAGACTCTGTGTGTTACCCCTCCCAACAAATTGATCAGTACCAGTACCAACAATCCAATTTGCAGGTGGCAGGACGTATTTGTGTGCCTCAAAGGATAGTTGTGTAACAGGAGAATACAAGGAGAGAATAGCGAAGGCCAGTCAGATAAGATAATGTAAGGAAAGAATAGGAGAAAGCAAATAGTCAGTCGAGACGGGGATCAATCAACCCAGACATGGATTACCGAACTCGGCCAGACCCTGACATCGGTTTCGTAAACAAGGGCAAAAGAGTAACTCTTCAACTTAAAAGACACGCAGCAGCTGGGAAAAGCAAAAACACTCCGTTCGCCGTGCTGCCTGAGTGAGGGCAACACAAAATGGCGACAAGGCACAAAATTTGAGGCTGAATACAGGACGAGGTCAGAAATCGAAGAACCTCAGACCCTCCTTTTGTCAATACTCAGGCAAAACACCAGGGACTCAAGTTAGTCTGAGTCGATGTCAATGTCCATGAGGTCATCGAGCTGTTGCTGTAGCATCATTCTAATTTTCTCTGTTTTCTGTGACACAGGCTTTGGGACACACATAGTGGTGCAAAGACCACAAATGGCAGGTCCACACTGTACACAGAGACAAGAGAAAATGATGGCCAAGACCATTCCAAGGAAGGTTAGTATCTTCCATCCCCATGTGGACAGTAGTCCCCAAAACCATCCCATCACAGGCCAATCTCCTGTGTCCTGATGTTTAGACTCGGAGATGATATGTAACTTGGAGATAGCTTGGTATACTGTAGGGGCATTATCAGGAATGTAAATGCAGCAACTAGACACGATCAATTTACTGACTCCTCCACGATCTGCAAGGACAATGTCTAGAACCATTTGGTTCTGCAAAGTCATAAGGCGATCCACCTGAAGTTCGGCTGTCAGATTACTCAAGGCTCCAGAAGTTACATTTATGGTAGCCTCAACAACACGAATTAGTTGTCTGATGTCTCTGCTATTGGCCATTGGGCCCAAGAAAGGAAGCAACCCTTTAATAAAGTCACCTCCTTCTTGTCCTGCTGTGTCTTTCGAATCAATAACTCCCCTGCCATATCTTTTCCTATGATGACCTGAAGGAGCAGTATATGTTGGAGGAAGAAGAAAAGCCACATAGCAAGTTCCTGAAAAGTAGGTAGGATGCCACGTATAGGCTCTATCATGGCAGATAAAATATGTGCCTTGTGATGGCACTAACGGTGAGGAAATCTGAGGTAAATAGACATAAGTATGGGAACAGACACTCTTCTCCTGTTGATTTTTGACTTTCTGACCATTAATCTGTAGACAGAAATTACCTTGATGAGGTACAGTCCAAATTGGTGGGGATTTCCTTCGCCTAGCCTTTTCTGTAAAGCTAGTAACATAACAGGTTACATTCCAGCCATCATATGCTCTTTTCTCGTCCACGGGAATCTTACTCATCTCAGCAATTCTAGCCATAGCCACTATTCCCTTTATCAAAGAACTGTGACTAAAAGCTGCTCCACCACCATATGAACTACCAGGAGGATACCGTAGTTGGTTCTGATAAACATTAGAAAACATAGCCAAATAGGCCCAAGCGGAGCCTTCATAGGAAAATGGAAGGAATAAATATGGCATCCCTCTTTCTGTATTATGGGGCATGAGCCCACAGACCCAACAATCAGTGGTGTTCATTATCAGTTGATGCTGATGAAATAACTGAATAAATTAATTATTAAAGTATTCTGTTCTCCTAATCTGCTCATGTTCTGGGAGTGTATGAAACCGATGTGGGGAGGCAGTAGTAGGGAAAGATAAGGAAACAGAAGTTGGAAAAGGTGCTTGCTGCATAGTATAAACAACCCAACTTACACACACTAATAAGATACATGAACATATTAAAAAACATAAAGTTATGCCACATGGACTAACCAATAATCTTTTACATTTACTTTTCATCTTTACACCCTGATCATTAATTCCCACTTTAATATCCATACTCTAAAGCGTTGCTCACGGCAATCATCCTAGATCACTTAGCTGTGATTATTAGCCGTCTTATGACACAGCAAGTCCTGCAGACCTATGTCACTACTCAGGTCACAGCTTAAGACTCCTACAGTGACCCTGCAACTTAATGGAGAGTGGAAAAAAGAAATGTCTCTCAAAAAGTGTAATCAGAAAAGGAAAAAAAAAGAAAGTTCAATTGTTTTTCGTTAGTCTTGTTCTTAAATTGTACCGAGTCTTATTAGGGATCGTTTTCTCCTTAAACAAAGTTTCTGGATTCACTGTGTTCAATCGCAGATGTGATGGTACAGCTTCTTGCAACACGTCGCCGTCTTCTTTCTCAGAGTTTGTTTGATCCAGGCATGCACTACCAAAAGGTACAAATCGAGGGACCCTTTCGCCTTCACTGTCACTCATGCCCTTACGAACCCACTGATCAAAAGGTGGAGGCAAAGGTACCCTCTTACAGTGCACGCCATGAACCCAGTTATTTTTTCCGACAACCTTTACTGCTGTACGTGTCGCCAACAAGACTTGCTGAGGCAGACCCCAACGAAGTTCCAGATTCTTTTTTCGCTGGAAATTCTTCACACAGACCCAGTCACCGGGTTGGATAGAGTGTCCCGGATCTGCAGAGGCCTCCGGCAGAGCGTTTTGAACCTGCTGGTGAAGAACACGTAATTTAGTGGTGAGGTCATGCAAGTAGTCAATTAACATTGGGTATAGGATGTCAGAATACTTTTTAGGTCAAGGGACTTCCCAGATGTTAGCTGGGCGCCCAAAGACGACCTCATAAGGACTAAGGCCTAAACGAGAATGTACGGTAGTTCTCATGGATAAAAGTGCCAAAGGTAAAGCATCGGGTCAAGCAAGACCCGTGCTGGCCTGAATCATTGCCAATTTAAGCTTGAGAGTGCCATTATAGCACTCTACTAAACCTGCTGACTGAGGGTGGTTTGCCGCATGGAATTTCTACCTAATGCCAAGACCTGTGCATAATCTGGCCTACGAATTCACTCCCATTGTCACTCCAGACAATGCGCGGCAAACCAAACCTCGGGAAAAACTCCTTCAAAAGGACTATGGCAGTAGACAAAGCAGTATTTTCCTTTAGGGGGTAGGCCTCTATCCATCGGGAAAAGGCACACACCACCACCAGAACATACTTGAGGTTATTACAATGATCCATATGAATGTAATTGATTTGCAATACCTCAAAAGGGTACGTAGGGTGAGCAAAATGACCTGCTGGAGTTGGGGTTCCGTTTCCTGGATTATGCATTAAACAAACAATGCAATGCTTCACCACATTTTCCGCACATTTAGGAATTCCTTCATTCTGCCATACTGGAGCCAAAAGTTTACATATGCCCTTTGCTCTAATGTGGGCTGGACCATGCGCCATAGTAACTACAGGTAGTACATAGGCATCTGGTAACAGCCAACGCTGATGTTCTGACAATTCCGTCCAACACCCTGTCGTGTCCAACATTCCCGTACTTTCTTTCCACTTACTCAATTCCTTCTCAGTAGCCTCTTCTTGAATTGTTCTCACACTTTCTATCGTGTCCTCACACATTCCTCCCTCTCTGACCCATCTTGCAGGGCCCGCAACACACATGCGACTCGTAGCATCTCTCGCTGTTTCTTTCGCTACCTCATCTGCAAAAGCATTCCCGCGACCCACATCATCATTAATCTTCTTATGAGCACTACACTTGATTATTGCTTTTAGGGTAGGCAACACAAGTGATTCGAAAAGGTCAGTCACCAACTGACCATGCTGTATCTTAGCACCATGGGAAGGAAAGAATCCTCTTTCCTTTCACAATCGACTGAAGCTATGAACCACACCAAAGGCGTATTGACCATCAGTGTAAACATTCACTCTCTTTCCCTTAGCCAACACACACGCTCTCGTCAGGGCAATTAATTCAGCTGCTTGGGCTGAATTCTGTGCAATGCGTGCTGTCTCCACTACCGTATACAAGGTGGTAACAGCATAAGCTGCAGTCGTCTCACCATTTGGAAGCTTGAAACAAGACCGATCTACCCATAGGATCCCATCCGGGTCCACAAGTGGTGTGTCTTTAAAGTCTATTCTGCCTTTCGTTTCCTCCTCTGTTCGGAGAAAGCAATCATGCTATTCTTGAGTGTCTTTCTCTTCCGGAATGGGCAACAATATTGCTGGATTCAAAGTATTACACTGCTTGATGTGTATATGGCTAGCATAGACCGTCAGCTCATATCCAGACAAGCGGGCACTCGTGAGGTGTTGTGTTTTCGTTCTATTCAAAAGAGTATCCACTGTATTTGGTACCATAACAACAAGAGTGTTATCTAATACCAATCCAGCAGATTGACAAATGGAGATCACTGACACTGCTGTAGCTCTGAGACAACTAGGCAATGCCTTGGCTACTGGATCCAACGTAGCCAAAAAATAGGCACATGGCTGTTGTTTGTCTCCAAATTGCTGCGTTAAAACTGACAACGCACAACCTTCTCTTTCATGAACGTAGAGTGTAAAAGGCTGACTGTAATCTGGAGTACCTAACACAGTAGCAGAATACAAGGCAGTACGTAAGTCAGAAAAACTCTTTTGACATTCATCAGTCCCAGAAGAGGTTGTGGTGTATCTTTCAATGTGAGTGCCAACAGAGGTTTAGCCAACAAAGAAAAATTCGGAATCCACTGTCTACAATAAGAGGTAATGCCCAGAAAGGCACACACCTCCCTTTGTGTGGATGGCAAAGACATTTGCGCAATTGCTTGAATTCGTTCTGGGGTCAATTGTCTTCCCTCCTTCGACAAGAGATGACCTAAATAGGTAACCTCTTGGTGGCAATATTGCAACTTAGAGGGGGACCCCTTGTGATGCAGGTCAGACAAATGACGCAACAGTGAAACAGTCACATCCTTACAGACATCCTCTGAATCAGCAGCAACTAACAAATCATCCACATACTGAATCAGAGTGGCACCTGGAGGCAAAATGAAAGCGTCAACCTGAGATTTCAAAGCCTGACTGTAAATGGAGGGACTATCACAATAGCCTTGAGGTGCACGCTTGAACCGGAAACTTCTGCCTCCGAGAGAGAAGCCAAAAATATCCCTAATTTCCTCAGCAATAGGAATGCTAAAGAAAGCATCCTTGAGGTCGATAACTGAGAACCATGCCGCTGAAGCTGGTATCATAGTAAGCAAAGCAGTGATGTCTGGGACAACAGGAAACTGGGGGACAAGAATCTTGTTGACCTCCTGAAGATCGATCACAAAACGATATACAGGAGGCTGAGAAGGATCAGTGCGTTTAAGAACAGGTAGACAGGACTGTTGCAAACATTACCTCTCATTTCGTCAACCACACCCTTCTGAACCAGATCATAGATAATAGCCAACAAAGCTCGTTCACCATCATTAGAAATCTTATACTGAGGCATGCGTGGCAATTTAACATCAGGCTTAATAGTAACCACGTAAGGTGGAATCTGGAGCAGACCAACATCATTCGGACCCATAGCCCAAAGCGTAGCAGGAAGAGACTGCAATTCAGGGGGGGAATCGATCTGTGGATAAATACATAGGAGAAACCAATTTCTCACCCAAGGTAAGATGCACACCAGAAGGGGAACAATACAACGTTGCATGAAGACGTTTCAACAAATCCAAACCCAACAAGTTTTCTCCGCAACCAGTCGTTAGAATAAGCGGAACTACCAGATTGTAAGGAACAATCGAAAGAGGCAAAGGACAAGAAACCGGGCTAGCAACTGGGGCGCCAGAAAATCCTACAGAAACATTTGTTAAGCCAGACAAAGGTGCTCCAGGGAGTTTGGAATGAATGATAGAACTTCTCATTGCACCAGTATCCAAAAGAAATGGCTCTGCAACACCCAATGCAACAACTTCAACATAAGGCCCATTCTGATCCACTGGAACTGATACGACTCCCTTACTTTGTCCATGGCTGTCCTAACTAGAATGAAAATCCTGAACCTCACCCTCAACACAATAATCGTCATTATAATATTGCGCAGACTGAGTATTCTGCTGATCAAAATAATTTAAAGAGTTCTGAGGGGGAACGGAACGCTGTCCCTGAGGCAACGCACCTAGCCATCTACCTCTAGGTGCTGATTCAAAACCACCCAGGCCTCGCGGCCCTGGAAATCTACCATTACGCTGTAATAAAACCGGACAGCTATTCTTAAAATGGCCTTCCTCTTTACAATAAGCACATTGATTAGGACCAAGCAAAGGTTGTGGAACAAAGTGTTCAGGTTTCTGTAACAACCTCTGAGGCTGGGGAGGCTGTTGAAACTGATGCTGGCCAAAATGAGGGGGATAAGCCTGTTGAAAAAAAACCTTAATTTCTTAGTCTTCCTCTCCATCTTATCTTTCTCTTCTTTATCCCTATTCTCATAATACTGGGCAGTGGCTAATATCTGTGCAGACGAAGAAACAGCCCAGGAACTTTCGGAGTCTTTCAACTTATGCGACAATTCAGGAAGAAAATTAAATACGAATTTATCCACAAATAATCGCTGTCCACCTTCAGTAGTCATATCTTGACCACTGTGATCGACAAACGTCTCCTCAAAACGAGTAAAGAAATCGGAGACGCTCTCATCTTTCTTCTGTTTACACGCAGCTAACTTATCCCAGTTAAAGCGTAAGGCAGGCATCACCGTCTTCATTAAAATGATGATTCTACTAAGCATGGGCGTAAAATCCGTTCCGCTCGCGGAATTTGCGGATTTTCGGCAAATTCGCAATCCACGAACTTTCGCGAATTTGCCGAAAATTCGCAAATTCGCACGCAGCAGATTTTTTTGCTTGGTGATACAATATTGCAGCGCGGGGCGTTCACTTACCGTCATTCAGTGTTTGCAGAGTTGTTTTTCTCCATGTTTTGCATGTGCTGCGCCATTGTGGATCTTGCTGCGGGATCCCGCTGGAGTTTGGCGACCGCGATTACGTCATTGCGGCTTGACCCTTGCACAGCGAGAGTTTGTCAACGCGAGTACGACGTGATCACGCATCGCGGGAGTTCGCAATTGCAAACACGTAGATGCGGTGGGCAGCAACAATCTTGCACTCGTGAATTTGCAAAATTTGCAATTATGCACAAGAAATCCACCAGCAAGCAGCATAAACCTTCTGAAAATGACAAATTTTTATCAGAATAACTCCTCAGGTTGACATTTGCCTAAAATGTTTTTTGCAAGGAGTCCATTTTGGGGGTGTGGGAGGAAGGAAATGCCGCACAGTCTCCAACTTCCTGTTCCTGTCCAGCAGGCTCCTCCCAGTGCTTTCTTCATGTGCTGGTCACTTTGATTTGGATCTTGACCTGGAAGGATTACTTTTTGTGGAGGCTGCTAGATATTTGGATTTGAGGCCTTTTTGACTTTCTTTGGATCACTTTTAGATTAGAAATTTCACAAGTAAGTTTGTTTGGGGCATTACAGTTGCTGCAACTACAATTTTGGAATTTTCGATTTTTGTGCTGTTGTTGGGGCCTTTTGCCCAGGGGTACTCAGTGGTGCATGGACTGAGTCTTTCTGTGGGGTCTCTTTAATGTAAACATCATGGAGGGCATGGATGGCATTGGATTTTTGTGATTTTTGTGTGTTTTTCGATTTTTGGGCTGTTGTTGGGGCTTTCTGCCCAGGGGTACTCAGTGGTGGATGGACTTAGTCTTTATGTGGGGTCTCTTTAATGTAAACATCATGGAGGGCATGGATGGCATTGGATTGTGGTGATTTTTGTGTGTTTTTTGACTTTTTGGGGTGGTGGTGGGGCCTGTCCAGGTGGGTGGGGGCCATTTTGAGGACTGGTACAGGCAGGGCCTGGCCATGTGGTGGGGGTCTAGGGGCCATCTTGAAACCAGGCAGTGTGCTTTGTTGTGCCATAGGCTTGCACCCAGTCTGCCATGCTTTCATCCATTATGCCCAGGGGTACTCAGCGGTGCATGGGCCGAGTCTTTCTGTGGGGTGTCTTGAATTTGAACATGATTGAGGGCATGGATGGCATTGGATTGTGGTGATTCTTGTGTGTTTTTACATTTTTGGGCTGTTTCTGGGGCCTTTTGCCCAGGGGTACTCAGTGGTGCATGGACTGAGTCTTTCTGTGGGGTCTCTTTAATGTAAACATCATGGAGGGCATGGATGGCATTGGATTGTGGTGATTTTTGTGTGTTTTTCGACTTTTTGGGGTGGTGATGGGGCCTGACCATGTGGGTGGGGGCCATTTTGAGGACTGGTACAGGCAGGGCCTGGCCATGTGGTGGGGGTCTAGTGGCCATTTTGAAGCCATTCAGTGTGCTTTGTTGTGCCATAGGCCTGTACCCAGTCTGCCATGCTTTCATCCATTATGCCCAGGGGTACTCTGTCAGTGGCGCATTTTATTGGTCTTTCCATTTTGGGGGGTGGGTATAATAAAAATGCTTACTTGCAAACTATTAATTGAAGCGCTACATATGCAACATTTATTTAACTGATGTTCCTCTGGCTTTGTCTGCTTTTAGGTGCAGAAAGACGAATCATCAGCCTCATCGTTCCTCATCAGTGCCAGGAACAAGTCCTGCTGCGGTTTGTGTAGCACAACGTCACGTATGGCCACAGACAACTCTGCAACTTGTGCAACTGTGGCCTGCTGTTCTGACATCTGAAGAAGATGGCCCCAAAAAAAGTTGCCCGTAGCTCCTCTAGCAAGAAAGTTGGCAGTAAGGAGCAGAAGAAGCAAGTGGCGCCACTTACCAAGGAGACTGGTGTGCCACCCACCGCATTTTTTGGGAATAAAAAAAAAGTACGCCTTCAACAGCAGCGGGGTCTGCTGGAGACCAAGCTGGGAGCAGCACCCCGCTCCCTTGGGCTCAGTGCCACCACCACCACGCCAACTTAAGTCCAAGCCCTTGAGTGCTGCAGAGGCAGCCAGTCTAGTTGTTCAATCACCACCGACCAGTGATGTTGGCTCATCGCAAGAAAGTAGCAGCATCCCTCAATCAACACATGCTGTTGTAACTCATCTGACGAGTGTTCAACCACCACAGCCGCAACAACAACCACATGTGCAAGTACAAGCCCAAGTACATGTGGAAGGAGAGTCAGCGCAAGGAGATGCGCAAGCAGAGGTGCATGGAGCGGCACAAGTGCCCACAATAGTTGTTCCTCCCGAAGTAGGGGCACATCAGGAAATCAACATTCAAGCCGAGGTATCATTTGAGGAAGCCACTCCTCCTGATAATTCATTGTCTTCCTGATCCCTAGCAAGGAAAAGATCAAGGATGGTGTCTACATCTTCTTCAAGCCCCCTTCCTTCTGATGATATGGATCCAAATTGGGAACCACCACAGCCGTCTGAGAGTGAGGCACACCATGATCTGACAAAGGTAGCTAAGCCTAAAAGGAAGGTCCCCGAAAGTCTCGTACTTATGGAGTGTGATGATGACGCTGAAGAAGAAGTGACGTATTCTCCTGCTGATGAAGACTCTCACGACGATGACGCAGTCATCATAAACGTCACTACAGGCTCAGCGGGCATGCAGCAAACAGACATTTTTACCCTAGCCCGAAATGCTGCTGAGCGGGATGTTGGTGACGTGGGAATGGGACCACCACCAATGCAGTTAACTAGTACACCACCACCTACCACTTCCATATTTTCTCGCCAGAAGGGACCTCCATCCACCTCCACCTCCACCTCCATTTCCTCAATTAGTGGTGCTGCAAGTGCACAACGTAGTAAAGTTCGGCAACACACATCCTCCACTTCATCTGGCATTAGCATTACCAGTATCACCTCCTCCGCCCCCCACAGACATTTGAAGTCCGCAGTTGGTTACTTCTTTAGTGTTTGCCCAACAAGGGAAAAACACTACCAATTTGTACCATTTGTAAGCTTGGAGTTAGTCGTGGTAAGCTTGGTACCAATTATGGTAACAGAGGCCAGAGAGGTCATCTTGAGAGACAGCACACTGTCAAATGGCATGCGCACCTAAAGGAGATCAAGGAAGCCCGAATTGCAAGTCAACAAACTGTATCCGTTGATGTTTCATCTGATGATGACGAGGAGGAAGAAGCGTCAAACATTCCTTCAGTTACACCCAGTACCCCTGTCAGCAGCACACCCCCTGCAAGATATATGAGCCACACTAAGAGTGTGGGAGAGAATGAGACACCAATGTGAAAAAGTTCATCAAAATCACCGAGCGTAACTGGGTCGAAGAAGTCATCTTCATACCGTAAAATCATGGTCCAGTCCACCATTAGAAGCATGTTGTTTTCAGATGCGCCATTTGAAGGCAACCACCCAATTACGCGTCTGTATAACCCTAAGCTGGCTAAAATGCTAGCTCTTGACCGTCTCCCTTTTTCTTTTGTGGAAGGGGTTGGTTTTCTTGAATTAGTGGCAACGCTCTGCCCTAAATGGAAGGTTCCTAGCCGATTATATTTTGCCAGAGTTGCGGTCCCAGCACTACACGAAGATGTGCTGTAGGTGATTGGGGAAGCTTTGCAGAAGAGTGCTGTTCACACTATACATCTGACAACAGACATGTGGACCAGTTGCCAAGCCGTTGATTACATGTGCATCACTGCACACTGGGTCTCTTTTTCAGGGGTTATAGCAAAGCTAAACGCAGGTGTTGACCCGAACAACGTTTTTAAAGCTGCTCCGAAACATGCAACACTAGCAGTGTTTGGCATGGAGAAAAGTCATACAGGAGAAAACATTTTGCAGGAGTTTAACACAAAGGTCTTTCAATGGCTGTCCCCAAAAAAATGGAAGATTGGTTATGTTTTCACGGATAATGGCGCCAATGTAGTTAACCCCACCTGTCATTTACCCTCGACTAGCGGGACAACACAACCTACAGCCTTACCCCTCACTGTTGCTGCAATCCCTGGCCAATTGGCTCCCCCTTTACTAAACACCCCCAGTACATTATTCCATGGACTGTCTGGGTTGAGTCACGCAGTCCCCTTAGTATGCAGTCATTACAGACAGTGTCCTGACACATTGTGGAGATTATGACGCTATATGCGCGATCATCCGCACCATAACAATCCCTCTGGCCAACTTTGAATACTCACATAGGCATCTCATTTTTCATATTACGCCTCCGCCTCTGGTTCAATTATACCCGACTCCCTGAGGCATGGATCTCGAAGCTAACCGCGATCGGTCCCAGTACTATTGCCACTCCCAAGATGGCCCCTCCACTCAGCCTTTCGAGTAACGAGCCCTGCCCAGTGTACCAGTCAGGGTACTGCGCATGCGCATGACGCATTATGGACGCGCCTTCACTCCCTTCAAAACGGCGGTCATCATTGGAACCCTCCACCAGCTGCTCCGCACCCTGACCAGGTGCCGTGAGCGTGAGGGGTAGGTGTTCCGCCGTTCCGGTGTCCAGTTCAAGGTAAGCGCTACCCGAGACTGCTATAGCCCCAACTTGATCATGGAGCGTGGACAATATTGGGCCGTTTTTTGCGATCACCGCATGGGCTCGTAAAGGATCCACCGGCTGATCGGGAGCCTCCCCGGAGGCCCCGCTATTCAGACTTTAACCCATGCCCCGCCTGGCCACTCCCTGGACCCGCCCCTAGCTCGCCGGGTCTCTATCTATAGAGTAACAGGGCAAGCTTTATCCTCACACAAGCCTCCCTGGGGCCCCGCTGAACGGATTCCTATACACAGTATGTTTAAACTTATTGATAACACCATGGCCCACTTGACCATGTACCCGCCCCCATCCCGCTCGCTCTATTGATGAAGGGGCTGAGGGCTGTACCCCGAGTGCCTCCCTGTCGCCTATGTCAATAGATAAGAGTGGCGTGAGTGACACGCATCCTACATTACTTGACCAGTACTGTTGCACAGGGATCCATAGTAAATGGGCACTATCCCGTCCAGCGTCTTTCCCCACCTGTTCCTATTATTAATTGCTACTGGGAGCAGGTTCCACACTCCACCTGGGGCTGCGATCGCTGCTACTTAGTGTACCAACATTTACATCTCCCTGACCTGTCTGAGTTACCAGCCACCAATTTCTCACCTCCAATAGGTGTACTGAACCTTATTACGCTGGCCTCACGGGAGCATGCTGCGGGGCCTAGTCTTAATCCCCTTAGGGTAAGAACATGACTATTGCTGCATGCCTGTTGTTGTTCCCTGTTGGATGGGTTGTTATTTCGAATACTTCGGCTATATACTACAGATATTTCTTAAACACACAATAGAAATCCCCTATTGTGACAATTGAGTGGTGCATGACATAAAAGGGACGTTGCACCTATAATGTCCGGTTCAATGTGTGTTCCCTTTCACACCACCCCTTTCACTTCACACAGTATGGAGCGTGTGTCACAAAAGTCACGCTGCACGATTTGAGCATTGAGTCACTATGTTTCATTTGACTTGAGCTGTTCTTTCTGTTTTTTATAATTTTTGTTCCCCTACCTCTAGGTCGCCTAAATAGAGCAGGACCCATTGGCCCTCTTGCCCTCCGACCCAGCGAGGTTGTATTTGCTTTCTTCATTTAGATTGAGCATTGAGCCCACCTTTTTTTCTGTGTAGTACTTTATTTTTTAGGTCCTGACGAATCGCCTTTCGGCGAGAAACATGTTGACCACACTAGGGGGTAGAGTTATTGTTCTGTACACTTTTACGGTCTCTAAACTCCCCTCCCACCCCTTTTAACTAAGGAATCAGCCACGTTATTAAAGTTGCTAGTGGACTGATGACCTTTTTTATCACCTTCACTCACCATTGCACTGACTACACCTCTTTCATCCTCACCCACATCCACCATCGGCAAGGAACTAAAAGAACCCCGTCAAAAGAGTACCCTTGGGGGACTCCGTCGGACATTGCAACGCCGGTCTGACGAGGGGCAGGGAGCCGATGATGACACCGGACACCCTCGAGTAAGGGTGTGTTTCACGCTTATTACCTTGGGTGTGTGAGGCTCTCTAAGTTCCGACTAGGGAACCCTTCTTTGCAGTCACGGTATTTATAATACCAACTCCTCGCTCCACACTGTGAAACGCCCCCTGGGGAACTTTGTACTCTGCTGCTAGCTCTACTTTAGGACATGTACACTGGACCCCATTAAATATCGTCCTCCTCTGTTCCCCTTTTGTTAAAAATCTTTGCGTGGGCCAACCCACGGAACTCTCTAGGCTACCTCCAGCGTCAGATCGCTGTGAGGCCCACTAGGGACCTCGAATGACTGGCTGCATTTGAGTGTCTCCTACATACCCCTTACCTTACCCTCCATTCCCTACGACTCTTTCACCCGGGGGAACGTCCAACCATGGAGGACGTCCCGGGCCTTAGTTTCGATGAGGGAACTATAGCCGAAGCCCTTAGGGATACACCCTCTCTCTTGGGAACGTCAGAGGCTGCCGCCACTGGCTCCTCTACTGATGACTGGACGAAACTCACCACCCTGAAAAAAGAGTGGCTACGTATTACCATACATGGACTGATGATGGCTGAATACCTGAGGGCCAATATCGCCCCCCAGGGACTCATAGTCAACCTCCTCCCCAGGATCTTCCTAGAAGACAACCAGTTCAAAGGAGACTGGTGCCAGGTCTCCTGGAAGTGTACGAAAGACTTACTTTTCTTGATCGTCAAAACAGCCAAAAGATTGGCAGACGCTCTGCTGGACAAAATCACAGCCATAGAAACAACGATGAAGACAGCCGTTAGTAAAAATTCTAAAACGGCCTTCTCAGCTAAACTCGCAGAGATTAATCAGGAGATTGCCGATAACCAGGAGTATCTCCTTAAGCAGAAATTGTCCAAACTCGAAAAAGATGTGGCAAGATTTGAGAAAGAAAAAGTTTACCCTTACCTTAAGGAAGGATACACCAATAAGAAAACTGGGTATTCCTCCGATGAGAATTCTGGCTTTGAAAGTCGAAGAGGGTCCTCAAGCAGTGACTCTAGCGCTGGCACCACCCCTAACAACAACCGCCAGCAACGGCGCCCCAACTGGAACCGGGGCTTCCATCAAGGACCCATGTTCCATGGACCCCCACAAATGCTGCCTCCATGGCAATACCCCTTCTACCCGCAAGGCCCCCCACAATTCTACCCCCAGAACCCTTTTCACGACAGAGGTTGGGGCAGAGGAAAAGGGCGCAAGCGGAGCGGCACAAGAGGGGTACAGTGGCAAGACCAGCCATCGACATCAGCCCCGATGGAAACCAGGAGTGCAGCGAGGGGGAGAAGAGCTTAGTGGTCAATCTCTCACACAGAGTTCTCTCTCCTATAGAAATGACTACTCTTGAAAAGGGCTTAGGGTTTGTTCCCACGCCCACCCCGGACAGTTTTACAGAAATATGCGAGATCAAACAATTTTTCCGCAAAGTACGCCTTAGGGCCTACTTCCAGGACCAGCCTTCCAGTGAAAAAACCGATACGGGTCTACATAACCCCTCCACCTTTACCCCCACGGACGGGATGGTCCCTCCTGAGGTATTGACCTTTGAGAAGGCTGTACTTAAGTCCTTGGAGAATAAACCATACTCCAGTAGTTACAATAATCTGAGTAAAGCTGAAAGACAAGCAGTCCTATCCCTTGGCAACGACACCGCCATCGTGATAAAACAAGCTGACAAAGGGGGAGCAACTGTCATACAAGACGCCATCGATTACGACACAGAGTGTAAGCGCCAACTAGCCAACACTACCCATTACAGACCCCTCCCAGCAGATCCAACTAACAGACTAATTACAGACATCTCCAGTCTGATTATGGAAGGCGAAGCCAATAGCTGGATCTCTAAAAAAGAGGCAGAGTTTCTCCTGACGAAGCACCCTGTGGTCCCGTATTTTTATACTCTGCCGAAAATTCACAAAGGGATTAGTCCAGTCCCAGGGAGACCCATTGTCTCTGGGATTGGCTCATTACTAGAACCCTTATCCAAGTTCTGTGATGTATTTCTTCAACCCATTGTAAAGGAAATACCTTCCTACCTACAAGATACAAGAGATGTCTTACGTCTCATTGAGTCAATTGAGGGGCGAGAGGATGTAGACCTACTTCTCACGCTTGATGTTGAAGCGCTGTATACTAACATTCCCCAAGCAGCCACACTAGAAGCCGTAGAATCCGCCCTTATGCAGCAGGAGTGGTCCTCGCCTACCCCCATATCTTTTATCATGGCTTGTGCAAGTATCGCGTTGACGGAAAATTTCTTCCAATATGGTTCACAGCTGTACCACCAGATCAGAGGTACCTCTATGGGTTCGACCTTTGCTCCCAGCATTGCCTGCATTTATATGGCGTCTTTTGAGAACCAGATCATCTACCCTGACTCTAACCCCTTCCGGCAACATCTCACACTATGGCGTCGATATATCGACGACATTCTAATACTCTGGAAGGGTGACCGAGAGAGCTGTAATCAGTTCTGCTCCTGGATTAATTTACAGAATCCCTACCTCAAATTCACTGGGACTGTGTCAGAGACAGCCTTACCCTTCCTTGACCTCACGATACGGCTGGGACCAGCCGGTCTGAGTACCACTCTGTTCCGTAAAGAGACGGACAGAAACAGCCTCCTTCTGTTTAACAGTCATCACCCCAGAGCACTACGCGAAAATCTTCCTTTTGGTCAATTCTTGAGGATACGTAGGAATTGCTCCTCAAGGGATGATTACAGACAGGAAGCTAACACCTTACAAAGTAAGCTGCTTGACAGAGGGTATCCCACCAAATTGATACGAGACTCTAGTAAGAGAGCCCTTAACAACCATAGGGAGGCCCTCCTGGAAGTACACCAGAAAGAACGCGACAATCTTATAACATGTGTCACTAGTTTCACCAGGAATTCAAATTTCATTAAGAAAACAGTGAATAAACACTGGGACATTCTCAATTCAGGGGGCACTGATTTACCCAAGCCTAGGTTTGCATTTAAACGAACAACGAACCTAAAAGACTCCCTGATACACACACGTCCTAAGAAATCACCTGTTGCTGGACAACGTACATTATGGGACCTCCCACCCGTGGTTGGACACTACCCGTGTGGGGGTTGTGCCGTCTGTCCCCAATCCAGACAGTGCAAAGAAATTACATTCACAGACTCTTTCACCTGGAAATTGACTAGACATACTAATTGTAATAGCTCTAAGTGTGTCTATCTCCTTATCTGTCCCTGTGGGAAATTCTATGCCGGGATGACCATGAGACAGGTCAAATTGAGAATAACGGAGCATAAAAGCAATATACGATGCTCCAAGACTCATACAAGACTATATGAACATTACCAACAGCACAATCACCCGGCCGACAGCATCCAATGGCTAGTGCTTGAGTCCCAACCAACCATGACTAGACAAGCTCTGTTCAGGCTTGAACAGAGATGGGTACATCGTCTCCAGCTAGACACAATAGGCCTAAATGACGCTATTCCATGGGCAAGTGTCTCAAGGTAGATATCTTCTACCCTCACACGCGTTTACCCCTACTGGAATAGCATTACAACCTAGACACACCCCACCTGTCATTTACCCTCGACTAGCGGGACAACACAACCTACAGCCTTACCCCTCACTGTTGCTGCAATCCCTGGCCAATTGGCTCCCCCTTTACTAAACACCCCCAGTACATTATTCCATGGACTGTCTGGGTTGAGTCACGCAGTCCCCTTAGTATGCAGTCATTACAGACAGTGTCCTGACACATTGTGGAGATTATGACGCTATATGCGCGATCATCCGCACCATAACAATCCCTCTGGCCAACTTTGAATACTCACATAGGCATCTCATTTTTCATATTACGCCTCCGCCTCTGGTTCAATTATACCCGACTCCCTGAGGCATGGATCTCGAAGCTAACCGCGATCGGTCCCAGTACTATTGCCACTCCCAAGATGGCCCCTCCACTCAGCCTTTCGAGTAACGAGCCCTGCCCAGTGTACCAGTCAGGGTACTGCGCATGCGCATGACGCATTATGGACGCGCCTTCACTCCCTTCAAAACGGCGGTCATCATTGGAACCCTCCACCAGCTGCTCCGCACCCTGACCAGGTGCCGTGAGCGTGAGGGGTAGGTGTTCCGCCGTTCCGGTGTCCAGTTCAAGGTAAGCGCTACCCGAGACTGCTATAGCCCCAACTTGATCATGGAGCGTGGACAATATTGGGCCGTTTTTTGCGATCACCGCATGGGCTCGTAAAGGATCCACCGGCTGATCGGGAGCCTCCCCGGAGGCCCCGCTATTCAGACTTTAACCCATGCCCCGCCTGGCCACTCCCTGGACCCGCCCCTAGCTCGCCGGGTCTCTATCTATAGAGTAACAGGGCAAGCTTTATCCTCACACAAGCCTCCCTGGGGCCCCGCTGAACGGATTCCTATACACAGTATGTTTAAACTTATTGATAACACCATGGCCCACTTGACCATGTACCCGCCCCCATCCCGCTCGCTCTATTGATGAAGGGGCTGAGGGCTGTACCCCGAGTGCCTCCCTGTCGCCTATGTCAATAGATAAGAGTGGCGTGAGTGACACGCATCCTACATTACTTGACCAGTACTGTTGCACAGGGATCCATAGTAAATGGGCACTATCCCGTCCAGCATCTTTCCCCACCTGTTCCTATTATTAATTGCTACTGGGAGCAGGTTCCACACTCCACCTGGGGCTGCGATCGCTGCTACTTAGTGTACCAACATTTACATCTCCCTGACCTGTCTGAGTTACCAGCCACCAATTTCTCACCTCCAATAGGTGTACTGAACCTTATTACGCTGGCCTCACGGGAGCATGCTGCGGGGCCTAGTCTTAATCCCCTTAGGGTAAGAACATGACTATTGCTGCATGCCTGTTGTTGTTCCCTGTTGGATGGGTTGTTATTTCGAATACTTCGGCTATATACTACAGATATTTCTTAAACACACAATAGAAATCCCCTATTGTGACAATTGAGTGGTGCATGACATAAAAGGGACGTTGCACCTATAATGTCCGGTTCAATGTGTGTTCCCTTTCACACCACCCCTTTCACTTCACACAGTATGGAGCGTGTGTCACAAAAGTCACGCTGCACGATTTGAGCATTGAGTCACTATGTTTCATTTGACTTGAGCTGTTCTTTCTGTTTTTTATAATTTTTGTTCCCCTACCTCTAGGTCGCCTAAATAGAGCAGGACCCATTGGCCCTCTTGCCCTCCGACCCAGCGAGGTTGTATTTGCTTTCTTCATTTAGATTGAGCATTGAGCCCACCTTTTTTTCTGTGTAGTACTTTATTTTTTAGGTCCTGACGAATCGCCTTTCGGCGAGAAACATGTTGACCACACTAGGGGGTAGAGTTATTGTTCTGTACACTTTTACGGTCTCTAAACTCCCCTCCCACCCCTTTTAACTAAGGAATCAGCCACGTTATTAAAGTTGCTAGTGGACTGATGACCTTTTTTATCACCTTCACTCACCATTGCACTGACTACACCTCTTTCATCCTCACCCACATCCACCATCGGCAAGGAACTAAAAGAACCCCGTCAAAAGAGTACCCTTGGGGGACTCCGTCGGACATTGCAACGCCGGTCTGACGAGGGGCAGGGAGCCGATGATGACACCGGACACCCTCGAGTAAGGGTGTGTTTCACGCTTATTACCTTGGGTGTGTGAGGCTCTCTAAGTTCCGACTAGGGAACCCTTCTTTGCAGTCACGGTATTTATAATACCAACTCCTCGCTCCACACTGTGAAACGCCCCCTGGGGAACTTTGTACTCTGCTGCTAGCCAATGTAGTTAAGGCCATGGATATGGGTAACTATTTCAGAGTGCCGTGTTTGGCGCACTGTAAAAAACCTGGTTGTTAAAAAATTCTTGAGTGAAGAAAGTCCAGTGTGCGAGTTACTGACCACCTGCCGAAGAATGTGCACACATTTCAACTATTATTTTGAGGGCCCGGAAGCATCTGAGGGGCCTGCAACATGAACGTAAACTGCCAGTGAAAGCACTCATCCAGGAGGTGGCAACACGTTGGAACTCAACCTTCTACATGCTTGAGCGTCTGTTTGAGCAGTGTGCTGTAGTCGATCAGTATTTCTTTATACAGGGTGCAGCTATGAAGGACCTGAGGATACATGTGGAACAATGGAAGCTAGTTCAAAGCCTGACAGACATGCTTCGTCCTTTTGAGGTCTTCACGCGTGCAGTCCGCAGGGAGGACTGTAATTTGGGAAAAGCTATCCCATTGTTGCGCATGCTAGAGCACCAACTGAAGGCGGTGTGTTCTACGTTTCAAAAAGATGAAAAAAAGCAAGATGCTTTTGATTTGAGAAATTATTAGAGCGCCTACTTTGCGATGAATGTCTTCAAAAGATCCACACAGAACAGCATTACATTTGTGCTACTATTCTGGATACAAGGTACAAAAAGGTACTGGCAGGCAGAGTATTCTTTCCTTTTGATGACGCAGAAGTTACAAAGTACAAACATTGGCTAGCTGTGTCAGCCAGGAGGTTTGAAAGAGAACAGCAGGAAATTGAAGGAAAAGGCAGTACATCAGCATCAGCAGGCCATCCAGAGTTAAAAGAATCCACTTCTGCATCTGTGGCTGTGGCAGAAGTGAGTGATTTTCCGTCTCAGCTGTTAAAGACACCAGCAACCGGATCATCTGCACAAGACACAACAGTAACATTGTGTATAGAAAAGGATTGGCTAACTCGGCTAGGGTTTGCTTCTCAAAAGGTCCCAGCAAAAAGTAAGCAAAGTGGAGTAACCGTGGAGAACCTTGAGTCGATGGTGCAGGACTATCTGAATGCCTCAACAGAGGTCTATGTTCATGATAACCCATTGGCGTATTGGTATGGGAAAAGAGAATTGTGGCCAGACATCACCAACCTGGCTATAAATTACTTGTCTTGCCCACTCGCAAGCGTGTCTTCTGAACATGTTTTCAGTGCTGCTGGTGGCATAGTAACTTGCAAAAGGACCCGCCTCTCGCCCAAAAATGTGGAGAGGTTAACACTGATCAAGATGAATCATCACCTCATACCACACGATTACAAAATACGAGAATACATGCAGGAAAAAGACGAGGACGAGGAGGACACCAACTTAGATGAGGGAAGTTCTTCTCTGTTAGGTGAGCTACTCCCGCCTAAATTCGCAGAGTATGAGGACGAGCTCTTCTTCCTTGACACCGAGCCCAGAAAATGAGTCAATGAATCAATAACTTTTTTTTCATCCTTATTCACTTTTATTCCTGTGTGTCTGTCTTTCTTTGTTTAGCAAAATCTATATAAAAAAAACTTTAATCACCTAATCACAAAAACAAGTCCATCAGCAGAATTGTCTTCACTTCTTTGCTTATTGATTTGAAGGTGCCGCAGTCTTCATTCCTCAGGTTCACAAGTTCACAAGAATATGCTCCTCTATCCTCCTCCTCCAGACTCCTATTTCCCTCATAGCAGATGGCTGGATTACGCCCAATGAAGAAAGACTCTGCACTTGTGGGGGTGTTCTACTTGTTTCCGCCTGGGTTGACGGGTCTGGGGCCATTGCTGGGAAGGTCTAATACCAGATAAAAGTGGTTTGGAGAAAATCGGAGCAGAAAAAGATTTTGCGCTTATGAACACTTGCCTGCCTTTGGGGTGCTGTTTGGCGGGCTTTTAGGTTGTTGTGGGTGGGTTTTGGGGTCTGGGAGCACTGCTGGCACAGTCTAATGTGGATTGCATTTGTTTTTCAGGAAATCCATGAAGGAAAAGTGGAGTTAGGGCCTAGCTGCACAGCGAGTTTGGACAAAAATTTGCGGGTGGCTGCTGGGGTCTGGGGCCATTGCTGGGAATGTCTAATACCGGATCAAAGTGGTTTGGACAAAATCGTAGGTGAAATTTTTTGGTTGTTTTTGCTGACTTGCTTGCCTGTGAGGTGCTGTTTGGGGGGGTTCCGGGTGTTCGTGGGTGGGTTTTGGAGTCTGGGAGCACTGCTAGGTATGGATACTTTTGATTGCAAGAGGTTTGAAGCAAATCCATGATGGCAAAGGGGAGTTAGGGCCTAGCTGCAGAGGGCGCGCGGAGTGATTTTGGAAATTTGCCTGAAAATTTCAAAGTCCCCATTTTTGTAGTTTTGCTTTTTGGCAGTTTGGGTGTCTTCTACTTGTTTCCGCCTGGGTTGACGGGTCTGGGGCCATTGCTGGGAAGGTCTAATACCGGATAAAAGTGGTTTGGAGAAAATCGGAGCAGAAAAAGATTTTGCGCTTTTGATCACTTGCCTGTCTTTGGGGTGCTGTTGGCGGGCTTTTAGGTTGTTGTGGGTGGGGTTTGGGGTCTGGGAGCACTGCTGGCACAGTCTAATGTGGATTGCATTTGTTTTTCAGGAAATCCATGTTGGAAAAAGGGAGTTAGGGCTTAGCTGCACAGCGCGTTTGGACAGAATTGAAAGAAGGCCGAAAATATTCTAAGTATGAGATTTTCCATTTTTCCTCTTTGCCTGTATGGGGATGTTCTGCTTTTTTGTGGGTGGGTTGGCAGGTCTTGGGGCATTGCTGGGAAGGTCTGATACCAGATAAAAGTGGTTTGGAAAATCCATGCTGAAAATGTTTTGGCACATCAACTTAGGGCTCGTTAGGGTTAGCACTAGCAGCAGGATTGCATGTGTTTCAATGTGTTCTAGATTTTTGCAACTGAGTTCTGGGGTCTTAGAGCACTCGTGGGAATGTGTAACTTTGGTTGCAAGTGGTTTGAAGAAAATCCATGGTGGGAAAGGGGGGATTTGGCCTAGTTAAAAAAAAGCGTTTGCCACTATTCTTAACTTAGGGCTTGTTAGGATTATCAGTATTGTATTGCATGTGTTTGGGTGGGGGGCTGTTTGTGGGGGGGTTTGCAAGTCTTGGAGCGATGCTGGGTATGGATACTTTTGCTTGCTTGCAAGTGGTTTGAATACAATCCACGGTGGGTAAGGGGGGATTTAGGCCTACTTTACTTTCAAAGTACGTTTTGTCACCATTTTCTACTAGGCCTCGTTTTTTGAGATCTGATTCGGGGTCTTCTACATTTTTGTGACTGGGTTTAGTAAGGGTCTGGGAGCACTGCTGTAAAGGTCTAATTTTGTTCTAAAACACAGTTTACAGTACACCTAGCTTGAGGGGAAAGATCCGCTAAAATAATTCGCCCATACTTATTTATCCTTCAAAAGAAGACTCAGACAGAGTACGCACTTTCAAAAATATTGTAATGTCTATTAGGAAACTCAAAGTGTTATATTTTGCACTACCATACCTTATATTTATTTGTCAGTGGTGTTCTAATATCACTTCCTGTTTTTCCATCAATAATTACAGGCCGGGTTTCAGCCTGTGCAATGGGAAAAGGATGAAGTCAGGCTTCACATTAGCGAGCCGCAATTCAGCATCCGCCAGGCAGGCAGTGGACAGGGTGTCTTCTGGTCACCAACATTGATGGACGGAGCGTCAGATGGAATGGAAGAGTTCCGCTAATAAGAGGAATGGTTGGATGCATCTTACAACTTCCCAAATTCAACAGGACAACTACAACAACATTCAGATACAGTATCCGTTCTTTTCTAATTATCTTTTAAGTAATGTTATTGCTGTGAACTTCTATGAGTGTGACTCTGCATTTCTTTGATCTCTGCTTCTAAATTCATCCCTACAGCCATTGTATATGTTTTACTTCTGCTATTTTTCAAACCTAATTTAATGTATGAAGTGTTTCTCTGAGTGCAGAGATAGGCAAGTGAAAACGCATAATTATTACTGCAGCCCTGTACTGTCACATTCTTTCATTCACGGTTGTCGAAAGTACTACTTGCTTTTCAGTAACCATGCATGCAGTAGTGCATGTACTTCCTTTAAGTCACTTAAAAGATTTATGGTTAGCTTTGTACCCAAAGATTTGTTTATCTTCAATTATTGTTTGTCCATGCTGTGCTTTTTTTTTCTTCTCTCAACAAAACTTTCCCAAAAACCCCCATTCCCATCCATTTTCCAAACCCTAACCCTCTTCCCCCGGGCTGTGTGGTTTTAATTGATGTGTGACTAAATGACAGCAATAATTCCACACACTTGCTGGGGAGGATAAGGTCATAGCAACAGGCTGGTGAAGGAATCCGAGGATATAATCTTACTCAGCTTGACACTGAGTCACTATTGGTAAATGAAAGCAGATTTTCATGTGCACCATCAACTTGATTGATCATCAAGAACATCCTCCTCCTAGATGTGGCAAATGATTACGCTGCTGTGTCCTTCACCTTCAGTACTATTTCTTGTAGTAGTAGTCAATGTCAAAGAAATTCAACGCAAGTGCTAGTTATACTTTCAATACTTTACCATTTGTTAGGCTACATTGTGGCACTGTTCTAGTGTACTGTCACCTGCTATATTCTCTATCATACCGTTCCAATGCTACGGTAAGGACAAACAAGGTTTCATTTTCTTTTTTTTCAGATGCTGCAACTGCCACTGTGTAACACCACAAGTACCTCCGCAATGATGACATTTCATCCGCCCAGGATTGCCAACCTTAATCGCCATTTCCCGTGCAGCCAGCCCTGTGCCTAGCCCTATTTCCAAACACAAATTACAGGTAAGATAAGCGTTTGGGGGGAGGTAGTATGATGGAGTATTAGGAGAGACGAGAGACTGACAGTCCTAGGACTATTGAATTCCTTTACTCTGTGACAGGCACTTAGTTTAGAAAACATTTGGGCAATTACTAGTACATACACAACTTGAATCAAGATGCAACTTAAGTTTCAGGAAAACAAACTTACTGTTAAACCCCCACCCACCAGCCTCAAAAGCAGTAAAAAACACGTATGCTAAGATAAAGTTTAAAGTATATTTATATATCCCTAACATAAATAATCTCCCGCAAGACCCAACCCACCCCCCCTCCCGAACCCCAACGAATGTCTGTGAAAACTAAGTCCAAAAAAGTAGAAAACCCAACTCCTAATTCCCACCCCCAGAAGTCTTTAAAAAAGGGGCAAGGGACAGTCTCCTCCTAATGCTGGCTCCTGTTGACTTTTCGGCCCAGGTCGGCATGCTCCTTGGGGAGGGTCTCGAGCAGGGTTTTGGTGTTGAGGAGCTCCTGCTCGAGGTAGGACACCCTGAGGGTAAGGCGGGGAATCCTTTTTTTGTAACTGCTGAGGGGGGCAGCTGATTTCTTTGCTGCTCGGGGGTGGCGGGTGGCTGCGGTACCCCGGCTCCATACCGCTGGAGACCTGCTGCGCTGACTGAATGACCCAGGGAGCGTGGAGGAGGATGCAGGTGTCGCCGTGGATGTTGTCGACGTACTCTGCGTGTTCTCCTCCTCCTGGGCCACCAGCCACCGATATTCGGCGACAGTGGCCTCCAGCCTCCGTTGCCGGGTCCTTTTAGCCAGCTCCTTCCGTGTTGGTTTGGAAGGAGCATCTATATGAAGAAAGAAAGACATAGTCTGTAACCAATGCTCTTTAGGATTAACAAAAAATGATTCAGCAGAAAGTTGTGTCACAGTAGAACTAGCAACTTGCAAGTGCAGTACATAACTATTGTGGCCAGTATCTATCTAACCTCCCACTTCTTCACCCTTGCTCTAACATTAGTGGGAGTTTAAGGAATCAATTCTACGAGCACTATGGACTCACTCCATTAGAGTCGACTATGACAGTACACCTGTCTTATTCTTCTTCTTCTCTCTTGTTTAGCAAAATTGGTATGTTAACTTCTGCAAGCTGGTATAATGCCAGCGCAGTCAACTTGCACCCGAGGAAAACAGACGCCCACCATGATGAGTGAGACAGACTTGCGTTACTGTACCAGTCCAGTACATGCAGGTGGTAATGCTCTTACTTTTCTATTACGGGTGGCACTGAGAATACTCTGTTACAAGGGCTACTGCTTAATTAATCTAACTTTCACCCTACAGTGCCAATGAATACTAGAAAAAAAAATGAAGATACATAATCTGATTATCTATCACTGCACATGGTATGTATTTGATTACATATGGGATGACTTTAGGTGCTTTGCTTTTTATTGAGTGAACAGTGATACATCCACACATGAATGACCGAGTTCTACTAAACTTATTAACAGATGTAGTGAGTGGCCATCGTAATAGCCGGATATATGCTGTGCTTGCAATACAAACTACTGCTACTATTCATGGTAGTATTCGGACAAAATTACAATTTCTTTTCCTTGCCTTTCCTACACTGGAACGGACGTGCGGGTGCGGTGTTACATGCTCTTCAAAGTAACACTTAGTTCATCCAGTGACCGACGATACACATATGGTATCTAAGAGTGAGATAGTACCATGATCCAGGCATCCATCCATTCAAACTATATGTCAATCATTCTTCTTCATGTCTCTCATCTGGACAAACCTTACGTTTTCTCACGGGAAAACAACCTTTTCATTTTATTTGGGAAACCGCAAGCCATACATCCGTGCTTGACTTGCATTTGAATTTTAACCAAAGCATATATTGCGCACACATACAGTTTCTGTTTCACCCACCCAGGCTGTTCTCCTTCCACCCATCCTTGCTTCATGCTTCACCCAGCCATGCATCATATTCCTTCTCAGCCACCTCGGGCACCAATCAAACACGTATCATTCTTCTTTGTCAGTCATAATTACTTTTAACTTGCTCGTCCTTCCACACTTACTTACACCCTTCTTTCACTTTTCGTTCATCCCATCCATCAAGTTCATCTCAGATCTGATTTGGATTCTCGAAAAAAAAAAGTCACCACTGAGTTGAAGTAAATTTAGAGGAGGCTACTACCTGGTTGATAAAAACTTTGTTCTAAATTTGAAAGTCTGCTTAACAGTATAGTAACTTACCTGTAGAACATATATACTACACCCGTGCATAGAGCACACTCTGCAGTATGCAATCTCAATAAGTAAGGAATATAAGAGCCTACCACTGGCGGCCACTACCATGGTAACCCGCACAGCAGTTAAATCTTGCACTTGCACCGCCTCCTCCCCAGAACTGCCCTTCTCCACCTCCGCGCTGGGCCCGGCACCAGATGTTCCACCTACAAAGTACATTTAAGAATGTTAGATCTCACAGACATACACCACTCACTAGTATTTTGTCTAGGAATAAAGAAATGTGAATACAGAAACAAATCTAATAATTTGTGACTGTCTACTCTAAAGTAAAAATGTCCCTTTTTCCAGGGAAGGGTGTTGTCTTGCTGCACTTTTTGGCACAACTGATGAATGCTTGCTTTTTAGCATGCACCATTTTTCTCATAACAGACAGAAGCTTCACTTCTAAGAACAAATCATCATCACTAGGACGGCGTGACCAACGATTCAGCACCAAAAAGAAAAATTAAAGTTCAAACCAGGTGAGGGCTCGGCTCGCCCACAATAAATGTGTGAAATAATAAATCACTAAGCACTTTTCCATTTTTAATCAACCGTTTATGTTTTATGACAAGCTTGATTTTAATAAATGTTTTCACTTTTAATAAAGCTTTAAAACTTAAATAGACTCTGTGGTTTTTGGTCAAGAGTGAATGAGCAAAAGGTTTTGCAATTTGCAAGCATAAGTCCGTGCTTCTGACACTTCTGGACTCTGACTCCGTACTCTTGTCCTGCGTTGGATAATCATCATTGGGGACCAATCATCGATGAATTCGGGAGCTAAATGACTCTGCGACACTATCTAGTCAGTAAGCAGCAGCCTCCTCCTCTGTCCTCTCGCCCCTAGGGGGAGCTGATGTACAATATGAAAGAAAGAAATACCCGAAAACATGGATGATTGTTGTCAATCAAACGAAACATTTCAAAAGAACAATAACAAAATATTTTGGTGAATTAGAAAATACGGGAAATATTATTGACCTATCTCATGTGGTCTACTACGATATTAGTATTGCTTGATTAGCGGGCCGTCGACTTTAAAAGTTATGTAACTCACTAAACAAGCTACTAAAAAGGTTCGCCTAGTACTGGCAGGCAGCAGTCCGCAGCACGTGAAGTGACAGACAAACTCCATCGTGATTGCACATCAGTGACAACACTAAAACATTTCATACTACATTAACCTGTCATTAAAATACTCAAACTATCAATCCACCACCACTATTTCTTCTTATTGCCAGGTGTACAAAGGAAGGACTGGACTTGAGTCTGTAGGGGCAGATTTACAAGCCCCTTGCGGCTCTTTTGCTCCGTTTTGCGTGACTTTTGTGACGCAGCGGCAGAACAAAAGAGGCGCCATGATGCGGCGTATATTAACAACGTGACGCATATGGGAGATGCTTCACGTTGTAAAGCCCTGCGCCATCAGGGGGCGTTCCAGCGCAAGGGAGGGCGTTCCTGCGCAGGAACGCATCCTAAAAGTGGCTGAGGGAAATCTGCAAGATTTCAATCAGTGACTTTTAGGACAATGATGCGTAACTCAAACTCTGCGCCTGCTTGAAGCAGACATACGGCTTGACGCAGCATTGGGGAGATAGGGCACCCCAGAGAATTGCTGGAGCTGCGCCATCGTTGCAATGCAACTTCAGCAATGCGCCGCCTTTTTAGGCACAGATGCGTAACGCTTCAGTGATGTTTTGGGCCAATGGTGCGCCGCATTGTAAATACAGCGCACCATGGGTGGTGGTGGCGTGGCACAATTGCTACTTTGCAGGGTTGCGCCGGTAATTGCAAATCTGCCTCTTAGTGTCTAGCATTACGCAGTTCTGTAAACTACACTCATACATAATTTCTCAGGCCAATGAAATGAACACAAAATCGAAAACAAATAAGCATAGTAGCAACGCTACTGAGAAGGAGAGCAGTGCACCTGAAATGCACAGAAGATTTTGAAATATAATTTACCTACAATGTAATCAGCAGCATTATTGCTCTTGGTAAAAAACAAAAATTTGCAATATAATAATAACAAACAGAGCAGGAGAAAACAGCAGATTAGTGATGAAATAGCTACTACTACTCACCAAGCCCTGGGATCTCGATGCCGAGCATGTCGAGCAAGTCGCGTTCTGGGTCCAGGCGATCCGTTTAACGGTGGGTGGCCTGGTTGTAGGTGCGCCGGACCCGAGAGTGTTGATACAGGTCCCGGCACACCTTCTCCCACCGCTCCCGGCGCTCCCGGAACCCGTAGCCGCTAGCGATCTTGCCGCCTGCCATGATGGTCCTGGGGAGGCGGCGCTGGACATAAAACACTAGTGTGACCACTTCCTCCGCGGTAAAGATCTTCCGGGCTGTGACTTGTTCCCCCCTCAAACGCCCGCACAGGAGCCGGGCACGGGGTGCTGGACCCTTCCCCTTCTCAGGTTGCTTCCCGGCTCCCTTTACCATGGTCTGGGCAGAAAGGAAGGTAAATAGAATAGAGAAGAAGAAAAGAAAAGAGTTTAAAAAAGTAGTTTAAAATTAACCAAAAGTAGCAGAAAACACAAAAAATATAGAGCTGGAAAAATAGAGGGATAGATAATAAGTAAAATAGATAAAAAAAACTTCAAACAAGCAAAGGATGGCAGAGATTGACAGAGGATACAGAAAGCATGCCCAGAACCATAGCAATGAATGAAAAACAAGATGGCTGCGCCCGTTCACGACCGCGTGGGTAAGTTCGCGTGAGATTTCCCTAGCGATCACATGCAAACTTGTACTAGCGAGCCGCACACTTTGCGAGATTACACATAGCGCCCGCAAACGGAAATACGTCACGCAAACAAGATGGCTGCGTCCATGTACGACCGCGAGGGTAACTTCACCTCGTTCCGCTACCAGCGGCTCGCTAAAACGCACAAAACCACATGAACTAACACGCCGCAAAGAAGCGAATCGCATATTCGCACAAATTTGCGGCTTACGAATTTGATCTCGCACAAATTCGCGACCCGCGAAATAGCAGAAAAAGATTTTTGCAAAACTGAACGCACTCAGCAGGTGCAAAAGTTCAAGCTCATCATTAGTAACCATTCCCTGTAGTGCTTCCTGAGGGCCCCCTCCAGAGTTCAGTTGACTACTTGCAACTATTCTATGACCCTGCTCTGACCCTCACAGCAGGCTCAGAGAATAGCTACAAGTAGGCCACAAAGGTCCTGTGACAAAAAATTGCACTGAAACAGAAAGCAATTACAGCTAAGGAAGCAGGTGCCAGCTCAAATTCAGTGACACATTAATCAGCCCCAAATTAATTGTGTCTGTTGAGGTAGGGCAGGTGTGCTTTTCCCCCCATAATCCACAGTGGTGAACAAGAGGGTGGCAGTGATGAACCAGAGGGTGGCATGGGTCAACTAGAGGGTGGCAGTGGTGAAACAGAGGGTGCTGTGATGAACCAGATGTAGAAACAACATAGTCGCGACCGTTGGGACCCGACAAGTAAGTTTGCGTTTGCGAACTGGTACAAAACCCTTGCGAACTGGCAGAAACCTTTGCGAACACAAAAAAAAGAAAAAATCCGCAAATTCGGGAGAGTTCGTGGATTTTGCGGATTGCGAATTCGTAAATACGCAAATTCGCGAACCGCAAAATTTGCCCATGCTTAGATTCTACCAGGCACTTGTGTAATCAAATCATCTGGCTTAGCACCACCCACTTGTGTTGCATCCGCGGCACTAAAAGCGGCCCAATTACCACCTAAAGCTTGGTTGTGGTCCTCTCTATGAATCCGAACCCACAACGCTTGTGGAACTACATTCCCCATCAGCATATCAATATCGGCCAAATTCATAATACACACATCAACAGTCTGGGACAGCTCTTTATAATATCCAGCAGGATTTTTACGAGGGTCCGGTAGAGGCTGTTTAAGTGCCAAAACTTCAGATCATTTCCAAGGAACGTATACCCATATACGCTGGAAATGAGCAGGGACACGCGGAATATTGCCTGACTGTGGGACCTCTTCTCTCCATACTGGAGGAACTTCCCTCATAGGATCATTTTTCATTTTCTGTCTAACTGCAGGATCAGGTTCAAGAATAGTCTGTGAAGAATATAAAGACCTGAAAGTAACAAGTGTCTTTACAGCGTCCTCAACTTCAGAACCCACAAAAAGTCCTTTATCAAACTTATCCTGTATATCTAACAGACATTGAGGAGTTAAATCCAACTCCATATCCTCCCATCCTTTGACAAGAGCGTCACACGTGATATTAAAAACATATCTCTGCGTGGGCGCATTCCACTGGAGAAAGGTATTCAAAATATAAGGTACACTATACAGTGGACCACTCATCATCCATTTGTGAGCAAGAGAGTCAAATGCAACTCGTTCAGCAGAATCTGGAATTTGACTACGGGATTGCCTTTGAGAAAAAACTGGAGTCCTATTAAAAGACCCAAAAAGGGGGGAGAAAAGACCGAAAACAGTGTCAACCAACCGATTACGAGTCGGGGAAGAAACAGACAGTAAAACTGGAGACGTGGTATTAAGCAAAGGAAGAGAATGACCAGCCATCACGAGAGAACCTGAAGATGAAGGAGACTGAGGTACAGAAGTTGGCGGCAAAGGAGGTGCAGGTGGCAATGCAGGGAGAGACAATTGCGGAGGAACCTGAGCACCTAGCTGAGCAACAGGTTGCTGGACATGCGGCAACAATACAGGCGCATTAGCTCCTGGCACATAACGTGGAGGCAATCTTAACAAATAGGACATTAAAGGATCTTCGTCAAGATCCTTACTCTGTGGAGAAGTAGGCAACACAGGGTAGCATCTATCAATTGCCATACGATGTTATCTGTCTAAGACTGCAATCGCTTGATCAGTCTCGTTATCCTTAAACTGCTGGGCAGCCTGTATTATCATCATATCTTTTGTTTTTCTATCTCTTTTTGCCTGCTTAATTTCTCTCTGTTTGGCTTCTTTGCGCCAAAGGCGGAAAGAGTCAAACATTGCCGGCCGGGCTTTCCTCTTAAACAAAATTGCTTACAAATTATCTAATATATCAGGCTCGAAGCTACCATTTTGTGGCCACCGTAAAATACCATCTTTCTTCGTGTATCGGATCCATGCCTCATTAAAGGCAATGGGGCCAACACCATGTTTAGAATGGAGCTCATAAGTGGGAGTTCCAACCGGAGGAATCGGACATGAGTCCTCGAGCCGGGAATCCCTTTTACAAACAAAACAACAAAGCTTCCTAAATCTGCTAAAACCAGGCATCTTAAGTTCACTGGTCCGTTTACCAACTTCAAGGAGTGAAAGCAAAGACCACAGTACAAATGTACTCACCCCTTGGATTCGGCCATTGCAATGGTCGAATAACAAAATTCAAAAATAAAACAAAGAAGTGGGCGCTACCCACAAATACTTAACTAAATGGCATCTCACGCCAACAGAGGTCCGTCTAACGTCTCGCGATACCAATCATCACCAGAGTGTCCAAGGCAAGGCGGCAGTCAGGGCAGCAGTCATCAGCAGCCGTCGGAAAGGAGTAGCCACGTTGCAAAAGACCTTCAGTCCACTTCGACATACAGGGGTCGCTTAACATGGCTCGCGAATCCTCCAGAATTTTCTTGCGGGGCTTCTCACGACCCTCGGGCTGAACCGCTACCATTGAAGCCGCCCCACGTTGGGCGCCAGTTGGAGAACCGGGCTTTATGGGCCTGGCGGCACAGGGCATGCCTTAAATCCCCGAGTTTACCTGCCTTGTCGAACAGAGACACGAGACACTCCGTTGCGCGTGAAAAACCAGGTTTATTAGCTGCAGCCAAGCACAGTTATCCCAGAAGTTACACGCAAGGTGGGTTCTGAGGAGACTGTCACTTCAATCCGTGGCGCACAGTCTTTTATAGGAAACACATTTACAGAGTTTACTCCTTACACATACAAAACAAACCAATAAGAAAAGTTAGAAAACAAGCTATCAGGTGTCTCAAATATGCCCCTCTCTCAGACCCCGAGTGTTACCCCTCCCAACAAATCAACCCAGACATGGATTAACAAACTCGGTCAGACCCTGACATCGGTTTCGTAAACGAGGGCAAAAGAGTTACTCTTTAACTTAAAAGACACGCAGCAGCTGGGAAAAGCAAAAACACTCCGTCCGCCGTGCTGCCTGAGTGAGGGCAACACAAAATGGCGACGAGACACAAAATGGCGGCTGAATACAGGACGAGGTCAGAAATCGAAGAAACTCACGATGCAGTCAGAAACAGCTCTGACCGTTGGTTGGAGCATTTCCTACTATATCCTAATATGCTGGTCGGATTCCTTTCCGACAGCCTCGTTACGATGGAGGTGATCAGAAAAGAATTTGAATGGTCATTCTGAGTGGCTTCTAACGATCCCGTCCACCAGTCGGACTGTGGTCAGTAATCCCAACGGCGGCTCTTTACGCCCCTGGGATTACAATGTCAGGTTTCCACAGCCTTTCCGTGCCTTCCTCCCTGACACAGAAAGGCTTACGGAACTCGAATTTGGGGGGCCCATGCAGCACCCCCTTGGGTGCATGGTCTCCAGTTGAAGGTCAAGGGGACACTTAAGCCCCTCCTGTTGATCTCCTCACCCCGTGGAAGGCGCCTCAAGGTGAACTGCGCCTAATATTTTACAATGGGAGTATGCATTCCGCCCGGAATACATGCTCCCTTTGTAAAGTATAGGAATGCTACCGAACAATGTTTGGTTGCATCCTAATTAATTGGTCGGGACCGCCGACCGGTTGTTGGTCGGTCCCATGACCAAGACGATGACGGGCGGAGTTACCTCTGCCCAACATCATAATAGGGCCCATAATGTAAAGCCAGGCAATGTTCAATACATTCAGTTCAAAATCAGTAAACCTGAAACCCAGGTTCATAGAGTTTGTTAAAGAATATGAAGAAGAATCAAACTTTGCAAGTACTAGGAAAATGTTTTGCACATGATAGCTCTAGTAAAAAACTTGGTTCATGCTGAAAATGAACAGGCGCAGCCGGTTGAGGTACGAGTGGTGGGATGGGTCAAGGGTGGGGCAGGGGAAGTCGACAGACAGCGGAATGGAGAAAATAAAATTAAAAAATAATAAAAAGCACTTGCGCTTGCTGCATCACTGACAGTCCCTATGTGTCAGTTCTTTATACTGAAGCTCTCCGCATTGTAAGGTTCGGCAGATTACTCCATGATAAGCACTAGAAGCTCGTCTATATATGAGCATCAGCTGTTGGATGATCCTACTCCATTTGGAGGGTGGTGGCAAGAAATGTTTCACAATGTGTTGGTGAACTTTCTAGTCAGAAAAACATTCTTTTGCGCTTGCTCAAAGGCTCTGTACGTACTCTTCTTGCACATTTAAGCAGTTATAGCCTCACTCTTGCACAGGTTTTGTCAGTTTTAAAAAACCCATGGGCATATTAGCAAGAATCTCGTTAAAATTATCGCAGTTTTAGCAGCAGGAAACTGCCGCTAAAACGGCAATAATGGGCTTGCTAATATGCGTTATAGATTTCCAATAGAAGCCCAGGTTAGATGTACTGCACATCTAACCTGGGCTTCTATTAGAATTCTACAACGCATATTAGCAAGCCCATTATCGCCGTTCTAGCAACATTTTCCTGCCACTTAAACGGCGATAGTTTTAACGAGCTTCTTGCTCATATGCCCCCCAATATCTTGGTGCAAGCTATACTTGCATGTGAGTGTTGTCTAAAGTTGGATGGCAGGCAAAATAGAAACAAAGTTGACATGCATATATATAATTTAAACATAGAGAGTGCATTGTGATTTAATTTGCATGCAGTTACTATTAATTTCATCTCAAGGTACGATCTGTATTTCATCTGACCGAGTAAACTGTTTTTAAAACATGCCTCAGAAGTGCAATCGTTGTTAACAGTAAAGCTCTCCCATGGAGAACATCTGCTCTCCACGCTGCTGTGAATGCCTGCCTGTTTCGATTTTAGTCTGTTATAAAAAATGCCACACAGAGATAAAATATCGTTCATTTCAGATTCAGTACATGAAAGAATAATATAAAATATAGATCTCTAGACTAATATTATGGAACACCAATGTACTCTATAGAAAACATAAATGTAATTTATAGTGCAAATTATGTATCAAAAGTTTAGTATTTAATGTTACAATTTCTGCAGTTTATAAATATACGGAAAAATTGTACTGATAAACAAGGAGATAGATTCTTAAAGCTTTATGTATTTATCTTAAAAGATGTTAAAAGCGCATTCATCTTACAAACCTGCAGAACCCCAGTAACAGAAAATAATAGAACTGCAAAAGCCTACTGTACGCCATTTATAGTCACCTAAAATATATAATGGCAGTCTCCGTTGTCTTTAATTCTGTAGTAAAAATCTTCATCATAATCTTTGAACTTTCCAGGTCACCCCCAAACACACTGGGGCATATTACCAACAGCTAGCGATAATTATCGCTATGTTGGTTCAGCAGCGATATTTTTATCGCCGAGCTGTCGCGATTTTTATCGCTTAGGAACCTTGCTAATATCAAGGCCGAAATGCATGAATATCGCTGAAAAGTCAGCGATATTCATGCATTACCGAGCTAATGCTCTTAGCCATGTTATCCACCTACCATTGGATAACATGGCTAAGAACTGCTCAGGGGCAGGTGTTAGCTTTTGGAGATATTCACGCTTAGCGCGAATATCTCCAAAAGTTGGTAATAGGAGATAGCGATGTTAGCGATTGTTTCCAGTCGCTAACATCTTGGCACGTCCACTTTGCATGTCATTAGTGATAAATATCACTGACATGCAAAGCGGGCCCAAGATGGTCGCTATCTCCTACTAGCTGTCGCTAACTGATGTTAGCGACAGCTAGGTAATAGGGAGATAATTTTATCTCTGCTTTCTAGGCTTTTAAAGCCAAAAAAGCGGAGATAAACCCCCTTGATAATATGCCCCACTGTTCCCAGCCCCTCTCTCTTCTTTCATTGAATACCGTAGCATCTTGACAATAGGGCTACACATCACCCTCTTCACATTCTACACCCTCACCATCAAGAACTAAACCAGATCAGGATATCCATTTTAACGAGATTCATTTTGATGTGAACCTTCTTCTTTAGCCTTCTCTTTTATGTTCCCTCCTTTTAGACCATTCTTTCTCAGTCTCTTGTAAGCATGGGCGGAAAATCCGTTCCGCTCGCGGATTTTGCGGATTTTCGGTAAATTCGTAATCCGCGAGATTCGCAAATTTACCGCAAAATCCGTAAATCCGCACGCAGCGGATTTTATTTTTCTTGGTGATATAATTTTGCGGCGTGCGGCGTTCACTTACCGTCATTCAGCGTTTGCCGAGTTGTTTTTCTCGATATTTTGCGAGTGCTGTGCCATTTTGGATCTTGCTGCGGGATCCCGCGGTAGTTTGGCGACCGTGATTACGTAATCGCGACTTGCCACCTTGCACAGCACGCATCGCGAGAGTTCGCAATTGCGAACACGTAGATGCGGCGAGCAGCAACAATCTCGCACTCGCGAAAGTAAAAAAATTGAAATTCTGCACAAGAAATGCACCAGCAAGCAGCATAAAACTTCTGAAAATGATGATTTTTATCAGAATATCTCCTCAGGTTGACATTTGCCTGCACTTTTTTTTGCAAGGAGTCCATTTTTGGGGGGGGGGTGGGAGGAAGGAAGTGCCCCACAGTCTCCAACTTCCTTTTCCTGTTCAGGCTCCTCCCAGTGCTTTCTTCATGTGCTGGTCACTGTCATTCAGATTCTTCACCTGGAAGGATTACTTTTTGTGGATGCTGCTGGATATTTGGATTGGAGGCCTTTTTGACTTTCTTTGGATCACTTTTGGATTAGAAATTTCACAAGTAAGTTTGTTTGGAGCATTACAGTTGCTGCAACTACAATTTTGGAATTTTTGATTTTTGGGCTGTTGTTGGGGCCTTTTGCCCAGGGGTACTCAGTGGTGGGTGGACAGAGTCTTTCTGTGGGGTCTCTTTAATAAAAACATCATGGAGGGCCTGGATGGCTTGGGATTGTGCTGATTTTTCTGTGATTTTTGTTTTTTTGGGCTGTTGTTGTGGCCTTTTCACCAGGGGCAGTGAGTGGTGCATGGGCCTAGTCTTTCTGTGGGGTGTCTTGAATTTAAACATCATGGAGGGCCTGGATGGCATGGGATTGTGATGATATTTCTGTGTTTTTCGATTTTTTGGGGTGTTCATGGGGACAGGCCATGTGGGTGGGGGCCATTTTGAGTGCTGCTACAGGCAAGCCCTGGCCATGTGCTGGGAGGCATGGGGCCATTTTGAATGCAGACAGTGTTCTTAGGTCTGCAACCATTTTGCCTAGCTTTCAACCTTTACAGCCAGGGGTAGTGAGTGTTGCATGGGCCTAGTCTTTCTGTGGGGTGTCTTGAATTTAAACATCATGGAGGACCTGGATGGCTTGGGATTGTGCTGATTTTTCTGTGATTTTCGTTTTTTTGGGCTGTTGTTGTGGCCTTTTCACCAGGGGTAGTGAGTGGTGCATGGGCCTAGTCTTTCTGTGGGGTGTCTTGAATTTAAACATCATGGAGGGCATGGATGGCATGGGATTGTGCTGATTTGTCTGTGTTTTTCGATTTTTTGGGGTATTAATGGGGACCGGCCATTTGGGTGGAGGCCATTTTGAGTGCTGCTACAGGCAGGCCCTGGCCCTGTGCTGGGAGGCAGGGGGCAATTTTGAATGCAGGCAGTGTTCTTAGGTCTGCAACCATTTTGCCTAGCTTTCAACCTTTATGCCGAGGGGTAGTGAGTGGTGCATGGGCCTAGTCTTTCTGAGGGTGTCTTGAATTTAAACATCATGGAGGGCTTGGGATTGTGCTGATTGTCTGCGATTTTAATTTTTTTGGGCTGTTGTTGTGGACTTTTCACCAGGGGTAGTGAGTGGTGCATGGGCCTAGACTTTCTGTGGGGTGTCTTGAATTTAAACATCATGGAGGGAATGGGATTGTGCTGATTGTTCTGTGTTTTTTGATTTTTTGGGGTGTTCATGGGGACAGGCCATGTGGGTGGGGGCCATTTTGAGTGCTGCTACAGGCAGGGCCTGGCCATGTGCTGGGAGGCAGGGGGCCATTTTGAATGCAGTCAGTGTTCTTAGGTCTGCAACCATTTTGCCTAGCTTTCAACCTTTATGCCCAGGGGTAGTGAGTGGTGCATGGGCCTAGTCTTTCTGTGGGGTGTCTTGAATTTAAACATCATGGAGGGCTTGGGATTGTGCTGATTTTTCTGTGATTTTCGTTTTTTTGGGCAATTGTTGTGGCCTTTTCACCAGGGGTAGTGAGTGGTGCATGGGCCTAGTCTTTCTGTGGGGTGTCTTGAATTTAAACATCATGGAGGGCATGGATGGCATGGGATTGTGCTGATTTTTCTGTGTTTTTCGATTTTTTGGGCTGTTCATGGGGACAGGCCATGTGGGTGGGGGCCATTTTGAGTGCTGCTACAGGCAGGCCGCCCTGGCCATGTGCTGGGAGGCAGGGGGCCATTTTCGATGCAGGCAGTGTTCTTAGGTCTGCAACCATTTTGCCTAGCTTTCAACCTTTATGCCTAGGGGTAGTGAGTGGTGCATGGGCCTAGTCTTTCCGAGGGGTGTCTTGAATTTAAACATCATGGAGGGCTTGGGATTGTGCTGATTTTTCTGTGATTTTCTTTTTTTGGGCTGTTGTTGAGGCCTTTTCACCAGGGGTAGTGAGTGGTGCATGGGCCTAGTCTTTCTGTGGGGTGTCTTGAATTTAAACATCATGGATGGCATGGGATTGTGCTGATTTTTCTGTGTTTTTTGATTTTTTGGGGTGTTGATGGCTACAGGCCATGTGGGTGGGGGACCATTTTGAGTGCTGCTACAGGCAGGCCCTGGCCATGTGCTGGGAGGCAGGGGGCCATTTTGAATGCAGGCAGTGTTCTTAGGTCTGCAACCATTTTGCCTAGCTTTAAACCTTTATGTCCAGGGGTAGTGAGTGGTGCATGGGCCTAGTCTTTCTGGTGGGTGTCTTGAATTTAAACATCATGGAGGGCATGGATGGCATGGGATTGTGCTGATTTTTCTGTGTTTTTCGATTTTTTGGGGGGAACCGCCGACCGGTTGTTGGTCGGTCCCATGACCAAGACGATGACGGGCGGAGTTACCTCTGCCCAACATCATAATAGGGCCCATAATGTAAAGCCAGGCAATGTTCAATACATTCAGTTCAAAATCAGTAAACCTGAAACCCAGGTTCATAGAGTTTGTTAAAGAATATGAAGAAGAATCAAACTTTGCAAGTACTAGGAAAATGTTTTGCACATGATAGCTCTAGTAAAAAACTTGGTTCATGCTGAAAATGAACAGGCGCAGCCGGTTGAGGTACGAGTGGTGGGATGGGTCAAGGGTGGGGCAGGGGAAGTCGACAGACAGCGGAATGGAGAAAATAAAATTAAAAAATAATAAAAAGCACTTGCGCTTGCTGCATCACTGACAGTCCCTATGTGTCAGTTCTTTATACTGAAGCTCTCCGCATTGTAAGGTTCGGCAGATTACTCCATGATAAGCACTAGAAGCTCGTCTATATATGAGCATCAGCTGTTGGATGATCCTACTCCATTTGGAGGGTGGTGGCAAGAAATGTTTCACAATGTGTTGGTGAACTTTCTAGTCAGAAAAACATTCTTTTGCGCTTGCTCAAAGGCTCTGTACGTACTCTTCTTGCACATTTAAGCAGTTATAGCCTCACTCTTGCACAGGTTTTGTCAGTTTTAAAAAACCCATGGGCATATTAGCAAGAATCTCGTTAAAATTATCGCAGTTTTAGCAGCAGGAAACTGCCGCTAAAACGGCAATAATGGGCTTGCTAATATGCGTTATAGATTTCCAATAGAAGCCCAGGTTAGATGTACTGCACATCTAACCTGGGCTTCTATTAGAATTCTACAACGCATATTAGCAAGCCCATTATCGCCGTTCTAGCAACATTTTCCTGCCACTTAAACGGCGATAGTTTTAACGAGCTTCTTGCTCATATGCCCCCCAATATCTTGGTGCAAGCTATACTTGCATGTGAGTGTTGTCTAAAGTTGGATGGCAGGCAAAATAGAAACAAAGTTGACATGCATATATATAATTTAAACATAGAGAGTGCATTGTGATTTAATTTGCATGCAGTTACTATTAATTTCATCTCAAGGTACGATCTGTATTTCATCTGACCGAGTAAACTGTTTTTAAAACATGCCTCAGAAGTGCAATCGTTGTTAACAGTAAAGCTCTCCCATGGAGAACATCTGCTCTCCACGCTGCTGTGAATGCCTGCCTGTTTCGATTTTAGTCTGTTATAAAAAATGCCACACAGAGATAAAATATCGTTCATTTCAGATTCAGTACATGAAAGAATAATATAAAATATAGATCTCTAGACTAATATTATGGAACACCAATGTACTCTATAGAAAACATAAATGTAATTTATAGTGCAAATTATGTATCAAAAGTTTAGTATTTAATGTTACAATTTCTGCAGTTTATAAATATACGGAAAAATTGTACTGATAAACAAGGAGATAGATTCTTAAAGCTTTATGTATTTATCTTAAAAGATGTTAAAAGCGCATTCATCTTACAAACCTGCAGAACCCCAGTAACAGAAAATAATAGAACTGCAAAAGCCTACTGTACGCCATTTATAGTCACCTAAAATATATAATGGCAGTCTCCGTTGTCTTTAATTCTGTAGTAAAAATCTTCATCATAATCTTTGAACTTTCCAGGTCACCCCCAAACACACTGGGGCATATTACCAACAGCTAGCGATAATTATCGCTATGTTGGTTCAGCAGCGATATTTTTATCGCCGAGCTGTCGCGATTTTTATCGCTTAGGAACCTTGCTAATATCAAGGCCGAAATGCATGAATATCGCTGAAAAGTCAGCGATATTCATGCATTTCCGAGCTAATGCTCTTAGCCATGTTATCCACCTACCATTGGATAACATGGCTAAGAACTGCTCAGGGGCAGGTGTTAGCTTTTGGAGATATTCACGCTTAGCGCGAATATCTCCAAAAGTTGGTAATAGGAGATAGCGATGTTAGCGATTGTTTCCAGTCGCTAACATCTTGGCACGTCCACTTTGCATGTCATTAGTGATAAATATCACTGACATGCAAAGCGGGCCCAAGATGGTCGCTATCTCCTACTAGCTGTCGCTAACTGGTGTTAGCGACAGCTAGGTAATAGGGAGATAATTTTATCTCTGCTTTCTAGGCTTTTAAAGCCAAAAAAGCGGAGATAAACCCCCTTGATAATATGCCCCACTGTTCCCAGCCCCTCTCTCTTCTTTCATTGAATACCGTAGCATCTTGACAATAGGGCTACACATCACCCTCTTCACATTCTACACCCTCACCATCAAGAACTAAACCAGATCAGGATATCCATTTTAACGAGATTCATTTTGATGTGAACCTTCTTCTTTAGCCTTCTCTTTTATGTTCCCTCCTTTTAGACCATTCTTTCTCAGTCTCTTGTAAGCATGGGCGGAAAATCCGTTCCGCTCGCGGATTTTGCGGATTTTCGGTAAATTCGTAATCCGCGAGATTCGCAAATTTACCGCAAAATCCGTAAATCCGCACGCAGCGGATTTTATTTTTCTTGGTGATATAATTTTGCGGCGTGCGGCGTTCACTTACCGTCATTCAGCGTTTGCCGAGTTGTTTTTCTCGATATTTTGCGAGTGCTGTGCCATTTTGGATCTTGCTGCGGGATCCCGCGGTAGTTTGGCGACCGTGATTACGTAATCGCGACTTGCCACCTTGCACAGCACGCATCGCGAGAGTTCGCAATTGCGAACACGTAGATGCGGCGAGCAGCAACAATCTCGCACTCGCGAAAGTAAAAAAATTGAAATTCTGCACAAGAAATGCACCAGCAAGCAGCATAAAACTTCTGAAAATGATGATTTTTATCAGAATATCTCCTCAGGTTGACATTTGCCTGCACTTTTTTTTGCAAGGAGTCCATTTTTGGGGGGGGGGGTGGGAGGAAGGAAGTGCCCCACAGTCTCCAACTTCCTTTTCCTGTTCAGGCTCCTCCCAGTGCTTTCTTCATGTGCTGGTCACTGTCATTCAGATTCTTCACCTGGAAGGATTACTTTTTGTGGATGCTGCTGGATATTTGGATTGGAGGCCTTTTTGACTTTCTTTGGATCACTTTTGGATTAGAAATTTCACAAGTAAGTTTGTTTGGAGCATTACAGTTGCTGCAACTACAATTTTGGAATTTTTGATTTTTGGGCTGTTGTTGGGGCCTTTTGCTCAGGGGTACTCAGTGGTGGGTGGACAGAGTCTTTCTGTGGGGTCTCTTTAATAAAAACATCATGGAGGGCCTGGATGGCTTGGGATTGTGCTGATTTTTCTGTGATTTTTGTTTTTTTGGGCTGTTGTTGTGGCCTTTTCACCAGGGGCAGTGAGTGGTGCATGGGCCTAGTCTTTCTGTGGGGTGTCTTGAATTTAAACATCATGGAGGGCCTGGATGGCATGGGATTGTGATGATATTTCTGTGTTTTTCGATTTTTTGGGGTGTTCATGGGGACAGGCCATGTGGGTGGGGGCCATTTTGAGTGCTGCTACAGGCAAGCCCTGGCCATGTGCTGGGAGGCATGGGGCCATTTTGAATGCAGACAGTGTTCTTAGGTCTGCAACCATTTTGCCTAGCTTTCAACCTTTACAGCCAGGGGTAGTGAGTGTTGCATGGGCCTAGTCTTTCTGTGGGGTGTCTTGAATTTAAACATCATGGAGGACCTGGATGGCTTGGGATTGTGCTGATTTTTCTGTGATTTTCGTTTTTTTGGGCTGTTGTTGTGGCCTTTTCACCAGGGGTAGTGAGTGGTGCATGGGCCTAGTCTTTCTGTGGGGTGTCTTGAATTTAAACATCATGGAGGGCATGGATGGCATGGGATTGTGCTGATTTGTCTGTGTTTTTTGATTTTTTGGGGTATTAATGGGGACCGGCCATTTGGGTGGAGGCCATTTTGAGTGCTGCTACAGGCAGGCCCTGGCCCTGTGCTGGGAGGCAGGGGGCAATTTTGAATGCAGGCAGTGTTCTTAGGTCTGCAACCATTTTGCCTAGCTTTCAACCTTTATGCCGAGGGGTAGTGAGTGGTGCATGGGCCTAGTCTTTCTGAGGGTGTCTTGAATTTAAACATCATGGAGGGCTTGGGATTGTGCTGATTGTCTGCGATTTTAATTTTTTTGGGCTGTTGTTGTGGACTTTTCACCAGGGGTAGTGAGTGGTGCATGGGCCTAGACTTTCTGTGGGGTGTCTTGAATTTAAACATCATGGAGGGAATGGGATTGTGCTGATTGTTCTGTGTTTTTTTATTTTTTGGGGTGTTCATGGGGACAGGCCATGTGGGTGGGGGCCATTTTGAGTGCTGCTACAGGCAGGGCCTGGCCATGTGCTGGGAGGCAGGGGGCCATTTTGAATGCAGTCAGTGTTCTTAGGTCTGCAACCATTTTGCCTAGCTTTCAACCTTTATGCCCAGGGGTAGTGAGTGGTGCATGGGCCTAGTCTTTCTGTGGGGTGTCTTGAATTTAAACATCATGGAGGGCTTGGGATTGTGCTGATTTTTCTGTGATTTTCGTTTTTTTGGGCAATTGTTGTGGCCTTTTCACCAGGGGTAGTGAGTGGTGCATGGGCCTAGTCTTTCTGTGGGGTGTCTTGAATTTAAACATCATGGAGGGCATGGATGGCATGGGATTGTGCTGATTTGTCTGTGTTTTTCGATTTTTTGGGGTATTAATGGGGACCGGCCATTTGGGTGGAGGCCATTTTGAGTGCTGCTACAGGCAGGCCCTGGCCCTGTGCTGGGAGGCAGGGGGCAATTTTGAATGCAGGCAGTGTTCTTAGGTCTGCAACCATTTTGCCTAGCTTTCAACCTTTATGCCTAGGGGTAGTGAGTGGTGCATGGGCCTAGTCTTTCCGAGGGGTGTCTTGAATTTAAACATCATGGAGGGCTTGGGATTGTGCTGATTTTTCTGTGATTTTCTTTTTTTGGGCTGTTGTTGAGGCCTTTTCACCAGGGGTAGTGAGTGGTGCATGGGCCTAGTCTTTCTGTGGGGTGTCTTGAATTTAAACATCATGGATGGCATGGGATTGTGCTGATTTTTCTGTGTTTTTTGATTTTTTGGGGTGTTGATGGCTACAGGCCATGTGGGTGGGGGACCATTTTGAGTGCTGCTACAGGCAGGCCCTGGCCATGTGCTGGGAGGCAGGGGGCCATTTTGAATGCAGGCAGTGTTCTTAGGTCTGCAACCATTTTGCCTAGCTTTCAACCTTTATGTCCAGGAGTAGTGAGTGGTGCATGGGCCTAGTCTTTCTGGTGGGTGTCTTGAATTTAAACATCATGGAGGGCATGGATGGCATGGGATCGTGCTGATTTTTCTGTGTTTTTCGATTTTTTGGGGTGTTCATGGGGACAGGCCATGTGGGTGGGGGCCATTTTGAGTGCTGCTACAGGCAGGACCTGGCCATGTGCTGGGATGCAGGGGGCCATTTTGAATGCAGGCAGTGTTCTTAGGTCTGCAACCATTTTGCCTAGCTTTCAACCTTTATGTCCAGGAGTAGTGAGTGGTGCATGGGCCTAGTCTTTCTGTGGGGTGTCTTGGGATTGTGCTGATTTTTCTGCGATTTTTGTTTTTTTGGGCTGTTGTTGTGGCCTTTTCACCAGAGGTAGTGAGTGGTGCATGGGCCTAGTCTTTCTATGGGGTGTCTTGAATTTAAACATCATGGATAGCATGGGATTGTGCTGATTTTGATGTGTTTTTTAGATTTTGTTGGGGTGTATAACTGAACTGATGTTCCTCTGTCTTCCATTGCTTTTAGGTGCACAAGACTCAAGAGAACCACCAGTGCCAGGAAGAAGTCCTGCAGCGGTGTGTGTGTGCAGCATAACATCACGCGACGTCACGTCTGGCCACAGACAACTCTGCAACTCGTGCAACTGCGGCCTGCTATTCTGACCTCTGAAGAAGATGGCCCAAAAAAAGTTCCCCGTAGCTCCTCTAGCAAAAAAGTTGCCAGTAAGGAGCAGAAGAAGCAAGTTACCAAAGAGACTGGTGTGCCGCCCGCCACATTTTTTGGGAGTAAAAAAAAAAGTACGCCTGCAGCAGCAGCGGGATCTGCTGGGGACCAAGCTGGGAGCAGCACCCCCGCTCCATTGGGCTCAGTGCCACCACCACCACGCCAACTTAAGTCCAAGCCCTTGAGTGCTGCAGAGGCACTTAGTCTAGTTGTTCAATCACCATCGACCAGTGATGTTGGCTCATCGCAAGAAAGTAGCAGCAATGTCCCTCAATCAACACAGGTTGTTGTAACTCATCTGACGAACAACCACAGCCGCAACAACAACCACATGTGCAAGTACAAGCCCAAGTACTTGTGGAAGGAGAGGCAGCGCAAGGAGATGCGCAAGCAGAGGTGCATGGAGGGTCACAAGTGCCCACAATAGTTGTTCCTCCAGAAGTAGGGGCACATCAGGAAATCGACAATCAAGCCGAGGTATCATTTGAGGAAGCCACTCCTGCTGATCATTCATTGTCTTCCTCATCCCTAGCAAGGAAAAGATCAAGGGTGGTGTCTACATCTTCTTCAAGCACACCTCCTTCTGATGATACGGATCAAAATTGGGAACCAGCACCACTGCCGTCTGAGAGTGAGGCACACCATGATCTGATAAAGGTAGTTAAGCGTAAAAGGAAGCTCGTTTAAAGTCTCATAGTTATGGAGTGTGATGAGGCTCAACAAAAAGTGGCGGATACTGCTGCTGATGAAGACTCTCACGACGACGACCCAGTCATCATAAAGGTCACTACAGCCCCAGCGGGCATGCAACAAACAGACTTTTTGACCTTAGCCCGAGAAGCTGCTGAGCGTGATGATGTTGTCGACGAGGAGGCAATTGAATTGGAAACACCACAATCATTGGAGTTAGCTAGTACACCAACACGAACCGCTTCCATATTTCTTCCTCGCCAGAAGGGACCTCCATCCACCTCGACCTCAATTAGTGGTGGTGAAAGTGCAAAACGTACTAAAGTTCGGCAATCCACATCCTCCACTTCATCTGGCATTAGCAGCAGGACCACCACCACCAGTATCGCCGCCTCCTCCGGCCCCCAAAGACATTTCAAGTCCACAGTTTAGGACTTCTTTAGTGTTTGCCCAAAAAAGGAAAACTTCGCCATTTGTAGCATTTGCAAGCATGCAGTTAGTCGTGGTAAGTTAGGTACCAAATATGGTACCGGAGGCCAGAGAGGTCATCTTGCGAGACAGCACGCTGTCCAATGGTTTGCGCACCTAAAGGAGATCAAGGAAGCCCGAATTGCAAGTCAAGAAAACGTTGATGTTTCATCTGATGATGACGAGGAGGAAGAAGACGTGTAAAACAAATTCACTTACACCCAGTACCCTGTCAGCAGCACACCCCATGTGAGCCACACTAAGAGTGTGGGAGAGAGTGAGACACCAATGCGAAAAAGTTCATCGGCGAGCATAACTGGGTCGAAGAAGTCATCATCATCATCATCCCATAATTGCTTGGTCCAGGGCAACATTAGAACCATGTTGTTTTCAGAAGCGCCATATGAACGCAACCACCCACTGACACGTCTGTATAACACTAAGCTGGCTAAAATGCTAGCTCTGGTCCTTCTCCCTTTTTCTTTTGTAGAAGGGATTGGTTTTCTAGAATTAGTGGCAGCGCTCTGCCCTAAATGGAAGGTTCCTAGCCGGTTCTATTTTGCCAGAGTTGCGGTTCCAGCACTACATGAAGATGTGCTGGAGGTGATTGGGGCAGCTTTGCAGAAGAGTGCTGTTCACACTATACATCTGACAACAGACATGTGGACCCGTGGCGCAGGCGCTGATTACATGTGTATCACTGCACACTGGGTCTCTTTTTCAGGGGTTAAAGCAAAGCTAAACGCAGGTGTTGACCCGGACCAAGTTTTTAAAGCTGCTCGGAAACATGCAACACTAGCCATGTTTGGCTTGGAGAAACGTCACACAGCATAAAACATTTTGAATGAGTTTAACACAAAGGTCTTTCACTGGCTGTCCCCCAAAAAACGCCAGATTGGTTATGTTTCCACGGATAATGGCGCCAAATGTAGTTAAGGCCATGGAGCTGGGTCAGTATTTCAGAGTGCCGTGTTTGGCGCACTGTATGAACCTGGTTGTTAAAAAATTCTTGAGTGATGAAGACAGTCCAGCGTGCGAGTTAGTGGCCACCTGCCGAAGAATGTGCAACCATTTCAGCCATTCTTTTAAGGCCCGGAAGCATCTGAGGAGCCTGCTACATGAATGTCGAATGCCAGTGAAAGCACTCATCCAGGAGGAGGCAACACGTTGGAACTCAACCTCCTACATGCTTGAGCGTCTGTATGAGGAGTATACGTACTCAATCACTATTTCTTAACAGTGGGTACAGCTCAGAAGGACCTGAGGCTAGATGCGGCGCAATGGAACCTAGTTAAATGCATGACAGACATGCTTCGTCCTTTTGAGGTCTTCACGCGTGCAGTCAGCAAGGAGGACTGTAATTTGGGAAAAGCTATCCCATTGTGGCGCATGCTGGAGCACAAACTGAAGGCGGTGTCTTCTATGTTTCAAAAGGATGAAAAAAAGAAAGACGCTTTTCTTTTGGCGGAGAAATTATTAGAGCGCCTACTTGGTGATGAACGTCTTAAAATGATCCACTCAGAACAGCATTACATTTGTGCTACTATTCTGGATCCACGCTACAAAAAGGCGCTGGCAGGCCAAGCATTCTTTCGTTTTGGTGATCAAGATGTTACAAAGTACAAACGTTGGCTAGCCTTCTCATCCAAGAGGTTTGAAAGAGAACAGCAGCAAATTGAAGGAAAAGGCAGTACATCAGCATCAGCAGGCCATCCCGAGTCAAAAGAATCCACTTCTGCACCTGTGGCTGTGGCACAAGTGACCTCTCAGCCGTTAAAGACACCGGCAACCGGATCATCTGCACCAGACACAACAGTAACATTGGATGCAGAAGAGGATTGGCTAACTCGGCTTGGATTTGGTTCTCAAAAGGTCACAGCAAAAAATAAGTAAAGTGGAGGAACCTTGGAGGACCTTGAGTCGATGGCGCAGGACTATCTGAATGACTCAACAGAGGTCTATGTTAATGCTGACCCATTGGCGTATTGGCATGGGAAAAAAGAATTGTGGGCACAGATCTCCAACCTGGCTATAAACTACTTGTCTTGCCCACTCGCAAGCGTGTCTTCTGAACGGGTTTTCAGTGCGGCTGGTGGGATTGTGACTCCCAAACGGAGCAGCCTCTCGCCCAAAAATGTGGAGAGGTTAACAATGATCAAGATGAATCAGCACCTCATACCACCAGATTACAAAGTACGAGAAAGCACGCCGGATGAAGACGAGGTGGACAGCAACGTAGATGAGGGAATTTCTTCTCTGTTAGGTGACACTGAGCTCATCCTGCCTGAATTCGCAGAGTATGATGACGAACCCTTATTCTTATTCCCTGACACCGATCCCTGAAAATGAGACAATGAATCAATAACTTTCTTTTTTGTCCTTATTCACTTTTATTCCTGTGTGTCTGTCTTTCTTTGTTGTGCACAGTTAATATAATTCAAACTTTAATCACCTAATCACAAAAACAAGCCCATCAGCAGAACTGTCTTCACTTGTTTGCTTATTGATTTGAAGGTGCCGCAGTCTGCATTCCTCAGGTTCACAAGTTCACAAGAACATGCTCCTCTATCCTTCTCCTCCAGACTCCTCTTTTCCTCAAAGCAGAGGGCTGGATTACGCCCATTGAAGAAAGACTCTGCACTTGTGGGGGTGTTCTACTTCTTTGCGGGTGAGTTGACGGCTCTGGGGCCATTGCTGGGAAGCTCTAATACCGGATAAAAGTGGTTTGGACCAAATCGGAGGTGAATTTTTTTTGCGATTTTGCTGACTTGCTTGCCTTTGAGGTGCTCTTTGGGGGGGTTCCGGGTGTTTGTGGGTGCGTTTTGGGGTCTGGGAGCACTGCTGGGACAGTCTAATTTTGATTGCATTTGCTTTTCAGGAAATCTGTGGTGGAAAACGGGAGTTAAGACCTAGCTGCACAGCGCATTTGGAATGAAGGCCGATAAATATTGTAAGTATGAGATTTTCCTTTTTGGCTGTTTGGGGGGGTTGTGCTTTTTTGCAGGTGGGTTGGCGGGTCTTGGGGCATCGTTGGGAAGGTCAAATACCGGATAGAAGTGGTTTGGACAAAATCCATGCAGAATTTTTTTTTGCTATTTCTGACATTTTGCTCAATGTAGCGTTTTTGGGGGCCTGTTTGGGGGGCTTCCTGGTGTTTGTGGGTGGGTTTTGGGGTCTGGGAGCACTGCTGGCTATGGATACTTTAGATTGCAAGAGGTTTGAAGCAAATCCATGGTGGCAGAGGGGAGTTAAGGCCTAGCTGCAGAGCGCGCGCGGAGTGATTTCGGAAATTGCCAAGAAAATGACTGTCCCCATTTTTGTACTTTTGCTTTTTGGCTGTTTGGGGGTCTTCTACTAGTTTTCGCCTGGGTTGACGGCTCTGGGGCCATTGCTGGGAAGCTCTAATACCGGATAAAAGTGGTTTGGACCAAATCGGAGGCGAAATTGTTTTGCCATTTTGCTGACTTAATTGCCTTTGAGGTGCTCTTTGGGGGGGTTCCGGGTGTTTGGGGTGAGTTTTGGGGTCTGGGAGCACTGCTGGGACAGTCTAATTTTGATTGCATTTGCTTTTCAGGAAATCCGTGGTGGAAAACAGGAGTTATGACCTAGCTGCACAGCGCATTTGGAATGAAGGCCGATAAATATTGTAAGTATGAGATTTTCCTTTATGGCTGTTTGGGGGGGTTGTGCTTTTTTGCGGGTGGGTTGGCGGGTCTTGGGGCATCCTTGGGAAGGTCAAATACCGGATAGAAGTGGTTTGGACAAAATCCATGCAGAATTTTTGTTTGCTATTTCTGACATTTTGCTCAATGTAGCGTTTTCGGGGGCCTGTTTGGGGGGCTTCCTGGTGTTTGTGGGTGGGTTTCGGGGTCTGGGAGCACTGCTGGCTATGGATACTTTAGATTGCAAGAAGTTTGAAGCAAATCCATGGTGGCAGAGGGGAGTTAAGGCCTAGCTGCAGAGCGCGCGCGGAGTGATTTCGGAAATTGCCAAGAAAATGACTAAGTCCCCATTTTTGTACTTTTGCTTTTTGGCTGTTTGGGGGTCTTCTACTAGTTTTTGCCTGGGTTGACGGCTCTTGGGCCATTGCTGGGAAGCTCTAATACCGGATAAAAGTGGTTTGGACCAAATCGGAGGCGAAATTGTTTTGCCTTTTTGCTGACTTAATTGCCTTTGAGGTGCTCTTTGGGGGGGTTCCGGGTTTTTGGGGGTGAGTTTTGGGGTCTGGGAGCACTGCTGGGACAGTCTAATTTTGATTGCATTTGCTTTTCAGGAAATCCGTGGTGGAAAACAGGAGTTATGACCTAGCTGCACAGCGCTTTTGGACCGAAGGCCGATAAATATTGTAAGTATGAGATTTTCCTTTTTGGCTGTTTGGGGGTGTTGTGCTTTTTTGAGGGTGGGTTCGCGGGTCTTGGGGCATTGCTGGGAAGGTCTAATACCGGATTGAAGTGGTTTGGACAAAATCCATGGGGAAAAGCCTTTTGGCACTTTTTGTAACTTAGGGTTCGTTAGGGTTAGCCCTAGCAGCAGGATTGCATGTGTTTCGGGGTGTTCTACATTTTTGCAACTGAGTTCTGGGGTCTTAGAGCACTCGTGGGAATGTGTAATTTTGGTTGCAAGTGATTTGAAGAAAATCCATGGTGGGAAAGGGGGGATTTGGCATAGTTAAAGAAAGCCTTTTCCACTATTCTTAACTTAGGGCTTGTTAGGGTTAGCAGTATTTGTATTGCATGTGTTCGGGTGGGGGGCTGTTTGTGGGGGGGTTTGCGAGTTTTGGAGCGATGCTGGGTATGGATACTTTTGCTTGCTTGCAAGTGGTTTGAATACAATCCACGGTGGGTAAGTGAATTTGGGCCTACTTTTACTTTCAAAGTACGTTTTGTCACCAGTTTTCTACTAGGCCTCGTTTTTTGAGATCTGATTGGGGGTCTTCTACATTTTTGTGACTGGCTTTAGTAAGGGTCTGGGTGGGAGCACTGCTGGGAAGGTCTAATTTTGTTCTAAAACACAGTTTACAGTACACCTAGCTTGAGGGGAAAGATTCGCTAAATTAATTTGCACATACTTATTTATGCTTCAAAAGGAGACTCAGACAGAGTACGCACTTTCAAAAATATTGTACTGTCTATTAGGAAACTCAAAGGGTGACTTTTTGCACTACACAGCGTACATACCTTATATTTATTTATCAGTGGTGTTCTAATATCACTTCCTGTTTTTCCGTCAATAATTACAGGCCGGGTTTCAGTCTGTACAATGGGAAAAAAAGGATGGAGTCAGGCTTCACATTAGCGAGCCGCAATTCAGCATCCACCAGGCAGGCAGTGGACAGGGTGTCTTCTGGTCACCAACATTGATGGACGAAGCGTCAGCTGGAATGGAGGAGTGCCGCTAATAAGAGCAATTGTTTGATGCATGCAACTTACTTACCAAATTCAACAGGACAACTACAACAACATACAGATACAGTATCCATTGTTTTCTTCTATGAGTGTGACTGCATTTCTTGGATCTCTCTCTGCATCTAAATTGATCCCTACAGCCATTCTATAGCTTTTACTTCGGCTATTTTTTAAACCTAATTTAATGTAAGAAGTGTTTCACTGAGTGCAGAGATAGGCAAGTTAAAATGCTGCAGCGCTGTACTGTTGCATTCTGTCATTCACGGTTGTCGAAAGTACTACTTACTTTTCAGTAACAATGCATGCAGTAGTGCATGCACTTCCTTTATGCCACTTAAAAGATTTATGGTTAGCTTTGTACCCAAAGATTTCTTTATCTTCAAATATTGTTTGTCCATGCTGTGCTTTTTTTTCTTCTCTCAACAAAACCTACCCAAAAAGAAACCCCATTCCCATCTATTTTCCAAATCCTAACCCTCTTCCTCCGGGCTGTGTGGTTTTGATTGATGTGTGACTAAATGACATCAATAATTCCACACACTTGCTGGGGAGGATAAGGTCATAGCAACAGGCTGGTGAAGAAATCTGAGGATATATTCTAGACTTACTCAGCTTCAGTACTATTTCTTGTAGTAGTAGCCAATGTCTAAGAAATTCAATGCAAGTACTAGTTATACTTTCAATACTTTACCATTTGTTAGGCTGCATTGTGGCACTGTTCTAGTGTACTGTCACCTGCTATATTCTCTATTGTACCGTTGTAATGCTACAGTAAGGACAAACCAGGTTTCATTTTCTTTTTTTCCATAGGCATGCAACTGCCACTGTGTCACACCACTAGTACCACCGCAATGAGGACATTTCATCCGCCCAGGATTGCCAACCTTAATCTCCATTTCCCGTGGAGCCAGCCCTGGGCCTAACCCTACTTTTCAAACATAAATTACAGGTAAGATAAGCGTTTGGTGGGAGGTAGTATAATGGAGTATTAGGAGAGACGAGAGATTGATGGTAGTACTACTAAAGTCCTAGGACTCTTGAATTCACTTACTCTGTGAGAGTCACTTAGTGTTGAAAACATTTAGCCATTTACACTTAAAGGAAGAAAATGACACAGACTTAAGTTTCAGGAACACAAACTTTCTGTTAAACCCCAACCCACCAGACTCAAAAGCAGTAAAAAACAGGTATGCTCAGATAAAGTTACAAAAAGTATATTTTTGTAGCCCTAACAAAATAATCTCCCGCAAGACCCTCCCTAACCCCAACGATTGTCCTTCAAAAGTCCCAAAAACAACCCAACTCCCAAAAAAGGGGCAAGGGACACTACGGCAGGATGCTGTTCACTTTTGCGGCCAGGGCATCATACTCCTTGCGGAGGGTGGCATGGTCGGAGTGGAGGCCCTCTACCAAGGTCTTATACGTTAGGACCTCCTGCTCCAGGTAGGACACTCTGAGGCATAAGCGGTGCTGGCGTGCCTTGCGACTCCGGTGGGGGGCAGCTGCTGTCTTTGCTGCTCGGCGGTGGCGGTTGGCTTTGGTAGCCCGGCTCCGTACCGCTGGAGCACTGCGCTGGCTGGCAGCCCGTGGGGGCACAGAGGAGGATGCAGCTGTCCCAGTGGATGTTGTACCGGTAGACTGCGTGTCCTCCTCCTCCAGGGCCACCAGCCGCCGATATTCGGCGACAGTGGCATCCAGCCTCCGTTTCCGGGCCATTCGAGCCAGCTCCTTCCTTGATGGTCTGTTTGATTTGGAAGGAGCAACTATATGAAGAAAGAAAGACATAGTCTGTAACCAATGCTCCTTAAGATTAACACAAAATTATTGAGCAGAAAGTTGTGTCACAGTACAATTAGCAAATTGAAAGCACAGTACATGACTATTGAGGACAGTATCTATCTAACCTCCCACTTCTTCATCCTTGCTCTAACATTAGTGGGAGTTTAAGGAACAAATTCTACGAGCACTATGGACGTCCATAACAGTCGACTATGACAGTACACCAGTCTTATTCTTATTCTTCTCTCTTGTTTAGGAAAATTGGTACGTTATCTTATGCAAGCCGGCATAATGCCAGCGCAGTGAACTTGCACCCGAGAAAAACAGACGCACACCATGATGAGTGAGACAGACTTGCGTTACTGTACCGGTCCAGTACATGCAGGTGGTGAAGCTCTTACTTTTCTATTACGAGTGGCACTGAGAATTTTCTGTTAAAAGGGCTACTGCTTATTCAAATTAGCTTTCACCCTACAGTGCAAATGAGTACTAGAAAAGGAAAATGAAGAAGCTAAATAATCTGATTATCTATCACTTCACATGGGATGTATTTGATTACATATGGGATGACTTTAGGTTCTTTGCTTATTATTGAGTTAACTGTGATACACCCACACATGAATGACATACTACTACTAAACTAAAGTTATTAAGAGAGGTAGGGAGAGTCCACCGTAATAACTGGATATATGCTGTGCTTGCAGTTGCAATACAAACTACTGCTATTATTCATGGTAGTATTTGGACAAAATTACAACTTCTTTTCCTTGCCTTTCCTACACTGGAACGGACGTGAGGGTGCGTTGTTACATGCTCATCAAAGTAACACTTAGTTCATCCAGTGACCGTCTACTCTCTCTAGATACAAATATGCTATCTAAGAGTCAGATAGTACCATGATCCAGGCATCCATCCATTCAAAGTATATGCACATATACAGTGTCTGTTTCACCCACCCAGGCTGTTCTCCTTCCACCCATCCTTGCTTCATCATTCACCCAGCCATGCCCATACCATATTCTTTCCTTCCCAGCCACCTCGGGGACCAAGCAAACACATATCATTCTTCTTTGCCAGTCATCATTAAATTTCTCATCCTTCCACACTTACTTACACCCTTCTTTCGCTTTTCGTTCATCCCATCCATCAAGTTCATCTCAGATCTGATTGGGATACTTCTCGCCAAAAACTTCATAGCTAAGTCGAAGTACATTTAGAGGAGGCTACTACCTGGTTGATTTATAAGACACCCGTGCAGAAAGCACACTCTACAGTCTTCAATCTCAATAAGTAAGGAATATATAGCTTAGCTCTGCCCGCCACCACCGTGTGAACCCTCACAGCCACATTGGTGTCGTCCGGCACTTGCACTGCATCCTCCCCAGAAGTGTTCCCCTCATCCACCACCACCAACTCTGCGCTGGCCCCGCCACCAGATGTTCCACCTACAAAGTACACATTTAAGAATGTTAGAATACACCACTCACTACTATATAATATTTGGTCTAGGAGGAATAAAGAAATGTGAAAAAAACAGAAAACAAATAATGTGATAATTTGTGACTGTCTACTCTAAAGTAAAAATGTCCCTTTTTCCAGGGAAGGCTGTTGTCTTGCTGAAATTTTTGGCACAACTGATGAATGCTTGCTTTTTATTTTTAACACGCACCACTTTTTCTCCTAACAGACAGAAGCTTGACTTCTAAGAACACGAGCAAGATCAAGTTCAAACCAGGTGAGAGCTCGGCTCGACCACAAGAAATGTGTACAATTAATCGTCAGCACTAAGCACTTTTCCATTTTCAGTTAAACGTTTAGTTTTATGACAAACTTGATTTTAATAAATGTGTTTACTTTTAATAAAGCTTTTAAACTTAAATAGACTCTGTGGTTTTTGGTCCTCCAGACTAGAGTGGCTGAGCTAAATGTTTTGGAATTTTTGCAAGCATGAGTCCGTGCCTCTGACACTTCTTGACTCTGTCTCCGTACTCTTGTCATGCGTTGGATAATCTAATCATCATTGGGGATCAATCATCTGTGACTTTGGGAGCTAAATGACTCTGCCACACTATCTAGTCAGTAAGGAGATTGGGGGTTCAACTACAAAGTCTGTTATCACTGAGGTATGTGGAAAGTCTAACAGCGCCTGTTATAATTGATAAGCTAAGCAATGCATTATTTAGTGTCCATAGTTCTGTTTGTGCAGATTTGTCCCTGCAACAGTAGTAGAATGGATTGTCCTCCTATCCAAACCAAAAGTAAAGTAGTATCTTATTCTTTCTTGGTGGTCATTCACCTTTTTATTGTTGGCAATTGTCAAAGCATAAACATTTAGAAGACTTGAAAAGACATTATGGACAATCCCAGAGGACTGCACTCAATGCATATAGCTATTGCTGACTAGAATGGGAGTCCAATGGAATTGCCAAATGTGAAATCTTAGTTACCTACACAGACAGACTAATAAGAATAATCTAGTAATACCACAGGGAGTCATAGTCGAGGCAGGATAAGAATTTAGATTCAGTCTACAAGAAGATGAAAGACGATTTAGAAAAAAACGAATGAGGAACTCTAGGAAAAAATAGGTACTCTATATAAAAATTAAAACTTACTGGGGCCAGCAAAGGAGCCCTCGCCTGCCCGATCCTGGCCTGCATCCTGTTGAACAGCACCCTCCTCCTCCTGTGTCCTCTTGCTTCTGGGGAGAGCTGATGTACAACATGAAAGAAAGAAAGACCAGAAAACATGGATGATATTTGTCAACCAAATCAAACATTTCAAAAGAACAATAACAAAATATTTTGGCGAAATAGCAAATAGACAACTATTCCACTGGATATATTGACCGATCTCATGTGGTCTACTACGTTATTAGTATTGCTTGATTTGCGGACCGTCGACTTGGAAAGTTCTTATGTAACTCACTAAACAAAGTACTAAAAAGGTTTGCCTAGGACTGGCAGGCAGCAGTCCGCAGCACGCGAAGTGACAGACAAAGTCCATCGTGATTGCAGATCAGCGACAACACTAAAGTTTCCTACTACATTAACCAGTCATTAAAATACTCAAATGATCAATCCACCACCACTATTTCTTCTTATCGCCATGTGTACAAAGGAAGGACTGGACTTGAGTCTGTAGGGGGTGATTTAGAAGCCCCTTGCGGCTCTTTTGCTCCATTGTTGCGGGACCTTTGTGACGCAGCGGCAGAACAAACGAGGCGCCATGGTGCGGCGAATATTAACAACGTGACGCTTATGGGAGATGCATCACGTTGTAAAGCCCTGCGCCACCAGGGGGCGTTCCGGCGCAAGGGAGGGCGTTCCTGTGCAGGAACGCATCCTAAAAGTGGCTGAGGGAAATCTACAAGATTTCAATCAGTCACTTTGAGGACAATGATGCGTGACTCAAACCCTGCGCCTGCTTGAAGCAGACATACAGCTTGATGCAGCATTGGGGAGATAGGGCACCCCAGAGCATTGATGGAGCTGCGCAATTGTTGCGACGCAACTCCAGCAATGCTCTGCCTTTACGGCACAGATGCGTAACGCTTTGGTGATGTTTTGGGCCCATGGTGCGCCGCATTGTAAATACGGCGCACCATGGGTGGTGGTGGCATGGCGCACAATTACTGGCGCATCCCTGCTACTTTGCAGGGATGCGCCGGTAATTAAAAATCTGACCCTTAGTGTCTAGCATTACGCAGTTCTTTAAACTACACTCATACATAATTTCACAGGCCAATGAAATGAACACAAAATCGAAAACAAATAAGCATAGTAGCAACACTACTGAGAAGGAGAGCAGTGCACCCGAAATGCACAGAAGATTTTGAAATATAATTTACCTACAATGTAATCAGCAGCATTATTGCTCTTGGTAAAAAACAAAAATGTGCAATATAATAACACACAGAGCAGGAGAAAACAGAGTAGTAAAGAAATAGCTACTACTACTCACCAAGCCCGGGGATCTTAAGGCCGAGCAGGTCGAGCAGATCGCGTTCCCGGTCCAGGACTTCCGTCCAGCGGTGGGTGGCCTGGTTGTAGGTGCGCCGGACCCGAGAGTGGTGGAACATGGCAGGGCACACCTTCTCCCACCGCTTCCGGTGCTGCCGGATCCCGTACCCGCTACCGATCTTGCCGCCTGCCATGATGGTCCTGGGGAGGCGGCACTGAACATAAAAAATGAGTGCAGCCACCTCCTCCAGGCTGAAGATCTCCCGGGGTGCGACCTGCTCCCCCCCCAAATGACCGCACGGGAGCCGGTCACAGGGTGCGGGACCCTTCCCCTTCTCGGGATACTTCCCGGCTCCCTTTACCATGGTCTGGGCAGAAAGGAAGCTAAATAATGAAGAAAATAAAATAGGGAAGGGAAGAAAAGAAAAGAGTTTAAAAAGTAGTTTAAAATTAACCAAAAGTAGCAGAAAACACAAAAACATAGAACTAGAAAAATAGAGGGATAGATAATAAGTAAAATAGAGAAAAAAAACTTCAAACAAGCAGAGGATGGCAGAGATTCAGAGAGGATACTAAAAGCATGCCCAGAACCATAGCAATGAAAGAGAAACAAGATGGCCGCACCCATTCACGACCGCGTGGATAAGTTCGCGCGAGATTTTCCTCGCGAACACACGCGAAATTGTACTAGCGAGCCGCACACTTTGCGAGATTACACATCGCGCCCGGAAACGGAAATACGTCATGCAAACAAGATGGCCGCGCCCGTGAACAACCGCAAGGGTAACTTTGTGCCGTTGCGCTACAAGCGGCTCGCTATAACGCACAAAACCTTGCGAACTAACACGCCGCAAAAAAACAAATCTGAAAAAACTGAAAGCAATCAGCAGGTGCAAAATTTCAAACTCATCATTAGTAACCATTCCCTGTAGTGCTTCCTGACTGGGGCCCCTCCAGAGTTCAGGTGCTAGTTGCAACAATTATATGACCCTGCTCTGACCCTCACAGCAGGCTCATAGAATAGCTACAAGTAGGCCACAAAGGTCCTTGAAAAAAAAATTGCACTGCAACAGAAAGCAAATTACAGATAAGGAAGCAGGTGCCTGACTGGAATTTTAAAACAGTGACACATTAATAAACCAACCCCAAATTAATTCATGTCAGTTGAAGCAGGGCAGGTGTGCTTGCTTTTTCCCCAATAATCTACAGTGATGATGAACCACAGGGTGGCATTGATGTACCAGAGGGTGGCATGGGTGAAACAGAGGGTGGCAGTGGTGAAACAGAGTGTGCTGGGAACCTGTGATGATGAACCAGATGTAGAAACAACATAGTCGCGACCGTTGCGAGCCGACAAGTAAGTTCGCAATTGCGAACTGGTACAAAACCCTCGCGAACTGGCAGAAACCCTTGCGAACACACCAAAAAAAAAATTCGCGAGAATTTGCGGATTTTGCAGATTTTGAGTTTGCAAATACGCAAATTCGCGAACGCCAGATTCGCAAAATTCGCCCATGCTTAGTCTCTTGCCTTAATTAGCTTACTTATCACTCCAGGTTTAGCTCCCCGTCTTCCTCTATTTTTTTCATGTCCTCATCCTGGTTCTTAACGGGTTTCTAGCATATTTATCTAAAACACAGAAAATTGCTGGTATGAGACCTGCTGCTATTCAAATTAAATGGAGATTCAATATGGGAAACAGTTCTGTATTTCCATAATGTAATCCCTCAAATTACTTTTACTTTTTGAGTCACTTCCAATGTCTTACTACATTCACTTGTTTAACAGTCAACTACACTACTGCACCTCTGATTAAAAGTCACTCCTCAGTACTTGATCCCTTGATTCTGTATGAATTGTTCATTTACTTACCAGTAATTATATTACACCGAGTCCTTCCTCACTTTGATTATTACCTATGAGGTAGCTATGCCTAGACACATCACCGATCGCAATTCCTCTTTTAAAAAGTGCCCTGCCTCTTACCGCTTTCTGTTAGTACACAAATCACAGACATGTCAGTTGTCCTAGAATTTTTCAGGTGAGGGTGGGAGGGTGTTAATCAACAAAAGCAGGGCAAGACTCAGCATAATGCAAATACCAGCAAGAAATTAAAGCATTACCTCCTCGCCTCACTTTGTTTCATTACCTATGAGAAGTAACATAGCCAATAAGTACAATTGAACTCAGGCTCAGAAATCTTTTATTACTTTGACCATGTCCAAACAGACTATTATGTCAAAATGTCAAAGAAGCTAAGTCCTTAGATCCAAACATATCATCTATCTCTATCCCTTGCAATATCCTGTGGTGCTTTGTGAATGTTGAAGACACAGTTCTAATAGCTGCTCTACATGTCTCTGATAATGAGGCATCCTGCATTTCTGCTATTGATGCCAACATACCGCTGGTACACCTGCCCAGACCCCTAATGTGGTGGGGTGTGCAGACTCTTTGTAAGGCAGCTCTGTAACCGCTCCTAACAACCTACTCAAAGTCTAATCTGAAGGTTTTGACCTTCATTTGGCAGGTCCAAAATCTACAAACAGGAAAGATTAGTTTCTGAACACCTCCTTCCTACCCAGGAAGCACAATAGAACCCTTCTCACATCCAACACATGAAGGGGTTCTTCCTCTGATTCTGAATGAAAATAAACAAAAACAGAATAATTTCATGCTCATTGTGAAATGCTACATTTACCTCTGGAGTGAATGAGGGACCTAGACACAATACCATCCTATATTAAACCATCTTAAGAAAAAGATGTCTAATAGAAAGTGAATATAGCTCCCCCAATGCCCTGGCTGATATGATATCCAACACGAAAAAACGTTTTCAACATCAGAATACTGATATCAATTGATTGCAATGGTTCAAATGGCTCACCAGGCCTAGCAGTCAGTCTTTATATCAGGCCTTGAACACACCACCCGAAGGAAACAATAAGTTTAGGCTCATACACTGCAATGTCAGAAACTCATGGAGGCCACAGGACAGCTTTCCGACCAACTCCATTTCCCTGATAAAGTGGGATGACCAATCACAAAAGATCTAAGGAAGAGCTCAAAACACCACTAAAAAGAGGCGCAAAGCTAGTCCAAAAGGAAGGTTAGAAATGATGAGCATAGTCAATACATGTGGCACCACTAGGAGCATCACGTTGCATGCCGGAATTAGAAGGGTATATATGTGACCTCTGCGCATGTTGCCATTGCCAGCATAGTTCGATTGTGCATGCTCCCTCCGTAATACATCAACCCGTGCAAGTTACGAGACACTGTCCGCCTAGTGTCCAATTTGAAATCTAGGACTAGTTGAGTTGCTTTATGGTTGTATATCTATCTTTGCACATAATTGTGTTTTGGTTATGTTTTCTCACAATGTGTTGTGATTTATGTCAATAAAGAGTTGTGTATGACATTGTGCAAAATGAGTTTTGTGTAACATTGTGTTCTTCAAATGTGTGTTTTCCATTTAAAGACATGTATAAGTAAGTTTAACTGTCTTGCATATGAATATAATTTAAATGAATCTTAGTAAAGCGAGTGAACTTTAGAATTTTTGGTCTAAGTTTCTTTCTGAATGTATGTGGAATAGTCTTCCTGGACATCTTGTTGGTTTCCAAAAAGCAGGCCCACTATAGACATATAATCGAAAGGCCCTGGGCACATACAGTGCACTTTACTAGGAGCTTGTAAGTAAATTAGGTATGCAAATTGTGGATGCATCGATCAAACCATGTTTAGAGAGAAAGCTCATGCTCTTTAGGGCTGGTTGGCAATGGTAAATTACCCAAAGTCCTAAAACCTACAAAGACAGCAAGAGTAGATGAGATTTATAAAGCAACATGCATGGAAACTGTGGGGAACATGGCAGCCAGGTAGATGTGCTTATAGGGAGCTCCCGCCTCTCCGGCATGCACTATGTCAGCATGGCAAAATAACCTATGGAAATTACCTCATCTTTGGCCACACCATTGTAAAGGGCGCAGCTTGGACATTTTTGGACCAATCTGTCTGGCTGAAGTGACCAAAGAAACTGTGCGGGCAAACTTTATGAGCCCCAAGAAGAATACCATGGCTGGGTCCGGTAAAGAAAAACAAGGAAACAATCAATACTGAAATCTTCTACCACCTCAGGAAAGGCTGTTACAAAGAAAAATAGAGCTTGTCATATTTGGATCCTACAGGAACCACAGATAAAAAGAGATACACAGTTAGAATTTCTGTAGTTGGGGCATTTACAGCAGTTACAGAATCCAGGGATAGATAATAAGGACCAGCACCTGAACAAGAAGACTATTTCCCTCCACCTTGTTCCACAGACAACATTCTCCCTTGTAAATATCCCAGGTCAGTTCCCAACTCATATAGGGAACCTGAGAGGTACAAGAACTTTAATGGCTATAATTAACACATTAGGAAGGAAAGTTAAAATAACACCATCATTAGGATAATTTAACGTTTGGGACACTGAACCCCTGGATAGTTCATCTAATTTGAGTCATACTGAGTACACCCAGAACATGGTTCAATCAAATGCATATTGATCTCCTTAGCTAGTGACAACTAGGGGGTTGATCTTTCTCTCTCAAACCTGTGTTTGGCGTTATCTCAATATCCCTCAGTAGATAATTCGGCAGGGGCTGAGGCACAACCAACCCTGTGCAAGGAGGGTATGGTACCATCAAAAATCACAGCCACTAGATATGAGCTCCTTATTACTTTCTTAATCAAGAGTTACTAAAGATATATTTGTAATCTCCATGAATAATAAAGCAAAAATTGAGGAGGCTTGTGAGAAACTTGAGACGAAAATGGTGGACTGAGAGATTATCCACTATGGAAACATCACTTCGGTTTTTACAGGAGGAGGTTATGTCCAACCATAAAGAGATAAAGAGATTAAAGCACTAGAAACAGGTTAAAAAAGCATAAAGATAAAAATGCAGAAAAGTATGTAGAAGGTAAGCTGGAGAGCGGAAGCTCGAGCAGTATGATCTACTACCCCCAATTGGATACAGGGAAGGCCCACCAGGGAGGGCAAGATTGGAGTGAAGAGGGGGTTACACATGGTTACACACAGTCACTGTTGATACAGTTGTATGCTATTTCATTGGGCACAAGGTGGAGAACATATGGGAAAAAACAAAAGAAATGATAATCCTCCTTTAGGTCACAGTACTGACGGCATGTGGTTAATGTAAAAAGATGAAAAGGGAAGTAAAGAAAACTCACAACATAAATGTATTAACCCGTAATGTGAATGGTTTGAGGGTTAACAACAGAAGAAGGAACATTTTGGAACTGCTGAAAATCTCTGATAATGATATCATAATATTGCAAGAAAAGTTTCTACGATGAGAAGAATGGAGGGGAGTTTTAAAGAAACATAAATGGATGAATCAGTTTGCATGCACCAATCAATTCTGTAAAGTAAAAGGGGTGATGATCCTGAATAAAAACACACAAGCCAGGGTTGAGAGCTCTATAGCAGACCCATGGGTCAGAAGGCTAAATGTTAATGTTAAGCTATAGTATTGGGTAAGCATTTGTAGGATATTACGGGCCCAATGTAGACAATCAGACCCTTTTCAGGGAACTATATAACCACCTACTTGATGCAAGGAATTTTATAATCATTGGAATGAGACTTTAACACACTATTAAACCCAGTGCTAGAGAAATCCTCCAATAGGAAACTCACCACAAATGAGGGAGTGCACACACGATTTGATGAAAAACCTGGGTCTGATAGATATTTGGAGGCAAATGCAGGCCAGAGGAAAGACTACACCTATCAGAAATAAAAAAAATATGCTCATGCTAATAGGATAGACTTCTTTTTGACAGATATAAAGCTTGGAAAAAATGTCAGTAGGTAAGTACATCAACAAGAGCAATTATCAGATCATGCTGGCTTAAAACGGGAGCTCTATTTGGAGAGTATACAATCTATGCCCAGATGGACCTTAGATAGAAGACTATGAGGGGAGCAGGAAATTGGTAGCGCCCCAAAGAATATTACTTCAGAGTTCTTTGACCTTAAATGAGGATTCTGCTCCAATACATATTTTGTGGGACACATACAAAGCTTTATTTGAGGGATATTGATCAGCTATGTAGCATATAGAAGGAGAGAAAGTAAAACAAACCCAGAGAATGTGAGCCGAGAAAAGATTAAATTCAAAATGAGCTCTCAAGTTGTGTCCATCCCTGAACAGAAATAGAGCTTCATAGGAAATTAAAGAATGTCACGGGACATCTAGCAGAATATTTGGAAGGGTGTAGGATAGATAGAAGGAATGGACTATTTGTAATGCGATTAAGGAAGTAGAAATTAGTGCCACCAAAACACATTGTAAGGTAGATCTCGATATTGGAAGGGCGATTGTGTTTTTTTTGCAATATTTATACACTGATTACTCAAAGGTGACACAGGTCAAAATGTGGGTGCATCAAGATAACCTTCCTTGCTAAGATCAGGATAAACAGCTACTTCTCAACCAAAAAATAACTAGTTTGGAAGAAGATAAAATATAGTTATAAATGGGGAAAGCGTGTGGCCTGGATGGCATACCTAATAAACTATACAAGGCTTTAAATACATACTCTGACCAACCTACTGAGTATCATCTATATAGAGCATATAGGCTCTCTGACTGTGTGGAACGAGACAAAATCCAATAAAATATATGTTGTATAGAGCAATCTCCTTGCTCAGCAAGGATTACAAAATATACACGCAAATACTGGCCAAAAGATAGGATAAGGGTACATTGTACCTGAAACCCAAAAAGTCTATAGGAAGCGATGCCTTATGATTTGTTAAGCGCAATTTATGTAGCTGTGGTAACGGAAGCTCCACTAACTGTTATATGTGTAGATACAGCAAATGCTGTCCATAGAGTCTGCTGGCCTTTCCTGTATAAAGTGATCAGACAAATGGACCAAGCGACAACTTCTTTGAAGCAATGAAGCAATGAGATTTATATATAACATACCAGTAGCCAGGATATTGGTCAATGTTTCTTTCACCTCACAATTCCCAGTAGGCATGGGCACCAGGCAAGGCTTCCAACTGTCTCCTTTATTATTTAACCTCAATATTGAGCCATTGGCTAGAAGAATCAGGTCTGAAAAGAGAATCCTGACCTTCCAATACGTGGATTGTGTTAAAGAGGAAGTTTTAAATGCAGATGACCGTAAAATATACACTTGTGATTTTAAATCCTACTTCCCCACAATATTAGCACTATCGAGGGATTTTGGGGGAGTCTCTGGCTACCCCATAGATTCACATAAAAGAAAAATTATGACATGAAATGATCCAATGGATAATCCTTTGTAAGGGTTAGAAATCATATATCTAGGAGTGGGGGTGATTAAATGCTTGGAGAAAATGAAGCATGTACATTTTAGCAGGCTCATGCTATAAATTAAAAAACTCTTGTAATTAAGGGCACACCTCCTTCTTTCTATTCTATGGAGAAAACATTTAATCAAATGATGATCCTTCTAAAGGATTCACTTTTATTTTCAATGCATTACCTCTACTATTTATAAAATTTCCTGAAAAATACAATATTGCTTTTAACAGATAGCTATCAGTACAGCTATCCCTGCGAAACAGATCTTTAACAAAAAATGTCCCTGAGGAAGACAGTGTTTTCCTTTTTAAATTTAAACACCCCAAGTACTTTAAGAAGATCAAATTTAAAAAGCTAACAGTCTAAAGTGTGGATTCAGGTTAGAATTCTGGGTATTCCATACTATAGCAGTATGGCCCAATATGGAAATCCTCGAGGACCCCCCATGCCTATTAGATATTCTAGTCACTCCGCTGCTGACTTTGGACGTAGTGCTTTGGAGTCAGTTGTTTGAAGAAGGTTCTATGGTTTCTTGTGACTCTTTATCCAAAGCCACAAATAACAGTCAATCCATAAATCAATCAATCAGGAAATTTTAAACATGCAACTCACCCGTGAGGGTATCAGGGCACTTGGGGGAGCAGCTCTGGTCAGTTGAAGAGCCACGTCTTGAGGATCTTCCTGAAGATGGTGGTGGTGCATCTGATGTCGATTGGGAGTTTGTACCAGGTCTTAGCTGAGACGTAGGAATGGTTCTTTGCTGCAAATGTGCGGGGTTCGGTGAGGGTGAGGCTGGCAGATCGGAGGTTCCTCTTTGGTACGTGGAGGGAGATTCCATTGTTGAGATATTGTGGTCCGGTGTTGTGGAGGCATTTGTAGGCATGGGTGAGCATCTTCAAAGCTACTCTCTTCTTGACAGGGAGTCAGAAGAGGTTTTGCAGGTGTTGGGTGATGTGTTTTTGTCGAGAGATGCAGAGGACGAGTCTGGCTGCGGTGTTCTTTATGATATGAAGTTTGCGGATCAGAGACTTGTTAATCCCGGCATAGAGGGCGTTTTTGTAGTCCAGTTTGCTGGATATGAGTGTGTGGGTGACGGCCTTCCTTGATTCGGGGGGGGGAATCCATTTGAAGGTCTTAAGGAGGATGCAGAGGGTGTTGAAGCAGGTGGAGGCGACTGCATTGACCTGTTGGGTCATGGAGAGAGAGGAGTCGAATACAATGCCAAAGTTCCAGGCGTGGTCTGTGGGGGTGGGGTGGCTGTCAAGGGCAGCTGGCGTTGTCCCATGCAGACGGGGAGGGTCCGAGGACGAGGAGCTTTGTCTTCTCTGAGTTGAGCTTCAGACAGCTGCTGTTCATCCAGGATGCGATGTCCTTCATTCCTTCCTGGAAGTTGAGTCTAGTGGTGATGGGGTACTTGGAGAGGGAGAGGATGAGCTGGCTGTTGTCGGCATAGGATATTATGCTGAGTTCATGATGTCTGACGATGGCTGTGAGAGGGACCATGTAGATGTTGAAGAGTGTGGGGCTGAGCGATAAACCTTGGGGTACTCTGTAGTTTATCTTTGTGTGTTTGGAGAGGAAGGGTGGAAGTCTAATTTGTTTAGTTCACCCAGTGAGGGAGGATCTGAGCCAATCAAAGGAGGTTCCCTGTATAACGGCGTTGTGCAGTCTGGCAGTGAGCTTGCGGTGGGAGACGGTGTCAAAAGCTGCAGAGATGTTGAGTAGGATCAGGACCGCTGTGTGTCCTTGGTCTAGGAGGGTGTGGATGTTATCTGTAGTGGCAAGTAGAGTGGTGGCAGTGCAGTGGTTGCTGCAGAATCTGTATTGGGAGAGGTCGAAGATGGAGTTCTCTTCGATGAATTTCGTTAGTTGGACGTTGACGGTCTTCTCTATGAATTTGGTTGTGAAGGGGAGAAGGGAGATGGGTCAGTAGTTTTTGAAGTCTCTAGGGTCTGCTGAGGGCATCTTGAGTGGAGGCCTGACTTCTGCGCATTTTCTGTTGTCACTTAAGGTGCCGGTTTCAAAGGTGGTATTGATTGTGCGTCATAGTTCCGGTGCGATGGCGGCCGCAGCTCTATGGAAGATGTACAGGGGGCAGTGGTCCTTGGGGGCTCCTGAGTGAAAGCATTCCAGGGTCAATGTGGTGTCTTTGGTGGTGATTGGAGTCCAGGAGGAGATGGTGGGCTGGCAGACATTGCTGGAGGGAGGAGTAGTTTCGGGGTCAGGTGTTTAGTTATTGAAGTCAACGTAGAGGCTCTTGATTTTCAGATGGAAGTTAGAGGCGAGCTTGTTGCAGAGTACCTGGGAGGGGTGATGATTGTGGTTTTCCTGGGGGGTTTGGTGAATTCCTGGATGATGCTGAAGTGTTCCTTTGAATTTCTGGAGTTGGCGAGAATCTTGATCTGGATGAAAGTCCTATCTGTTGCGTGGCTCGTATTCTGTCATGGCATTCTTATAGGTGGTGCTGTCTTCTGAGGATTTGCTGTTTCTCCAGGTCTTCTCGAGACATCTGCAGGTGTGTCTGGATTCTTGGAGGTCAGCAATGAACCAGGTGGCTTTTCTGGGGTGCTCTCTGTCGGGGTTACATAGGGGTGCAAGCTCGTCTGCACAGCTGGTGATCTATCTGGTTAGTTCTTTGGCTGTAAGCTTTGCGTTGGTGGAGGTGCAGGGGGCATCGCGGTTGAGGGTGGAGTTGAGCTGCTCCTCGGTTACCTTGCTCCAGTTCCTTCACGGAGGGTGGGGTGCCAGTTTAGGGGCGGTGGGTTTGTCAACATGGAAGTGTATGCAGTGACGGTCAGTCCAGGGAGGTTGCGTGGTGTTGCTGAAGTGGATGTTGTTAACTCCTGCGAAGACGGGGACGAGGGTGTGTCCTGCCTTGTGGATGGGGGTTGTGATGAGTTGCTTTAGTCCGAGATTGGTGAGGTTGTCCAGGAGGGTTGTGGAGTTGGGGTCACTGAGGTTGTTGAGGTAGAAGTTGAGGTCTCCGATGAGTATGTAATCCATGGAGGCGATGGTGTGGGGTGCGATGAGGTTGGTAATGGTAGTGGTTAAAGCGGTTCGAGGTCTGTAGGCTAGGATGCCTCGTACAGTCCTTCTGGGGCTGGTCTGGATCTGGAAATGTAGGTGTTTGGTGATGGGTGGGCTTTTTCTCAAGCTGGAGGTGGTTAGTCAGAGGGAGCTCTTGTGTGCGATGGCAGGTCCTCCTCCTGGACGATTGGGGTGGTCCTTCCTCTGGTTCCTGTATCTGTTGGGAATGGCGGTGCCGATGTCAGGGGCAGAGGTGGAGGTAGTCCACGTTTCTGTGAAGAAATCAACATCTGGTGAGGTGGTGTTGAGGAGGTCCCAGATTCCTACAGTATGAATGTGCAGAGAGCGCAAGTTGACAAGAATGCACCTCAAGGCTGTGGGGATGCTGGCGTCCGGTGTGGGGCCGTGGCCATAGGGGTGCAGAGGGCGGTGAAGGTTTGGCGGCAGTGATGGTAGGAGAATTGGCTTTAGGTGTTGTTTGGTGTGGATAGCTGACAGTTGTTGTTCCTTACACGGTTGAGTGTGAGGAGGGCAGCTGAGTCATAGCAGTGGGTGGTCAGAGATCCAGGGTCTCTGGCACTGGTCGCGGTCAGGTCACAGGTGGGTGCAGACGGGCTTGCCTTTGGTGTGCCTGCTGAACGTGGCCACACAGATGCTGCCAATAAATAGGAGAGAGAGAGGGAAACGCAGCTGTGAGGCAGGAAGCTGGAACAGTAGGGGGGAGGGGCTGTGGGGGTAGCAGCAATGGGAAAAGGGCAGCAAAAACAGGCGAAGAGGACAACACAAGGGCACAGGTACAACAACAAGCAAAATAGCGCAAAAATAAAAAATCACAGAATCACAAACACCAGGCACAACCATACAAAAGATAGACAAAAAGACAAAACAGGCATAACACACAGACGTAACGGCAGGCCTCGACACCTACTAGGAGAGAGGTGCAGGGGCAGTGGCAGGCGACGTAAGAGCAGAGCAGCTGTGGTGGAGAGTGGGACTCCTTCCAGGAGATCAGAGGTCCTTCTCAGACTATCCAGATTTAAATACTATCAGCTGGTAAGCTGGTCTCCAGAACAATTTAATATAGGGAGCAGAACAGAAGGGGAGGAAGAACTACAGAGGGGTCAGATATACAGAAAGGAAGTGGCTAAGTGGTACTGGGCTTTAGTACAAGGTGACAACGGTACACCCACATTGCCAGAGGAGATATAAAAGGCGGACCTGCCAAGTTCAAAAATTCTTCACTTGCAGCAAGTATCAATGGCTAAAAGGGTGAGATCTGCACCCCTAAGGAGAAATAATCTCTTCACTCTGCAGTGCCTAATTTGTGCCGGTGCTTTCCGGTGCTCAGCACGGCACTTTATCGTTAGGGCCGGGGCTCAGGAGGCAGTGGTGGTGAACGTAGTTTTTCAAACAAAATGCAAAATAAGACTGTTTTACTTGTCTCACGTTGTCTGTGCTGCTCAGCCTCGCAGTCTCACCCATTTGTCAACATATGCACTCCTGGCTGGCGGGAGACTGAATTTCACCTTTTTAAGCTTTCACTAATAAAAACAAGCATTGTCAATGCCAATAGGTATTGCCTTTTGCGCATATTGGTTTTGCCAATGCTGCTGACTGTGGATACCATGCAGCATTTGCAAAACATGTTTTGCCAGTATGGTACAGCGTAGGACAAAGTAAATAAATAAAGCAGCTCATGGAGCGAACTTGTGTGATGACTTATGGGCGCATGATTGAGCAAGCATGTACACGCCTACAAAATGCACAGGTGCCATTTTTTTTATATCTCCAATCTGGAAAGGATCAGTAAATAAAAATAACTGCAAGCAAGAAAGAGCTTTTGTAAGATGGAGAGGTGGACAACAATTTGCTTCCTGATCCTTAAAATATATATATATATATATATTTTAAAGACACCATTTAAGTGTGGATGGCAATGGATGAGCAGGTAATGAAGTAAGATTAGGGGACCAGGTGCGGAGAGAACCATGGAGCAAAAGGTTGGCCTTTTCTCTATTTCTGTTCCTGTAAAAGAGCTAGTAAATCCGCTGATCCCAGATGACAGGGGTTAACAGCCTCTACATTTTAGTTGACATCATTAGCCAGACAGGGGCCGGTAGTGGAAAGGAACGCCACCCAGTCCAAGGTTTTCACCTTCTTCCATGCCCTGAAAGCATTCCGGTCCACCATACTGGTTTGCTCACAGGGTTTAGCTGGGGCCTAGCTGAACAAAATCAGATATTGGTCCATTTCGGCAATGTATACTTTCCCAAATGCACAGACTTAGAACTCACCATAGAGTTGTTAAAAACATTGCAGTCTATTTAGACATGACTTCGATAAGTTTCACTTTCCCTCCGAATACAATTTATCCAAATATCTTTATTCATAAGTTATCTTCAGGTTTAGACATGAATATGTCATCTATGTTTCTTTTCCCCCCAAACGTCATACTGAGGGTCTCACTAAAATGAATATTGCTTTTTTTCATATCTGAGAAAGAATGTTAAATATTCAAGGCCAGGTCTTTTGTAGTCCATGATCAGCAATGCAGAACAACCGATTTACATGGCTAACATAACATTCTCCAGGTCAGTAATGAAGGACTTTTGAAGGCACGCCTGCTTTACACTTTGTTGAGTAAGAGCTTAAAGTTAATGCTTAATCCCGATAACTTCTCTTGCAACTAGTTGTTAATAAATAATGGGCTTATGCTCTGTATCTATCAATCAATCAAAGCATTTGTATATCGCGCTACTCACCCGTAGGGTCTCTAGGCACTGGGGGAAAGGGGTCCGCTACCGCTCGAACAGCCAGGTCTTGAGTTGCTTCCTGAAGGAGAGGTGGTCTTGGGTCAGGCGGAGGTGGATGGGAAAGGGAGTTCCACGTCTTGGCAGCAAGGTAGGAGAAGGATCCTCCTCCTGTTGTGACTCTTCGGATGTGGGGGACGGCGGCGAGGGCGTGGCTGGTCGATCGTAGATGGCAGGAGGGAGTGTAGAAGGTCAGGCGGTCGTTGAGGTATCTTGGGCATTGGTTGTGGAGAGCTTTGTGTGCGTGGGTGAGGAGTCAGAACGTGATTCTCTTGCTGATGGGGAGCCAGTGCAGGTTTCTCAGGTGTTCGGCGATGTGGCTGTGTCGGGGGATGTCCAGGATGAGGCGTGCCGAGGCGTTCTGGATGCACTGGAGTCTCTTCTGAAGTTTGGCTGTTGTTCCGGCATAGAGGGAGTTGCCGTAGTCCAGATGGCTGGAGACGAGGGCCTGGGTGACCGTCTTCCTGGTTTCGGTGGGAAACCACCGGAAGATCTTACGTAGCATGCAGAGGATGTTGAAGCATGACGAGGAGACGGCGTTGACTTGTCTGGTCATGGAGAGTGAGGAGTCCAGGATGAAGCCCAGGTTGTGTGCGTGGTCTGTTGGTTTGGGTGCGCTGCCCAGGGCCGGGGGCCACCAGGAGTCGTCCCAGGCGGAGGGTGAAGATCCCAGGATGAGGACTTCCGTCTTATCAGAGTTCAGTTTCAGGCGGCTGTTCATCATCCACTCAGCTACGTCTTTCATCCCTTCGTGTAGGTTGGTTCTGGCGGTGGCGGGGTCGTTGGTGAGGGAGAGGATCAGCTGGGTGTCGTCGGCGTTGTAGTGACCGGGTTTTTGGCTCTATTTCTGAGTGATGGTGACTTTAGCTTGCTACCATCCTAGATCCCTATTCTTAGCCCTTTCAGCCCTAGAAGCATAAACTAGAGGATAGCCGCTTTATATGATGATAGATCCCTTATTCCTGACTCTAATCCATCTATTGCCTATTGGCTTTGACATAATTATGTGTCCTTTCATCATTCTACCTATAGTAGAGGGTGGATCCTGTAGTTCTGACTTTATATTACCTATTGGTAGGGTTTGTGTATGTACTCTGATAGAGCTGTTTGTCTATTTCATCCTTTTCGGGCCTACAAGGCCCAGAACTAGAGAGACTCCATTTTGCTGTCTGCCTCTGCAGACTGAGATGCATGTAGGTCAAGCGTGATGTTTTAGTTATGAGGTGTTGTTCGCTCTTTGCAAAGTAGAGAGAACCGGCCGGAGCTGAATCTTATCAAGAAGTGTCCCTGGGGCTCAAGCCTCTAGACGAAACTGTTAGGAATTAAGTGCTCTTAGGTACTGTATGTGCTCTCTGAGTGATTTCAGTTAGTCAATGTCTTAAATTTCAGGTTTTATTCTGTTGTTAGAAATTAGGAATCAGGAATAGTGTTTACAGTGTAATACTTTTATATTTACACAATTGTATTGGCCAATGCTTGTTTAAATCTTGTTTTCAGTCAAATGTTTGAGCACACGTTGGTTTAGCCGCACGTGTAAACAGTTTCACATTTTACGCATGAAGCATGTGCTTTCAGATAGCCGGCAAGTATAAAAGCCAGCTTGCAATGCTTGAAGACGCTTCGCTTCTCCTGAGCGTCACCACGATCACTGCATAGAGATTTCTCTGCCCTCTTCAGTTCGGAGCCTCGGATTTCGGAAGCCTTCTCAGAACAGGTTTTGAGGCTTCTGTGTTTCTCCGTGATTTCCCTTCCCAACTTACCTGAATATTAGGATTCTTCTGGACATCTCTTCGGACTTCTCGGCATCTGGATGCATTTCACGGTGATTCCGCTTCCTCCAGCAACGTGTCATCTTCGGTCCAAGAAGTGCAGTAAGACTTGTTAACCCCTTCCCTCCTGTGAAAGAAAAGAATTTAGTTGGTTATTTAAATAGAAGCATTCGTTTTCAAAGACGTTACATGCGCAGAAAAAACGAACCCTGATAAAAAAGGTTTAGGCTTGGAATATTATTTATTTCATAAGAACAAACAAACCTCTGCTCATTAAAATAAGTAAACGATCAAGGACTCATAAATAGAGCAAAGAACTGTGTGCTGAACCTAATCATTGTTAAATATTGTGTGTATTTTATAGCCATTGGTATTCAGAGTATACTTGTATTCAAACCAGTGTTGTGAAGAAAGAAACAAGCATTGGTATAGTTCAAAGAAATATCAGAAAGTGCATCATTAGGGTGCTTGGTATTTTTCTTGTTCTTTTTTCTTCTTTGTCTATCTTGCAGACCAGAACCCCACAGCTTTCGTAAAGACAGCAATTAATCAGGTACACCAGAGTGTATAAACATTAAGTTAAACCAATACTAACAACACTAATTTGGTGTGGTGTGAATAATCAGATAAGGTTCTTGGTTAATGTTGTGTATTTATCTTTAAGGCTTCTTCGAGAAAAGAAGAGTTTGATAATTGTTGAAGTGTAAGCCAGGGTCTTTTATTAAGAGGTATGTTCAATGTGATTATGTTTAGTATTGATCAGAAATTATAAATAACTGCAGTGAGTAAGGGATTTACTTTGCAGCTACAAAAGAAACAAATCTCAGCAGACTCGTGGTGGAAGCTCAACACGAAACAAGCAGCTGATCACTGTGAGAGCGTCTGGAGCAGGGAGCCTGGTACATGGATTTGGTGGGAGGAGGCTACTGACTGGAACTTTTCACTAGGGGAGAGCATTCCATATTAGCGAAGTGCAGAGAGGCAGAGTGTTCAGATGGTTTTTGGAGCTGAAGAGAACGGTTTGTTGGTCTTTGGAGTTGAAGCAGTCAGAGATGGTCTTTGGAGTTGGAACTGTCAACTGGAGCTGCCAGTTTGTCAGAATGTATTGACGCAGTTGCCAGTCAGATGGAAGAGTTGGAGCTGCCAGTTGAAACTTTTGGAGCAGTTGAACCAGTGGAGTGAGGTTAGCATGTTGGTGATGGTGCAGGAGAGAGAGAGTCCTGATTCCACCAGAGAGAGAGGAACAGACAGCAGATGTTGGTCCGTTGGTGGTGGTGTCATGGTGATGGAGAGAGTCCTAATTCCATCAGAGAGGTACAGAGAGTTGGACCCTTCCTAATAGGGTGAGGTGTTCTTAAAATGTTTCTATTATATTATCATTCATTCCTCTTTGCTTCCTAGGTTATGTTTAGGTCTCCACTTGCATTAATAATTTCCTACTGTGTTGCTTATATGCATATATCATTGTTATAATGTTTTCTTTGTTCTGTCATTCTATTCTAATGTTAAATAAAGGGACCCCAGTTGCATATTTGAGTGTTGTTTTTTATGGCAGGATTAACCTTTCTTTTTCACCAGGTGCTGTCGTATAGAAGGATGGGTGATTCCCTTCTTACAGGTAACTGAGAAATGGAAGACAGGGTGGTTTTGACAGGAAATAACTCCCAAATGAGATAATTAGATAGCTCTTATGTGTACATCCAAAATATAAATAGTAAATACCGTTGGTACACCTTAGGTCCACCTCCGGACCCCCATAGAATACCCCGCCGGGAGACAACAGGTATACCGTCGGAAAGTGTAGATAATATTGGCCTTAAGAGTTAGGGACACAGTCTGGCGACTATAAAGAGAAAAGTCTGGTGACTATAAAGAGAAAAGTCTGGCGACTATAAAGAGAAAAGTCTGGCGACTATAAAGAGAAAAGTCTGGCGACTATAAAGAGAAAAGTCTTGCGACTATAAAGAATATAAGATGAGGTAACTATAGGATAAGATATGGAATCCATTAGTTGTTAGTGGTATCTTTGATTGTACAGGCTTGTAAATAGCTTCTTTTCACTTTCTCAGGTGAGTATTCTAGATATCTTGTAAATAGTGGCCTGAGAAGAGTGTTGTTACGTGACGACTGGGTTAGCCACGGTTGGTGAGCTGCCTGTCCTAAAAATCCCATTGTTACAGGCATACACACATCCATGGCGTATAAACCATGGATGTGTACTTCATCTTGCTATTCTACTCAAAACTGTCTGCCTTTTATAAGCTATAATGGGACTAGTGATGATAATACAAATAACATTATTAATATAATCAAAAAAAGCACCATGGTAGCACTTCAGTATTATACAATGCAGAATTCCCACAAGTGGAAATCCGGTTCCAAAGAGATGATTGTAAAAAACAGGCAAATGTCTCATTTACCTGACAATTCATTCACAAAAACAACAGTGTAACTTAACAATAGCTTTTATGGGTGAAAACTGCAAGCAAACTAATTGGGAATAGAAACAAACAGTTTGTGTGTGGTCAGTGTAATTTACTGTACCTCAAATTCCCCCCCACACAAAAGCCCCAGAAATGCCATATTTATGTCACTCTCCTTCACGTACAAAAATATAAACTCTCATATACTCACGGGTTTTCTGTATTCCTTAATGTTTTTGTCAGAAATTTAGGCTACAGCTTTTTTTGTGTATCGGACCCATTAATATTTGTTCATAGTACTTTGCAAAGGTGTTTTTGTCGCTCGGGCCTACAGAGAAACCCGTAGACTTCAATCAACTCCATTCAGTGAGGTTCATGGCTCTCACAGGTGGTTAATTATTCAGTTTTCTCCACATCAGAATTTAAGGGACTGTTGCTAGGGCTGAAATGAATGTAGCCAAGGTAATTACAAAGATCAAGTGCGCTCGTGTTTTTAGGTGAAAAAAAAATCTTTAGTTCACCAGCACCACCTATTTTTTAAAAAGATATTGTCGCGTTTTCAAGGGGCCTTTGTAGCAGACTTGAGTAGGGTAGTTGCCTGGTTCGTACACGTTCTGGTAAAGTTAACCCTGGCAATCTTTCATTTGGCATTATGGCGGCAAAATTTTACTGTACTCCTTCAGCTAAAATTACAGTTGCTGTACAATAAATTCCCCGTAAATAAGCTAAGCCTCAAATCACTCCTTTCATTCATCAGTCTTCAGAGCACATGTTGAGCTGTGACAACTTTGTCACACATGACACCGGCAATTACAGGAAGGAGGAATTATGTGCATTTGTAATATTGTGTATAGTGCATTTTCTACAGTTATGTTTATTAACCTTCAAATGTCGCGTTTGCTATACATGAAAACGAAACAGGATGGTATCAACGTTCAAATTATTTCGGGCCATCTCTCCTTTACTCATCCCAAGCCTCCTTTCACTACTATGATTGCCCTAATAACCCTTTTCTAGTTTCTTCCCTCCTCTATCCCTCCCTCGACCCATCCCAAACCTCATTTTTCTACAATCTCCTAAATAACACTTTCTAGGTGCTTCCTTCTTCTATCCCTCCATTATCCCTTTCAATGAAACTAACCGACATGCATGTCCATTGCTCAAATTATTATACTTTTTCCTATATTAACCCACCACTAAACATTTTTGGGTTCCAAAGTAGCATGCTAATCACCGAAAAGTGCTTTGATGCCTCGTCAGGAGTGGTAGTGCTATATAAATACAATTACAATATTGGGCATATTACAAGACTGAATGATGTGCATAAATCAGTTACAGGTTTGCATATGCCAGGGAGGTGCATATTGTGCCTCTTGCAGAGTCCAATACATTCTTCATGTAATAGATGCCTTCATAGTGAGCTTGTACCTCGGAACTCTATAATGCCAAATAATAATACTATCTTTTAGACTGGTCAGGTTCAGTTGAGGGTCAGACCTGGGGAGACACAAAATACAACAGAAGTAGATAGTCATATCAGAATTAATTTGAAGTCAGGCCTTTAATGGTCAGAAAACGTTCATTATCTTCGGTTCCAAAAGTCATGACATCCAATCTCTTTTGCGGCATTACCTTGATTTTAAGTAAAATTTTTCGGGACCCCCTCTGAGTCAATTTCTTTCAGGTCAGGGAGAAGAGGGGAAAGCAAAAACAATCATAATAGAAGGAACTCCCTCATGACCTCTTAATTTTTCAGGGTATACTCTCCAATTATTATGGGCATAATCATATCAAAACAAAACACATTTGTTTTACTTTCTCATTGTTTATATTTTTTAAATTATTTTTTCATCCAGTATTTTCTTTTTTCATTATTTCTAGAATAAAAAGGTTTCTTTCTTATCACAATTTACATAATTAACATAAAAAGATCAAAATACAATACAGTGAGATCCTGGGAGCGGCGACAGCAAAGCAAGAGAGACCGCCTAAAGAAGAGCACATCATTTTTGGACAAAGAGGTGTTGCATAGAACCCGGCCTCCTTTTCTGCTTTTCCAAGCATTTTCGTGGTACTTGCCTGTGAACAGAGAAATGCTCTTATATTGTTTAAGAGCACAGGGGCATATTACCAAGCAATAGCGATAATTATCGCTATTGCTTGGTTAGAGACAAAAATTTATCGCCGACCTGCGGCGATTTTTATCGCAGATAAACCTTGGTATTACCAAGGTTTATCGCAAATGAGAAAAAAATCGGCCGCAATGCATGAATATCGCACAAAAGTCAGCGATATTCATGCATTACCGAGCTAATGCTCTTAGCCATGTTATCCACCTACCATTGGATAACATGGCTAAGAACTGCTCAGGGCAGGTGTTAGCTTTTGGAGATATTCGCGCTTAGCGCGAATATCTCCAAAAGTTGGTAATAGGAGATAGCGATGTTAGCAACTGTTTCCAGTCGCTAACATCTTGGCACGCCCACTTTGCATGTCATTAGTGATAAATATCACTGACATGCAAAGCAGGGCCCAAGATGGTCGCTATCACCTACTAGCTGTCGCTAACTGGGGTTAACGACAGCTAGGTAATAGGGAGATAATTTGATCTCCGCTTTCTTGGCTTTTAAAGCCAAAAAAGCAGAGATAAACCCCCTTGATAATATGCCCCACAGTGTTTAACAAGTTGATGGACGAGCAGTAGTGAGAGGTAGATGAGCTCATACATTAGCTAGCAATTTACAATTGTGTTCTATAGGGCCCCAGATTACGGTTGCAGTGTTTATAGAAAGCCATGCTTTATTCTAGTTTTATATTTGTCATAAGTAAAAAAAACACTGGAAATGCAAAGTGCAGTATTTTTAGATTATTATTTGAAATTATTCAAATAAGCTATGGTAGACGCTTTGCGAGAAAAATGTGGATTTAAAACCAACTGAACAGTTTCTCGATATAAAATCCTTTGTAAGCAAGTTTTTCAATAATGCTATTCAAAAGTCGTGACATTACTAGATAAAACTTATATATACAGACGGTACACAGGAATTGGTTCAGACAGAAACTCTAGAGAATGAACCTAGTCAGATCTTCTTGAGTGTCATACGTTTTGCTGCAAGATAAATTGCTCGCTCATTAAGCCAAGAATGTGCAATCCTATGCGTATTTATCATATCTTTCTATAATTGCTACACTTGAGGACCAAGAATGGAAACTGGGTCAATGGATGGACATGTTTAAAAAGTCCATTTTAAATATTGTGAATGATTTTTCCTGCTGAATTGTATTCATGGTACCACAAAAATGACAATTTTAACAACTGTGAAGATGAAAAATAGTTTTTTGTTGGCTTAAAAAACGAGGCACTAAGGTATTTCATTTTTTGTCCTAAAATGTAATTTGCCTTGTTTAGGAAAGTGAATTATTTATTGGGGTGGATAAGTAATAAAGGTATTATTCATTTTAGTTTGAGACCTTTCATCTTATCCCTGTCTTGTTTTATTCAGTTTGATTTGGGATAGGTGTCTTTAGGTTCTGTTGAGTCACTTATTAATTTATTTGTGTGTGTACCCACAGGCCTAAGTATTTTTTGTATTTTCACTTATCTGTATATGAAACGACTTATTCAAACGACTCTTTAATAAAACTATATCTTTCTAATACACCTTTGTGTCTGTTGTTCATATGTTGTCTATATGTTTTGACCTAATAGAGGCCCTATATCCAACCAAAAATCACTGTGCTTAATCGATTGTTGATACGCAATATTGATTTATCCTTTTAAATAACTTTTTATTATCAAATACTTTCAAAACAAATTCCCTTAAAGGCACCTTTACCTTTCTGCTTTGCCAGATAGGCCTGCATGTTATTCCTTTGTGGCCTAGGCTTCTTGTTGTTGTGGGCCTGGCCATGAGGCTGGCGGCAACTTTGAAGCCATGCAGTGTGCTTTTTTTGCAATAGGCCTGCATTGTCTGTCATCGGTTTCTTGTAGTTGTGTGGGCCTGGCCATGTGGCTGGTGGCCATTTTGAAGCCCGGTAGTATGCTTTTGCCTTAGGCCTGCAAGCTTGTGGCCTAGTTGACCAACAGGCCTTTCATCCAGTAGGCTCAGAGGTAATCACAGGTGCATTAAACAATTGTTTCTGTGTGTTCTGTTGAATTTAAACATTATTTAGGGCATGGATGGCATTGGATCAAATTGCAAAATGTGTTTTTTGGGGGTTATTTCTGTTTTTGGGTGTGTGTTAAATAAATTCCTTTGTTGTGTGTGGTGTGTTGTGTACCTTGCAGACCTTGTTTAGCCTTGTGGATTTTTGTTTTTGCATTTTGTTGCATTAGAGGCAAAGCAGTGTGGTTTAGCATGCTTCATATTCCTGGCTATTATAGGCCTTTTGTCAGTACATTGTTTTCCAGGCCTCCTGTTTGTTGCTTGTGATTTGTGAGTGTCCTTGTGGCTGGTGGCCATTTCTGGTGGGAGTTATTAGTGTGCTGCTTTTGCCATATTGGCCTGCCTGGTTTTCCTTTTGGTTTACTGCTTCCATCCACCCCCTTTACCAGCACCAGCTCTCTGAGTGATGTGATGAGCAAATCATTTAGTGCCAAACAGTGTCCACTTCCATTACATTTGTATTTGTGTTGTTGTTCTTCTTCTTTCTATCCTTCCTGAGAGTGTAGTGTACACACTATACCATGAATGTCATTTTTGACAAAGTCTCACAAATGGCTAAACTATGTCTTTTATTTGTTTGTTTGTACTAGTAGTAATTGAACCACAACAACAAATGCAACATTTCACTGATGTTCTTCTCCTCGCTTCTTTGCTTTTAGGTGCACAAAAAGACAGAGGAGGAGGTGTCATCATCATCACCTATTGTACTGCCAGATAGAAGTGCTGCGCACTATGTCAAGTCCACGTGTGACTACAGACCTCTCTGCAACTTGTGGACCTGTATCCAGCTTTCATCTGAAGAAGATGGGCCCAAAGAAAGGTAACAGGTCCCCCATTACCAAAAAAGTTGTCGGTGAGAAGAAAGAACAGGAAAAGGAAGTGGCACTTACCAAGACTGGTGTACCACCCAAGGTGTTTTTTGGGGGAAAAAATTACACCTGAAGCAGCGTTGTCCGGGTACCAAGCTGGGACCAGCACCTCCGCATCAGAGGACCAGCCCCACCAACCTAGGCCCAAGCCATGAGTGTTGCAGAGGTAGCCAGGCTACTAACCAGCAGCGATGTTGAAGTGGCATTATCGCAAAGTGGTACACAATCAACGCAGGCGAAAACTCAGCAGATAAGTGGGCAGCAGCAGGTGCAGCAGCAGCAGGTGCAAGAACAGCAACAGCAGCAAGAACAGCAGCAGCCGCAAGAACAGCAGCAGCGGCGAGAACAGCAGCACCTGTAAGAACAGCCGCAGCTGAAAGAACAGCAGCAAGAACAGCCACAACAACAGCCCACAATAGTAGATGTTCCTCCTGAAGTAGAGGCATTTCAGGAAATCGAGCTTCCTGCAGATAAAGTGGAGCAAGCCACTGTTTCGAAAGGTCCATTGTCTTCCTGACCCCCAGCAAGGAAAGTGAGGATTAGTCCATCATCTCCTTATTCAAGCCCCGCTTCTGATGATCAAGATGCCACTTGGAAGCCACCAGCTCAGTCTGACAGTGATGCACGCTTCTAGACAAGGCTAGTGACAAGGAAGGTTACAGAAATCCTTGGAGTTAGATGTACAAGAGAAGGATGATGATGATGATGAGCCAGTCATCACAAACACCACTCCTGGCGCAAAGGTGATGGAGACCAACATTATTACCCTATCCAAAATGACTGTGAGGGATGTAGCACTGATACCACCAACACAGAAAACACTAAAAACCTCCAGCTTCCATATTTACATTTTCAGAGGCCCGGCAGGAACCTACATGCAGCTCAACCAACACCTCAGTAGGTAGTGGTAGTGTAGCTGCACAGAGTCACATTCCAAGCCCACCCTCCAGTTCATCTGGTATTGAAAGTGGTACATCCAGTAATGCCAAAAAGTTCTCCTCCCCAGTTTGGGACTTCTTTTCGGTTAGCAGTAAGGAAGAGCACATTGATATATGCCCTGTCCACAGCAGTGTAGTGGTACCTCCCACATCCTCAGCAACATCTCAGTGGCACCACAGTAAGAGCCATACTCAGAGTCAGACTGAGACACCAAGGCAACTGAGTACTGCAATGAAAAAAAGTGCACCGTAGAGCCTAACTGGGTTCAAGATAACAGCTGCACCACAAAGTAAAATAATCCAGCCTACCATTGAGATAATGCTTAGGTTGGAGGGTCAGTACCAACGCAACCACTGAATGGCACAGTTGTACAATGCGAAGCTGGCTAAAATTTTAGCGCTGGATCTACTCCCTTTTTCGTTTATGGAAGGGGTGGGTTTCCTAGAGTTTGTGTCAGACATCTGCCCTAAATGGAAGGTTCACAGCCGGTCCTATTTTGCCAGGGTTGCTTTTCCAGCACTACATCACAATGTGCTGGAATTGGTTCGACAAGCTTTGCAGCATAGTGCTGTTCACAGTATCCACCTGACAACAGACATGTGGACCAATTGCCAAGCCACTGTTTACATGTGCCTCACGGCACACTGGGTCTATATTGTGGGGGTTAGAGATAAGCTATCTGAAGTAGGTGCTGTTGACACAGCTGAGATTTTTAATGCTATTCGGAAACATGCAACTGTAGCCATGTTCACCATAGAGAAATCTTATACTGCTGTAAACATTTTGTAAGATTTTCACAGCATGGTCTTTGAATGGCTGCGCCATAGAGGGCTTAAGATTGCTTTTGTTTCCACAGATAATGGCAATAATGTACTTAAGTCCTAGGAGCTTGGTTCTTATTCAGGGTACCCTTATTGGCGCACTGCATTAACATTATAGTTCAAGACGTTCTGAAAAAAGAAGCCATAGTCAGCAACTTACTGACTACATGCCGAAGAATATGCACTCATTTCAGCGATTCTTTTAAAGCTCGGAAGCAGCTGAGGATCATTCAACGTAACTATAGAATGCCAGTCAAAGCACTCATCCAGGAGGTGGCAACACGTTGGAACTTAACATATTACATGCTTGACCGTCTGTTTGAGCAGTACAGACCAATCAATGTATATGTCATGCAACGAGGGAATGCTACTGTGAAAGGCATGACCCTTCAGATGGACCAATGGTGCCTAGTTAAATGCCTGACTGAGATGCTTCTTCTTTTCAAGGTCTTTACAAGGAGGACTTACTATGGGCCAAGTTATCCCATTGTTACACATGCTAGAGCAACAACTGAAGGAGGTGTCTGAAGCGTACAAAGGTGTAGGGGAAAAGAAAGAAGCATGTGAGTTGGTGGAGAGCTTATCCCGTTGCTTAGCTGACAATACAAGGGTGCAAAATAAGATTTTGTCAAAAGAACATTACATTTGTGCCCCAATTCTGAATCCACGGTCCAATTCGGCACTGAACAGTAAGACATGAATTCCTTTTTCAGGAGTGGATGTTGCCCGGTGCGAAACTTGGACAGCTGAGGCAGCCAGTAAGTTGGAAAATAAACAGCTGGTAAATAAAAGCCTGCTACATGTATCTCCAACAAGTATTGCAGCAGGGCATCCAGTGTCAAGTTCAACTTCGGAGCCTGAGGGCAGTGAGTTAGGCTCAGAACACTCTGCAACACTATTGACAACAGCAAGAACTGGATTATCAGCCCCAGTAAAATCATTAAAGGATTGGCATTTTCAGCAAGGACTTTCTAGGTCCAGTGCTGATGAAAAGACAAAAGAGGTTGAACAAAATGTAGCACCCCTGAACATTAGGCAGATGGTCCAGGCCTATCTGGATGACCCAACAGAGGTGTATATTGATCAAAACCCATTGCAGTATTGGTATGGGAAAAGGGGCCAACTTCCACTGCTCAAGAGGCTGGCGATAAACTATCTGGCTTGCCGTGTCACAAGTGTCTCTTCTGAACGTTTGCTGGTTCCAATGTAACAGTGAGAAGGACCAGTCTCTCGCCCATACTTCCCTGACAACTAGACTTGCACTTTTTACTGTCTTCCTCCCTTATTTACTTTTATTTGTGTGTGTGTCTGTCTTTCTGGTTGGAAACCACGAATCACAACAAATCCATCACCACCGTCTTCAAGTCTTTTATTGCCATACATGAGTGTCAGCCTTCTGAATTTCAGTCTACTCCTCTGAGTCCTGCTCATCCATCCCCCTGAATAGCCCTAAATCTATTGCCCTCAAACCAGATGATTAGCACAATAGAAGAAAAAAGAAAATATTGCCTCATTGAGTCCCTCCAAAAGAAGTGGAACATGGTGATGACTACTATAGCTATCTTCCTTTCCGAGCCAAGAGAGACTGCCCATTAACTGAAGATGAGAAGGAACAGGTAATTAATGATGACATGCATTGGACGCTAACTGAGTGATTTGTGTTGTTGTTGTTTGTAGTGCATGAAGTTAATTCATTGTGCACTATTATCTAATCTACACTCTGAAAGTAACTCAAGGTAGTGCTTGTTTCCCTTCTTGTTTTTATTAACAAATGTATACTTCTACAGCAGGCAGATCCATTGCATTTTGAATATACAAAGGGAACTCAATCTGTACAATGCACATTGAGTTAGACAACACCATGATGGTGACCACAGTGACACAATATCTTTATAGTCACTCAGTAGGATCCAAGATAATTGATGGAATAACAATTGGCATTTCATGAGTGGCATAAAAAGTAAACAAGTCAACAACAACCACTGCACACCTACATGTCTGTGTAGTGGTGGAGTCGAGTGTGGTGGTTTGTCTTAGAGCGGTGCATTCATTTTGTAAAATGCTATGTATGTGCTTTGTCTGCCTCTATCCCCCCCAAAAAATGTACCTCAAATGGAGGATGGGTCATGGTGGGTGCCGTGGGCCTGCTCTGTCCTGTTGTTATTGAAGGTTAATGCTGGAAACGGACTAGAGTAGAAATTATCTATACATGCCTCCTCTGAAAGTGTTGCACTCCACCGTAATTTATGCATTTTTTTCTACTCGATTTTTTAATATCCCTTTTGTATTTCCATCTACAATTAGAGGTAGGCCCTTACCCTGTGCTATATTGGGAAAAACAACTAACACTTACCTTACTAATGAATCTACACCTGCCAGGCAGGCAGTAGCATCACCCAAGATTGATGGCCGGAACGTCAATGGAAGGGAGAACCCTCTGAGAGCAGACAGGCAAGGCAAATTGCATAATATATAAAATGTAAATTGATACTGGTATAGCGCACTACTCACCCGCAAGAGTCTCAAGGCACTTGTACGAATACCACTGTGGAACCCATCCTGGCTTTCCCTGTGAGGCGTCCACTCCTGGGAACCCCCAAGGTGGAGGCCAGGCATCCTTAGCGCTGTGGGGGCTGTTGAGGAGATTAAGCAAGCTATTGCCCGGAGTTGCAGAGTGGGACTCAAGGATTGGAATAGGCACCGAGGCGAGAATTATCAGGTCAGTGGAATTTTGAGCCCAAGACCCGCCGAGGCAGGAAATTGAACCCTGGTCCAGGGCTAGACCTCTGCATCAGGGTCTGCCGCTCTAATTATTGAGCCACACTTCTCCACACTTCTCCATATACTGCTGCCCTTTACTGTCTAATTGTCTAGTAGTAGTTAGTAAGTACTTAATTAACCATCAAGTTATCATCATCATGCATGCATTTCCTTTTTCTCCTTTAACAGATTTATGGATATGGTAGTCTGCCAAGATTGTGTTTTCTTTTGTTGCTATACATACGTACTGTTTTTCTTTGTCAAACCTTTCCTCAAATCCCCTTCCCAACCATTCATCAAACCCTACCCTCTTCCCCCGGGCTGTGTGGGTTATTGTTGTGTGACTAAATTAAATGGACACCAATAATTTATCACACGCTAGCTGGGGCGAATGTGGCAAAAACAACACTAATTCAATTTCAAAGCAGAGCAAGGATCTTCTTCTGCTTGCCCACCCATGAGCAGTATATTTGGGAGGTAATTTCTTTTACCAAAGGAATGTAATCCATCAGAATTAAATGCCGGCATTGATTTGATTTGTTGTTATCCTCCTACTCAGCACTTTCGGTTATGCTTGTGTTGAGTGTACTGTAGGCCTAGTCAAGTGACTCAACACAACTAGAGTTTGTAACTCTATGTACTAGGCTATACCCGCAGCCATTATGTTTTATTGTATTTTGACATATTATTGTTTGGCAGTAAGTTCTGCACTGCACTTCGTTCTACTACTCCTCCAACAGTCTCTCTCAGGTGACTGACTGTCTCATTTTCTTTTTTTGTAAATGCTACTGCCACTGTCTACTACTACCACCCCCACCATGGCTTGTCGGGAACAAAAACCATCATCACCATGCACCCATCGCTGTGCCTAAGTAAAACATCAAGCACAGGTAAGAGAAGAAGTTAGGGGGAGGCATAAATATTAATAGAAATGTTTTCATTAGTTCAATTTCACACACCCCTTTCCGTCCAGTTGCAGAATGCATAGACTGGGAGGGGAGACTGAAAGTACTAGTAGGACAAGTTACTCAGTGATGGGTACCGCATCTATCTGTTTGAGTCTTACAAAGTCAGCCAATTATTTAAATCAAACACTGGATGTGGCCTGCACCAACAAGGAAACAGTGTGACGTAAAACAGTAACCCCACCCACAAAACATTAAAAGCATTGTATGTATGTATGTAAAGTATAAATATATCATTTAATCCCCTAACAAAAATAAACTATGTAAAAACACAACAACACCTGACCCACCCCTCTCCCTAACCCCAACCAATGTCCAGGATGAAAAAGTCCAACAAATTAAATGTCCAATTGTCCAAATAAAGTGAACCCCAATGCCCGATTCCCACCCACCAAAAGAAGCAATAAAAAAGGGGCAATTAACATGGTCTGTTTATCGGTGGGCTCGCCTCTCCAGGAGGACACAAACTTGCTCCTCTAGATGGGCCACGCTGTGCTTCAATGCACGCCAATTGCATCCGCGGGGGCAGCAGTGCTATTAAGTGAAAGGAGGCAGCGGGCGGCTGGTAGACGGTGGTGCCGTAACACTGTAGGGGGGTGGCTGGGGCCCGTGGAATTGGAGGAGGCTGCAGCTGCTCCCGCCTCCTCCTCCGCCAGAATCACCAGCCGCTGTTATTCCATTTGTATGGCCTCCAGCTTCCATCACCGGGCCTTGGCTGCTAACTCCTTCCTGTCCGGTTTCCCTTTGGATGGAGTAGCTATATCAAGAAGAAAAAATAAGACTATTATAAAATATACTTATTCAAAGTAATAAGTCAAATTAATTCTACACAGAGTGGCACTGTAGCACTAGCAAGCACAGTACATAACATTTGTGGTATGTCTATCCTCTCACTTCCTAGGCCTCTAACATTTGTGGGAGTTTCAGGCATTCAACCGCCCATGCATCTGATTCCTATCAGTCTTCTATGCATGCATGCCTCCAATGTATCCTCCTATGCCAGTCATAACTATTAAATCTCGCCCGTCCTTCTACCTTCACTCTTCTTTCACTTTTCGTTTAACACACCCATCAAGGTCATCTGATGTGACTTTTAGTCTTCTCCATGAAACTTTCACAGCAGAGTTGAAGTCAGATAGAAGTGGCCATTGGTTACTCGACACTCCTGCCGCTAATGCTTTTGCTGATTTTAAGTTAAGGGTGTCTTCTTCAACTCTTCACAACAACTTCTTACTTAATAAGTCTCAACAGTACAGTATACAGTACACCCTTGCAGTGAGTGTAATGTCAATAAGTAAGTATTAGAAATATAACTTACCACAGCCCGCCACTGCTGCTGGTTCACCCCCTGCATCTGTCACATCTCCTCCGTCAGCAGCCGCGTCGCCTTTGTCACTGGACCCGGCACTGTTGGTCGGTAGTACGCCTAGAAAAAACTTTACACATTTTTTTAGATGCCATATACACCTCCCCCTATTTTCCACTAGCAACATTGAAAAAACAATTAATACATAAATATACAACATTCATCACTAGTACAAATCAGGTAGTAGAGTAGATACTAGTAGTGTTATATGGTCCCTAGGGTCATTCTAGTCTTTGCTTAGTTAGCCCAAGCCATGCAACCATTTTAGCTTTGTGTCTTTGATTTTTGCATACGTTACCTCGCAGCTTGATGTGTAAGACGCCTTTAAGCCCACATGAGCTCATACTGCTACTGTCTGAGCGCTCCATACAAGGTTGACAAACAAGCCACTTTGTTATGGAGTTCTGGTGTCCATATTGCTTATCCATAAAAATTGTGTATTTTTTGGCACAACTGAGAGATGCTTGCAATATGTTAACGTGCACCATTTTTCTCACAACAGACGGAAGATTCCCTTCTATGAACCAGAGCTTTGCAGAGCTTATAATGTCACCAGTACTAGGTTCTTCTACGGTGAGGGGTACCCAGAATTCGCTAAGAGATCTTCATTTATAATTTTATATAAACTATATTCCTACCAAGGGGAGGGTGGTTCTTTCACCCCTGTTCAGTTATTATGATTTCGCCTTTTGTCTTCTATGAACTTGTAGTTGTAAGTGTAACAATGTTTACTGTTTTAATCTTATGCATTTTGTTGTTGGTGCTGCATTATAGAACAACGTACAGAGCTTGTCAGTTGAAAATAAACCTTTTGAACTTACATAGACTTGGTGGTATTGGTGTGGACTTACACGAGTGAGTGAGCGAAAGGGTGTGCATTGCTTCCGCGACTTAGAGGTCAGGAGTGTTATGTTCTGGGTTGTCTACTTATTGGCTATCTTGGGGGGGTTCAGAGAGCTAATAGTAATGAGACACTATAACTAGTTAGTCAGGGGAGTGTGGTGGGTTCTGATTGAGGTGTTAGGAAGGTCCAACCTCCCATTAACAATGTCCTATTTTCTTGTGCAAAGTTCTTAACGTGCAAAATGTCCTATCCTATCAAAAATAGTAAAATCTGGTTGGGCATTTTGTTGGTGGCAATTTTCGAAAAGCCTCAAGATTAAGAAGACTAGAAGAAATAGAAGAGGACAACCCAAAGGACTGGACTCAATGGTTAGAGCTATGGGTGAATCTGAGTTTTTTTTAAAACCTTTTAAATAAAGAGTGGCCAACTGGGCAAGCTTAGCTACAGACAAACTAATAGTAGTAGTACAAAGAGTCATAGCAGAGGCAGTTAGAGGCAGGGATAACAAGAATTTAGAAACAGATAGTCTAGATCGAGGAAGAATTTGTAAACAATTGAATTAGGAAACCGAAATATTAGTTCAGAAAAAATAAGCTGCACGAAAAGTTAGGGAAATATAATTATTAATATTAACCACTAGACGACATACTGGGGCCAGCAGCAGAGCCCTCGATAGAGGAGTGGTCCTTGCCCTGGTAGGCATGTTGGTGTGGTTTTGCTGACTCAGACCCCGTCTTTTTGCCCCTGGGTGCTGATCATGTAAGATTTAATAAAGAAAGAGACAAGCATTAATGTTTGGTGTGAAACAAATTAAATATTTTAAAATATGCTCCAAAAACATTTTTGTGAACAACAATTGCAATAACATTGACCTATCTAATCTGATCGACTACTGGTATTGCGAAATTCACGGACTGTATAGTAAGCCTAAGTACCACCTGACCTAGCCCACCTATTCCAGACGGGCCAATTGTTCATGAAGTCTGCATTTCCATTTATTTTAGTCATCAAAAATGCATGCATGGAGGACACATGCATACATTTTTGCATACACCAAATTGTTGATTGGTTGCTGTTGATGTTCTGCTAGTGATAATAAGCATATTAACACTCACTAGACAAACTACAAAAGGTTCTACTAAGGACTGGGGTAAGCAGCACTCAGCAGTACATGTCTTGATAGAGGATTCACCACGCAGACCACTTAAAAATTACCAACTAATTCTAATAAGTAACTAAACCTATCAATTCACCACTATCTCTTCTTAGTGGCAGGAGGACAAAGGAAGGACTAGAGTCTCTCTAGCATTACTTAACTTAAGTTCTCTACAGTAAACTCTTAAATAATCAGGCCAAGCAAGCGCAAAGTTGCAAACAAGTAAGATTAGTAGAGCTGAGCACCTGTGTCATTACAATCACCGAAGATTTTTAAACATAATTTACCTGCAATATAAGCAGCAGCATTCTTGCTGGTCAGAAAAAAAAAATATTTGCAATATATAACACAGAGCAGAAGAACACAAAGTAGTAATATTAAATAGTTACTCACCAAGCCCCGGGACCTGCACTCCTAGCAGGTCCAGCAGGTCCTGCTCCCTGTTAAGAATATCGGACCACCGGTGCGTCAAGTGGTTTTTGTAGCACTGGACACCAGAGCAGTGAAACACTGCCTGGCACACTTTTCCCCACCACTGCTGACACTCCCAGAGCCCGTACCCGGACCCCGGTCTGCTGCCTGATGCCATGGTTAAGGGGAAATGGCGCTGCACATAAAAAACCTCAGACTCACCAAATAAGGCCTGTGGCTGTACCCCATGTTGGCGCTGCCTTCTTCAAGGAAGGCAGTCACAGCTCTGGCTAGGGTCAAGAGCCCTGCAGCCTTTTGCCATGGTTCTGGGTAGGAGAGGGCACAGAAAAGAAAATGTAGGAATGAAAAAAGTAAGTAAAAGAAATGAGATAAGCAGGTAATAGAAAAAGAGTGAAAAAGTAGTGAAAAATACACAAAAATAGAAAAAGTCAAAATATAGAATCAGGAAAATAGAGAGATAGATAATAAATAAAAAAGATGAAACAAAGGTTTGAAAAGATAGAGGGAGGATTGAAAAGCAGGCCCAGAACCCTAGCAATAGAGTAAAAAACTAGATGGCCTTCCCCATTGCCACCGCATGGGCAGGTTTGTGCGATATTTCCCCCCCGAGCAGGAAAAAAGCGGCGCAAACACATAATACGCACCAGAGAGCTGCATTGCAGAGAGGATGTTCTGAGGCCACGGCCCTTTTTTCAACACTCGGCAACGCAGCTCCGTAGCCCTTACTGGAGGTACCTGGTGGGCTAGTTGGCCCCCAGGGACCCTCAGGATTGAAGAGGAATTAATTCCCCAAATTAAAAAGTGCAACAGGGCGTGTTTGCAACCATGTCACCGCAGGCCCCGCCCCCTTCCTTAACCATTGTGGAAACGCGCCCCGTGGCGATTTGTAAGTTGGGGAATTAATTCTCTTTCAATACTAAGGGTCCCTGAGGGCCAACTATCCTAACGCGTATCTAGAGCCCACATGTTTTGAAAATAATATTCTTACCTTGGTTTGGATCATATTCCGTTCCACTATTTTCTTGAGAAAATATTTTCCCATTAAATATAGAACATATATTATGGTAAACTATATTTTTTACGTACTTTTATGTCTCTCAATTTTGTGCACAATATGCTGTGAGAAAACCAGCCAGATAGCTGTTGGATAATGTCTTGGTGAAGTTATGGGACTTTTGACAGCAAACTCCAAGTGAAAAGAATTCTGCATTTGCACCTAACAAAGATCTTTTGCTAGCCAGACATTTTTTGTGCCTTCCCCTAATGAAGATTTCTGCATTTGAACATAATGACTTTTTTAGAACTCAGATTCCTCCAGCTCAGTAAGGCTGCAAGCTGTTGCTGAGCAGGGCTCCACGGATCCAGAAGCCCTCTCCTCAACATCCTGCTGAAACTGATTTGCTGCTCATAGTGGGAGAAATTTGAATCTTTGGCCCAGCTGCAACAAACATTCATCAGAATGACTTGGCAGGTTTGTCCCAGTCCTCCAGAGGTTTTAGAAGCCCAAACATTTTCCACGCCCTAGGAATTTCAGAATGTTAAGCAGAAGTACACTTCGGCAGCATAGAGAAGAGTCTCTCGACCTCAGGAACAGCTCTTCGGAGTCAAGATTTACTCCAGCAGAAGCTACCAGCAGGGTCCAGGCTAGGTCCACTTGCAACTGGCCTGCTGAACTATTTTGGAAAAGGCTTCTTGCAGCTTGTTGTGCTTGGAATCCTCTTCTTTATCCTGGATAAAAAGTAGGGACAGGTCCAGCCCTTCAGATCTCAACATCTTGTGTAGTCCTTCTTCTGCCTTCCACAGCTCCAGTAATGTTCTGAAGAAGGTCCCAGGGGGCATTTATGCCTGGCACTAGCTTGTGTGTGAAGGAGTCTTCTGGCCCCTTCCTGTCCAACAGGGAAACAGTCCCAGTGATAATTGTAGCCACTTTTACAGCACTTCCTGTTTTCTATCTGAGCAGAGCCAGTGTGCCCAGCACACAGGTGGAACCAGGGAAATTAGCAACATTTCCTCTGTGGCCACTTCAAACCAGCTCTGGGGGCAGTTTTTCTCCTACTGCAACTGGTGCCAGTCTGGCTGTGGGAACACAGAGGAGGGACCCCAGATGTCAACTAATGTTTTTCTGTGACAGGATAGGCCTCTTTGATGTTAATCAAGTTCATGGGTACAGCCCAGATGGGCAGAGGAACATAAATATCTCCCTACAACCAAGGCATTTGTTTCTGTCAATATCATACCAAAGGCAAGCCCATCTGAACCAGTGCTCACCCAAACAGTACCAGAACCCCTGGTTCTACAATATCAGCCAGTAGTACTTGGTACTTATTTTAAAAAGTCTCTCAGCAATTTCAATACAGGAGGTAAGTTTGATGTTTGCTGCTCCACTATTACTCTAAGGTATTAGGACAAAATTTCTGGGTTGATCTGCAAACGTTTTGGGTATTATATATGTGAATCAACTAGAGAGGAGTGTGAGTATGAGGGGACTCTCTCATAACCTACTATAACGACTAAAAGTTTACCTGTTAATCACGGTATGAAGGATTTTAAAGCGGAAGTCATTATGAATTTCCTCCTCCACAGGCAATCTTGGTGAAGAGAGTTTTGAGATTGGGGAGTTTATTCCAACCATGATTCATCTGGTTGGATGGGATACCCTATAGTTTAATAGGATTGGGCTCATAAGGTAGGGGGTAGAAATGTGGTAATCTTTAGAGATAAGTTCAAAGAGTCAATTTCCATGATGGAGTCCCCTACTGTGAGGCGGTATGTTTATTCCTTTGAATTTAATGCTGTGAATTTGTTTATGGGAGTTTAGTATACAAACCACCTGTGCCAGGACATAATTTTGTACAATATGTAGGCTCCTTAGTGGAGCCCCTGATACATAGAGAACATCTGACTATTTTAAGGAACTTTATCTGCAACCGGGAAATGGCAGATAACGTAAACACTATCCATCAAAATGATGTTCACAATGCATGTGCTCCATATGATCTATATTAACCGTGATTTTATAAATGCAATTAACACTTTTTCAGTGGCCTGGTTGCCCAGACATAGAAAATAAGGTCTAACACATAACAAAGTGGAGGAAAAATAATACGTGGGGGTGTTACCCGCATCAACATCAATAAACCACAGTCCACAAAACTAACAGATTAATGAAAATATTAACATTAACACACATATTGAGCTGAATGCCAATGTGTAAAACCTGCAAAACGTCAACCCCATAAGAATTAAGCTCCATTTGATACGCTAACATATGTGCAATCTACACAACTACTACACAACTACCGAAACTAGGAATACTTACAGATGTTTAGGATCAGCACGGACATCATCAATGACCTCTTACTAAACATAAAGTTGCCTTTCATCTCCAAGGCAACCACAACAAGGATCCTTTGTGCACTAAAATATAATGCCTTTGATCAATATGAAGAACTAAATTAGACATCATCAGCATGTCCTAAACATTTATCAAGAAGGCTGAATGCATATTACAGAGGTACTCAACCCTTTTAGCATGTCTTGTTACCTTATCAAAGATGCCACAACCAATGCTGCAAAAGGGATTCCTTAACATCAGCCATTCCCCACTCACCCTTACAGCCATAAATACAAAAAACATAGACTCTAAAATGCCTTAATGTACAATTCTAAATACTTCTACAAAAAGTACACAAGCTTTAATGTTCAGTTGACATTTGGATCCAACATATGCAGTGCCTTGTTCTCTGAATGTTCTCTAAATGATTTACGGGTTCATTGCAAGCATGATGGAATGATTCAGAATGCCCTTTGACTCTCGGCAAGGATATAAAAAAAACCAAGATATGTATCCCACACGATATCTATAAACCACGTGAGCAACATAAACCAAGGGATTATTATTCTTTTCTAGCTATTACAGGTTCCTACAGATACTTATTTTGGACATGATTCTCAACATCATTCAGTTACTTTGTTGTAATTTGGCAGCGAATGGGTTAGTATTAGCAGAAGCCATCCTGTATTTAGAGGCTATCTTGTCCCGTTTTGTGGAATCTATTTTGTATTTCTGGCAGCCATTTTGTTTGCCATGTGCTACCACGTGTATTCCATGTGCTCTGTCCTACCTTGCTATTGTCTGCTCTTGAAATCTGCCTAGAGATAGGTTATATTTAGCCTCTTCCACTTTGCACATTCTCAGTTGAGCTTGCAGCTGTCCATGCAGCTGCTGTTAGTCTGTAAATGTCAGGATGTGTTCACCAGAATTAGCAACTGTTAGCTTCTCCCACTTGTTGACTGTGCACTTTCTGTATGACCTTATATGTGCCTAAAACCTTCTTGTACTTGTACCACCTTCTTTTGAGCCCCTGTGTGGGAATAAAAGGACCAAGCTCCTTTAATTCAGTGTGCTCCTACATACATTGCCGAAGGGTGTTGTGTGAATGTAGTTCCACCTCATGAGGTTAATAAACTTTGTATTTTCTATTCCAGTTTCTGTGCCAACTTCTATCCTATTGCTCTGAGGACTTGTGCACAGAAGGGCGAACCACTTGCACTGGTAGTCCTTGCTGAGGCTCACCACCCCAAATTGGCGCCCGACACGTGGGGCTCATCGGCGACTCGGATGCCCGAAGGAGTGGTCGAAACGGAGGATTGGAATCTCGCTTTGGATGATCACTGCCCGAGGAGACCCGTGTCTTGGCAACCACAGTGTTTTTCCGTTCTTTCTGATCTGACCCTCCAGGTGGTGCCGGTCCTCGACTGAGATTTCTTCTGTTGATTCGCCGTGCAGTGACCATTTGGTCGATTTGAGAACTTGGCAGTTGGAATCTGGACACCAAGTGATTGGTAAGAGTCGTTATGCAGCACTTGCTGTTGGTTTTTGATGCCTGGGATTGGTAAGGTAGTTTATTTATTTATTTATTTATGGATTTTATAAAGCGCACGGCTACCCCCAACGGGGTTGTCCCAGTGCTAAAATTGTCTACTGGAGGACAAGAGCAATCTAGATAGAAGAGAATAGCCAAGTTTTCAGGCGTCTTCGGAACAGAGCTTCAGATGGGGCGAATCTGAGGTCGATCGGTAAGCTGTTCCAGTGTTTGGCAGCTAGGACAGCAAAGGCTCTGCCACCCATTCTTGAGCGACGGAATCTAGGCACAAGCATGAGACGCAGGTTGTTGGAACGAAGGTCTCTGACTGAGTGAGACAGTCTCAATCTCTTTCTTAAGTAATCTGGGCAAGAGCCGTTCAGAGCTCGATAGGCCAGAACAAGCGTTTTAAATTTGATACGGTTGGCTATTGGGAGCCAATGAAGTTCTTTGCGAAACGCAGAGATAGAGTGTCTGTATGGGATGTTGCCAATCCGTCTTGCCGCAGCATTCTGAACTACTTGCAGGCGTTCAATTTGATATAAAGGGGCCCCAGCATAAAGACTGTTGGCATAATCCAGATGGGCAGTAATCAAGGCCTGAGTGACTGTTCTGCGGGCCTCCATTGGCAGAAATGGAAAGATCTTTCTCATCATTTTTAATTTGCCAAAGCAGGTCGCAGTAACCTTGTTAATTTGAGGGCTACAGGAGAGCGTATCATCAAATGTGAACCCCAAATTGCGGGCAGAGTGAACCGGGATTGGAGGGGGGTTAAGTACCGTTGGCCACCATAGTGGGGGTAGAATGGTCATTTTTTGATTAAAAAACAAGACCTCAGTCTTGTCGGTATTAAGCCGCAGGTGGTTCGAGGACATCCACGAACAGATTTCGCCAAGACAATGGCGGAAGCTGGAGAGGCTGGAGTCAGAGTGATCTCTAAATGAAAATATCAGCTGTGTGTCATCAGCATATGAGATCACTCTGACTCCGCATGCCTCCACTACCTTGGCTAGCGGGGCCAGGTAGACATTGAAAAACAAAGGACTCAGCGCTGAGCCTTGTGGGACTCCGCGTTCAAGAGGTTTGCATCCAGATTTAAAGGGTCTGAGAAGAACCCTCTGTGAGCGTCCCAAAAGAAAAGAACTGACCCATGCCAGGGCAGTGCCACTCAGTCCAATCTGCTCCAGTCGGCCTAGAAGAATTTTGTGGGACACCGTATCGAAAGCGGCTGATAGGTCGAGGAGGACCAGCATGGCCTCCTCGCCCTTATCCACACATTCTCGTACAGTCTCCGAAACCTCTAGTAATGCGGTCTCTGTACTGAAACCAGCACGGAAGCCGGACTGGGAATCATGTAGCAGAGAGTTGGTCTCTAAGTACTCTGCTACTTAGAGACAGTTTAGAAACGCTTACTGTGTCTTTGGAAATTTGGAATTTGTGTTGGCCAACTTTGGATTTGTATGGGATTGATATATGAATTGCAATTTATATAGGCAGGTAATGAGGAGAATTTTCTCTGTTTTTGAATTGATTTGAATGGCACAAAGTACTACAGTACCTTAAGGGCTACTTTGGTTATAATACTGCATATTCTGCACTATTTTTGGCATGCCTGTTTCTAGCACACTTCGAAGGATGTGTTGCTTTTTGAGACTCGATGAAGCACAACCGCCCCCCCCCCGGAGGGGACGCCTAATAGGAATATGTATATTAAATGTGGTATTTCCTCTATAATGTACAGCACATTATGGAATAAACATACTCGTAAGGATCCTGAGTTGCATTGGCCTATGCATGGGTCATTTGATTTGCGAAAGATTCAGTATGTGGAACAACAAATGTTTAAGCAAAAGGCTAGACAAGACATGTTTGACTGTGTACGAATGTGGGAGAAAGAAGTGCATGAGCGAATGAAGCGTGAGTCATCCTTGATTGAAAAAGAACAGCGTAAGAGCATTCATGTGAAAGCATTGGAAATAAAAAATAAAGAAATGAAAGAACTTAAAGAGAGAGAAGATAGGGAGCGTCATTTACAGGTAAATGGCCAATACACTGTTCGTAGACCTCTTTATCCTATTCTTAGTAAACCCCAAGATGATTTTCTCTTGTTAGATCGTTCTCCACCTCTGTATACTCTTCCTTCTGCTCCTTATGACTCAGATGAGGACTCTCCTGCAGACCAGGAGAAAGCACGGGAAACTCGTTCTATGTGGTCCGCTGAGCGTGCGTCTCAGCTATGTATGGGCGAAATTTGTGAATTAGCGGTCCGCAAATTCGTGCGAAATGGCAAAAAAAATCTGCGAGTTTGCGAATTTTCTCGCGAACTCGCAGATTTTTGTACCATTTGCACAAATATGTGACCACATGTGCCTGAAACTTTGCCAGCGCGCCAAAAGGCGCCGAGGTCCCTTGGGTGAGCTGGCCATTATAGTGGGGATGGGCGGGAAGATGTTTCATACTGCTAGTGTGTAGTGGACGGGGCCAAACGGGCGGGGCTTCTATGCGAGTTCACATGCATCTTGTTTATAAAGGGTCAGAGACTGAGGAGAGCAGCAGATGAGGAGAAAGCAGCCTCCTGGTCACAGGACCAACACGGGGATGGCGCTCGGGAAACTCATGGATGCAAAAATACGTTTGGCACAGGACCCCAGAATTCTTCAGATGTCCAAGATAGCTCTGCTGGGCGTGTTGGTACAAAGCCATTCTGGCCCTGCTCAGTGGGTTCAGGCGCATGCAGATGCTGCTGCTGGACAATGTCCCATCTCATACTAAACTGCCCTGTACAGGCATATGCTGGCGCTGGGCAGTAGGGTGCAGTGGCAAGCAGGTGCTCCACGCCTGGTACATGCGCATACTGGTGCCAGGGGGGACACGTGTACATTGGTGCTGTGTAGCAAGTTATGACTTTACATTTTGACTGCACCAGACGGTAGTACCACTTACATGGATCAGCAGCATCCAAGCACCAGACTTCATGGTGCAAGAGCATAATGGTGCTGTGCGGTACAAGTATATATGTACTGGGTGCAGAGGGCACTTAGCACAATGTATGCTCACACCCCGAGGGCTCCCAGGCAATTGAGCATGAATGATTTTCACAACCATTGGGCCCCGGGGCAGTTCAGTCTACAAAAAGTACACAAGCTTTAATGTTCAGTTGACATTTGGATCCAACATATGCAGTGCCTTGTTCTCTGAATGTTCTCTAAATGATTTATGGATTCATTGCAAGCATGATGGAATGATTCAGAATGCCCTTTGACTCTCGGCAAGGATATAAAAAAAACCAAGATATGTATCCCACACAATATCTATAAACCACGTGAGCAACATAAACCAAGGGATTGTTATTCTTTTCTAGCTATTACAGGTTCCTACAGATACTTATTTTGGACATGATTCTCAACATCATTCAGTTACTTTGCTGTAATTTGGCAGCGATTGGGTTAGCATTAGCAGAAGCCATCCTGTATTTAGAGGCTATCTTGTCCCGTTTTGTGGAATCCATTTTGTATTTCTGGCAGCCATTTTGTTTGCCATGTGCTACCACGTGTATTCCATGTGCTCTGTCCTACCTTGCTATTGTCTGCTCTTGAAATCTGCCTAGAGACAGGTTATATTTAGACTCTTCCACTTTGCAAATTCTCAGTTGAGCTTGCAGCTGTCCATGCAGCTGCTGTTAGTCTGTAAATGTCAGGATGTGTTCACCAGAATTAGCAACTGTTAGCTCCTCCCACTTGTTGACTGTGCACTTTCTGTATGACCTTATATGTGCCTAAAACCTTCTTGTACTTGTACCACCTTCTTTTGAGCCCCTGTGTGGGAATAAAAGGACCAAGCTCCTTTAATTCAGTGTGCTCCTACATACATTGCCGAAGGGTGTTGTGTGAATGTAGTTCCACCTCATGAGGTTAATAAACTTTGTTTTTTCTATTCCAGTTTCTGTGCCAACTTCTATCCTATTGCTCGGAGGACTTGTGCACAGAAGGGCGAACCACTTGCACTGGTAGTCCTTGCTGAGGCTCACCACCCCAAATTGGCGCCCGACACGTGGGGCTCATCGGTGACTCGGATGCCCGAAGGAGTGGTCGAAACGGAGGATTGGAATCTCGCTTTGGATGATCACTGCCCGAGGAGACCCGTGTCTTGGCAACCACAGTGTTTTTCCGTTCTTTCTGATCTGACCCTCCAGGTGGTGCCGGTCCTCGACTGAGATTTCTTCTGTTGATTCGCCGTGCAGTGACCATTTGGTCGATTTGAGAACTTGGCAGTTGGAATCTGGACACCAAGTGATTGGTAAGAGTCGTTATGCAGCACTTGCTGTTGGTTTTTGATGCCTGGGATTGGTAAGGTAGTTTAGAAACGCTTACTGTGTCTTTGGAAATTTGGAATTTGTGTTGGCCAACTTTGGATTTGTATGGGATTGATATATGAATTGCAATTTATATAGGCAGGTAATGAGGAGAATTTTCTCTGTTTTTGAATTGATTTGAATGGCACAAAGTACTACAGTACCTTAAGGGCTACTTTGGTTATAATACTGCATATTCTGCACTATTTTTGGCATGCCTGTTTCTAGCACACTTCGAAGGATGTGTTGCTTTTTGAGACTCGATGAAGCACAACCGCCCCCCCCCGGAGGGGACGCCAAATAGGAATATGTATATTAAATGTGGTATTTCCTCTATAATGTACAGCACATTATGGAATAAATATACTCATAAGGATCCTGAGTTGCGTTGGCCTATGCATGGGTCATTTGATTTGCGAAAGATTCAGTATGTGGAACAACAAATGTTTAAGCAAAAGGCTAGACAAGACATGTTTGACTGTGTACGAATGTGGGAGAAAGAAGTACATGAGCGAATGAAGCGTGAGTCATCCTTGATTGAAAAAGAACAGCGTAAGAGCATTCATGTGAAAGCATTGGAAATAAAAAATAAAGAAATGAAAGAACTTAAAGAGAGAGAAGATAAGGAGCGTCATTTACAGGTAAATGGCCAATACACTGTTCGTAGACCTCTTTATCCTATTCTTAGTAAACCCCAAGATGATTTTCTCTTGTTAGATCGTTCTCCACCTCTGTATACTCTTCCTTCTGCTCCTTATGACTCAGATGAGGACTCTCCTGCAGACCAGGAGAAAGCACGGGAAACTCGTTCTATGTGGTCCGCTGAGCGTGCGTCTCAGCTATGTATGGGCGAAATTTGTGAATTAGCGGTCCGCAAATTCGTGCGAAATGGCAAAAAAAATCTGCGAGTTTGCGAATTTTCCCGCGAACTCGCAGATTTTTGTACCATTTGCACAAATATGTGACCACATGTGCCTGAAACTTTGCCAGCGCACCAAAAGGCGCCGAGGTCCCTTGGGTGAGCTGGCCATTATAGTGGGGATGGGCGGGAAGATGTTTCATACTGCTAGTGTGTAGTGGACGGGGCCAAACGGGCGGGGCTTCTATGCGAGTTCACATGCATCTTGTTTATAAAGGGTCAGAGACTGAGCAGAGCAGCAGATGAGGAGAAAGCAGCCTCCTGGTCACAGGACCTACACGGGGATGGCGCTCGGGAAACTCATGGATGCAAAAATACGTTTGGCACAGGACCCCAGAAACCTTCAGATGTCCAAGATAGCTCTGCTGGGCGTGTTGGTACAAAGCCATTCTGGCCCTGCTCAGTGGGTTCAGGCGCATGCAGATGCTGCTGCTGGACAATGTCCCATCTCATACTAAACTGCCCTGTACAGGCATATGCTGGCGCTGGGCAGTAGGGTGCAGTGGCAAGCAGGTGCTCCACGCCTGGTACATGCGCATACTGGTGCCAGGGGGGACACGTGTACATTGGTGCTGTGTAGCAAGTTATGACTTTACATTTTGACTGCACCAGACGGTAGTACCACTTACATGGATCAGGAGCATCCAAGCACCAGACTTCATGGTGCAAGAGCATAATGGTGCTGTGCGGTACGAGTATATATGTACTGGGTGCAGAGGGCACTTAGCACAATGTCTGCTCACACCCCGAGGGCTCCCAGGCAATTGAGCATGAATGATTTTCACAACCATTGGGCCCCGGGGCAGTTCAGTCTACAAAAAGTACACAAGCTTTAATGTTCAGTTGACATTTGGATCCAACATATGCAGTGCCTTGTTCTCTGAATGTTCTCTAAATGATTTATGGATTCATTGCAAGCATGATGGAATGATTCAGAATGCCCTTTGACTCTCGGCAAGGATATAAAAAAACCAAGATATGTATCCCACACGATATCTATAAACCACGTCAGCAACATAAACCAAGGGATTGTTATTCTTTTCTAGCTATTACAGGTTCCTACAGATACTTATTTTGGACATGATTCTCAACATCATTCAGTTACTTTGTTGTAATTTGGCAGCGATTGGGTTAGCATTAGCAGAAGCCATCCTGTATTTAGAGGCTATCTTGTCCCGTTTTGTGGAATCCATTTTGTATTTCTGGCAGCCATTTTGTTTGCCATGTGCTACCACGTGTATTCCATGTGCTCTGTACTACCTTGCTATTGTCTGCTCTTGAAATCTGCCTAGAGACAGGTTATATTTAGCCTCTTCCACTTTGCAAATTCTCAGTTGAGCTTGCAGCTGTCCATGCAGCTGCTGTTAGTCTGTAAATGTCAGGATGTGTTCACCAGAATTAGCAACTGTTAGCTCCTCCCACTTGTTGACTGTGCACTTTCTGTATGACCTTATATGTGCCTAAAACCTTCTTGTACTTGTACCACCTTCTTTTGAGCCCCTGTGTGGGAATAAAAGGACCAAGCTCCTTTAATTCAGTGTGCTCCTACATACATTGCCGAAGGGTGTTGTGTGAATGTAGTTCCACCTCATGAGGTTAATAAACTTTGTATTTTCTATTCCAGTTTCTGTGCCAACTTCTATCCTATTGCTCTGAGGACTTGTGCACAGAAGGGCGAACCACTTGCACTGGTAGTCCTTGCTGAGGCTCACCACCCCAAATTGGCGCCCGACACGTGGGGCTCATCGGTGACTCGGATGCCCGAAGGAGTGGTCGAAACGGAGGATTGGAATCTCGCTTTGGATGATCACTGCCCGAGGAGACCCGTGTCTTGGCAACCACAGTGTTTTTCCGTTCTTTCTGATCTGACCCTCCAGGTGGTGCCGGTCCTCGACTGAGATTTCTTCTGTTGATTCGCCGTGCAGTGACCATTTGGTCGATTTGAGAACTTGGAAGTTGGAATCTGGACACCAAGTGATTGGTAAGAGTCGTTATGCAGCACTTGCTGTTGGTTTTTGATGCCTGGGATTGGTAAGGTAGTTTAGAAACGCTTACTGTGTCTTTGGAAATTTGGAATTTGTGTTGGCCAACTTTGGATTTGTATGGGATTGATATATGAATTGCAATTTATATAGGCAGGTAATGAGGAGAATTTTCTCTGTTTTTGAATTGATTTGAATGGCACAAAGTACTACAGTACCTTAAGGGCTACTTTGGTTATAATACTGCATATTCTGCACTATTTTTGGCATGCCTGTTTCTAGCACACTTCGAAGGATGTGTTGCTTTTTGAGACTCGATGAAGCACAACCGCCCCCCCGGAGGGGACGCCTAATAGGAATATGTATATTAAATGTGGTATTTCCTCTATAATGTACAGCACATTATGGAATAAATATACTCATAAGGATCCTGAGTTGCGTTGGCCTATGCATGGGTCATTTGATTTGCGAAAGATTCAGTATGTGGAACAACAAATGTTTAAGCAAAAGGCAACGCAAGACATGTTTGACGAATGTGGGAGAAAGAAGTGCATGAGCGAATGAAGCGTGAGTCATCCTTGATTGAAAAAGAACAGCGTAAGAGCATTCATGTGAAAGCATTGGAAATAAAAAATAAAGAAATGAAAGAACTTAAAGAGAGAGAAGATAGGGAGCGTCATTTACAGGTAAATGGCCAATACACTGTTCGTAGACCTCTTTATCCTATTCTTAGTAAACCCCAAGATGATTTTCTCTTGTTAGATCGTTCTCCACCTCTGTATACTCTTCCTTCTGCTCCTTATGACTCAGATGAGGACTCTCCTGCAGACCAGGAGAAAGCACGGGAAACTCGTTCTATGTGGTCCGCTGAGCGTGCGTCTCAGCTATGTATGGGCGAAATTTGTGAATTAGCGGTCCGCAAATTCGTGCGAAATGGCAAAAAAAATCTGCGAGTTTGCGAATTTTCCCGCGAACTCGCAGATTTTTGTACCATTTGCACAAATATGTGACCACATGTGCCTGACACTTTGCCAGCGCGCCAAAAGGCGCCGAGGTCCCTTGGGTGAGCTGGCCATTAAAGTGGGGATGGGCGGGAAGATGTTTCATACTGCTAGTGTGTAGTGGATGGGGCCAAATGGGCGGGGCTTCTATGCGAGTTCACATGCATCTTGTTTATAAAGGGTCAGAGACCGAGCAGAGCAGCAGATGAGGAGAAAGCAGCCTCCTGGTCACAGGACCTACACGGGGATGGCGCTCGGAAACTCATGGATGCAAAAATACGTTTGGCACAGGACCCCAGAATCCTTCAGATGTCCAAGATAGCTCTGCTGTGCGTGTTGGTACAAAGCCATTCTGGCCCTGCTCAGTGGGTTCAGGCGCATGCAGATGCTGCTGCTGGACAATGTCCCATCTCATACTAAACTGCCCTGTACAGGCATATGCTGGCGCTGGGCAGTAGGGTGCAGTGGCAAGCAGGTGCTCCACGCGTGGTACATGCGCATACTGGTGCCAGGGGGGACACGTGTACATTGGTGCTGTGTAGCAAGTTATGACTTTACATTTTGACTGCACCAGACGGTAGTACCACTTACATGGATCAGGAGCATCCAAGCACCAGACTCCATGGTGCAAGAGCATAATGGTGCTGTGCGGTACGAGTATATATGTACTGGGTGCAGAGGGCACTTAGCACAATGTCTGCTCACACCCCGAGGGCTCCCAGGCAATTGAGCATGAATGATTTTCACAACCATTGGGCCCCAGGGCAGTTCAGTCTACAAAAAGTACACAAGCTTTAATGTTCAGTTGACATTTGGATCCAACATATGCAGTGCCTTGTTCTCTGAATGTTCTCTAAATGATTTACGGATTCATTGCAAGCATGATGGAATGATTCAGAATGCCCTTTGACTCTCGGCAAGGATATAAAAAAAAACAAGATATGTATCCCACACGATATCTATAAACCACGTGAGCAACATAAACCAAGGGATTGTTATTCTTTTCTAGCTATTACAGGTTCCTACAGATACTTATTTTGGACATGATTCTCAACATCATTCAGTTACTTTGTTGTAATTTGGCAGTGATTGGGTTAGCATTAGCAGAAGCCATCCTGTATTTAGAGGCTATCTTGTCCCGTTTTGTGGAATCCATTTTGTATTTCTGGCAGCCATTTTGTTTGCCATGTGCTACCACATGTATTCCATGTGCTCTGTCCTACCTTGCTATTGTCTGCTCTTGAAATCTGCCTAGAGACAGGTTATATTTAGCCTCTTCCACTTTGCACATTCTCAGTTGAGCTTGCAGCTGTCCATGCAGCTGCTGTTAGTCTGTAAATGTCAGGATGTGTTCACCAGAATTAGCAACTGTTAGCTCCTCCCACTTGTTGACTGTGCACTTTCTGTATGACCTTTTATGTGCCTAAAACCTTCTTGTACTTGTACCACCTTCTTTTGAGCCCCTGTGTGGGAATAAAAGGACCAAGCTCCTTTAATTCAGTGTGCTCCTACATACATTGCTGAAGGGTGTTGTGTGAATGTAGTTCCACCTCATGAGGTTAATAAACTTTGTATTTTCTATTCCAGTTTCTGTGCCAACTTCTATCCTATTGCTCTGAGGACTTGTGCACAGAAGGGCGAACCACTTGCACTGGCAGTCCTTGCTGAGGCTCACCACCCCAAATTGGCGCCCGACACGTGGGGCTCATCGGCGACTCGGATGCCCGAAGGAGTGGTCGAAACGGAGGATTGGAATCTCGCTTTGAATGATCACTGCCCGAGGAGACCCGTGTCTTGTCAACCACATTGTTTTTCCGTTCTTTCTGATCTGACCCTCCAGGTGGTGCCGGTCCTCGACTGAGATTTCTTCTGTTGATTCGCCGTGCAGTGACCATTTGGTCGATTTGAGAACTTGGCAGTTGGAATCTGGACACCAAGTGATTGGTAAGAGTCGTTATGCAGCACTTGCTGTTGGTTTTTGATGCCTGGGATTGGTAAGGTAGTTTAGAAACGCTTACTGTGTCTTTGGAAATTTGGAATTTGTGTTGGCCAACTTTGGATTTGTATGGGATTGATATATGAATTGCAATTTATATAGGCAGGTAATGAGGAGAATTTTCTCTGTTTTTGAATTGATTTGAATGGCACAAAGTACTACAGTACCTTAAGGGCTACTTTGGTTATAATACTGCATATTCTGCACTATTTTTGGCATGCCTGTTTCTAGCACACTTCGAAGGATGTGTTGCTTTTTGAGACTCGATGAAGCACAACCGCCCCCCCCCGGAGGGGACGCCAAATAGGAATATGTATATTAAATGTGGTATTTCCTCTATAATGTACAGCACATTATGGAATAAATATACTCATAAGGATCCTGAGTTGCGTTGGCCTATGCATGGGTCATTTGATTTGAGAAAGATTCAGTATGTGGAACAACAAATGTTTAAGCAAAAGGCTAGACAAGACATGTTTGACTGTGTACGAATGTGGGAGAAAGAAGTGCATGAGCGAATGAAGCGTGAGTCATCCTTGATTGAAAAAGAACAGCGTAAGAGCATTCATGTGAAAGCATTGGAAATAAAAAATAAAGAAATGAAAGAACTTAAAGAGAGAGAAGATAGGGAGCGTCATTTACAGGTAAATAGCCAATACACTGTTCGTAGACCTCTTTATCCTATTCTTAGTAAACCCCAAGATGATTTTCTCTTGTTAGATCGTTCTCCACCTCTGTATACTCTTCCTTCTGCTCCTTATGACTCAGATGAGGACTCTGCTGCAGACCAGGAGAAAGCACGGGAAACTCGTTCTATGTGGTCCGCTGAGCCTGCGTCTCAGCTATGTATGGGCGAAATTTGTGAATTAGCGGTCCGCAAATTCGTGCGAAATGGCAAAAAAAATCTGCGAGTTTGCGAATTTTCCCGCGAACTCGCAGATTTTTGTACCATTTGCACAAATATGTGACCACATGTGCCTGAAACTTTGCCAGCGCGCCAAAAGGCGCCGAGGTCCCTTGGGTGAGCTGGCCATTAAAGTGGGGATGGGCGGGAAGATGTTTCATACTGCTAGTGTGTAGTGGATGGGGCCAAATGGGCGGGGCTTCTATGCGAGTTCACATGCATCTTGTTTATAAAGGGTCAGAGACCGAGCAGAGTAGCAGATGAGGAGAAAGCAGCCTCCTGGTCACAGGACCTACACGGGGATGGCGCTCGGGAAACTCATGGATGCAAAAATACGTTTGGCACAGGACCCCAGAATCCTTCAGATGTCCAAGATAGCTCTGCTGGGCGTGTTGGTACAAAGCCATTCTGGCCCTGCTCAGTGGGTTCAGGCGCATGCAGATGCTGCTGCTGGACAATGTCCCATCTCATACTAAACTGCCCTGTACAGGCATATGCTGGCGCTGGGCAGTAGGGTGCAGTGGCAAGCAGGTGCTCCATGCCTGGTACATGCGCATACTGGTGCCAGGGGGGACACGTGTACATTGGTGCTGTGTAGCAAGTTATGACTTTACATTTTGACTGCACCAGACAGTAGTACCACTTACATGGATCAGGAGCATCCAAGCACCAGACTTCATGGTGCAAGAGCATAATGGTGCTGTGCGGTACGAGTATATATGTACTGGGTGCAGAGGGCACTTAGCACAATGTCTGCTCACACCCCGAGGGCTCCCAGGCAATTGACCATGAATGATTTTCACAACCATTGGGCCCCAGGGCAGTTCAGTCTACAAAAAGTACACAAGCTTTAATGTTCAGTTGACATTTGGATCCAACATATGCAGTGCCTTGTTCTCTGAATGTTCTCTAAATGATTTACGGATTCATTGCAAGCATGATGGAATGATTCAGAATGCCCTTTGACTCTCGGCAAGGATATAAAAAAAACAAGATATGTATCCCACACGATATCTATAAACCACGTGAGCAACATAAACCAAGGGATTGTTATTCTTTTCTAGCTATTACAGGTTCCTACAGATACTTATTTTGGACATGATTCTCAACATCATTCAGTTACTTTGTTGTAATTTGGCAGTGATTGGGTTAGCATTAGCAGAAGCCATCCTGTATTTAGAGGCTATCTTGTCCCGTTTTGTGGAATCCATTTTGTATTTCTGGCAGCCATTTTGTTTGCCATGTGCTACCACATGTATTCCATGTGCTCTGTCCTACCTTGCTATTGTCTGCTCTTGAAATCTGCCTAGAGACAGGTTATATTTAGCCTCTTCCACTTTGCACATTCTCAGTTGAGCTTGCAGCTGTCCATGCAGCTGCTGTTAGTCTGTAAATGTCAGGATGTGTTCACCAGAATTAGCAACTGTTAGCTCCTCCCACTTGTTGACTGTGCACTTTCTGTATGACCTTTTATGTGCCTAAAACCTTCTTCTATTTGTACCACCTTCTTTTGAGCCCCTGTGTGGGAATAAAAGGACCAAGCTCCTTTAATTCAGTGTGCTCCTACATACATTGCTGAAGGGTGTTGTGTGAATGTAGTTCCACCTCATGAGGTTAATAATCTTTGTATTTTCTATTCCAGTTTCTGTGCCAACTTCTATCCTATTGCTCTGAGGACTTGTGCACAGAAAGGCGAACCACTTGCACTGGTAGTCCTTGCTGAGGCTCACCACCCCAAATTGGCGCCCGACACGTGGGGCTCATCGGCGACTCGGATGCCCGAAGGAGTGGTCGAAACGGAGGATTGGAATCTCGCTTTGGATGATCACTGCCCGAGGAGACCCGTGTCTTGGCAACCACAGTGTTTTTCCGTTCTTTCTGATCTGACCCTCCAGGTGGTGCCGGTCCTCGACTGAGATTTCTTCTGTTGATTCACCGTGCAGTGACCATTTGGTCGATTTGAGAACTTGGAAGTTGGAATCTGGACACCAAGTGATTGGTAAGAGTCGTTATGCAGCACTTGCTGTTGGTTTTTGATGCCTGGGATTGGTAAGGTAGTTTAGAAACGCTTACTGTGTCTTTGGAAATTTGGAATTTGTGTTGGCCAACTTTGGATTTGTATGGGATTGATATATGAATTGCAATTTATATAGGCAGGTAATGAGGAGAATTTTCTCTGTTTTTGAATTGATTTGAATGGCACAAAGTACTACAGTACCTTAAGGGCTACTTTGGTTATAATACTGCATATTCTGCACTATTTTTGGCATGCCTGTTTCTAGCACACTTCGAAGGATGTGTTGCTTTTTGAGACTCGATGAAGCACAACCGGCCCCCCCGGAGGGGTCGCCTAATAGGAATATGTATATTAAATGTGGTATTTCCTCTATAATGTACAGCACATTATGGAATAAATATACTCATAAGGATCCTGAGTTGCGTTGGCCTATGCATGGGTCATTTGATTTGCGAAAGATTCAGTATGTGGAACAACAAATGTTTAAGCAAAAGGCTAGACAAGACATGTTTGACTGTGTACGAATGTGGGAGAAAGAAGTGCATGAGCGAATGAAGCGTGAGTCATCCTTGATTGAAAAAGAACAGCGTAAGAGCATTCATGTGAAAGCATTGGAAATAAAAAATAAAGAAATGAAAGAACTTAAAGAGAGAGAAGATAGGGAGCGTCATTTACAGGTAAATGGCCAATACACTGTTCGTAGACCTCTTTATCCTATTCTTAGTAAACCCCAAGATGATTTTCTCTTGTTAGATCGTTCTCCACCTCTGTATACTCTTCCTTCTGCTCCTTATGACTCAGATGAGGACTCTCCTGCAGACCAGGAGAAAGCACGGGAAACTCGTTCTATGTGGTCCGCTGAGCGTGCGTCTCAGCTATGTATGGGCGAAATTTGTGAATTAGCGGTCCGCAAATTCGTGCGAAATGGCAAAAAAAATCTGCGAGTTTGCGAATTTTCCCGCGAACTCGCAGATTTTTGTACCATTTGCACAAATATGTGACCACATGTGCCTGAAACTTTGCCAGCGCGCCAAAAGGCGCCGAGGTCCCTTGGGTGAGCTGGCCATTAAAGTGGGGATGGGCGGGAAGATGTTTCATACTGCTAGTGTGTAGTGGATGGGGCCAAATGGGCGGGGCTTCTATGCGAGTTCACATGAATCTTGTTTATAAAGGGTCAGAGACCGAGCAGAGCAGCAGATGAGGAGAAAGCAGCCTCCTGGTCACAGGACCTACACGGGGATGGCGCTCGGAAACTCATGGATGCAAAAATACGTTTGGCACAGGACCCCAGAATCCTTCAGATGTCCAAGATAGCTCTGCTGGGCGTGTTGGTACAAAGCCATTCTGGCCCTGCTCAGTGGGTTCAGGCGCATGCAGATGCTGCTGCTGGACAATGTCCCATCTCATACTAAACTGCCCTGTACAGGCATATGCTGGCGCTGGGCAGTAGGGTGCAGTGGCAAGCAGGTGCTCCACGCGTGGTACATGCGCATACTGGTGCCAGGGGGGACACGTGTACATTGGTGCTGTGTAGCAAGTTATGTCTTTACATTTTGACTGCACCAGACGGTAGTACCACTTACATGGATCAGGAGCATCCAAGCACCAGACTTCATGGTGCAAGAGCATAATGGTGCTGTGCGGTACGAGTATATATGTACTGGGTGCAGAGGGCACTTAGCACAATGTCTGCTCACACCCCGAGGGCTCCCAGGCAATTGAGCATGAATGATTTTCACAACCATTGGGCCCCGGGGCAGTTCAGTCTACAAAAAGTACACAAGCTTTAATGTTCAGTTGACATTTGGATCCAACATATGCAGTGCCTTGTTCTCTGAATGTTCTCTAAATGATTTACGGATTCATTGCAAGCATGATGGAATGATTCAGAATGCCCTTTGACTCTCGGCAAGGATATAAAAAAAAACAAGATATGTATCCCACATGATATCTATAAACCACGTGAGCAACATAAACCAAGGGATTGTTATTCTTTTCTAGCTATTACAGGTTCCTACAGATACTTATTTTGGACATGATTCTCAACATCATTCAGTTACTTTGTTGTAATTTGGCAGCGATTGGGTTAGCATTAGCAGAAGCCATCCTGTATTTAGAGGCTATCTTGTCCCGTTTTGTGGAATCCATTTTGTATTTCTGGCAGCCATTTTGTTTGCCATGTGCTACCACATGTATTCCATGTGCTCTGTCCTACCTTGCTATTGTCTGCTCTTGAAATCTGCCTAGAGACAGGTTATATTTAACCTCTTCCACTTTGCACATTCTCAGTTGAGCTTGCAGCTGTCCATGCAGCTGCTGTTAGTCTGTAAATGTCAGGATGTGTTCACCAGAATTAGCAACTGTTAGCTCCTCCCACTTGTTGACTGTGCACTTTCTGTATGACCTTTTATGTGCCTAAAACCTTCTTGTACTTGTACCACCTTCTTTTGAGCCCCTGTGTGGGAATAAAAGGACCAAGCTCCTTTAATTCAGTGTACTCCTACATACATTGCTGAAGGGTGTTGTGTGAATGTAGTTCCACCTCATGAGGTTAATAAACTTTGTATTTTCTATTCCAGTTTCTGTGCCAACTTCTATCCTATTGCTCTGAGGACTTGTGCACAGAAGGGCGAACCACTTGCACTGGTAGTCCTTGCTGAGGCTCACCACCCCAAATTGGCGCCCGACACGTGGGGCTCATCGGCGACTCGGATGCCCGAAGGAGTGGTCGAAACGGAGGATTGGAATCTCGCTTTGGATGATCACTGCCCGAGGAGACCCGTGTCTTGTCAACCACAGTGTTTTTCCGTTCTTTCTGATCTGACCCTCCAGGTGGTGCCGGTCCTCGACTGAGATTTCTTCTGTTGATTCGCCGTGCAGTGACCATTTGGTCGATTTGAGAACTTGGCAGTTGGAATCTGGACACCAAGTGATTGGTAAGAGTCGTTATGCAGCACTTGCTGTTGGTTTTTGATGCCTGGGATTGGTAAGGTAGTTTAGAAACGCTTACTGTGTCTTTGAAAATTTGGAATTTGTGTTGGCCAACTTTGGATTTGTATGGGATTGATATATGAATTGCAATTTATATAGGCAGGTAATGAGGAGAATTTTCTCTGTTTTTGAATTGATTTGAATGGCACAAAGTACTACAGTACCTTAAGGGCTACTTTGGTTATAATACTGCATATTCTGCATTATTTTTGGCATGCCTGTTTCTAGCACACTTCGAAGGATGTGTTGCTTTTTGAGACTCGATGAAGCACAACCGCCCCCCCCGGAGGGGACGCCTAATAGGAATATGTATATTAAATGTGGTATTTCCTCTATAATGTACAGCACATTATGGAATAAATATACTCATGAGGATCCTGAGTTGCGTTGGCCTATGCATGGGTCATTTGATTTGCGAAAGATTCAGTATGTGGAACAACAAATGTTTAAGCAAAAGGCTAGACAAGACATGTTTGACTGTGTACGAATGTGGGAGAAAGAAGTGCATGAGCGAATGAAGCGTGAGTCATCCTTGATTGAAAAATAACAGCGTAAGAGCATTCATGTGAAAGCAGTGGAAATAAAAAATAAAGAAATGAAAGAACTTAAAGATAGAGAAGATAGGGAGCGTCATTTACAGGTAAATGGCCAATACACTGTTCGTAGACCTCTTTATCCTATTCTTAGTAAACCCCAAGATGATTTCCTCTTGTTAGATCGTTCTCCACCTCTGTATACTCTTCCTTCTGCTCCTTATGACTCAGATGAGGACTCTCCTGCAGACCAGGAGAAAGCACGGGAAACTCGTTCCATGTGGTCCGCTGAGTGTGCGTCTCAGCTATGTATGGGCGAAATTTGTGAATTAGCGGTCCGCAAATTCGTGCGAAATGGCAAAAAAAATCTGCGAGTTTGCGAATTTTCCCCCGAACTCGCAGATTTTTGTACCATTTGCACAAATATGTGACCACATGTGCCTGAAACTTTGCCAGCGCGCCAAAAGGCGCCGAGGTCCCTTGGGTGAGCTGGCCATTAAAGTGGGGATGGGCGGGAAGATATTTCACTCTGCTAGTGTGTAGTGGATGGGGCCAAATGGGCGGGGCTTCTATGCGAGTTCACATGCATCTTGTTTATAAAGGGTCAGAGACCGAGCAGAGCAGCAGATGAGGAGAAAGCAGCCTCCTGGTCACAGGACCTACACGGGGATGGCGCTCGGGAAACTCATGGATGCAAAAATACGTTTGGCACAGGACCCCAGAATCCTTCAGATGTCCAAGATAGCTCTGCTGGGCGTGTTGGTACAAAGCCATTCTGGCCCTGCTCAGTGGGTTCAGGCGCATGCAGATGCTGCTGCTGGACAATGTCCCATCTCATACTAAACTGCCCTGTACAGGCATATGCTGGCGCTGGGCAGTAGGGTGCAGTGGCAAGCAGGTGCTCCACGCCTGGTACATGCGCATACTGGTGCCGAGGGGGGACACGTGTACATTGGTGCTGTGTAGCAAGTTATGACTTTACATTTTGACTGCACCAGACAGTAGTACCACTTACATGGATCAGGAGCATCCAAGCACCAGACTTCATGGTGCAAGAGCATAATGGTGCTGTGCGGTACGAGTATATATGTACTGGGTGCAGAGGGCACTGAGCACAATGTCTGCTCACACCCCGAGGGCTCCCAGGCAATTGACCATGAATGATTTTCACAACCATTGGGCCCCAGGGCAGTTCAGTCTACAAAAAGTACACAAGCTTTAATGTTCAGTTGACATTTGGATCCAACATATGCAGTGCCTTGTTCTCTGAATGTTCTCTAAATGATTTACGGATTCATTGCAAGCATGATGGAATGATTCAGAATGCCCTTTGACTCTCGGCAAGGATATAAAAAAAAACAAGATATGTATCCCACACGATATCTATAAACCACGTGAGCAACATAAACCAAGGGATTGTTATTCTTTTCTAGCTATTACAGGTTCCTACAGATACTTATTTTGGACATGATTCTCAACATCATTCAGTTACTTTGTTGTAATTTGGCAGCGATTGGGTTAGCATTAGCAGAAGCCATCCTGTATTTAGAGGCTATCTTGTCCCGTTTTGTGGAATCCATTTTGTATTTCTGGCAGCCATTTTGTTTGCCATGTGCTACCACATGTATTCCATGTGCTCTGTCCTACCTTGCTATTGTCTGCTCTTGAAATCTGCCTAGAGACAGGTTATATTTAGCCTTTTCCACTTTGCACATTCTCAGTTGAGCTTGCAGCTGTCCATGCAGCTGCTGTTAGTCTGTAAATGTCAGGATGTGTTCACCAGAATTAGCAACTGTTAGCTCCTCCCACTTGTTGACTGTGCACTTTCTGTATGACCTTTTATGTGCCTAAAACCTTCTTCTATTTGTACCACCTTCTTTTGAGCCCCTGTGTGGGAATAAAAGGACCAAGCTCCTTTAATTCAGTGTGCTCCTACATACATTGCTGAAGGGTGTTGTGTGAATGTAGTTCCACCTCATGAGGTTAATAAACTTTGTATTTTCTATTCCAGTTTCTGTGCCAACTTCTATCCTATTGCTCTGAGGACTTGTGCACAGAAGGGCGAACCACTTGCACTGGTAGTCCTTGCTGAGGCTCACCACCCCAAATTGGCGCCCGACACGTGGGGCTCATCGGCGACTCGGATGCCCGAAGGAGTGGTCGAAACGGAGGATTGGAATCTCGCTTTGGATGATCACTGCCCGAGGAGACCCGTGTCTTGTCAACCACATTGTTTTTCCGTTCTTTCTGATCTGACCCTCCAGGTGGTGCCGGTCCTCGACTGAGATTTCTTCTGTTGATTCGCCGCGCAGTGACCATTTGGTCGATTTGAGAACTTGGCAGTTGGAATCTGGACACCAAGTGATTGGTAAGAGTCGTTATGCAGCACTTGCTGTTGGTTTTTGATGCCTGGGATTGGTAAGGTAGTTTAGAAATGCTTACTGTGTCTTTGGAAATTTGGAATTTGTGTTGGCCAACTTTGGATTTGTATGGGATTGATATATGAATTGCAATTTATATAGGCAGGTAATGAGGAGAATTTTCTCTGTTTTTGAATTGATTTGAATGGCACAAAGTACTACAGTACCTTAAGGGCTACTTTGGTTATAATACTGCATATTCTGCACTATTTTTGGCATGCCTGTTTCTAGCACACTTCGAAGGATGTGTTGCTTTTTGAGACTCGATGAAGCACAACCGCCCCCCCGGAGGGGACGCCTAATAGGAATATGTATATTAAATGTGGTATTTCCTCTATAATGTACAGCACATTATGGAATAAATATACTCATAAGGATCCTGAGTTGCGTTGGCCTATGCATGGGTCATTTGATTTGAGAAAGATTCAGTATGTGGAACAACAAATGTTTAAGCAAAAGGCTTGACAAGACATGTTTGACTGTGTACAAATGTGGGAGAAAGAAGTGCATGAGCGAATGAAGCGTGAGTCATCCTTGATTGAAAAAGAACAGCGTAAGAGCATTCATGTGAAAGCATTGGAAATAAAAAATAAAGAAATGAAAGAACTTAAAGAGAGAGAAGATAGGGAGCGTCATTTACAGGTAAATGGCCAATACACTGTTCATAGACCTCTTTATCCTATTCTTAGTAAACCCCAAGATGATTTTCTCTTGTTAGATCGTTCTCCACCTCTGTATACTCTTCCTTCTGCTCCTTATGACTCAGATGAGGACTCTCCTGCAGACCAGGAGAAAGCACGGGAAACTCGTTCTATGTGGTCCGCTGAGCGTGCGTCTCAGCTATGTATGGGCGAAATTTGTGAATTAGCGGTCCGCAAATTCGTGCGAAATGGCAAAAAAAATCTGCGAGTTTGCGAATTTTCCCGCGAACTCGCAGATTTTTGTACCATTTGCACAAATATGTGACCACATGTGCCTGAAACTTTGCCAGCGCGCCAAAAGGCGCCGAGGTCCCTTGGGTGAGCTGGCCATTAAAGTGGGGATGGGCGGGAAGATGTTTCATACTGCTAGTGTGTAGTGGATGGGGCCAAATGGGCGGGGCTTCTATGCGAGTTCACATGCATCTTGTTTATAAAGGGTCAGAGACCGAGCAGAGTAGCAGATGAGGAGAAAGCAGCCTCCTGGTCACAGGACCTACACGGGGATGGCGCTTGGGAAACTCATGGATGCAAAAATAAGTTTGGCACAGGACCCCAGAATCCTTCAGATGTCCAAGATAGCTCTGCTGGGCGTGTTGGTACAAAGCCATTCTGGCCCTGCTCAGTGGGTTCAGGCGCATGCAGATGCTGCTGCTGGACAATGTCCCATCTCATACTAAACTGCCCTGTACAGGCATATGCTGGCGCTGGGCAGTAGGGTGCAGTGGCAAGCAGGTGCTCCACGCCTGGTACATGCGCATACTGGTGCCAGGGGGGACACGTGTACATTGGTTCTGTGTAGCAAGTTATGACTTTACATTTTGACTGCACCAGATGGTAGTACCACTTACATGGATCAGGAGCATCCAAGCACCAGACTTCATGGTACAAGAGCATAATGGTGCTGTGCGGTACGAGTATATTTGTACTGGGTGCAGAGGGCACTAAGCACAATGTCTGCACACACCCCGAGGGCTCCCAGGCAATTGAGCATGAATGATTTTCACAACCATTGGGGCCCGGGGCAGTTCAGTCTACAAAAAGTACACAAGCTTTAATGTTCAGTTGACATTTGGATCCAACATATGCAGTGCCTTGTTCTCTGAATGTTCTCTAAATGATTTACGGATTCATTGCAAGCATGATGGAATGATTCAGAATGCCCTTTGACTCTCGGCAAGGATATAAAAAAAAACAAGATATGTATCCCACACGATATCTATAAACCACGTGAGCAACATAAACCAAGGGATTGTTATTCTTTTCTAGCTATTACAGGTTCCTACAGATACTTATTTTGGACATGATTCTCAACATCATTCAGTTACTTTGTTGTAATTTGGCAGCGATTGGGTTAGCATTAGCAGAAGCCATCCTGTATTTAGAGGCTATCTTGTCCCGTTTTGTGGAATCCATTTTGTATTTCTGTCAGCCATTTTGTTTGCCATGTGCTACCACATGTATTCCATGTGCTCTGTCCTACCTTGCTATTGTCTGCTCTTGAAATCTGCCTAGAGACAGGTTATATTTAGCCTCTACCACTTTGCACATTCTCAGTTGAGCTTGCAGCTGTCCATGCAGCTGCTGTTAGTCTGTAAATGTCAGGATGTGTTCACCAGAATTAGCAACTGTTAGCTCCTCCCACTTGTTGACTGTGCACTTTCTGTATGACCTTTTATGTGCCTAAAACCTTCTTGTACTTGTACCACCTTCTTTTGAGCCCCTGTGTGGGAATAAAAGGACCAAGCTCCTTTAATTCAGTGTGCTCCTACATACATTGCTGAAGGGTGTTGTGTGAATGTAGTTCCACCTCATGAGGTTAATAAACTTTGTATTTTCTATTCCAGTTTATGTGCCAACTTCTATCCTATTGCTCTGAGGACTTGTGCACAGAAGGGCGAACCACTTGCACTGGTAGTCCTTGCTGAGGCTCACCACCCCAAATTGGCACCCGACACGTGGGGCTCATCGACGACTCGGATGCCCGAAGGAGTGGTCGAAACGGAGGATTGGAATCTCGCTTTGGATGATCACTGCCCGAGGAGACCCGTGTCTTGGCAACCGCAGTGTTTTTCCGTTCTTTCTGATCTGACCCTCCATTTGGTGCCGGTCCTCGACTGAGATTTCTTCTGTTGATTCGCCGTGCAGTGACCATTTGGTCGATTTGAGAACTTGGCAGTTGGAATCTGGACACCAAGAGATTGGTAAGAGTCGTTATGCAGCACTTGCTGTTGGTTTTTGATGCCTGGGATTGGTAAGGTAGTTTAGAAACGCTTACTGTGTCTTTGGAAATTTGGAATTTGTGTTGGCCAACTTTGGATTTGTATGGGATTGATATATGAATTGCAATTTATATAGGCAGGTAATGAGGAGAATTTTCTTTGTTTTTGAATTGATTTGAATGGCACAAAGTACTACAGTACCTTAAGGGCTACTTTGGTTATAATACTACATATTCTGCACTATTTTTGGCATGCCTGTTTCTAGCACACTTCGAAGGATGTGTTGCTTTTTGAGACTCGATGAAGCACAACCGGCCCCCCCGGAGGGGACGCCTAATAGGAATATGTATATTAAATGTGGTATTTCCTCTATAATGTACAGCACATTATGGAATAAATATACTCATAAGGATCCTGAGTTGCGTTGGCCTATGCATGGGTCATTTGATTTGCGAAAGATTCAGTATGTGGAACAACAAATGTTTAAGCAAAAGGCTAGACAAGACATGTTTGACTGTGTACGAATGTGGGAGAAAGAAGTGCATGAGCGAATGAAGCGTGAGTCATCCTTGATTGAAAAAGAACAGCGTAAGAGCATTCATGTGAAAGCATTGGAAATAAAAAATAAAGAAATGAAAGAACTTAAAGAGAGAGAAGTTAGGGAGCGTCATTTACAGGTAAATGGCCAATACACTGTTCGTAGACCTCTTTATCCTATTCTTAGTAAACCCCAAGATGATTTTCTCTTGTTAGATCGTTCTCCACCTCTGTATACTCTTCCTTCTGCTCCTTATGACTCATATGAGGACTCTCTTGCAGACCAGGAGAAAGCACGGGAAACTCGTTCTATGTGGTCCGCTGAGCGTGCGTCTCAGCTAAGTATGGCCGAAATTTGTGAATTAGCGGTCCGCAAAGTCGTGCGAAATGGCAAAAAAAATGTGCGAGTTTGCGAATTTTCCTGCGAACTCGCAGATTTTTGTACCATTTGCACAATATGTGACCACATGTGCCTGAAACTTTGCCAGCGCGCCAAAAGGCGCCGAGGTCCCTTGGGTGAGCTGGCCATTATAGTGGGGATGGGCGGGAAGATGTTTCATACTGCTAGTGTGTAGTGGACGGGGCCAAACGGGCGGGGCTTTTATGCGAGTTCACATGCATCTTGTTTATAAAGGGTCAGAGACTGAGCAGAGCAGCAGATGAGGAGAAAGCAGCCTCCTGGTCACATGACCTACACGGGGATGGCGCTCGGGAAACTCATGGATGCAAAAATACGTTTGGCACAGGACCCCAGAATCCTTCAGATGTCCAAGATAGCTCTGCTGGGCGTGTTGGTACAAAGCCATTCTGGCCCTGCTCAGTGGGTTCAGGCGCATGCAGATGCTGCTGCTGGACAATGTCCCATCTCATACTAGACTGCCCTGTAGAGGCATATGCTGGCGCTGGGCAGTAGGGTGCAGTGGCAAGCAGGTGCTCCACGCCTGGTACATGCGCATACTGGTGCCAGGGGGGACACGTGTACATTGGTGCTGTGTAGCAAGTTATGACTTTACATTTTGACTGCACCAGTCGGTGGTACCACTTACATGGATCAGGAACATCCAAGCACCAGACTTCATGGTGCAAGAGCATAATGGTGCTGTGCGGTACGAGTATATATGTACTGGGTGCAGAGGGCACTTAGCACAATGTCTGCTCACACCCCGAGGGCTCCCAGGCAATTGAGCATGAATGATTTTCACAACCATTGGGCCCCGGGGCAGTTCAGTAGCGCGGGGGCTCACACCCACAGGGCTCCCGGGCAGTTTAGCAGCGCAACCCTCTGGTTCATCACTGCCACCCTCTGGTTCATCACTGCCACCCTCTGGTACACCAAAGCCACCCTCTGGTTCATCACTGCCGCCCTCTGGTTCACCACTGCCACCCTCTGGTTCACAACTGTCACCCTCTGGTTCATCACTGTCACCCTCTGGTTCACCACTGCCACCCTCTGGCTCATCACTGCCACCCTCTGGTTCATCACAGCACCCTCTGGTTCACCACTACCACCATTGGTTAATCACTGCCACCCTCTAGTTAATAACTGCCACCCTCTGCCTCGCAACTGCCACCCTCTGGATCATCACTGTCACCCTCTGGTTCATCACTGCCACCCTCTGGTTCACCACTGCCACCCCCTGGTTCATCACAGCACCCTCTGGTTCACCACTGCCACCCTCTGGTTCACCACTGTCACCCTCTGGTTCATCACTGTCACCCTCTGGTTCATCACTGCCACCCTCAGGTTCATCACTGCACCCTCTAGTTCACCACTGCCACCTTCCGGTTCATCACTGTCACCCTCTGGTTCATCACTGCCACCCTCTGGTTCATCACAGCACCCTCTGGTTCACCACGGCCATGCTCTGGTTCATCACTGCCACCCTATGGTTCATCACTGTCACCCTCTGGTTCATCACTGCCACCCTCTGGTTCACCACTGCCACACTTTGGTTCACCCCTGCCACCCTCTGGGTCATCACTGCCATCCTCTGGTTCACGACTGCCACCCTCTGGTTCACCACTGCCACCCTCTAGTTCACCACTGTCACCCTCTGGTTCATCACTGTTACCCTCTGGTTCACCACTGCCACCCTCTCGTCCATCACTGCCACCCTCTAGTTCATCACAGCACCCTCTGGTTCACCACTACCACCATCTGTTTCATCACTGCCACCCTCTAGTTAATCACTGCCACCCTCTGGTTCACCACTGCCACCCTCTGGATCTTCACAGTCACCAAATAGTTCATCACTGCCACCCTCTGGTTCACCACTGCCACCCTCAGGTTCCTCACTGCCACCCTCTGGTTCATCACAGGAACCTCTGGTTCACCCCTGCCACCCTCTGGTTCATCACTGCCACCCTCTGGTTCATCACTGCCAACCTATGATTCACCACTCCCACCCTCTGGTTCACCACTGCCACCCTCTGGTTGATCACAGCACCCTCTGGTTCACAACTGCCACCCTCTGGTTCACCACTTTCACCCTCTGGTTCATCACTGTCACCCTCTGGTTCATCACTGCCACCCTCTGGTTCATCTCAGCACCCTCTGGTTCACCACTGCCATCCTCCGTTTCATCAATGTCACCCTCTGGTTCATCACTGCCACCCTCTGGTTCATCACAGCACCCTCTGGTTCACCACGGCCACCCTCCGGTTCATCACTGTCACCCTTTGGTTCATCACTGCCACCCTCTGGTTCATCACAGCACTCTCTGGTTCACCACAGCCACCCTCTGGTTCATCACAGCCACCCTCTGGTTCATCACTGTCACCCTCTGATTCATCACTGCCACCCTCTGGTTCACCACTGCCACACTCTGGTTCACCCCTGCCACCCTCTGGGTCATCACTGCCACCCTCTGGTTCATCACTGCCACCCTCTGGTTCACCACTGCCACCCTCTGGTTTACTACTGCCACCCTCTGGTTCACCACTCTCACCCTCTTGTTCATCACTTTTACCCTCTGGTTCACCACTGCCACCCTCCGGTCCATCACTGCCACACTCTGGTTCATCACAGCACCCTCTGGTTTACCACTACCACCATCTGTTTCATCACTGCCACCCTCTAGTTAATCACTGCCACCCTCTGGTTTATCTGTAGCACCCTCTGGTTCATCACAGCACCCTCTGCTTCACGCCTGCCACCCTTTGGTTCACAACTGCCACACTCTGGTTCACCACTGCCACCCTCTGGTTCATCATAGCACCCCCTGGTTCACCCCTGCCCCACTCTGGTTCATAACTTCCACCCTCTGGTTCACCACTGCCACCCTCTGTTTCACCACTGCCACCCTCTGGTTGATCACAGCACCCTCTGGTTCACCACTGCCACCCTCTGGTTCACCACTGTCACCCTCTGGTTCATCACTGCCACCCTCTGGTTCATCACAGCACCCTCTGGTTCACCACTGCCACCCTCTGGTTAATTACTGTCACCCTCTGGTTCATAACTGCCACCCTCTGGTTCATGACAGCACCCTCTGGTTCACCACAGCCACCCATTGGTTCATCACTGCCACCCTCTGGTTCATCACTGTCACCCTCTGGTTTATCACTGCCACCCTCTGGTTCACCACTGCCACCCTTTGGTTCATCACTGCCACCCTCTGGTTCATCACTGCACCCTGTGGTTCACCAATGCCACCCTCTGGTTCATCACTGCCACCCTATAGTTCATCACTCCCACCCTCTGGTTCACAACTGCCACCCTCTGGTTCATCACTGCCACCCTCTGGTTCCTCACAGCTCCCTCTGGTTCACCACTGCCACTATCTGGTTCATCACTGCCACCCTATAGTTCATCACTCCCACCCTCTGGTTCACAACTGCCACCCTCTGGTTCATCACTGCCACCCTCTGATTCCTCACAGCTCCCTCTGGTTCACCACTGCCACCATCTGGCGCATCCCTGCCACCCTCTGGTTCATCACAGCACCCTCTGGTTCACCCCTGCCACCCTCTGGTTTATCTGTAGCACCCTCTGGTTCATCACAGCAACCTCTGCTTCACGCCTGCAACCCTTTGGTTCATCACTGCCACCCTCTGGTTCACCACTGCCACACTCTGGTTCACCACTGCAACCCTCTGGTTCATCATAGCACCCCCTGGTTCACCCCTGCCCCACTCTGGTTCATAACTGCCACCCTCTGGTTCACCACTGCCACCCTCTGGTTGATCACAGCACCCTCTGGTTCACCACTGCCACCCTCTGGTTCACCACTGTCACCCTCTGGTTCATCACTGCCACCCTCTGGATCATCACAGCACCCTCTGGTTCACCACTGCCACCCTCTGGTTAATTACTGTCACCCTCTGGTTCATAACTGCCACCCTCTGGTTCATGACAGCACCCTCTGGTTCACCACAGCCACCCATTGGTTCATCACTGCCACCCTCTGGTTCATCACTGTCACCCTCTGGTTCATCACTGCCACCCTCTGGTTCACCACTGCCACACTCTGGTTCATCACGGCCACCCTCTGTTTCACCACTGCCACCCTCTGGTTGATCACTGCCATCCTCTGGTTGATCAGAGCACCCTCTGGTTCACCACTGCCACCCTCTGGTTCATCACTGCCACCCTCAGGCTCATCACAGATCCCTCTGGTTCACCACTACCACCATCTGGTTCATCACTGACAGCCTCTGGTTAATCACAGCACCCTCTGGTTCACCCCTGCCACCCTCTGGTTCATCTCTGCCACCCTCTGGTTCATCACAGCACCCTCTGGTTCACCACTGCCACCCTCTGGTTCACCACTGTCACCCTCTGGTTTGTCACTGCCACCCTCTGGTTCATCACAACACCCTCTGGTTCACCATGGCCATCCTCTGGTTCATCACTGCCACTCTCTGGTTATTCACTGTCATCCTCTGGTTCATAACTGACACCCTCTGGTTCACCACTGCCACACTCTGGTCTCTGGTTCACCCCTGCCACCCTCTTGGTCATCACTGCCAGCCTCTGGTTCATCACTGCCACCCTCCGGTTCACCACTGCCACCCTCCGGTTCACCACTGCCACCCTCTGCTTCACCACTGTCACCCTCTGGTTCATCACTGTGACCCTCTGGTTCACCACTGCCACCCTCTGGATCATCACTTCCACCCTCTGGTTCATCACAGCACCCTCTGGTTCACCACTCCCACCATCTGGTTCATCACTGCCACACTCTAGTTAATCACTGCAATCCTCTGGTTCACCACTTCCACCATCTCAATCATCACTGTCACCCTCTGGTTCATCACTGCCACCATCTGGTTCACCACTGCCACCCTCTGGTTAATCACTGCCACCCTCTGGTTCATCACAGCACCCTCTGGTTCACCCCTGCCACCCTCTGGTTCATCACTGCCACCCTCTGGCTCATCACTGCCACCCTCTTGTTCACCACTGCCACCCTCTGGTTCACCACTGCCACCCTCGGGTTGGACACAGCACACTCTGGTTTACCACTGCCACCCTCTGGTTCATCACTGTCTCCCTCTGTTTCATCACTGCCACCCCCTGGTTCATCACTGCCACCCTCTGGTTCATTACAGCACCCTCTGGTTCACCACTGCCACCCTCCGGTTCATCACTGTCACCCTCTGGTTCATCAGTGCCACCCTCTGGTTCATCACAGCACCCTCTGGTTCACCACGGCCACCCTCTGGTTCATCACTGCCACCCTCTGGTTCACATCACTGCCACCCTCTGGTTCACCACTGCCACACTCAGGTTAATCACGGCCACCCTCTGGTTGTTCACTGCCATCCTCTAGTTGATCGCAGCACCCTCTGGTTCACCACTGCCACCCTCTGGTTCATCACAGCACCCTCTGGTTCATCACTACCACCCCCTGGTTCATCACTGCCACCCTCTGGTTCACCACTGCCACCCTCTGGTTCATCACAGCACCCTCTGGTTCACCACTGCCACCCTCTGGTTCACCACTGCCACCCTCTGGCTCACCCCTGCCACCATCTGGTTAATCACAGCAACCTCTGGTTCACCACTGTCACCCTCTGGTTTACCACTGTCACACTCTGGTTCATCACTGCCACCCTCTGGTTCATCACAGCACCCTCTGGTTCACCACTGCCAACATCTGGTTCATCACAGCACCATTTGTTTCACCACTGCCACCCTCCGGTTAATCACTGTCACCCTCTGGTTCATCACTGCCACCCTCTGGTTCATCACAGCACCCTCTGGTTTACCACGGCCACCGTCTTGTTCATTACTGCCACTCTCTGGTGCATCACTGTCACCCTCTGGTTCATCACTGACACCCTCTAGGTCATCACTGCCACCCTCTGGGTCATCACTGACACCCTCTGGTTCATCACTGCCACCCTCCTGTTCATCACAGCACCCTCTGGCTCACCACTGCCACCCTCCGGTTCATCACTGTCACCCTCTGGTTCATCACTGCCACCCTCTGGTTCATCAAAGCACCATCTGCTTCACCACGGCCACCCTCTGGTTCATCACTGCCACTCTCTGGTTCATCACTGTCACCCTCTGGTTCATCACTGACACCCTCTGGTTTACCACTGCCACACTCTTGTCACTGGTTCACCCCTGCCACCCTCTGGGTCATCACTGCCACCCTCTGGTTCATCGCTGCCACCCTCTGGTTCACCACTGCCAACCTCCGGTTCACCACTGTCACCCTCTGGTTCATCACTGTCACCCTCTGGTTCACCACTGCCACCCTCTGGTGCATCACTGCCACCCTCTGGTTCATCACTGCCAACCTCTAGTTCATCACTGTCACCCTCTGGTTCACCACTGCCATCCTCTGGTTCATCACAGCACCCTCTGGTTTACTACTACCACCATCTGGTTCATCACTGCCACCCTCTAGTTAATCGCTGCCATCCTCTGGTTCACCACTGCCACCCTCTGGATCATCACTGTCACCCTCTGGTTCATCACTGCCACCCTCTGGTTCACCAAGGGCACCCTCTGGTTCATCACTGCCACCCGCGTGTTCATCACAGCACCGTTTGGTTCACCCATGCCACCCTCTGGTTCATCACTGCCACCCTCTGGTTCATCACAGCACCCTCTGGTTCACCACTGCCACCCTCCAGTTCATCACTGTCACCCTCTGGTTCATCACTGCCACCCTCTGGTTCATCAAAGCACCCTCTGGTTCACCACGGCCACCCTCTGGTTCATCACTGCCACTCTCTGGTTCATCACTGTCACCCTCTGGTCATCACTGACTCCCTCTGGTTCACCACTGCCACACTCTGGTCTCTGGTTCACCCCTGCCACCCTCTGGGTCATCACTGCCACCCTCTGGTTCATCAATGCCACCCTTTGGTTCACCACTGCCACCCTCCAGTTCACCACTGTCACCCTCTGGTTCATCACTCTCACCCTCTGGTTCACCACTGACACCCTCTGGTTCATCAATGCCACCCTCTGGTTCATCATAGCACCCTCTGGTTCACCACTACCACCATCTGGTTCATCACTGCCACCCTCTTGTTAATCACTGCCACCCTCTGGTTCACCACTGCCTCCCTCTGGATCATCACTGTCACCCTCTGGTTCATCACTGCCATCCTCTGGTTCACCACTGCCTTCCTCTGGTTCATCACTGCCACCCTCTGGTTCATCACAGCACCCTCTGGTTCACCCCTGCCACCCTCTGGTTCATCACTGCCACCCTCTGGTCCATCTCTGCCACCCTCTGGTTCACCACTGCCACCCTCTGGTTCACCACTGTCACCCTCTGGTTCATCACTCTCACCCTCTGGTTCACCACTGCCACCCTCTGGTTCATCACTGCCACCCTCTGGTTCATCACAGCACCCTCTGGTTCACCACTACCACCATCTGGTTCATCACTGCCACCCTTGCGTTATTAACTGCCACCCTCTAGTTCACCACTGCCTTCCTCTGGTTCATCACTGCCACCATCTGGTTCATCACTGCCACCCTCTGGTTCACCACTGCCACCCTCTGGTTCACCACTGCCACCCTCTGTTTGATCACAACACCCTCTGGTTCACCACTGCCACCATCTGGCTCAACACTGTCATCCTCTAGTGCATCACTGCCACCCTCTGGCTCACTACTGCCATCCTCTGGTTCATCACAGCACCCTCTTGTTCACCACTGCCACCCTCTGGTTCATCAATGCCACCCTCTCGTTCATCATAGCACCCTCTGGTTCACCACTACCACCATCTGGTTCATCACTGCCACCCTCTTGTTAATCACTGCCACCCTCTGGTTCACCACTGCCACCCTCTGGATCATCACTGTCACCCTCTGGTTCATCACTGCCATCCTCTGGTTCACCACTGCCTTCCTCTGGTTCATCACTGCCACCCTCTGGTTCATCACAGCACCCTCTGGTTCACCCCTGCCACCTTCTGGTTCATCACTGCCACCCTCTGGTCCATCTCTGCCACCCTCTGGTTCACCACTGCCACCCTCTGGTTCACCACTGTCACCCTCTGGTTCATCACTCTCACCCTCTGGTTCACCACTGCCACCCTCTGGTTCATCACTGCCACCCTCTGGTTCATCACAGCACCCTCTGGTTCACCACTACCACCATCTGGTTCATCACGGCCACCCTTGCGTTATTAACTGCCACCCTCTAGTTCACCACTGCCTTCCTCTGGTTCATCACTGCCACCATCTGGTTCATCACTGCCACCCTCTGGTTCACCACTGCCACCCTCTGGTTCACCACTGCCACCCTCTGTTTGATCACAACACCCTCTGGTTCATCACTGCCACCATCTGGCTCAACACTGTCATCCTCTAGTTCATCACTGCCACCCTCTGGCTCACTACTGCCATCCTCTGGTTCATCACAGCACCCTCTTGTTCACCACTGCCACCCTCCGGTTCATCACTGTCACCCTCTGGTTAATCACTGCCACCCTCTGGTTCATCACAGCACCTTCTGGTTCACCATGGCCACCCTCTGGTTCACCACTGCCACCCTCTGGTGCATCACTGCCACCCTCTGGTTCATCACTGCCAACCTCTAGTTCATCACTGTCACCCTCTGGTTCACCACTGCCATCCTCTGGTTCATCACAGCACCCTCTGGTTTACTACTACCACCATCTGGTTCATCACTGCCACCCTCTAGTTAATCGCTGCCATCCTCTGGTTCACCACTGCCACCCTCTGGATCATCACTGTCACCCTCTGGTTCATCACTGCCACCCTCTGGTTCACCAAGGGCACCCTCTGGTTCATCACTGCCACCCGCGTGTTCATCACAGCACCGTTTGGTTCACCCATGCCACCCTCTGGTTCATCACTGCCACCCTCTGGTTCATCACAGCACCCTCTGGTTCACCACTGCCACCCTCCAGTTCATCACTGTCACCCTCTGGTTCATCACTGCCACCCTCTGGTTCATCAAAGCACCCTCTGATTCACCACGGCCACCCTCTGGTTCATCACTGCCACTCTCTGGTTCATCACTGTCACCCTCTGGTCATCACTGACTCCCTCTGGTTCACCACTGCCACACTCTGGTCTCTGGTTCACCCCTGCCACCCTCTGGGTCATCACTGCCACCCTCTGGTTCATCAATGCCACCCTTTGGTTCACCACTGCCACCCTCCAGTTCACCACTGTCACCCTCTGGTTCATCACTCTCACCCTCTGGTTCACCACTGACACCCTCTGGTTCATCAATGCCACCCTCTGGTTCATCATAGCACCCTCTGGTTCACCACTACCACCATCTGGTTCATCACTGCCACCCTCTTGTTAATCACTGCCACCCTCTGGTTCACCACTGCCTCCCTCTGGATCATCACTGTCACCCTCTGGTTCATCACTGCCATCCTCTGGTTCACCACTGCCTTCCTCTGGTTCATCACTGCCACCCTCTGGTTCATCACAGCACCCTCTGGTTCACCCCTGCCACCCTCTGGTTCATCACTGCCACCCTCTGGTCCATCTCTGCCACCCTCTGGTTCACCACTGCCACCCTCTGGTTCACCACTGTCACCCTCTGGTTCATCACTCTCACCCTCTGGTTCACCACTGCCACCCTCTGGTTCATCACTGCCACCCTCTGGTTCATCACAGCACCCTCTGGTTCACCACTACCACCATCTGGTTCATCACTGCCACCCTTGCGTTATTAACTGCCACCCTCTAGTTCACCACTGCCTTCCTCTGGTTCATCACTGCCACCATCTGGTTCATCACTGCCACCCTCTGGTTCACCACTGCCACCCTCTGGTTCACCACTGCCACCCTCTGTTTGATCACAACACCCTCTGGTTCACCACTGCCACCATCTGGCTCAACACTGTCATCCTCTAGTGCATCACTGCCACCCTCTGGCTCACTACTGCCATCCTCTGGTTCATCACAGCACCCTCTTGTTCACCACTGCCACCCTCTGGTTCATCAATGCCACCCTCTCGTTCATCATAGCACCCTCTGGTTCACCACTACCACCATCTGGTTCATCACTGCCACCCTCTTGTTAATCACTGCCACCCTCTGGTTCACCACTGCCACCCTCTGGATCATCACTGTCACCCTCTGGTTCATCACTGCCATCCTCTGGTTCACCACTGCCTTCCTCTGGTTCATCACTGCCACCCTCTGGTTCATCACAGCACCCTCTGGTTCACCCCTGCCACCTTCTGGTTCATCACTGCCACCCTCTGGTCCATCTCTGCCACCCTCTGGTTCACCACTGCCACCCTCTGGTTCACCACTGTCACCCTCTGGTTCATCACTCTCACCCTCTGGTTCACCACTGCCACCCTCTGGTTCATCACTGCCACCCTCTGGTTCATCACAGCACCCTCTGGTTCACCACTACCACCATCTGGTTCATCACGGCCACCCTTGCGTTATTAACTGCCACCCTCTAGTTCACCACTGCCTTCCTCTGGTTCATCACTGCCACCATCTGGTTCATCACTGCCACCCTCTGGTTCACCACTGCCACCCTCTGGTTCACCACTGCCACCCTCTGTTTGATCACAACACCCTCTGGTTCATCACTGCCACCATCTGGCTCAACACTGTCATCCTCTAGTTCATCACTGCCACCCTCTGGCTCACTACTGCCATCCTCTGGTTCATCACAGCACCCTCTTGTTCACCACTGCCACCCTCCGGTTCATCACTGTCACCCTCTGGTTAATCACTGCCACCCTCTGGTTCATCACAGCACCTTCTGGTTCACCATGGCCACCCTCTGGTTCATCACTGCCACCCTCTGGTTAATCACTGTCACCCTCTGGTTCATCACCACCACCCTCTGGTTCACCACTGCCACCCTCTGGTTCATCAATGCCACCATCTGGTTCATCACTGCCACCCTCTTGTTAATCACTGCCACCCTCTGGTTCACCACTGCCACCCTCTGGATCATCACTGTCACCCTCTGGTTCATCACTGCCACCCTCTGGTTCACCACTGCCTTCCTCTGGTTCATCACTGTCACCCTCTGGTTCATCACTGCCACCCTCTGGTTCACCACTGCCTTCCTCTGGTTCATCACTGCCACCCTCTGGTTCATCACAGCACCCTCTGGTTCACCCCTGCCACCCTCTGGTTCATCACTGCCACCCTCTGGTTCAATTCTGCCACCCTCTGGTTCAACACTGCCACCCTCTGTTTCACCACTGTCACCCTCTGGTTCATCACTCTCACCCTCTGGTTCAACACTGCCACCCTCTGGTTCATCACTGCCACCCTCTGGGTCATCACAGCACCCTCTGGTTCACCACTACCACCATCTGCTTCATCACTGCCACCCTCGCGTTATTAACTGCCACCCTCTAGTTCACCACTGCCTTCCTCTGGTTCATCACTGCCACCATCTGGTTCATCACTGCCACCCTATGGTTCACCACTGCCACCCTCTGGTTCACCACTGCCACCCTCTGTTTGATCACAACACCCTCTGGTTCACCACTGCCACCATCTGGTTCACCACTGTCACCCTCTAGTTCATCACTGCCACCCTCTGGCTCACTACTGCCACCCTCTGGTTCATCACAGCACCCTCTTGTTCACCACTGCCACCCTCCGGTTCATCACTGTCACCCTCTGGTTAATCACTGCCACCCTCTGGTTCATCACAGCACCTTCTGGTTCACCACGGCCACCCTCTGGTTCATCACTGCCACCCTCTGGTTAATCACTGTCACCCTCTGGTTCATCACCACCACCCTCTGGTTCACCACTGCCACACTCTGGTTCATTACAGCCACCCTCTGGTTCACCACTGCCACCCTCTGGTTGATTCAGCCATCCTCTAGTTGATCACAGCACCCTCTGTTTACCACTGCCACCCTCTGGTTCATCACTGCCACCCTCTGGTTCATCACAGCTTCCTCTGGTTCACCACTGCCACCCTCTGGTTCATCACTGCCACCCTCCGGTTCATCACAGCACCCTGTGGTTCACCACTGCCACCCTCTGGTTCATCACTGCCACACTATAGTTCATCACTGCCACCCTCTGGTTCCCCACTGCCACCCTCTGGATCATCACTGTAACCCTCTGGTTCATCACTGCCACCCACTGGTTTATCACAGCACCATCTGATTCACCCAAGCCACCCTCTGGGTCATCACTGCCACCCTCTGGTTCATCACTGCCACTCGCTGGTTCACCACTTCCACCCTCTAGTTAATCACAGCACCCTCTGGTTCACCACTGCCACCCTCTGGTTCACCACTGCCACCCTATGGTTCACCACTGCCACCCTCCGGATCATCACTGTCACCCTCTGGTTCATCACTGCCACCCTCTGGTTCACCACTGCCTTCCTCTGGTTCATCACTGCCACCCACTGGTTCATCACAGCACCCTCTGGTTCACCCCTGCCACCCTCTGGTTCATCACTGCCACCCTCTGGTTCATCTCTGCCACCCTCTGGTTCACCACTGCCACCCTCTGGTTCACCACTGTCACCCTCTGGTTCATCACTCTCACCCTCTGGTTCACCACTGCCACCCTCTGGTTCATCACTGCCACCCTCTGGTTAATCACAGCACCCTCTGGTTCACCACTACCACCATCTGGTTCACCACTGCCACCCTCTGGTTGATCACTGCCATCCTCTAGTTGATCACAGCACCCTCTGGTTCACCACAGCCACCCTCTGGTTCATCACTGCCACCCTCTGGTTCATCACTGTCACCCTCTGATTCATCAATGCCACCCTCTGGTTCACCACTGCCACACTCTGGTTCACCCCTGCCACCCTCTGGGTCATCACTGCCACCCTCTGGTTCATCACTGCCACCCTCTGGTTCACCACTGCCACCCTCTGGTTTACTACTGCCACTCTCTGGTTCACCACTCTCACACTCTGGTTCATCACTTTTACCCTCTGGTTCACCACTGCCACTCTCCGTTCCATCACTGCCACACTCTGGTTCATCACAGCACCCTCTGGTTCACCACTACCACCATCTGTTCATCACTGCCACTCTCTAGTTAATCACTGCCACCCTCCGGTTCACCACTGCCACCCTCTGGATCATCACTGTCATCCTCTGGTTCATCACTGCCACCCTCTGGTTCACCACTGCCACCCTCTGGTTCATCAATGCCACCCTCTGGTTCATCATAGCACCCTCTGGTTCACCACTACCACCATCTGGTTCATCACTGCCACCCTCTTGTTAATCACTGCCACCCTCTGGTTCACCACTGCCACCCTCTGGATCATCACTGTCACCCTCTGGTTCATCACTGCCATCCTCTGGTTCACCACTGCCTTCCTCTGGTTCATCACTGCCACCCTCTGGTTCATCACAGCACCCTCTGGTTCACCCCTGCCACCCTCTGGTTCATCACTGCCACCCTCTGGTCCATCTCTGCCACCCTCTGGTTCACCACTGCCACCCTCTGGTTCACCACTGTCACCCTCTGGTTCATCACTCTCACCCTCTGGTTCACCACTGCCACCCTCTGGTTCATCACTGCCACCCTCTGGTTCATCACAGCACCCTCTGGTTCACCACTACCACCATCTGGTTCATCACTGCCACCCTTGCGTTATTAACTGCCACCCTCTAGTTCACCACTGCCTTCCTCTGGTTCATCACTGCCACCATCTGGTTCATCACTGCCACCCTCTGGTTCACCACTGCAACCCTCTGGTTCACCACTGCCACCCTCTGTTTGATCACAACACCCTCTGGTTCACCACTGCCACCATCTGGCTCAACACTGTCATCCTCTAGTGCATCACTGCCACCCTCTGGCTCACTACTGCCATCCTCTGGTTCATCACAGCACCCTCTTGTTCACCACTGCCACCCTCTGGTTCATCAACGCCACCCTCTGGTTCATCATAGCACCCTCTGGTTCACCACTACCACCATCTGGTTCATCACTGCCACCCTCTTGTTAATCACTGCCACCCTCTGGTTCACCACTGCCACCCTCTCGATCATCACTGTCACCCTCTGGTTCATCACTGCCATCCTCTGGTTCACCACTGCCTTCCTCTGGTTCATCACTGCCACCCTCTGGTTCATCACAGCACCCTCTGGTTCACCCCTGCCACCCTCTGGTTCATCACTGCCACCCTCTGGTCCATCTCTGCCACCCTCTGGTTCACCACTGCCATCCTCTGGTTCACCACTGTCACCCTCTGGTTCATCACTCTCACCCTCTGGTTCACCACTGCCACCCTCTGGTTCATCACTGCCACCCTCTGGTTCATCACAGCTCCCTCTGGTTCACCACTACCACCATCTGGTTCATCACTGCCACCCTTGCGTTATTAACTGCCACCCTCTAGTTCACCACTGCCTTCCTCTGGTTCATCACTGCCACCATCTGGTTCATCACTGCCACCCTCTGGTTCACCACTGCCACCCTCTGGTTCACCACTGCCACCCTCTGTTTGATCACAACACCCTCTGGTTCACCACTGCCACCATCTGGCTCAACACTGTCATCCTCTAGTTCATCACTGCCACCCTCTGGCTCACTACTGCCATCCTCTGGTTCATCACAGCACCCTCTTGTTCACCACTGCCACCCTCCGGTTCATCACTGTCACCCTCTGGTTAATCACTGCCACCCTCTGGTTCATCACAGCACCTTCTGGTTCACCATGGCCACCCTCTGGTTCATCACTGCCACCCTCTGGTTAATCACTGTCACCCTCTGGTTCATCACCACCACCCTCTGGTTCACCACTGCCACCCTCTGGATCATCAATGCCACCATCTGGTTCATCACTGCCACCCTCTTGTTAATCACTGCCACCCTCTGGTTCACCACTGCCACCCTCTGGATCATCTCGGTCACCCTCTGGTTCATCACTGCCACCCTCTGGTTCACCACTGCCTTCCTCTGGTTCATCACTGTCACCCTCTGGTTCATCACTGCCACCCTCTGGTTCACCACTGCCTTCCTCTGGTTCATCACTGCCACCCTCTGGTTCATCACAGCACCCTCTGGTTCACCCCTGCCACCCTCTGGTTCATCACTGCCACCCTCTGGTTCAATTCTGCCACCCTCTGGTTCAACACTGCCACCCTCTGTTTCACCACTGTCACCCTCTGGTTCATCACTCTCACCCTCTGGTTCACCACTGCCACCCTCTGGTTCATCACTGCCACCCTCTGGTTCATCACAGCACCCTCTGGTTCACCACTACCACCATCTGCTTCATCACTGCCACCCTTGCGTTATTAACTGCCACCCTCTAGTTCACCACTGCCTTCCTCTGGTTGATCACTGCCACCATCTGGTTCATCACTGCCACCCTATGGTTCACCACTGCCACCCTCTGGTTCACCACTGCCACCCTCTGTTTGATCACAACACCCTCTGGTTCACCACTGCCACCATCTGGTTCACCACTGTCACCCTCTAGTTCATCACTGCCACCCTCTGGCTCACTACTGCCACCCTCTGGTTCATCTCAGCACCCTCTTGTTCACCACTGCCACCCTCCGGTTCATCACTGTCACCCTCTGGTTAATCACTGCCACCCTCTGGTTCATCACAGCACCTTCTGGTTCACCACGGCCACCCTCTGGTTCATCACTGCCACCCTCTGGTTAATCACTGTCACCCTCTGGTTCATCACCACCACCCTCTGGTTCACCACTGCCACACTCTGGTTCATTACAGCCACCCTCTGGTTCACCACTGCCACCCTCTGGTTGATTCAGCCATCCTCTAGTTGATCACAGCACCCTCTGTTTACCAATGCCACCCTCTGGTTCATCACTGCCACCCTCTGGTTCATCACAGCTTCCTCTGGTTCACCACTGCCACCCTCTGGTTCATCACTGCCACCCTCTGGTTCATCACAGCACCCTGTGGTTCACCACTGCCACCCTCTGGTTCATCACTGCCACACTATAGTTCATCACTGCCACCCTCTGGTTCCCCACTGCCACCCTCTGGATCATCACTGTCACCCTCTGGTTCATCACTGCCACCCACTGGTTTATCACAGCACCATCTGGTTCACCCAAGCCACCCTCTGGGTCATCACTGCCACCCTCTGGTTCATCACTGGCACTCGCTGGTTCACCACTTCCACCCTCTAGTTAATCACAGCACCCTCTGGTTCACCACTGCCACCCTCTGGTTCACCACTGCCACCCTATGGTTCATCACTGCCACCCTCCGGATCATCACTGTCACCCTCTGGTTCATCACTGCCACCCTCTGGTTCACCACTGCCTTCCTCTGGTTCATCACTGCCACCCACTGGTTCATCACAGCACCCTCTGGTTCACCCCTGCCACCCTCTGGTTCATCACTGCCACCCTCTGGTTCATCTCTGCCACCCTCTGGTTCACCACTGCCACCCTCTGGTTCACCACTGTCACCCTCTGGTTCATCACTCTCACCCTCTGGTTCACCACTGCCACCCTCTGGTTCATCACTGCCACCCTCTGGTTAATCACAGCACCCTCTGGTTCACCACTACCACCATCTGGTTCACCACTGCCATCCTCTAGTTGATCAGAGCACCCTCTGGTTCACCACAGCCACCCTCTGGTTCATCACTGCCACCCTCTGGTTCATCACTGTCACCCTCTGATTCATCAATGCCACCCTCTGGTTCACCACTGCCACACTCTGGTTCACCCCTGCCACCCTCTGGGTCATCACTGCCACCCTCTGGTTCATCACTGCCACCCTCTGGTTCACCACTGCCACCCTCTGGTTTACTACTGCCACTCTCTGGTTCACCACTCTCACACTCTGGTTCATCACTTTTACCCTCTGGTTCACCACTGCCACTCTCCGGTCCATCACTGCCACACTCTGGTTCATCACAGCACCCTCTGGTTCACCACTACCACCATCTGTTCATCACTGCCACTCTCTAGTTAATCACTGCCACCCTCCGGTTCACCACTGCCACCCTCTGGATCATCACTGTCATCCTCTGGTTCATCACTGCCACCCTCTGGTTCACCACTGCCACCCTCTGGTACATCACTGCCACCCTCTGGTTCATCACAGCACCCTCTGGTTCAACCCTGCCACCCTCTGGTTCATCACTGCCACCCTCTGGTTCACCACTGCCAACCTCTGGTTCACCACTGCCACCCTCTGGTTGATCACAGCACCCTCTGGTTCACCACTGCCACCCTCTGGTTCACCACTGTCACCCTCTGGTTCATCACTGTCACCCTCTGGTTCATCACTGCAACCCTCTGGTTCATCACAGCACCCTCTGGTTCACCACTGCCACCCTCCGGTTCATCACAGTCACCCTCTCGTTCATCACTGCCACCCTCTGGTTCATCACAGCACCCTCTGGTTCACCACGGCCACCCTCTGGTTCATCACTGCCAACCTCTGGTTCATCACTGTCACCCTCCGGTTCATTACTTCCACCCTCTGGTTCACCACTGCGACACTCTGGTTCATTACAGCTACCCTCTGGTTCACCACTGCCACCATCTGGTTGATCACTGCCATCCTCTGGTTGATCAGAGCACCCTCTGGTTCACAACTGCCACCCTCTGGTTCATCACTGCCACCCTCTGGTTCATCACAGCTCCCTCTGGTTCACCACTGCCACCATCTGGTTCATCACTGCCACCCTCTGGTTCATCACAGCACACTCTGCTTCACGCCAGCCACCCTCTGGTTCATCACTGCCACCCTCAGGTTCACCACTGCCACCCTCTGGTTCACCACTGCCACCCTCTGGTTCATCATAGCACCCCCTGGTTCACCCCTGCCCCACTCTGGTTCATAACTGACACCCTCTGGTTCACCAATGCCACCCTCTGGTTCACCACTGCCACCCTCTGGTTGATCACAGCACCCTCTGGTTCACCACTGCCACCCTCTGGTTCACCACTGTCACCCTCTGGTTCATCACTGCCACCCTCTGGTTCATCACAGCACCCTCTGGTTCACCGCTGCCACCCTCTGGTTAATTACTGTCACACTCTGGTTCATCACGGCCAACCTTTGTTTCACCACTGCCACACTCTGGTTCATCACGGCCACCCTTTGTTTCACCACTGCCACCCTCTGGTTCACCACTGCCACCCTCTGGTTCATCACTGCCACCCCCAGGCTCATCACAGCTCCCTCTGGTTCACCACTACAACCATCTGGTTCATCACTGCCAGCCTCTGGTTAATCACAGCACCCTCTGGTTCACCCCTGCCACCCTCTGGTTCATTTCTAGCACCCTCTGGTTCATCACAGCACCCTCTGGTTCACCACTGCCACCCTCTGGTTCACCACTGCCACCCTCTGGTTCACCACTGCCACCCTCTGGTTCATCACAGCACCCTCTGGTTCACCACTGCCACCCTCAGGTTCATCATTGTCACCCTCTGGTTCATCACTGCCACCCTCTGGTTCATCACAGCACCCTCTGGTTCACCATGGCCATCCTCTGGTTCATCACTGCCACTCTCTGATTAATCACTGTCACCCTCTGGTTCATACCTGACACCCTCTGGTTCACTACTGCCACACTCTGGTTCACCACAGCCACTCTCTGGTTCATCGCTGCCACCCTCTGGTTCATCACAGCACCCTCTGGTTCACCACTGCCACCCTCTGGTTCATCACTGTCACCCTCTGGTTCATCACTGCCACCCTCTTGTTCATCAAAGCACCCTCTGGTTCACCATGGCCACCCTCTGGTTCATCACTGCCACTCTTTGGTTCATCACTGTCACCCTCTGGTTTATCACTGACTCCCTCTGGTTCACCACTGCCACACTCTGGTCTCTGGTTCATCCCTGCCACCCTCTGGGTCATCACTGCCAGCCTCTGGTTCATCACTGCCACCCTCCGGTTCACCACTGCCACCCTCAGGTTGAACACAGCACACTCTGGTTTACCACTGCCACCCTTTGGTTCATCACTGTCTCCCTCTGGTTCATCACTGTCACCCTCTGGTTCATCACTGTGACCCTCTGGTTCACCACTTCCACCCTCTGGGTCATCACTCCCACCCTCTGGTTCATCACAGCACCCTCTGGTTCACCACTCCCGCCATCTGGTTCATCACTGCCACCCTCTAGTTAATCACTGCAATCCTCTGGTTCACCACTTCCACCATCTGGATCATCACTGTCACCCTCTGGTTCATCACTGCCACCCTCTGGTTCACCACTGCCACCCTCTAGTTCATCACTGCCACCCTCTGGTTCATCACAGCACCCTCTGGTTCACCCCTGCCACCCCCTGGTTCATCACTGCCACCCTCTGGCTCATCACTGCCACCCTCTGGTTCACCACTGCCACCATCTGGTTCACCACTGCCACCCTCTGGTTCACCACTGCCACCCTCAGGTTGAACACAGCACACTCTGGTTTACCACTGCCACCCTTTGGTTCATCACTGTCTCCCTCTGGTTCATCACTGCCACCCACTGGTTCATCACGGCCACCCTCTGGTTCATTACAGCACCCTCTGGTTCACCACTGCCACCCTCCGGTTCATCACTGTCACACTCTGGTTTATCAGTGCCACCCTCTGGTTCATCACAGCACCCTCTGGTTCACCACGGCCACCCTCTGGTTCATCACTGCCACCCTCTGGTTCACATCACTGCCTCCCTCTGGTTCACCACTGCCACACTCAGGTTAATCACGGCCACCCTCTGGTTCACCACTGCCACCCTCTGGTTGTTCACTGCCATCCTCTAGTTGATCGCAGCACCCTCTGGTTCACCACTGCCACCCTCTGGTTCATCACAGCACCCTCTGGTTCATCACTACCACCCCTGGTTCATCACTGCCACCCTCTGGTTCACCACTGCCACCCTCTGGTTCATCACAGCACCCTCTGGTTCATCACTGCCACCCTCTGGTTCATCACAGCACCCTCTGGTTCACCACTGCCACCCTCTGGTTCATCACAGCACCCTCTGGTTCACCCTCTGGTTCATCACTACCACCCCTGGTTCATCACTGCCACCCTCTGGTTCACCACTGCCACCCTCTGGTTCATCACAGCACCCTCTGGTTCACCACTGCCACCCTCTGGTTCACCACTGACACCCTCTGGCTCACCCCTGCCACCATCTGATTAATCACAGCAACCTCTGGTTCACCACTGTCACCCTCTGGTTTACCACTGTCAAACTCTGGTTCATCACTGCCACCCTCTGGTTCATCACAGCACCCTCTGGTTCACCACTGCCAACCTCTGGTTCATCACAGCACCATTTGTTTCACCACTGCCACCCTCCGGTTAATCACTGTCACCCTCTGGTTCATCACTGCCACACTCTGGTCTCTGGTTCACCCCTGACACCCTCTGGGTCATCACTGCCACCCTCTGGTTCATCACTGCCACCCTCTGGTTCACCACTGCCACCCTCCGGTTCCCCACTGTCACCCTTTGGTTCATCACTCTCACCCTCTGGCTCACCATTGCCACCCTCTGCTTCATCAATGCCACCCTCTGGTTCATCATAGCACCCTCTGGTTCACCACTACCACCATCTGGTTCATCACTGCCACCCTCTTGTTAATCACTGCCACCCTCTGGTTCACCACTGCCAACCTCTGGATCATCACTGTCACCCTCTGGTTCATCACTGCCACCCTCTGGTTCACCACTGTCTTCCTCTGGTTCATCACTGCCACCCTCTCGTTCATCACAGCACCCTCTGGTTCACCCCTGCCACCCTCTGGTTCATCACTGCCACCCTCTGGTTCATCTCTGCCACCCTCTGGTTCACCACTGCCACCCTCTGGTTCATCACTGCCACCCTCTGGTTCATCACAGCACCCTCTGGTTCACCACTACCACCATCTGGTTCCTCACTGCCACCCTCGCGTTATTGATTGCCACCCTCTAGTTCACCACTGCCTTCCTCTGGTTCATCACTGCCACCATCTGGTTCATCACTGCCACCCTCTGGTTCATCACTGCCACCCTCTGGTTCACCACTGCCACCCTCTGGTTCACCACTGTCACCCTCTAGTTCATCACTGCCACCCTCTGGCTCACTACTGCCACCCTCTGGTTCATCACAGCACCCTCTTGTTCACCACTGCCACCCTCCGGTTCATCACTGTCACCCTCTGGTTAATCACTGCCACCCTCTGGTTCATCACAGCACCTTCTGGTTCACCACGGCCACCCTCTGGTTCATCACTGCCACCCTCTGGTTAATCACTGTCACCCTCTGGTTCATCACCACCACCCTCTGGTTCACCACTGCCACACTCTGGTTCATTACAGCCACCCTCTGGTTCACCACTGCCACCCTCTGGTTGATCACTGCCATCCTCTAGTTGATCACAGCACCCTCTGGTTCACCACTGCCACCCTCTGGTTCATCACTGCCACCCTCTGGTTCATCACAGCTTCCTCTGGTTCACCACTGCCACCCTCTGGTTCATCACTGCCACCCTCTGGTTCATCACAGCACCCTGTGGTTCACAACTGCCACCCTCTGGTTCATCACTGCCACACTATAGTTCATCACTGCCACCCTCTGGTTCCCCACTGCCACCCTCTGGATCATTACTGTCACCCTCTGGTTCATCACTGACACCCTCTGGTTTATCACAGCACCCTCTGGTTCACCCCTGCTACCCTCTGGTTCATCACTGCCACCCTCTGGTTCATCACAGCACCCTGTGGTTCACCACTGCCACCCTCTGGTTCATCACTGCCACACTATAGTTCATCACTGCCACCCTCTGGTTCCCCACTGCCACCCTCTGGATCATCACAGCCACCCTCTGGTTCATCACTGCCACTCGCTGGTTCACCACTGCCACCCTCTAGTTAATCACATCACCCTCTGGTTCACCACTGCCACCCTCTAGTTCACCACTGCCACCCAATGGTTCACCACTCTCACCCTCTGGATCATCACTGTCACCCTCTGGTTCATCACTGCCACCCTCTGGTTCACCACGGCCACCCTCTGGTTCATCACTGCCACCCTCTGGTTCACATCACTGCCTCCCTCTGGTTCACCACTGCCACACTCAGGTTAATCACGGCCACCCTCTGGTTCACCACTGCCACCCTCTGGTTGTTCACTGCCATCCTCTAGTTGATCGCAGCACCCTCTGGTTCACCACTGCCACCCTCTGGTTCATCACAGCACCCTCTGGTTCATCACTACCACCCCTGGTTCATCACTGCCACCCTCTGGTTCACCACTGCCACCCTCTGGTTCATCACAGCACCCTCTGGTTCATCACTGCCACCCTCTGGTTCATCACAGCACCCTCTGGTTCACCACTGCCACCCTCTGGTTCATCACAGCACCCTCTGGTTCACCCTCTGGTTCATCACTACCACCCCTGGTTCATCACTGCCACCCTCTGGTTCACCACTGCCACCCTCTGGTTCATCACAGCACCCTCTGGTTCACCACTGCCACCCTCTGGTTCACCACTGACACCCTCTGGCTCACCCCTGCCACCATCTGATTAATCACAGCAACCTCTGGTTCACCACTGTCACCCTCTGGTTTACCACTGTCAAACTCTGGTTCATCACTGCCACCCTCTGGTTCATCACAGCACCCTCTGGTTCACCACTGCCAACCTCTGGTTCATCACAGCACCATTTGTTTCACCACTGCCACCCTCCGGTTAATCACTGTCACCCTCTGGTTCATCACTGCCACACTCTGGTCTCTGGTTCACCCCTGACACCCTCTGGGTCATCACTGCCACCCTCTGGTTCATCACTGCCACCCTCTGGTTCACCACTGCCACCCTCCGGTTCCCCACTGTCACCCTTTGGTTCATCACTCTCACCCTCTGGCTCACCATTGCCACCCTCTGCTTCATCAATGCCACCCTCTGGTTCATCATAGCACCCTCTGGTTCACCACTACCACCATCTGGTTCATCACTGCCACCCTCTTGTTAATCACTGCCACCCTCTGGTTCACCACTGCCAACCTCTGGATCATCACTGTCACCCTCTGGTTCATCACTGCCACCCTCTGGTTCACCACTGTCTTCCTCTGGTTCATCACTGCCACCCTCTCGTTCATCACAGCACCCTCTGGTTCACCCCTGCCACCCTCTGGTTCATCACTGCCACCCTCTGGTTCATCTCTGCCACCCTCTGGTTCACCACTGCCACCCTCTGGTTCATCACTGCCACCCTCTGGTTCATCACAGCACCCTCTGGTTCACCACTACCACCATCTGGTTCCTCACTGCCACCCTCGCGTTATTGATTGCCACCCTCTAGTTCACCACTGCCTTCCTCTGGTTCATCACTGCCACCATCTGGTTCATCACTGCCACCCTCTGGTTCATCACTGCCACCCTCTGGTTCACCACTGCCACCCTCTGGTTCACCACTGTCACCCTCTAGTTCATCACTGCCACCCTCTGGCTCACTACTGCCACCCTCTGGTTCATCACAGCACCCTCTTGTTCACCACTGCCACCCTCCGGTTCATCACTGTCACCCTCTGGTTAATCACTGCCACCCTCTGGTTCATCACAGCACCTTCTGGTTCACCACGGCCACCCTCTGGTTCATCACTGCCACCCTCTGGTTAATCACTGTCACCCTCTGGTTCATCACCACCACCCTCTGGTTCACCACTGCCACACTCTGGTTCATTACAGCCACCCTCTGGTTCACCACTGCCACCCTCTGGTTGATCACTGCCATCCTCTAGTTGATCACAGCACCCTCTGGTTCACCACTGCCACCCTCTGGTTCATCACTGCCACCCTCTGGTTCATCACAGCTTCCTCTGGTTCACCACTGCCACCCTCTGGTTCATCACTGCCACCCTCTGGTTCATCACAGCACCCTGTGGTTCACAACTGCCACCCTCTGGTTCATCACTGCCACACTATAGTTCATCACTGCCACCCTCTGGTTCCCCACTGCCACCCTCTGGATCATTACTGTCACCCTCTGGTTCATCACTGACACCCTCTGGTTTATCACGGCACCCTCTGGTTCACCCCTGCTACCCTCTGGTTCATCACTGCCACCCTCTGGTTCATCACAGCACCCTGTGGTTCACCACTGCCACCCTCTGGTTCATCACTGCCACACTATAGTTCATCACTGCCACCCTCTGGTTCCCCACTGCCACCCTCTGGATCATCACAGCCACCCTCTGGTTCATCACTGCCACTCGCTGGTTCACCACTGCCACCCTCTAGTTAATCACATCACCCTCTGGTTCACCACTGCCACCCTCTAGTTCACCACTGCCACCCAATGGTTCACCACTCTCACCCTCTGGATCATCACTGTCACCCTCTGGTTCATCACTGCCACCCTCTGGTTCACCACTGCCTTCCTCTGGTTCATCACTGCCACCCTCTGGTTCATCACAGCACCCTCTGGTTCACCCCTGCCACCCTCTGGTTCATCACTGCCACCCTCTGGTTCATCTCTGCCACCCTCTGGTTCACCACTGCCACCCTCTGGTTCACCACTGTCACCCTCTGGTTCATCACTCTCACCCTCTGGTTCACCACTGCCACCCTCTGGTTCATCACTGCCACCCTCTGGTTCATCACAGCACCCTCCTGTTCACCACTACCACCATCTGGTTCACCACTGCCACTGCCACTCTCTGGTTGATCACTGCCATCCTCTAGTTGATCATAGCACCCTCTGGTTCACCACAGCCACCCGCTGGTTCATCCCTGCCACCCTCTGGTTCATCACTGTCACCCTCTGATTCATCACTGCCACCCTCTGGTTCACCACTGCCACACTCTGGTTTACCCCTGCCACCCTCTGGGTCATCGCTGCCACCCTCTGGTTCATCACTGCCACCCTCTGGTTCACCATTGCCACCCTCTGGTTTACTACTGCCACCCTCTGGTCCACCACTCTCACCCTCTGGTTCATCACTTTTACCCTCTGGTTCACCACTGCCACCCTCCGGTCCATCATTGCCACACTCTGGTTCAACACAGCACCCTCTGGTTCACCACTACCACAATCTGTTTCATCATTGCCACCCTCTAGTTAATCACTGCCACCCTCCGGATCACCACTGCCACCCTCTGGATCATCACTGTCACCCTCTGGTTCATCACTGCCACCCTCTGGGTCATCACTGCCACCCTCTGGTTCACCACTGCCACCCTCTGGTTCACCACTGCCACCCTCTGGTTCATCACTGCCACCCTCAGGCTCATCACAGCTCCCTCTGGTTCACCACTAACACCATCTGGTTCATCACTGCCAGCCTCTGGTTAATCACAGCACCCTCTGGTTCACCCTTGCCACCCTCTGGTTCATCTCTAGCACCCTCTGGTTCATCACAGCACCCTCTGGTTCACCACTGCCACCCTCTGGTTCACCACTGCCACCCTCCTCTGGTTCATCACAGCACCCTCTGGTTCACCACTGCCACCCTCTGGTTCATCATTGTCACCCTCTGGTTCATCACTGCCACCCTCTGGTTCATCACAGCACCCTCTGGTTCACCATGGCCATCCTCTGGTTCATCACTGCCACTCTCTGGTTAATCACTGTCACCCTCTGGTTCATACCTGACACCCTCTGGTTCACCACTGCCACACTCTTGTTCACCCCAGCCACTCTCTGGTTCATCACTGCCACCCTCTGGTTCATCACAGCACCCTCTGGTTCACCACTGCCACCCTCCGGTTCATCACTGTAACCCTCTGGTTCATCGCTGCCACCCTCTTGTTCATCAAAGCACCCTCTGGTTCACCATGGCCACCCTCTGGTTCATCACTGCCACTCTTTGGTTCATCACTGTCACCCTCTGGTTCACCACTGACTCCCTCTGGTTCACCACTGCCACACTCTGGTCTCTGGTTCACCCCTGCCACCCTCTGGATCATCACTGCCAGCCTCTGGTTCATCACTGCCACCCTCCGGTTCACCACTGCCACCCTCCGGTTCACCACTGCCACCCTCTGCTTCACCACTGTCACCCTCTGGTTCATCACTGTTACCCTCTGGTTCACCACTTCCACCCTCTGGATCATCACTCCCACCCTCTGGTTCATCACAGCACCCTCTGGTTCACCACTCCCACCATCTGGTTCATCACTGCCACCCTCTAGTTAATCACTGCAATCCTCTGGTTCACCACTTCCACCATCTGTATCATCACTGTCACCCTCTGGTTCATCACTGCCACCCTCTGGTTCACCACTGCCACCCTCTGGTTCATCACTGCCACCCTCTGGTTCATCACAGCACCCTCTGGTTCACCCCTGCCACCCTCTGGTTCATCACTGCCACCCTCTGGCTCATCACTGCCACCCTCTGGTTCACCACTGCCACCCTCTGGTTCACCACTGCCACCCTCTGGTTCACCACTGCCACCCTCAGGTTGAACACAGCACACTCTGGTTTACCACTGCCACCCTTTGGTTCATCACTGTCTCCCTCTGGTTCATCACTGCCACCCACTGGTTCATCACTGCCACCCTCTGGTTCATTACAGCACCTTCTGGTTCACCACTGCCACCCTCCGGTTCATCACTGTCACACTCTGGTTTATCAATGCCACCCTCTGGTTCATCATAGCACCCTCTGGTTCACCACTACCACCATCTGGTTTATCACTGCCACCAGCTTGTTAATCACTGCCACCCTCTGGTTCACCACTGCCACCCTCTGGATCATCACTGTCACCCTCTGGTTTATCACTGCCACCCTCTGGTTCACCACTGCCTTCCTCTGGTTCATCACTGTCGCCCTCTGGTTCATCACTGCCACCCTCTGGTTCACCACTGCCTTCCTCTGGTTCATGACTGCCACCCTCTGGTTCATCACAGCACCCTCTGGTTCACCCCTGCCACTCTCTGGTTCATCACTGCCACCCTCTGGTTCATCTCTGCCACCCTCTGGTTCAACACTGCCACCCTCTGTTTCACCACTGTCACCCTCTGGTTCATCACTCTCACCCTCTGGTTTACCACTGCCACCCTCTGATTCATCACTGCCACCCTCTGGTTCATCACAGCACCCTCTGGTTCACCACTACCACCATCTGCTTCATCACTGCCACCCTCGCGTTACTAACTGCCACCCTCTAGATCACCACTGCCTTCCTCTGGTTCATCACTGCCACCATCTGGTTCATCACTGCCACCCTATGGTTCACCACTGCCACCCTCTGGTTCACCACTGCCACCCTCTGTTTGATCACAACACCCTCTGGTTCACCACTGCCACCATCTGGTTCACCACTGTCACCCTCTAGTTCATCACTGCCACCCTCTGGCTCACTACTGCCACCCTCTGGTTCATCACAGCACCCTCTTGTTCACCACTGCCACCCTCCGGTTCATCACTGTCACCCTCTGGTTAATCACTGCCACCCTCTGGTTCATCACAGCACCTTCTGGTTCACCACGGCCACCCTCTGGTTCATCACTGCCACCCTCTGGTTAATCACTGTCACCCTCTGGTTCATCACCACCACCCTCTGGTTCACCACTGCCACACTCTGGTTCATTACAGCCACCCTCTGGTTCACCACTGCCACCCTCTGGTTGATTCAGCCATCCTCTAGTTGATCACAGCACCCTCTGTTTACCAATGCCACCCTCTGGTTCATCACTGCCACCCTCTGGTTCATCACAGCTTCCTCTGGTTCACCACTGCCACCCTCTGGTTCATCACTGCCACCCTCTGGTTCATCACAGCACCCTGTGGTTCACCACTGCCTCCCTCTGGTTCATCACTGCCACACTATAGTTCATCACTGCCACCCTCTGGTTCCCCACTGCCACCCTCTGGATCATCACTGTCACCCTCTGGTTCATCACTGCCACCCACTGGTTTATCACAGCACCATCTGGTTCACCCAAGCCACCCTCTGGGTCATCACTGCCACCCTCTGGTTCATCACTGCCACTCGCTGGTTCACCACTTCCACCCTCTAGTTAATCACAGCACCCTCTGGTTCACCACTGCCACCCTCTGGTTCACCACTGCCACCCTATGGTTCACCACTGCCACCCTCCGGATCATCACTGTCACCCTCTGGTTCATCACTGCCACCCTCTGGTTCACCACTGCCTTCCTCTGGTTCATCACTGCCACCCTCTGGTTCATCACTGCACCCTCTGGTTCACCCCTGCCACCCTCTGGTTCATCACTGCCACCCTCTGGTTCATCTCTGCCACCCTCTGGTTCACCACTGCCACCCACTGGTTCACCACTGTCACCCTCTGGTTCATCACTCTCACCCTCTGGTTCACCACTGCCACCCTCTGGTTCATCACTGCCACCCTCTGGTTAATCACAGCACCCTCTGGTTCACCACTACCACCATCTGGTTCACCACTGCCACCCTCTGGTTGATCACTGCCATCCTCTAGTTGATCACAGCACCCTCTGGTTCACCACAGCCACCCTCTGGTTCATCACTGCCACCCCCTGGTTCATCACTGTCACCCTCTGATTCATCAATGCCACCCTCTGGTTCACCACTGCCACACTCTGGTTCACCCCTGCCACCCTCTGGGTCATCACTGCCACCCTCTGGTTCATCACTGCCACCCTCTGGTTCACCACTGCCACCCTCTGGTTTACTACTGCCACTCTCTGGTTCACCACTCTCACCCTCTGGTTCATCACTTTTACCCTCTGGTTCACCACTGCCACTCTCCGGTCCATCACTGCCACACTCTGGTTCATCACAGCACCCTCTGGTTCACCACTACCACCATCTGTTCATCACTGCCACTCTCTAGTTAATCACTGCCACCCTCCGGTTCACCACTGCCACCCTCTGGATCATCACTGTCATCCTCTGGTTCATCACTGCCACCCTCTGGTTCACCACTGCCACCCTCTGGTACATCACTGCCACCCTCTGGTTCATCACAGCACCCTCTGGTTCAACCCTGCCACCCTCTGGTTCATCACTGCCACCCTCTGGTTCACAACTGCCAACCTCAGGTTCACCACTGCCACCCTCTGGTTGATCACAGCACCCTCTGGTTCACCACTGCCACCCTCTGGTTCACCACTGTCACCCTCTGGTTCATCACTGTCACCCTCTGGTTCATCACTGCAACCCTCTGGTTCATCACAGCACCCTCTGATTCACCACTGCCACCCTCCGGTTCATCACAGTCACCCTCTCGTTAATCACTGCCACCCTCTGGTTCATCACAGCACCCTCTGGTTCACCACGGCCACCCTCTGGTTCATCACTGCCAACCTCTGGTTCATCACTGTCACCCTCCGGTTCATTACTTCCACCCTCTGGTTCACCACTGCAACACTCTGGTTCATCACAGCTACCCTCTGGTTCACCACTGCCACCATCTGGTTGATCACTGCCATCCTCTGGTTGATCAGAGCACCCTCTGGTTCACAACTGCCACCCTCTGGTTCATCACTGCCACCCTCTGGTTCATCACAGCTCCCTCTGGTTCACCACTGCCACCATCTGGTTCATCACTGCCACCCTCTGGTTCATCACAGCACACTCTGCTTCACGCCAGCCACCCTCTGGTTCATCACTGCCACCCTCAGGTTCACCACTGCCACCCTCTGGTTCACCACTGCCACCCTCTGGTTCATCATAGCACCCCCTGGTTCACCCCTGCCCCACTCTGGTTCATAACTGACACCCTCTGGTTCACCAATGCCACCCTCTGGTTCACCACTGCCACCCTCTGGTTGATCACAGCACCCTCTGGTTCACCACTGCCACCCTCTGGTTCACCACTGTCACCCTCTGGTTCATCACTGCCACCCTCTGGTTCATCACAGCACCCTCTGGTTCACCGCTGCCACCCTCTGGTTAATTACTGTCACCCTCTGGTTCATAAATGCCACCCTCTGGTTCATGACAGCACCCTCTGGTTCACCAGAGCCACCCATTGGTTCATCACTGCCACCCTCTGGTTCACCACTGCCACCCTTTGTTTCACCACTGCCACCCTCTGGTTCACCACTGCCACCCTCTGGTTCATAACTGCCACCCTCAGGCTCATCACAGCTCCCTCTGGTTCACCACTACCACCATCTGGTTCATCACTGCCAGCCTCTGGTTAATCACAGCACCCTCTGGTTCACCCCTGCCACCCTCTGGTTCATTTCTAGCACCCTCTGGTTCATCACAGCACCCTCTGGTTCACCACTGCCACCCTCTGGTTCACCACTGCCACCCTCTGGTTCACCACTGCCACCCTCTGGTTCATCACAGCACCCTCTGGTTCACCACTGCCACCCTCTGGTTCATCATTGTCACCCTCTGGTTCATCACTGCCACCCTCTGGTTCACCACTGCCTTCCTCTGGTTCATCACTGCCACCATCTGGTTCATCACAGCACCCTCTGGTTCACCCCTGCCACCCTCTGGTTCATCACTGCCACCCCCTGGTTCATCTCTGCCACCCTCTGGTTCACCACTGCCACCCTCTGGTTCACCACTGTCACCCTCTGGTTCATCACTCTCACCCTCTGGTTCACCACTGCCACCCTCTGGTTCATCACAGCACCCTCTGGTTCACCACTACCACCATCTGGTTCACAACTGCCACTGCCACTCTCTGGTTGATCACTGCCATCCTCTAGTTGATCACAGCACCCTCTGGTTCACGACAGCCACCCGCTGGTTCATCCCTGCCACCCTCTGGTTCATCACTGTCACCCTCTGATTCATCACTGCCACCCTCTGGTTCACCACTGCCACACTCTGGTTCACCCCTGCCACCCTCTGGGTCATCACTGCCACCCTCTGGTTCATCACTGCCACCCTCTGGTTCACCACTGCCACCCTCTGGTTTACTACTGCCACCCTCTGGTCCACCTTTCTCACCCTCTGGTTCATCACTTTTACCCTCTGGTTCACCACTGCCACCCTCCGGTCCATCATTGCCACACTCTGGTTCATCACAGCACCCTCTGGTTCACCACTACCACAATCTGTTTCATCATTGCCACCCTCTAGTTAATCACTGCCACCCTCCGGATCACCACTGCCACCCTCTGGATCATCACTGTCACCCTCTGGTTCATCACTGCCACCCTCTGGGTCATCACTGCCACCCTCTGGTTCACCACTGCCACCCTCTGGTTCACCACTGCCACCCTCTGGTTCATCACTGCCACCCTCAGGCTCAACACAGCTCCCTCTGGTTCACCACTACCACCATCTGGTTCATCACTGCCAGCCTCTGGTTAATCACAGCACCCTCTGGTTCACCCCTGCCACCCTCTGGTTCATCTCTAGCACCCTCTGGTTCATCACAGCACCCTCTGGTTCACCACTGCCACCATCTGGTTCACCACTGCCACCCTCCTCTGGTTCATCACAGCACCCTCTGGTTCACCACTGCCACCCTCTGGTTCACCACTGCCACCCTCCGGTTCATCACTGTCACACTCTGGTTTATCAATGCCACCCTCTGGTTCATCATAGCACCCTCTGGTTCACCACTACCACCATCTGGTTCATCACTGCCACCAGCTTGTTAATCACTGCCACCCTCTGGTTCACCACTGCCACCCTCTGGATCATCACTGTCACCCTCTGGTTTATCACTGCCACCCTCTGGTTCACCACTGCCTTCCTCTGGTTCATCACTGTCACCCTCTGGTTCATCACTGCCACCCTCTGGTTCACCACTGCCTTCCTCTGGTTCATGACTGCCACCCTCTGGTTCATCACAGCACCCTCTGGTTCACCCCTGCCACTCTCTGGTTCATCACTGCCACCCTCTGGTTCATCTCTGCCACCCTCTGGTTCAACACTGCCACCCTCTGTTTCACCACTGTCACCCTCTGGTTCATCACTCTCACCCTCTGGTTTACCACTGCCACCCTCTGATTCATCACTGCCACCCTCTGGTTCATCACAGCACCCTCTGGTTCACCACTACCACCATCTGCTTCATCACTGCCACCCTCGCGTTACTAACTGCCACCCTCTAGATCACCACTGCCTTCCTCTGGTTCATCACTGCCACCATCTGGTTCATCACTGCCACCCTATGGTTCACCACTGCCACCCTCTGGTTCACCACTGCCACCCTCTGTTTGATCACAACACCCTCTGGTTCACCACTGCCACCATCTGGTTCACCACTGTCACCCTCTAGTTCATCACTGCCACCCTCTGGCTCACTACTGCCACCCTCTGGTTCATCACAGCACCCTCTTGTTCACCACTGCCACCCTCCGGTTCATCACTGTCACCCTCTGGTTAATCACTGCCACCCTCTGGTTCATCACAGCACCTTCTGGTTCACCACGGCCACCCTCTGGTTCATCACTGCCACCCTCTGGTTAATCACTGTCACCCTCTGGTTCATCACCACCACCCTCTGGTTCACCACTGCCACACTCTGGTTCATTACAGCCACCCTCTGGTTCACCACTGCCACCCTCTGGTTGATTCAGCCATCCTCTAGTTGATCACAGCACCCTCTGTTTACCAATGCCACCCTCTGGTTCATCACTGCCACCCTCTGGTTCATCACAGCTTCCTCTGGTTCACCACTGCCACCCTCTGGTTCATCACTGCCACCCTCTGGTTCATCACAGCACCCTGTGGTTCACCACTGCCTCCCTCTGGTTCATCACTGCCACACTATAGTTCATCACTGCCACCCTCTGGTTCCCCACTGCCACCCTCTGGATCATCACTGTCACCCTCTGGTTCATCACTGCCACCCACTGGTTTATCACAGCACCATCTGGTTCACCCAAGCCACCCTCTGGGTCATCACTGCCACCCTCTGGTTCATCACTGCCACTCGCTGGTTCACCACTTCCACCCTCTAGTTAATCACAGCACCCTCTGGTTCACCACTGCCACCCTCTGGTTCACCACTGCCACCCTATGGTTCACCACTGCCACCCTCCGGATCATCACTGTCACCCTCTGGTTCATCACTGCCACCCTCTGGTTCACCACTGCCTTCCTCTGGTTCATCACTGCCACCCTCTGGTTCATCACTGCACCCTCTGGTTCACCCCTGCCACCCTCTGGTTCATCACTGCCACCCTCTGGTTCATCTCTGCCACCCTCTGGTTCACCACTGCCACCCTCTGGTTCACCACTGTCACCCTCTGGTTCATCACTCTCACCCTCTGGTTCACCACTGCCACCCTCTGGTTCATCACTGCCACCCTCTGGTTAATCACAGCACCCTCTGGTTCACCACTACCACCATCTGGTTCACCACTGCCACCCTCTGGTTGATCACTGCCATCCTCTAGTTGATCACAGCACCCTCTGGTTCACCACAGCCACCCTCTGGTTCATCACTGCCACCCCCTGGTTCATCACTGTCACCCTCTGATTCATCAATGCCACCCTCTGGTTCACCACTGCCACACTCTGGTTCACCCCTGCCACCCTCTGGGTCATCACTGCCACCCTCTGGTTCATCACTGCCACCCTCTGGTTCACCACTGCCACCCTCTGGTTTACTACTGCCACTCTCTGGTTCACCACTCTCACCCTCTGGTTCATCACTTTTACCCTCTGGTTCACCACTGCCACTCTCCGGTCCATCACTGCCACACTCTGGTTCATCACAGCACCCTCTGGTTCACCACTACCACCATCTGTTCATCACTGCCACTCTCTAGTTAATCACTGCCACCCTCCGGTTCACCACTGCCACCCTCTGGATCATCACTGTCATCCTCTGGTTCATCACTGCCACCCTCTGGTTCACCACTGCCACCCTCTGGTACATCACTGCCACCCTCTGGTTCATCACAGCACCCTCTGGTTCAACCCTGCCACCCTCTGGTTCATCACTGCCACCCTCTGGTTCACAACTGCCAACCTCAGGTTCACCACTGCCACCCTCTGGTTGATCACAGCACCCTCTGGTTCACCACTGCCACCCTCTGGTTCACCACTGTCACCCTCTGGTTCATCACTGTCACCCTCTGGTTCATCACTGCAACCCTCTGGTTCATCACAGCACCCTCTGATTCACCACTGCCACCCTCCGGTTCATCACAGTCACCCTCTCGTTAATCACTGCCACCCTCTGGTTCATCACAGCACCCTCTGGTTCACCACGGCCACCCTCTGGTTCATCACTGCCAACCTCTGGTTCATCACTGTCACCCTCCGGTTCATTACTTCCACCCTCTGGTTCACCACTGCAACACTCTGGTTCATCACAGCTACCCTCTGGTTCACCACTGCCACCATCTGGTTGATCACTGCCATCCTCTGGTTGATCAGAGCACCCTCTGGTTCACAACTGCCACCCTCTGGTTCATCACTGCCACCCTCTGGTTCATCACAGCTCCCTCTGGTTCACCACTGCCACCATCTGGTTCATCACTGCCACCCTCTGGTTCATCACAGCACACTCTGCTTCACGCCAGCCACCCTCTGGTTCATCACTGCCACCCTCAGGTTCACCACTGCCACCCTCTGGTTCACCACTGCCACCCTCTGGTTCATCATAGCACCCCCTGGTTCACCCCTGCCCCACTCTGGTTCATAACTGACACCCTCTGGTTCACCAATGCCACCCTCTGGTTCACCACTGCCACCCTCTGGTTGATCACAGCACCCTCTGGTTCACCACTGCCACCCTCTGGTTCACCACTGTCACCCTCTGGTTCATCACTGCCACCCTCTGGTTCATCACAGCACCCTCTGGTTCACCGCTGCCACCCTCTGGTTAATTACTGTCACCCTCTGGTTCATAAATGCCACCCTCTGGTTCATGACAGCACCCTCTGGTTCACCAGAGCCACCCATTGGTTCATCACTGCCACCCTCTGGTTCACCACTGCCACCCTTTGTTTCACCACTGCCACCCTCTGGTTCACCACTGCCACCCTCTGGTTCATAACTGCCACCCTCAGGCTCATCACAGCTCCCTCTGGTTCACCACTACCACCATCTGGTTCATCACTGCCAGCCTCTGGTTAATCACAGCACCCTCTGGTTCACCCCTGCCACCCTCTGGTTCATTTCTAGCACCCTCTGGTTCATCACAGCACCCTCTGGTTCACCACTGCCACCCTCTGGTTCACCACTGCCACCCTCTGGTTCACCACTGCCACCCTCTGGTTCATCACAGCACCCTCTGGTTCACCACTGCCACCCTCTGGTTCATCATTGTCACCCTCTGGTTCATCACTGCCACCCTCTGGTTCACCACTGCCTTCCTCTGGTTCATCACTGCCACCATCTGGTTCATCACAGCACCCTCTGGTTCACCCCTGCCACCCTCTGGTTCATCACTGCCACCCCCTGGTTCATCTCTGCCACCCTCTGGTTCACCACTGCCACCCTCTGGTTCACCACTGTCACCCTCTGGTTCATCACTCTCACCCTCTGGTTCACCACTGCCACCCTCTGGTTCATCACTGCCACCCTCTGGTTCATCACAGCACCCTCTGGTTCACCACTACCACCATCTGGTTCACAACTGCCACTGCCACTCTCTGGTTGATCACTGCCATCCTCTAGTTGATCACAGCACCCTCTGGTTCACGACAGCCACCCGCTGGTTCATCCCTGCCACCCTCTGGTTCATCACTGTCACCCTCTGATTCATCACTGCCACCCTCTGGTTACCAACTGCCACACTCTGGTTCACCCCTGCCACCCTCTGGGTCATCACTGCCACCCTCTGGTTCATCACTGCCACCCTCTGGTTCACCACTGCCACCCTCTGGTTTACTACTGCCACCCTCTGGTCCACCACTCTCACCCTCTGGTTCATCACTTTTACCCTCTGGTTCACCACTGCCACCCTCCGGTCCATCATTGCCACACTCTGGTTCATCACAGCACCCTCTGGTTCACCACTACCACAATCTGTTTCATCATTGCCACCCTCTAGTTAATCACTGCCACCCTCCGGATCACCACTGCCACCCTCTGGATCATCACTGTCACCCTCTGGTTCATCACTGCCACCCTCTGGGTCATCACTGCCACCCTCTGGTTCACCACTGCCACCCTCTGGTTCACCACTGCCACCCTCTGGTTCATCACTGCCACCCTCAGGCTCATCACAGCTCCCTCTGGTTCACCACTACCACCATCTGGTTCATCACTGCCAGCCTCTGGTTAATCACAGCACCCTCTGGTTCACCCCTGCCACCCTCTGGTTCATCTCTAGCACCCTCTGGTTCATCACAGCACCCTCTGGTTCACCACTGCCACCATCTGGTTCACCACTGCCACCCTCCTCTGGTTCATCACAGCACCCTCTGGTTCACCACTGCCACCCTCTGGTTCATCATTGTCACCCTCTAGTTCATCACTGCCACCCTCTGGTTCATCACAGCACCCTCTGGTTCACCATGGCCATCCTCTGGTTCATCACTGCCACTCTCTGGTTAATCACTGTCACCCTCTGGTTCATACCTGACACCCTCTGGTTCACCACTGCCACACTCTTGTTCACCCCAGCCACTCTCTGGTTCATCACTGCCACCCTCTGGTTCATCACAGCACCCTCTGGTTCACCACTGCCACCCTCCGGTTCATCACTGAAACCCTCTGGTTCATCACTGCCACCCTCTTGTTCATCAAAGCACCCTCTGGTTCACCATGGCCACCCTCTGGTTCATCACTGCCACTCTTTGGTTCATCACTGTCACCCTCTGGTTCATCACTGACTCCCTCTGGTTCACCACTGCCACACTCTGGTCTCTGGTTCACCCCTGCCACCCTCTGGATCATCACTGCCAGCCTCTGGTTCATCACTGCCACCCTCCGGTTCACCACTGCCACCCTCCGGTTCACCACTGCCACCCTCTGCTTCACCACTGTCACCCTCTGGTTCATCACTGTTACCCTCTGGTTCACCACTTCCACCCTCTGGATCATCACTCCCACCCTCTGGTTCATCACAGCATCCTCTGGTTCACCACTTCCACCATCTGGATCATCACTGTCACCCTCTGGTTCATCACTGCCACCCTCTGGTTCACCACTGCCACCCTCTGGTTCATCACTGCCACCCTCTGGTTCATCACAGCACCCTCTGGTTCACCCCTGCCACCCTCTGGTTCATCACTGCCACCCTCTGGCTCATCACTGCCACCCTCTGGTTCACCACTGCCACCCTCTGGTTCACCACTGCCACCCTCTGGTTCACCACTGCCACCCTCAGGTTGAACACAGCACACTCTGGTTTACCACTGCCACCCTTTGGTTCATCACTGTCTCCCTCTGGTTCATCACTGCCACCCACTGGTTCATCACTGCCACCCTCTGGTTCATTACAGCACCCTCTGGTTCACCACTGCCACCCTCCGGTTCATCACTGTCACACTCTGGTTTATCAGTGCCACCCTCTGGTTCATCACAGCACCCTCTGGTTCACCATGGCCACCCTCTGGTTCATCACTGCCACCCTCTGGTTCACATCACTGCCTCCCTCTGGTTCACCACTGCCACACTCAGGTTAATCACGGCCACCCTCTGGTTCACCACTGCCACCCTCTGGTTGTTCACTGCCATCCTCTAGTTGATCGCAGCACCCTCTGGTTCACCACTGCCACCCTCTGGTTCATCACAGCACCCTCTGGTTCACCCTCTGGTTCATCACTACCACCCCTGGTTCATCACTGCCACCCTCTGGTTCACCACTGCCACCCTCTGGTTCATCACAGCACCCTCTGGTTCACCACTGCCACCCTCTGGTTCACCACTGCCACCCTCTGGCTCACCCCTGCCACACTCAGGTTAATCACGGCCACCCTCTGGTTCACCACTGCCACCCTCTGGTTGTTCACTGCCATCCTCTAGTTGATCGCAGCACCCTCTGGTTCACCACTGCCACCCTCTGGTTCATCACAGCACCCTCTGGTTCACCTTCTGGTTCATCACTACCACCCCTGGTTCATCACTGCCACCCTCTGGTTCACCACTGCCACCCTCTGGTTCATCACAGCACCCTCTGGTTCACCACTGCCACCCTCTGGTTCACCACTGCCACCCTCTGGCTCACCCCTGCCACCATATGGTTAATCACAGCAACCTCTGGTTCACCACTGTCACCCTCTGGTTTACCACTGTCAAACTCTGGTGCATCACTGCCACCCTCTGGTTCATCACACCACCCTCTGGTTCACCACTGCCAACCTCTGGTTCATCACAGCACCATTTGTTTCACCACTGCCACCCTCCGGATAATCACTGTCACCCTCTGGTTCATCACTGCCACACTCTGGTCTCTGGTTCACCCCTGACACCCTCTGGGTCATCACTGCCACCCTCTGGTTCATCACTGCCACCCTCTGGTTCACCACTGCCACCCTCCGGTTCACCACTGTCACCCTCTGGTTCATCACTCTCACCCTCTGGCTCACCATTGCCACCCTCTGCTTCATCAATGCCACCCTCTGGTTCATCATAGCACCCTCTGGTTCACCACTACCACCATCTGGTTCATCACTGCCACCCTCTTGTTAATCACTGCCACCCTCTGGTTCACCACTGCCAACCTCTGGATCATCACTGTCACCCTCTGGTTCATCACTGCCACCCTCTGGTTCACCACTGTCTTCCTCTGGTTCATCACTGCCACCCTCTCGTTCATCACAGCACCCTCTGGTTCACCCCTGCCACCTTCTGGTTCACCACTGCCATCCTCTAGTTCATCACTGCCACCCTCTTGTTAATCACTGCCACCCTCTGGTTCACCACTGCCAACCTCTGGATCATCACTGTCACCCTCTGGTTCATCACTGCCACCCTCTGGTTCACCACTGTCTTCCTCTGGTTCATCACTGCCACCCTCTCGTTCATCACAGCACCCTCTGGTTCACCCCTGCCACCCTCTGGTTCACCACTGCCATCCTCTGGTTCATCACAGCACCCTCTGGTTTACTACTACCACCATCTGGTTCATCACTGCCACCCTCTAGTTAATCACTGCCACCCTCTGGTTCACCACTGCCACCCTCTGGATCATCACTGTCACCCTCTGGTTCATCACTGCCACCCTCTGGTTCACCAAGGGCACCCTCTGGTTCATCACTGCCACCCACGTGTTCATCACAGCACCGTTTGGTTCACCCCTGCCACCCTCTGGTTCATCACTGCCACCCTCTGGTTCATCACAGCACCCTCTGGTTCACCACTGCCACCCTCCAGTTCATCACTGTCACCCTCTGGTTCATCACTGCCACCCCCTGGTTCATCAAAGCACCCTCTGGTTCACCACGGCCACCCTCTGGTTCATCACTGCCACTCTCTGGTTCATCACTGTCACCCTCTGGTCATCACTGACTCCCTCTGGTTCACCACTGCCACACTCTGGTCTCTGGTTCACCCCTGCCACCCTCTGGGTCATCACTGCCACCCTCTGGTTCATCAATGCCACCCTCTGGTTCACCACTGCCACCCTCCGGTTCACCACTGTCACCCTCTGGTTCATCACTCTCACCCTCTGGTTCACCACTGACACCCTCTGGTTCATCAATGCCACCCTCTGGTTCATCATAGCACCCTCTGGTTCACCACTACCACCATCTGGTTCATCACTGCCACCCTCTTGTTAATCACTGCCACCCTCTGGTTCACCACTGCCACCCTCTGGATCATCACTGTCACCCTCTGGTTCATCACTGCCATCCTCTGGTTCACCACTGCCTTCCTCTGGTTCATCACTGCCACCCTCTGGTTCATCACAGCACCCTCTGGTTCACCCCTGCCACCCTCTGGTTCATCACTGCCACCCTCTGGTCCATCTCTGCCACCCTCTGGTTCACCACTGCCACCCTCTGGTTCACCACTGTCACCCTCTGGTTCATCACTCTCACCCTCTGGTTCACCACTGCCACCCTCTGGTTCATCACTGCCACCCTCTGGTTCATCACAGCACCCTCTGGTTCACCACTACCACCATCGGGTTCATCACTGCCACCCTTGCGTTATTAACTGCCACCCTCTAGTTCACCACTGCCTTCCTCTGGTTCATCACTGCCACCATCTGGTTCATCACTGCCACCCTCTGGTTCACCACTGCCACCCTCTGGTTCACCACTGCCACCCTCTGTTTGATCACAACACCCTCTGGTTCACCACTGCCACCATCTGGCTCAACACTGTCATCCTCTAGTGTATCACTGCCACCCTCTGGCTCACTACTGCCATCCTCTGGTTCATCACAGCACCCTCTTGTTCACCACTGCCACCCTCTGGTTCATCAATGCCACCCTCTGGTTCATCATAGCACCCTCTGGTTCACCACTACCACCATCTGGTTCATCACTGCCACCCTCTTGTTAATCACTGCCACCCTCTGGTTCACCACTGCCACCCTCTGGATCATCACTGTCACCCTCTGGTTCATCACTGCCATCCTCTGGTTCACCACTGCCTTCCTCTGGTTCATCACTGCCACCCTCTGGTTCATCACAGCACCCTCTGGTTCACCCCTGCCACCCTCTGGTTCATCACTGCCACCCTCTGGTCCATCTCTGCCACCCTCTGGTTCACCACTGCCACCCTCTGGTTCACCACTGTCACCCTCTGGTTCATCACTCTCACCCTCTGGTTCACCACTGCCACCCTCTGGTTCATCACTGCCACCCTCTGGTTCATCACAGCACCCTCTGGTTCACCACTACCACCATCTGGTTCATCACTGCCACCCTTGCGTTATTAACTGCCACCCTCTAGTTCACCACTGCCTTCCTCTGGTTCATCACTGCCACCATCTGGTTCATCACTGCCACCCTCTGGTTCATCACAGCACCCTCTGGTTCACCCTCTGGTTCATCACTACCACCCCTGGGTCGTCACTGCCACCCTCTGGTTCACCACTGCCACCCTCTGGTTCATCACAGCACCCTCTGGTTCACCACTGCCACCCTCTGGTTCATCACTGCCACCCTCTGGTTCATCACAGCACCCTCTGGTTCACCACTGCCACCCTCTGGTTCACCACTGCCACCCTCTGTTTGATCACAACACCCTCTGGTTCACCACTGCCACCATCTGGCTCAACACTGTCATCCTCTAGTTCATCACTGCCACCCTCTGGCTCACTACTGCCATCCTTTGGTTCACCACAGCACCCTCTTGTTCACCACTGCCACCCTCCGGTTCATCACTGTCACCCTCTGGTTAATCACTGCCACCCTCTGGTTCATCACAGCACCTTCTGGTTCACCATGGCCACCCTCTGGTTCATCACTGCCACCCTCTGGTTAATCACTGTCACCCTCTGGTTCATCACCACCCTCTGGTTCACCACTGCCACCCTCTGGTTCATCAATGCCACCATCTGGTTCATCACTGCCACCCTCTTGTTAATCACTGCCACCCTCTGGTTCACCACTGCCACCCTCTGGATCATCACTGTCACCCTCTGGTTCATCACTGCCACCCTCTGGTTCACCACTGCCTTCCTCTGGTTCATCACTGTCACCCTCTGGTTCATCACTGCCACCCTCTGGTTCACCACTGCCTTCCTCTGGTTCATCACTGCCACCCTCTGGTTCATCACAGCACCCTCTGGTTCACCCCTGCCACTCTCTGGTTCATCACTGCCACCCTCTGGTTCATCTCTGCCACCCTCTGGTTCAACACTGCCACCCTCTGTTTCACCACTGTCACCCTCTGGTTCATCACTCTCACCCTCTGGTTTACCACTGCCACCCTCTGATTCATCACTGCCACCCTCTGGTTCATCACAGCACCCTCTGGTTCACCACTACCACCATCTGCTTCATCACTGCCACCCTCGCGTTACTAACTGCCACCCTCTAGATCACCACTGCCTTCCTCTGGTTCATCACTGCCACCATCTGGTTCATCACTGCCACCCTATGGTTCACCACTGCCACCCTCTGGTTCACCACTGCCACCCTTTGTTTGATCACAACACCCTCTGGTTCACCACTGCCACCATCTGGTTCACCACTGTCACCCTCTAGTTCATCACTGCCACCCTCTGGCTCACTACTGCCACCCTCTGGTTCATCACAGCACCCTCTTGTTCACCACTGCCACCCTCCGGTTCATCACTGTCACCCTCTGGTTAATCACTGCCACCCTCTGGTTCATCACAGCACCTTCTGGTTCACCACGGCCACCCTCTGGTTCATCACTGCCACCCTCTGGTTAATCACTGTCACCCTCTGGTTCATCACCACCACCCTCTGGTTCACCACTGCCACACTCTGGTTCATTACAGCCACCCTCTGGTTCACCACTGCCACCCTCTGGTTGATTCAGCCATCCTCTAGTTGATCACAGCACCCTCTGTTTACCACTGCCACCCTCTGGTTCATCACTGCCACCCTCTGGTTCATCACAGCTTCCTCTGGTTCACCACTGCCACCCTCTGGTTCATCACTGCCACCCTCTGGTTCATCACAGCACCCTGTGGTTCACCACTGCCTCCCTCTGGTTCATCACTGCCACACTATAGTTCATCACTGCCACCCTCTGGTTCCCCACTGCCACCCTCTGGATCATCACTGTCCCCCTCTGGTTCATCACTGCCACCCACTGGTTTATCACAGCACCATCTGGTTCACCCAAGCCACCCTCTGGGTCATCACTGCCACCCTCTGGTTCATCACTGCCACTCGCTGGTTCACCACTTCCACCCTCTAGTTAATCACAGCACCCTCTGGTTCACCACTGCCACCCTCTGGTTCACCACTGCCACCCTATGGTTCACCACTGCCACCCTCCGGATCATCACTGTCACCCTCTGGTTCATCACTGCCACCCTCTGGTTCACCACTGCCTTCCTCTGGTTCATCACTGCCACCCTCTGGTTCATCACTGCACCCTCTGGTTCACCCCTGCCACCCTCTGGTTCATCACTGCCACCTTCTGGTTCATCTCTGCCACCCTCTGGTTCACCATTGCCACCCTCTGGTTCACCACTGTCACCCTCTGGTTCATCACTCTCACCCTCTGGTTCACCACTGCAACCCTCTGGTTCATCACTGCCACCCTCTGGTTAATCACAGCACCCTCTGGTTCACCACTACCACCATCTGGTTCACCACTGCCACCCTCTGGTTGATCACTGCCATCCTCTAGTTGATCACAGCACCCTCTGGTTCACCACAGCCACCCTCTGGTTCATCACTGCCACCCTCTGGTTCATCACTGTCACCCTCTGATTCATCAATGCCACCCTCTGGTTCACCACTGCCACACTCTGGTTCACCCCTGCCACCCTCTGGGTCATCACTGCCACCCTCTGGTTCATCACTGCCACCCTCTGGTTCACCACTGCCACCCTCTGGTTTACTACTGCCACTCTCTGGTTCACCACTCTCACCCTCTGGTTCATCACTTTTACCCTCTGGTTCACCACTGCCACTCTCCGGTCCATCACTGCCACACTCTGGTTCATCACAGCACCCTCTGGTTCACCACTACCACCATCTGTTCATCACTGCCACTCTCTAGTTAATCACTGCCACCCTCCGGTTCACCACTGCCACCCTCTGGATCATCACTGTCATCCTCTGGTTCACCACTGCCACCCTCTGGTACATCACTGCCACCCTCTGGTTCATCACAGCACCCTCTGGTTCAACCCTGCCACCCTCTGGTTCATCACTGCCACCCTCTGGTTCACAACTGCCAACCTCAGGTTCACCACTGCCACCCTCTGGTTGATCACAGCACCCTCTGGTTCACCACTGCCACCCTCTGGTTCACCACTGTCACCCTCTGGTTCATCACTGTCACCCTCTGGTTCATCACTGCAACCCTCTGGTTCATCACAGCACCCTCTGATTCACCACTGCCACCCTCCGGTTCATCACAGTCACCCTCTCGTTCATCACTGCCACCCTCTGGTTCATCACAGCACCCTCTGGTTCACCACGGCCACCCTCTGGTTCATCACTGCCAACCTCTGGTTCATCACTGTCACCCTCCGGTTCATTACTTCCACCCTCTGGTTCACCACTGCGACACTCTGGTTCATCACAGCTACCCTCTGGTTCACCACTGCCACCATCTGGTTGATCACTGCCATCCTCTGGTTGATCAGAGCACCCTCTGGTTCACAACTGCCACCCTCTGGTTCATCACTGCCACCCTCTGGTTCATCACAGCTCCCTCTGGTTCACCACTGCCACCATCTGGTTCATCACTGCCACCCTCTGGTTCATCACAGCACACTCTGCTTCACGCCAGCCACCCTCTGGTTCATCACTGCCACCCTCAGGTTCACCACTGCCACCCTCTGGTTCACCACTGCCACCCTCTGGTTCATCATAGCACCCCCTGGTTCACCCCTGCCCCACTCTGGTTCATAACTGACACCCTCTGGTTCACCAATGGCACCCTCTGGTTCACCACTGCCACCCTCTGGTTGATCACAGCAACCTCTGGTTCACCACTGCCACCCTCTGGTTCACCACTGTCACCCTCTGGTTCATCACTGCCACCCTCTGGTTCATGACAGCACCCTCTGGTTCACCACAGCCACCCATTGGTTCATCACTGCCACCCTCTGGTTCACCACTGCCACCCTTTGTTTCACCACTGCCACCCTCTGGTTCACCACTGCCACCCTCTGGTTCATCACTGCCACCCTCAGGCTCATCACAGCTCCCTCTGGTTCACCACTACCACCATCTGGTTCATCACTGCCAGCCTCTGGTTAATCACAGCACCCTCTGGTTCACCCCTGCCACCCTCTGGTTCATTTCTAGCACCCTCTGGTTCATCACAGCACCCTCTGGTTCACCACTGCCACCCTCTGGTTCACCACTGCCACCCTCTGGTTCACCACTGCCACCCTCTGGTTCATCACAGCACCCTCTGGTTCACCACTGCCACCCTCTGGTTCATCATTGTCACCCTCTGGTTCATCACTGCCACCCTCTGGTTCATCACAGCACCCTCTGGTTCACCATGGCCATCCTCTGGTTCATCACTGCCACTCTCTGGTTAATCACTGTCACCCTCTGGTTCATACCTGACACCCTCTGGTTCACCACTGCCACACTCTGGTTCACCACTGCCACCCTCTGGTTCACCACTGCCACCCTCTGGTTCACCACTGCCACCCTCTGGTTCATCACCACTGCCACCCTCTGGTTCATCACTGCCACCCTCTGGTTCATCACAGCACCCTCTGGTTCACCCCTGCCACCCCCTGGTTCATCACTGCCACCCTCTGGCTCATCACTGCCACCCTCTGGTTCACCACTGCCACCCTCTGGTTCACCACTGCCACCCTCTGGTTCACCACTGCCACCCTCAGGTTGAACACAGCACACTCTGGTTTACCACTGCCACCCTTTGGTTCATCACTGTCTCCCTCTGGTTCATCACTGCCACCCACTGGTTCATCACGGCCACCCTCTGGTTCATTACAGCATCCTCTGGTTCACCACTGCCACCCTCCGGTTCATCACTGTCACACTCTGGTTTATCAGTGCCACCCTCTGGTTCAACACAGCACCCTCTGGTTCACCACGGCCACCCTCTGGTTCATCACTGCCACCCTCTGGTTCACATCACTGCCTCCCTCTGGTTCACCACTTCCACACTCAGGTTAATCATGGCCACCCTCTGGTTCACCACTGCCACCCTCTGGTTGTTCACTGCCATCCTCTAGTTGATCGCAGCACCCTCTGGTTCACCACTGCCACCCTCTGGTTCATCACAGCACCCTCTGGTTCACCCTCTGGTTCATCACTACCACCCCTGGTTCATCACTGCCACCCTCTGGTTCACCACTGCCACCCTCTGGTTCATCACAGCACCCTCTGGTTCACCACTGCCACCCTCTGGTTCATCACTGCCACCCTCTGGTTCATCACAGCACCCTCTGGTTCACCACTGCCACCCTCTGGTTCATCACAGCACCCTCTGGTTCACCCTCTGGTTCATCACTACCACCCCTGGTTCATCACTGCCACCCTCTGGTTCACCACTGCCACCCTCTGGTTCATCACAGCACCCTCTGGTTCACCACTGCCACCCTCTGGTTCACCACTGCCACCCTCTGGCTCACCCCTGCCACCATCTGGTTAATCACAGCAACCTCTGGTTCACCACTGTCACCCTCTGGTTTACCACTGTCAAACTCTGGTTCATCACTGCCACCCTCTGGTTCATCACAGCACCCTCTGGTTCACCACTGCCAACCTCTGGTTCATCACAGCACCATTTGTTTCACCACTGCCACCCTCCGGTTAATCACTGTCACCCTCTGGTTCATCTCTGCCACACTCTGGTCTCTGGTTCACCCCTGACACCCTCTGGGTCATCACTGCCACCCTCTGGTTCATCACTGCCACCCTCTGGTTCACCACTGCCACCCTCCGGTTCACCACTGTCACCCTCTGGTTCATCACTCTCACCCTCTGGCTCACCATTGCCACCCTCTGCTTCATCAATGCCAACCTCTGGTTCATCATAGCACCCTCTGGTTCACCACTACCACCATCTGGTTCATCACTGCCACCCTCTTGTTAATCACTGCCACCCTCTGGTTCACCACTGCCAACCTCTGGATCATCACTGTCACCCTCTGGTTCATCACTGCCACCCTCTGGTTCACCACTGTCTTCCTCTGGTTCATCACTGCCACCCTCTCGTTCATCACAGCACCCTCTGGTTCACCCCTGCCACCCTCTGGTTCATCACTGCCACCCGCTGGTTCATCTCTGCCACCCTCTGGTTCACCACTGCCACCCTCTGGTTCATCACTGCCACCCTCTGGTTCATCACAGCACCCTCTGGTTCACCACTACCACCATCTGGTTCCTCACTGCCACCCTCGCGTTATTAATTGCCACCCTCTAGTTCACCACTGCCTTCCTCTGGTTCATCACTGCCACCATCTGGTTCATCACTGCCACCCTCTGGTTCATCACTGCCACCCTCTGGTTCACCACTGCCACCCTATGGTTCACCACTGTCACCCTCTAGTTCATCACTGCCACCCTCTGGCTCACTACTGCCACCCTCTGGTTCATCACAGCACCCTCTTGTTCACCACTGCCACCCTCCGGTTCATCACTGTCACCCTCTGGTTAATCACTGCCACCCTCTGGTTCATCACAGCACCTTCTGGTTCACCACGGCCACCCTCTGGTTTATCACTGCCACCCTCTGGTTAATCACTGTCACCCTCTGGTTCATCACCACCACCCTCTGGTTCACCACTGCCACACTCTGGTTCATTACAGCCACCCTCTGGTTCACCACTGCCACCCTCTGGTTGATCACTGCTATCCTCTAGTTGATCACAGCACCCTCTGGTTCACCACTGCCACCCTCTGGTTCATCACTGCCACCCTCTGGTTCATCACAGCTTCCTCTGGTTCACCACTGCCACCCTCTGGTTCATCACTGCCACCCTCTGGTTCATCACAGCACCCTGTGGTTCACCACTGCCACCCTCTGGTTCATCACTGCCACACTATAGTTCATCACTGCCACCCTCTGGTTCCCCACTGCCACCCTCTGGATCATCACTGTCACCCTCTGGTTCATCACTGCCACCCTCTGGTTTATCACAGCACCCTCTGGTTCACCCCTGCTACCCTCTGGTTCATCACTGCCACCCTCTGGTTCATCACAGCACCCTGTGGTTCACCACTGCCACCCTCTGGTTCATCACTGCCACACTATAGTTCATCACTGCCACCCTCTGGTTCCCCACTGCCACCCTCTGGATCATCATAGCCACCCTCTGGTTCATCACTGCCACTCGCTGGTTCACCACTGCCACCCTCTAGTTAATCACAGCACCCTCTGGTTCACCACTGCCACCCTCTAGTTCACCACTGCCACCCTATGGTTCACCACTCTCACCCTCTGGATCATCACTGTCACCCTCTGGTTCATCACTGCCACCCTCTGGTTCACCACTGCCTTCCTCTGGTTCATCACTGCCACCCTCTGGTTCATCACAGCACCCTCTGGTTCACCCCTGCCACCCTCTGGTTCATCACTGCCACCCTCTGGTTCATCACAGCACCCTCTGGTTCACCACTGCCACCCTCTGGTTCACCACTGTCACCCTCTGGTTCATCACTCTCACCCTCTGGTTCACCACTGCCACCCTCTGGTTCATCACTGCCACCCTCTGGTTCATCACAGCACCCTCTGGTTCACCACTACCACCATCTGGTTCACCACTGCCACTGCCACTCTCTGGTTGATCACTGCCATCCTCTAGTTGATCACAGCACCCTCTGGTTCACCACAGCCACCCTCTGGTTGATCACTGCCATCCTCTAGTTGATCACAGCACCCTCTGGTTCACCACTGCCACCCTCTGGTTCATCACTGCCACCCTCTGGTTCATCACAGCTTCCTCTGGTTCACCACTGCCACCCTCTGGTTCATCACTGCCACCCTCTGGTTCATCACAGCACCCTGTGGTTCACCACTGCCACCCTCTGGTTCATCACTGCCACACTATAGTTCATCACTGCCACCCTCTGGTTCCCCACTGCCACCCTCTGGATCATCACTGTCACCCTCTGGTTCATCACTGCCACCCTCTGGTTTATCACAGCACCCTCTAGTTCACCCCTGCTACCCTCTGGTTCATCACTGCCACCCTCTGGTTCATCACAGCACCCTGTGGTTCACCACTGCCACCCTCTGGTTCATCACTGCCACACTATAGTTCATCACTGCCACCCTCTGGTTCCCCACTGCCACCCTCTGGATCATCACAGCCACCCTCTGGTTCATCACTGCCACTCGCTGGTTCACCACTGCCACCCTCTAGTTAATCACAGCACCCTCTGGTTCACCACTGCCACCCTCTAGTTCACCACTGCCACCCTATGGTTCACCACTCTCACCCTCTGGATCATCACTGTCACCCTCTGGTTCATCACTGCCACCCTCTGGTTCACCACTGCCTTCCTCTGGTTCATCACTGCCACCCTCTGGTTCATCACAGCACCCTCTGGTTCACCCCTGCCACCCTCTGGTTCATCTCTGCCACCCTCTGGTTCACCACTGCCACCCTCTGGTTCACCACTGTCACCCTCTGGTTCATCACTCTCACCCTCTGGTTCACCACTGCCACCCTCTGGTTCATCACTGCCACCCTCTGGTTCATCACAGCACCCTCTGGTTCACCACTACCACCATCTGGTTCACCACTGCCACTGCCACTCTCTGGTTGATCACTGCCATCCTCTAGTTGATCACAGCACCCTCTGGTTCACCACAGCCACCCGCTGGTTCATCCCTGCCACCCTCTGGTTCATCACTGTCACCCTCTGATTCATCACTGCCACCCTCTGGTTCACCACTGCCACACTCTGGTTCACCCCTGCCACCCTCGGGGTCATCACTGCCACCCTCTGGTTCATCACTGCCACCCTCTGGTTCACCACTGCCACCCTCTGGTTTACTACTGCCACCCTCTGGTTCACCACTCTCACCCTCTGGTTCATCACTTTTACCCTCTGGTTCACCACTGCCACCCTCCGGTCCATCATTGCCACACTCTGGTTCATCACAGCACCCTCTGGTTCATCACTACCACAATCTGTTTCATCATTGCCACCCTCTAGTTAATCACTGCCACCCTCCGGATCACCACTGCCACCCTCTGGATCATCACTGTCACCCTCTGGTTCATCACTGCCACCCTCTGGGTCATCACTGCCACCCTCTGGTTCACCACTGCCACCCTCTGGTTCACCACTGCCACCCTCAGGTTCATCACTGCCACCCTCAGGCTCATCACAGCTCCCTCTGGTTCACCACTACCACCATCTGGTTCATCACTGCCAGCCTCTGGTTAATCACAGCACCCTCTGGTTCACCCCTGCCACCCTCTGGTTCATCTCTAGCACCCTCTGGTTCATCACAGCACCCTCTGGTTCACCACTGCCACCCTCTGGTTCACCACTGCCACCCTCTGGTTCATCATTGTCACCCTCTGGTTCATCACTGCCACCCTCTGGTTCATCACAGCACCCTCTGGTTCACCATGGCCATCCTCTGGTTCATCACTGCCACTCTCTGGTTAATCACTGTCACCCTCTGGTTCATACCTGACACCCTCTGGTTCACCACTGCCACACTCTGGTTCACCCCAGCCACTCTCTGGTTCATCACTGCCACCCTCTGGTTCATCACAGGACCCTCTGGTTCACCACTGCCACCCTCCGGTTCATCACTGTAACCCTCTGGTTCATCACTGCCACCCTCTTGTTCATCAAAGCACCCTCTGGTTCACCATGGCCACCCTCTGGTTCATCACTGCCACTCTTTGGTTCATTACTGTCACCCTCTGGTTCATCACTGACTCCCTCTGGTTCACCACTGCCACACTCTGGTCTCTGGTTCACCCCTGCCACCCTCTGGATCATCACTGCCAGCCTCTGGTTCATCACTGCCACCCTCCGGTTCACCACTGCCACCCTCCGGTTCACCACTGCCACCCTCTGCTTCACTACTGTCACCCTCTGGTTCATCACTGTTACCCTCTGGTTCACCACTTCCACCCTCTGGATCATCACTCCCACCCTCTGGTTCATCACAGCACCCTCTGGTTCACCACTCCCGCCATCTGGTTCATCACTGCCACCCTCTAGTTAATCACTGCAATCCTCTGGTTCACCACTTCCACCATCTGGATCATCACTGTCACCCTCTGGTTCATCACTGCCACCCTCTGGTTCACCACTGCCACCCTCTGGTTCATCACTGCCACCCTCTGGTTCATCACAGCACCCTCTGGTTCACCCCTGCCACCCTCTGGTTCATCACTGCCACCCTCTGGCTCATCACTGCCACCCTCTGGTTCACCACTGCCACCCTCTGGTTCACCACTGCCACCCTCTGGTTCACCACTGCCACCCTCAGGTTGAACACAGCACACTCTGGTTTACCACTGCCACCCTTTGGTTCATCACTGTCTCCCTCTGGTTCATCACTGCCACCCACTGGTTCATCACTGCCACCCTCTGGTTCATTACAGCACCCTCTGGTTCACCACTGCCACCCTCCGGTTCATCACTGTCACACTCTGGTTTATCAGTGCCACCCTCTGGTTCATCACAGCACCCTCTGGTTCACCACGGCCACCCTCTGGTTCATCACTGCCACCCTCTGGTTCACATCACTGCCTCCCTCTGGTTCACCACTGCCACACTCAGGTTAATCACGGCCACCCTCTGGTTCACCACTGCCACCCTCTGGTTGTTCACTGCCATCCTCTAGTTGATCGCAGCACCCTCTGGTTCACCACTGCCACCCTCTGGTTCATCACAGCACCCTCTGGTTCACCCTCTCGTTCATCACTACCACCCCTGGTTCATCACTGCCACCCTCTGGTTCACCACTGCCACCCTCTGGTTCATCACAGCACCCTCTGGTTCACCACTGCCACCCTCTGGTTCACCACTGCCACCCTCTGGCTCACCCCTGCCACCATCTGGTTAATCACAGCAACCTCTGGTTCACCACTGTCACCCTCTGGTTTACCACTGTCAAACTCTGGTGCATCACTGCCACCCTCTGGTTCATCACAGCACCCTCTGGTTCACCACTGCCAACCTCTGGTTCATCACAGCACCATTTGTTTCACCACTGCCACCCTCCGGATAATCACTGTCACCCTCTGGTTCATCACTGCCACACTCTGGTCTCTGGTTCACCCCTGACACCCTCTGGGTCATCACTGCCACCCTCTGGTTCATCACTGCCACCCTCTGGTTCACCACTGCCACCCTCCGGTTCACCACTCTCGCCCTCTGGTTCATCACTCTCACCCTCTGGCTCACCATTGCCACCCTCTGCTTCATCAATGCCACCCTCTGGTTCATCATAGCACCCTCTGGTTCACCACTACCACCATCTGGTTCATCACTGCCACCCTCTTGTTAATCACTGCCACCCTCTGGTTCACCACTGCCAACCTCTGGATCATCACTGTCACCCTCTGGTTCATCACTGCCACCCTCTGGTTCACCACTGTCTTCCTCTGGTTCATCACTTCCACCCTCTCGTTCATCACAGCACCCTCTGGTTCACCCCTGCCACCCTCTGGTTCATCACTGCCACCCTCTGGTTCATCTCTGCCACCCTCTGGTTCACCACTGCCACCCTCTGGTTCATCACTGCCACCTTCTGGTTCATCACAGCACCCTCTGGTTCACCACTACCACCATCTGGTTCCTCACTGCCACCCTCGCGTTATTAATTGCCACTCTCTAGTTCACCACTGCCTTCCTCTGGTTCATCACTGCCACCATCTGGTTCATCACTGCCACCCTCTGGTTCATCACTGCCACCCTCTGGTTCACCACTGCCACCCTCTGGTTCACCACTGCCACCCTCTGGTTGATCACAACACCCTCTGGTTCACCACTGCCACCATCTGGTTCACCACTGTCACCCTCTAGTTTATCACTGCCACCCTCTGGCTCACTACTGCCACCCTCTGGTTCATCACAGCACCCTCTTGTTCACCACTGCCACACTCCGGTTCATCACTGTCACCCTCTGGTTAATCACTGCCACCCTCTGGTTCATCACAGCACCTTCTGGTTCACCACGGCCACCCTCTGGTTAATCACTGCCACCCTCTGGTCCATCACCACCACCCTCTGGTTCACCACTGCCACACTCTGGTTCATTACAGCCACCCTCTGGTTCACCACTGCCACCCTCTGGTTGATCACTGCCATCCTCTAGTTGATCACAGCACCCTCTAGTTCACCACTGCCACCCTCTGGTTCATCACTGCCACCCTCTGGTTCATCACAGCTTCCTCTGGTTCACCACTGCCACCCTCTGGTTCATTACTGCCACCCTCTGGTTCATCACAGCACCCTGTGGTTCACCACTGCCACCCTCTGGTTCATCATTGCCACACTATAGTTCATCACTTCCACCCTCTGGTTCCCCACTGCCACCCTCTGGATCATCACTGTCACCCTCTGGTTCATCACTGCCACGCTCTGGTTTATCACAGCACCCTCTGGTTCACCCCTGCCACCCTCTGGTTCATCACTGCCACCCTCTGGTTCATCACAGCACCCTGTGGTTCACCACTGCCACCCTCTGGTTCATCACTGCCACACTATAGTTCATCACTGCCACCCTCTGGTTCCCCACTGCCACCCTCTGGATCATCACAGCCACCCTCTGGTTCATCACTGCCACTCGCTGGTTCACCACTGCCACCCTCTAGTTAATCACAGCACCCTCTGGTTCACCACTGCCACCCTCTAGTTCACCACTGCCACCCTATGGTTCACCACTCTCACCCTCTGGATCATCACAGTCACCCTCTGGTTCATCACTGCCACCCTCTGGTTCACCACTGCTTTCCTCTGGTTCATCACTGCCACCCTCTGGTTCATCACAGCACCCTCTGGTTCACCCCTGCCACCCTCTGGTTCACCACAGCCACCCGCTGGTACATCACTGCCACCCTCTGGTTCATCACAGCACCCTCTGGTTCAACCCTGCCACCCTCTGGATCATCACTGTCATCCTCTGGTTCATCACTGCCACCCTCTGGTTCACCACTGCCACCCTCTGGTACATCACTGCCACCCTCTGGTTGATCACAGCACCCTCTGGTTCACCACTGCCAACCTCTGGTTCACCACTGTCACCCTCTGGTTCATCACTGTCACCCTCTGGTTCATCACTGCAACCCTCTGGTTCATCACAGCACCCTCTGGTTCACCACTGCCACCCTCCGGTTCATCACAGTCACCCTCTCGTTCATCACTGCCACCCTCTGGTTCATCACAGCACCCTCTGGTTCACCACGGCCACCCTCTGGTTCATCACTGCCAACCTCTGGTTCATCACTGTCACCCTCCGGTTCATTACTTCCACCCTCTGGTTCACCAATGTGACACTCTGGTTCATCATAGCTACCCTCTGGTTCACCACTGCCACCATCTGGTTGATCACTGCCATCCTCTGGTTGATCAGAGCACCCTCTGGTTCACAACTGCCACCCTCTGGTTAATCACTGCCACCCTCTGGATCATCACAGTCACCCTCTGGTTCATCACTGCCACCCTCTGGTTCACCACTGCTTTCCTCTGGTTCATCACTGCCACCCTCTGGTTCATCACAGCACCCTCTGGTTCACCCCTGCCACCCTCTGGTTCACCACAGCCACCCGCTGGTACATCACTGCCACCCTCTGGTTCATCACAGCACCCTCTGGTTCAACCCTGCCACCCTCTGGATCATCACTGTCATCCTCTGGTTCATCACTGCCACCCTCTGGTTCACCACTGCCACCCTCTGGTACATCACTGCCACCCTCTGGTTGATCACAGCACCCTCTGGTTCACCACTGCCAACCTCTGGTTCACCACTGTCACCCTCTGGTTCATCACTGTCACCCTCTGGTTCATCACTGCAACCCTCTGGTTAATCACTGCCACCCTCTGGTTAATCACTGTCACCCTCTGGTTCATCACCACCACCCTCTGGTTCACCACTGCCACACTCTGGTTCATTACAGCCACCCTCTGGTTCACCACTGCCACCCTCTGGTTGATCACTGCCATCCTCTAGTTGATCACAGTACCCTCTGGTTCACCACTGCCACCCTCTGGTTCATCACTGCCACCCTCTGGTTCATCACAGCACCCTGTGGTTCACCACTGCCACCCTCTGGTTCATCACTGCCACACTATAGTTCATCACTGCCACCCTCTGGTTCCCCACTGCCACCCTCTGGATCATCACAGCCACCCTCTGGTTCATCACTGCCACTCGCTGGTTCACCACTGCCACCCTCTAGTTAATCACAGCACCCTCTGGTTCACCACTGCCACCCTCTAGTTCACCACTGCCACCCTATGGTTCACCACTCTCACCCTCTGGATCATCACTGTCACCCTCTGGTTCATCACTGCCACCCTCTGGTTCACCACTGCCTTCCTCTGGTTCATCACTGCCACCCTCTGGTTCATCACAGCACCCTCTGGTTCACCCCTGCCACCCTCTGGTTCACCACAGCCACCCGCTGGTACATCACTGCCACCCTCTGGTTCATCACAGCACCCTCTGGTTCAACCCTGCCACCCTCTGTATCATCACTGTCATCCTCTGGTTCATCACTGCCACCCTCTGGTTCACCACTGCCACCCTCTGGTACATCACTGCCACCCTCTGGTTGATCACAGCACCCTCTGGTTCACCACTGCCACCCTCTCGTTCACCACTGTCACCCTCTGGTTCATCACTGTCACCCTCTGGTTCATCACTGCAACCCTCTGGTTCATCACAGCACCCTCTGGTTCACCACTGCCACCCTCCGGTTCATCACAGTCACCCTCTCGTTCATCACTGCCACCCTCTGGTTCATCACTGTCACCCTCCGGTTCATTACTTCCACCCTCTGGTTCACCACTGTGACACTCTGGTTCATCACAGCTACCCTCTGGTTCACCACTGCCACCATCTGGTTGATCACTGCCATCCTCTGGTTGATCAGAGCACCCTCTGGTTCACAACTGCCACCCTCTGGTTCATCACTGCCACCCTCTGGTTCATCACAGCTCCCTCTGGTTCACCACAGCCACCCGCTGGTTCATCCCTGCCACCCTCTGGTTCATCACTGTCACCCTCTGATTCATCACTGCCACCCTCTGGTTCACCACTGCCACACTCTGGTTCACCCCTGCCACCCTCGGGGTCATCACTGCCACCCTCTGGTTCATCACTGCCACCCTCTGGTTCACCACTGCCACCCTCTGGTTTACTACTGCCACCCTCTGGTTCACCACTCTCACCCTCTGGTTCATCACTTTTACCCTCTGGTTCACCACTGCCACCCTCCGGTCCATCATTGCCACACTCTGGTTCATCACAGCACCCTCTGGTTCATCACTACCACAATCTGTTTCATCATTGCCACCCTCTAGTTAATCACTGCCACCCTCCGGATCACCACTGCCACCCTCTGGATCATCACTGTCACCCTCTGGTTCATCACTGCCACCCTCTGGGTCATCACTGCCACCCTCTGGTTCACCACTGCCACCCTCTGGTTCACCACTGCCACCCTCAGGTTCATCACTGCCACCCTCAGGCTCATCACAGCTCCCTCTGGTTCACCACTACCACCATCTCGTTCATCACTGCCAGCCTCTGGTTAATCACAGCACCCTCTGGTTCACCCCTGCCACCCTCTGGTTGATCTCTAGCACCCTCTGGTTCATCACAGCACCCTCTTGTTCACCACTGCCACCCTCTGGTTCACCACTGCCACCCTCTGGTTCATCATTGTCACCCTCTGGTTCATCACTGCCACCCTCTGGTTCATCACAGCACCCTCTGGTTCACCATGGCCATCCTCTGGTTCATCACTGCCACTCTCTGGTTAATCACTGTCACCCTCTGGTTCATACCTGACACCCTCTGGTTCACCACTGCCACACTCTGGTTCACCCCAGCCACTCTCTGGTTCATCACTGCCACCCTCTGGTTCATCACAGGACCCTCTGGTTCACCACTGCCACCCTCCGGTTCATCACTGTAACCCTCTGGTTCATCACTGCCACCCTCTTGTTCATCAAAGCACCCTCTGGTTCACCATGGCCACCCTCTGGTTCATCACTGCCACTCTTTGGTTCATTACTGTCACCCTCTGGTTCATCACTGACTCCCTCTGGTTCACCACTGCCACACTCTGGTCTCTGGTTCACCCCTGCCACCCTCTGGATCATCACTGCCAGCCTCTGGTTCATCACTGCCACCCTCCGGTTCACCACTGCCACCCTCCGGTTCACCACTGCCACCCTCTGCTTCACTACTGTCACCCTCTGGTTCATCACTGTTACCCTCTGGTTCACCACTTCCACCCTCTGGATCATCACTCCCACCCTCTGGTTCATCACAGCACCCTCTGGTTCACCACTCCCGCCATCTGGTTCATCACTGCCACCCTCTAGTTAATCACTGCAATCCTCTGGTTCACCACTTCCACCATCTGGATCATCACTGTCACCCTCTGGTTCATCACTGCCACCCTCTGGTTCACCACTGCCACCCTCTGGTTCATCACTGCCACCCTCTGGTTCATCACAGCACCCTCTGGTTCACCCCTGCCACCCTCTGGTTCATCACTGCCACCCTCTGGCTCATCACTGCCACCCTCTGGTTCACCACTGCCACCCTCTGGTTCACCACTGCCACCCTCTGGTTCACCACTGCCACCCTCAGGTTGAACACAGCACACTCTGGTTTACCACTGCCACCCTTTGGTTCATCACTGTCTCCCTCTGGTTCATCACTGCCACCCACTGGTTCATCACTGCCACCCTCTGGTTCATTACAGCACCCTCTGGTTCACCACTGCCACCCTCCGGTTCATCACTGTCACACTCTGGTTTATCAGTGCCACCCTCTGGTTCATCACAGCACCCTCTGGTTCACCACGGCCACCCTCTGGTTCATCACTGCCACCCTCTGGTTCACATCACTGCCTCCCTCTGGTTCACCACTGCCACACTCAGGTTAATCACGGCCACCCTCTGGTTCACCACTGCCACCCTCTGGTTGTTCACTGCCATCCTCTAGTTGATCGCAGCACCCTCTGGTTCACCACTGCCACCCTCTGGTTCATCACAGCACCCTCTGGTTCACCCTCTCGTTCATCACTACCACCCCTGGTTCATCACTGCCACCCTCTGGTTCACCACTGCCACCCTCTGGTTCATCACAGCACCCTCTGGTTCACCACTGCCACCCTCTGGTTCACCACTGCCACCCTCTGGCTCACCCCTGCCACCATCTGGTTAATCACAGCAACCTCTGGTTCACCACTGTCACCCTCTGGTTTACCACTGTCAAACTCTGGTGCATCACTGCCACCCTCTGGTTCATCACAGCACCCTCTGGTTCACCACTGCCAACCTCTGGTTCATCACAGCACCATTTGTTTCACCACTGCCACCCTCCGGATAATCACTGTCACCCTCTGGTTCATCACTGCCACACTCTGGTCTCTGGTTCACCCCTGACACCCTCTGGGTCATCACTGCCACCCTCTGGTTCATCACTGCCACCCTCTGGTTCACCACTGCCACCCTCCGGTTCACCACTCTCGCCCTCTGGTTCATCACTCTCACCCTCTGGCTCACCATTGCCACCCTCTGCTTCATCAATGCCACCCTCTGGTTCATCATAGCACCCTCTGGTTCACCACTACCACCATCTGGTTCATCACTGCCACCCTCTTGTTAATCACTGCCACCCTCTGGTTCACCACTGCCAACCTCTGGATCATCACTGTCACCCTCTGGTTCATCACTGCCACCCTCTGGTTCACCACTGTCTTCCTCTGGTTCATCACTTCCACCCTCTCGTTCATCACAGCACCCTCTGGTTCACCCCTGCCACCCTCTGGTTCATCACTGCCACCCTCTGGTTCATCTCTGCCACCCTCTGGTTCACCACTGCCACCCTCTGGTTCATCACTGCCACCTTCTGGTTCATCACAGCACCCTCTGGTTCACCACTACCACCATCTGGTTCCTCACTGCCACCCTCGCGTTATTAATTGCCACTCTCTAGTTCACCACTGCCTTCCTCTGGTTCATCACTGCCACCATCTGGTTCATCACTGCCACCCTCTGGTTCATCACTGCCACCCTCTGGTTCACCACTGCCACCCTCTGGTTCACCACTGCCACCCTCTGGTTAATCACAACACCCTCTGGTTCACCACTGCCACCATCTGGTTCACCACTGTCACCCTCTAGTTTATCACTGCCACCCTCTGGCTCACTACTGCCACCCTCTGGTTCATCACAGCACCCTCTTGTTCACCACTGCCACACTCCGGTTCATCACTGTCACCCTCTGGTTAATCACTGCCACCCTCTGGTTCATCACAGCACCTTCTGGTTCACCACGGCCACCCTCTGGTTAATCACTGCCACCCTCTGGTCCATCACCACCACCCTCTGGTTCACCACTGCCACACTCTGGTTCATTACAGCCACCCTCTGGTTCACCACTGCCACCCTCTGGTTGATCACTGCCATCCTCTAGTTGATCACAGCACCCTCTAGTTCACCACTGCCACCCTCTGGTTCATCACTGCCACCCTCTGGTTCATCACAGCTTCCTCTGGTTCACCACTGCCACCCTCTGGTTCATTACTGCCACCCTCTGGTTCATCACAGCACCCTGTGGTTCACCACTGCCACCCTCTGGTTCATCATTGCCACACTATAGTTCATCACTTCCACCCTCTGGTTCCCCACTGCCACCCTCTGGATCATCACTGTCACCCTCTGGTTCATCACTGCCACGCTCTGGTTTATCACAGCACCCTCTGGTTCACCCCTGCCACCCTCTGGTTCATCACTGCCACCCTCTGGTTCATCACAGCACCCTGTGGTTCACCACTGCCACCCTCTGGTTCATCACTGCCACACTATAGTTCATCACTGCCACCCTCTGGTTCCCCACTGCCACCCTCTGGATCATCACAGCCACCCTCTGGTTCATCACTGCCACTCGCTGGTTCACCACTGCCACCCTCTAGTTAATCACAGCACCCTCTGGTTCACCACTGCCACCCTCTAGTTCACCACTGCCACCCTATGGTTCACCACTCTCACCCTCTGGATCATCACAGTCACCCTCTGGTTCATCACTGCCACCCTCTGGTTCACCACTGCTTTCCTCTGGTTCATCACTGCCACCCTCTGGTTCATCACAGCACCCTCTGGTTCACCCCTGCCACCCTCTGGTTCACCACAGCCACCCGCTGGTACATCACTGCCACCCTCTGGTTCATCACAGCACCCTCTGGTTCAACCCTGCCACCCTCTGGATCATCACTGTCATCCTCTGGTTCATCACTGCCACCCTCTGGTTCACCACTGCCACCCTCTGGTACATCACTGCCACCCTCTGGTTGATCACAGCACCCTCTGGTTCACCACTGCCAACCTCTGGTTCACCACTGTCACCCTCTGGTTCATCACTGTCACCCTCTGGTTCATCACTGCAACCCTCTGGTTCATCACAGCACCCTCTGGTTCACCACTGCCACCCTCCGGTTCATCACAGTCACCCTCTCGTTCATCACTGCCACCCTCTGGTTCATCACAGCACCCTCTGGTTCACCACGGCCACCCTCTGGTTCATCACTGCCAACCTCTGGTTCATCACTGTCACCCTCCGGTTCATTACTTCCACCCTCTGGTTCACCAATGTGACACTCTGGTTCATCATAGCTACCCTCTGGTTCACCACTGCCACCATCTGGTTGATCACTGCCATCCTCTGGTTGATCAGAGCACCCTCTGGTTCACAACTGCCACCCTCTGGTTAATCACTGCCACCCTCTGGTTCATCACAGCACCTTCTGGTTCACCACGGCCACCCTCTGGTTAATCACTGCCACCCTCTGGTTAATCACTGTCACCCTCTGGTTCATCACCACCACCCTCTGGTTCACCACTGCCACACTCTGGTTCATTACAGCCACCCTCTGGTTCACCACTGCCACCCTCTGGTTGATCACTGCCATCCTCTAGTTGATCACAGTACCCTCTGGTTCACCACTGCCACCCTCTGGTTCATCACTGCCACCCTCTGGTTCATCACAGCACCCTGTGGTTCACCACTGCCACCCTCTGGTTCATCACTGCCACACTATAGTTCATCACTGCCACCCTCTGGTTCCCCACTGCCACCCTCTGGATCATCACAGCCACCCTCTGGTTCATCACTGCCACTCGCTGGTTCACCACTGCCACCCTCTAGTTAATCACAGCACCCTCTGGTTCACCACTGCCACCCTCTAGTTCACCACTGCCACCCTATGGTTCACCACTCTCACCCTCTGGATCATCACTGTCACCCTCTGGTTCATCACTGCCACTCTCTGGTTCACCACTGCCTTCCTCTGGTTCATCACTGCCACCCTCTGGTTCATCACAGCACCCTCTGGTTCACCCCTGCCACCCTCTGGTTCACCACAGCCACCCGCTGGTACATCACTGCCACCCTCTGGTTCATCACAGCACCCTCTGGTTCAACCCTGCCACCCTCTGTATCATCACTGTCATCCTCTGGTTCATCACTGCCACCCTCTGGTTCACCACTGCCACCCTCTGGTACATCACTGCCACCCTCTGATTGATCACAGTACCCTCTGGTTCACCACTGCCACCCTCTCGTTCACCACTGTCACCCTCTGGTTCATCACTGTCACCCTCTGGTTCATCACTGCAACCCTCTGGTTCATCACAGCACCCTCTGGTTCACCACTGCCACCCTCCGGTTCATCACAGTCACCCTCTCGTTCATCACTGCCACCCTCTGGTTCATCACTGTCACCCTCCGGTTCATTACTTCCACCCTCTGGTTCACCACTGTGACACTCTGGTTCATCACAGCTACCCTCTGGTTCACCACTGCCACCATCTGGTTGATCACTGCCATCCTCTGGTTGATCAGAGCACCCTCTGGTTCACAACTGCCACCCTCTGGTTCATCACTGCCACCCTCTGGTTCATCACAGCTCCCTCTGGTTCACCACTGCCACCATCTGGTTCATCACTGCCACCCTCTGGTTCATCACAGCACACTCTGCTTCACGCCAGCCACCCTCTGGTTCATCACTGCCACCCTCTGGTTCACCACTGCCACCCTCTGGTTCATCATAGCACCCCCTGGTTCACCCCTGCCCCACTCTGGTTCATAACTGACACCCTCAGGTTCACCAATGCCACCCTCTGGTTCACCACTGCCACCCTCTGGTTGATCACAGCACCCTCTGGTTCACCACTGCCACCCTCTGGTTCACCACTGTCACCCTCTGGTTCATCACTGCCACCCTCTGGTTCATCACAGCACCCTCTGGTTCACCACTGCCACCCTCTGGTTAATTACTGTCACCCTCTGGTTCATAAATGCCACCCTCTGGTTCATGACAGCACCCTCTGGTTCACCACAGCCACCTATTGGTTCATCACTGCCACCCTCTGGTTCATCACTGTCACCCTCTGGATCATCACTGCCACCCTCTGGTTCACCTCTGCCACCCTCTGGTTCATCACTGTCACCCTCTGGTTCATCACTGCCACCCTCTTGTTCATCAAAGCACCCTCTGGTTCACCACTGCCACCCTCTGGTTCATCACTGTCACCCTCAGGCTCATCACAGCTCCCTCTGGTTCACCACTACCACCATCTGGTTCATCACTGCCAGCCTCTGGTTAATCACAGCACCCTCTGGTTCACCCCTGCCACCCTCTGGTTCATTTCTAGCACCCTCTGGTTCATCACAGCACCCTCTGGTTCACCACTGCCACCCTCTGGTTCACCACTGCCACCCTCTGGTTCATCACAGCACCCTCTGGTTCACCACTGCCACCCTCTGGTTCATCATTGTCACCCTCTGGTTCATCACTGCCACCCTCTGGTTCATCACAGCACCCTCTGGTTCACCATGGCCATCCTCTGGTTCATCACTGCCACTCTCTGGTTAATCACTGTCACCCTCTGGTTCATACCTGACACCCTCTGGTTCACCACTGCCACACTCTGGTTCACCCCAGCCACTCTCTGGTTCATCACTGCCACCCTCTGGTTCATCACAGCACCCTCTGGTTCACCACTGCCACCCTCTGGTTCATCACTGTCACCCTCTGGTTCATCACTGTCACCCTCTGGTTCATCAAAGCACCCTCTGGTTTACCATGGCCACCCTCTGGTTCATCACTGCCACTCTTTGGTTCATCACTGTCACCCTCTGGTTCATCACTGACTCCCTCTGGTTCACCACTGCCACACTCTGGTCTCTGGTTCACCCCTGCCACCCTCTGGGTCATCACTGCCAGCCTCTGGTTCATCACTGCCACCCTCCGGTTCACCACTGCCACCCTCCGGTTCACCACTGCCACCCTCTGCTTCACCACTGTCACCCTCTGGTTCATCACTGTGACCCTCTGGTTCACCACTTCCACCCTCTGGATCATCACTCCCACCCTCTGGTTCATCACAGCACCCTCTGGTTCACCACTCCCGCCATCTGGTTCATCACTGCCACCCTCTAGTTAATCACTGCAATCCTCTGGTTCACCACTTCCACCATCTAGATCATCACTGTCACCATCTGGTTCATCACTGCCACCCTCTGGTTCACCACTGCCACCCTCTGGTTCATCACTGCCACCCTCTGGTTCATCACAGCACCCTCTGGTTCACCCCTGCCACCCTCTGGTTCATCACTGCCACCCTCTGGCTCATCACTGCCACCCTCTGGTTCACCACTGCCACCCTCTGGTTCACCACTGCCACCCTCTGGTTCACCACTGCCACCCTCAGGTTGAACACAGCACACTCTGGTTTACCACTGCCACCCTTTGGTTCATCACTGTCTCCCTCTGGTTCATCACTGCCACCCACTGGTTCATCACTGCCACCCTCTGGTTCATTACAGCACCCTCTGGTTCACCACTGCCACCCTCCGGTTCATCACTGTCACACTCTGGTTTATCAGTGCCACCCTCTGGTTCATCACAGCACCCTCTGGTTCACCACGGCCACCCTCTGGTTCATCACTGCCACCCTCTGGTTCACATCACTGCCTCCCTCTGGTTCACCACTGCCACACTCAGGTTAATCACAGCCACCCTCTGGTTCACCACTGCCACCCTCTGGCTCACCCCTGCCACCATCTGGTTAATCACAGCAACCTCTGGTTCACCACTGTCACCCTCTGGTTTACCACTGTCAAACTCTGGTTCATCACTGCCACCCTCTGGTTCATCACAGCACCCTCTGGTTCACCACTGCCAACCTCTGGTTCATCACAGCACCATTTGTTTCACCACTGCCACCCTCCGGTTAATCACTGTCACCCTCTGGTTCATCACTGCCACACTCTGGTCTCTGGTTCACCCCTGACACCCTCTGGGTATTCACTGCCACCCTCTGGTTCATCACTGCCACCCTCTGGTTCACCACTGCCACCCTCCGGTTCACCACTGTCACCCTCTGGTTCATCACTCTCACCCTCTGGCTCACCATTGCCACCCTCTGCTTCATCAATGCCACCCTCTGGTTCATCATAGCACCCTCTGGTTCACCACTACCACCATCTGGTTCATCACTGCCACCCTCTTGTTAATCACTGCCACCCTCTGGTTCACCACTGCCAACCTCTGGATCATCACTGTCACCCTCTGGTTCATCACTGCCACCCTCTGGTTCACCACTGTCTTCCTCTGGTTCATCACTGCCACCCTCTCGTTCATCACAGCACCCTCTGGTTCACCCCTGCCACCCTCTGGTTCATCACTGCCACCCTCTGGTTCATATCTGCCACCCTCTGGTTCACCACTGCCACCCTCTGGTTCATCACTGCCACCCTCTGGTTCATCACAGCACCCTCTGGTTCACCACTACCACCATCTGGTTCCTCACTGCCACCCTCGCGTTATTAATTGCAACCCTCTAGTTCACCACTGCCTTCCTCTGGTTCATCACTGCCACCATCTGGTTCATCACTGCCACCCTCTGGTTCATCACTGCCACCCTCTGGTTCACCACTGTCACCCTCTAGTTCATCACTGCCACCCTCTGGCTCACTACTGCCACCCTCTGGTTCATCACAGCACCCTCTTGTTTACCACAGCCACCCTCCGGTTCATCACTGTCACCCTCTGGTTAATCACTGCCACCCTCTGGTTCATCACAGCACCTTCTGGTTCACCACGGCCACCCTCTGGTTCATCACTGCCACCCTCTGGTTAATCACTGTCACCCTCTGGTTCATCACCACCACCCTCTGGTTCACCACTGCCACACTCTGGTTCATTACAGCCACCCTCTGGTTCACCACTGCCACCCTCTGGTTGATCACTGCCATCCTCTAGTTGATCACAGCACCCTCTGGTTCACCACTGCCACCCTCTGGTTCATCACTGCCACCCTCTGGTTCATCACAGCTTCCTGTGGTTCACCACTGCCACCCTCTGGTTCATCACTGCCACCCTCTGGTTCATCACAGCACCCTGTGGTTCACCACTGCCACCCTCTGGTTCATAACTGCCACACTATAGTTCATCACTGCCACCCTCTGGTTCCCCACTGCCACCCTCTGGATCATCACTGTCACCCTCTGGTTCATCACTGCCACCCTCTGGTTTATCACAGCACCCTCTGGTTCACCCCTGCTACCCTCTGGTTCATCACTGCCACCCTCTGGTTCATCACAGCACCCTGTGGTTCACCACTGCCACCCTCTGGTTCATCACTGCCACACTATAGTTCATCACTGCCACCCTCTGGTTCCCCACTGCCACCCTCTGGATAATCACAGCCACCCTCTGGTTCATCACTGCCACTCGCTGGTTCACCACTGCCACCCTCTAGTTAATCACAGCACCCTCTGGTTCACCACTGCCACCCTCTAGTTCACCACTGCCACCCTATGGTTCACCACTCTCACCCTCTGGATCATCACTGTCACCCTCTGGTTCATCACTGCCACCCTCTGGTTCACCACTGCCTTCCTCTGGTTCATCACTGCCACCCTCTGGTTCATTACAGCACCCTCTGGTTCACCCCTGCCACCCTCTGGTTCATCACTGCCACCCTCTGGTTCATCTCTGCCACCCTCTGGTTCACCACTGCCACCCTCTGGTTCACCACTGTCACCCTCTGGTTCATCACTCTCACCCTCTGGTTCACCACTGCCACCCTCTGGTTCATCACTGCCACCCTCTGGTTCATCACAGCATCCTCTGGTTCACCACTACCACCATCTGGTTCACCACTGCCACTCTCTGGTTGATCACTGCCATCCTCTAGTTGATCACAGCACCCTCTGGTTCACCACAGCCACCCGCTGGTTCATCCCTGCCACCCTCTGGTTCATCACTGTCACCCTCTGATTCATCACTGCCACCCTCTGGTTCACCACTGCCACACTCTGGTTCACCCCTGCCACCCTCTGGGTCATCACTGCCACCCTCTGGGTCATCACTGCCACCCTCTGGTTCATCACTGCCACCCTCTGGTTCACCACTGCCACCCTCTGGTTTACTACTGCCACCCTCTGGTTCACCACTCTCACCCTCTGGTTCATCACTTTTACCCTCTGGTTCACCACTGCCACCCTCCGGTCCATCATTGCCACACTCTGGTTCATCACAGCACCCTCTGGTTCACCACTACCACAATCTGTTTCATCACTGCCACCCTCTAGTTAATCACTGCCACCCTCCGGATCACCACTGCCACCCTCTGGATCATCACTGTCACCCTCTGGTTCATCACTGCCACCCTCTGGGTCATCACTGCCACCCTCTGGTTCACCACTGCCACCCTCTGGTTCACCACTGCCACCCTCTGGTTCATCACTGCCACCCTCAGGCTCATCACAGCTCCCTCTGGTTCACCACTACCACCATCTGGTTCATCACTGCCAGCCTCTGGTTAATCACAGCACCCTCTGGTTCACCCCTGCCACCCTCTGGTTCATCTCCAGCACCCTCTGGTTCATCACAGCACCCTCTGGTTCACCACTGCCACCCTCTGGTTCACCACTGCCACCCTCTGGTTCATCACAGCACCCTCTGGTTCACCACTGCCACCCTCTGGTTCATCATTGTCACTCTCTGGTTCATCACTGCCACCCTCTGGTTCAGCACAGCACCCTCTAGTTCACCATGGCCATCCTCTGGTTCATCACTGCCACTCTCTGGTTAATCACTGTCACCCTCTGGTTCATACCTGACACCCTCTGGTTCATCACTGCCACCCTCTGGTTCATCACAGCACCCTCTGGTTCACCACTGCCACCCTCCGGTTCATCACTGTAACCCTCTGGTTCATCACTGCCACCCTCTTGTTCATCAAAGCACCCTCTGGTTCACCATGGCCACCCTCTGGTTCATCACTGCCACTCTTTGGTTCATCACTGTCACCCTCTGGTTCATCACTGACTCCCTCTTGTTCACCACTGCCACACTCTGGTCTCTGGTTCACCCCTGCCACCATATGGTTCATCACAGCACCCTCTGGTTCACCACTGCCATCCTCCGGTTCATCACTGTCACCCTCTGGTTCATCACTGCCACCCTCTGGTTCATCAAAGCACCCTCTGGTACACCATGGCCACCCTCTGGTTCATCACTGCCACTCTCTGGTTTATCACTGTCACCCTCTGGTTCATCACTGGCTCCCTCTGGTTCACCACTGCCACACTCTGGTCTCTGGTTCACCCCTGCCACCCTATCACTGCCATCCTCTGGTTCACCACTGCCACCCTCCGGTTCACCACTGCCACACTCTGCTTCACCACTGTCACCCTCTGGTTCATCATTGGGACCCTCTGGTTCACCACTGCCACCCTCTGGATCATCACTGCCACCCTCTGGTTCATCACAGCACCCTCTGGTTCACTACTCCCGCCATCTGGTTCAACACTGCCACCCTCTAGTTAATCACTGCCACCCTCTGGTTCACCCCTGCCACCCTCTGGGTCATCACTGCCACCCTCTGGGTCATCACTGCCACCCTCTGGTTCATCACTGCTACCCTCTGGTTCACCACTGCCACCCTCTGGTTTACTACTGCCACCCTCTGGTTCACCACTCTCACCCTCTGGTTCATCACTTTTACCCTCTGGTTCACCACTGCCACCCTCCGGTCCATCATTGCCACACTCTGGTTCATCACAGCACCCTCTGGTTCACCACTACCACAATCTGTTTCATCACTGCCACCCTCTAGTTAATCACTGCCACCCTCCGGATCACCACTGCCACCCTCTGGATCATCACTGTCACCCTCTGGTTCCATACTGCCACCCTCTGGGTCATCACTGCCACCCTCTGGTTCACCACTGCCACCCTCTGGTTCACCACTGCCACCCTCTGGTTCACCACTGCCACCCTCAGGCTCATCATAGCTCCCTCTGGTTCACCACTACCACCATCTGGTTCATCACTGCCAGCCTCTGGTTAATCACAGCACCCTCTGGTTCACCCCTGCCACCCTCTGGTTCATCTCTAGCACCCTCTGGTTCATCACAGCACCCTCTGGTTCACCACTGCCACCCTCTGGTTCACCACTGCCACCCTCTGGTTCATCACAGCACCCTCTGGTTCACCACTGCCACCCTCTGGTTCATCATTGTCACCCTCTGGTTCATCACTGCCAGCCTCTGGTTCATCACAGCACCCTCTGGTTCACCATGGCCATCCTCTGGTTCATCACTGCCACTCTCTGGTTAATCACTGGCACCCTCTGCTTCATACCTGACACCCTCTGGTTCATCACTGCCACCCTCTGGTTCATCACAGCACCCTCTGTTTCACCACTGCCACCCTCCGGTTCATCACTGTAACCCTCTGGTTCATCACTGCCACCCTCTTGTTCATCAAAGCACCCTCTGGTTCACCATGGCCACCCTCTGGTTCATCACTGCCACTCTTTGGTTCATCACTGTCACCCTCTGGTTCATCACTGACTCCCTCTGGTTCACCACTGCCACACTCTGGTCTCTTGTTCACCCCTGCCACCCTCAGGTTCACCACTGCCACCCTCCGGTTCACCACTGCCACCCTCGGCTTCACCACTGTCACCCTCTGGTTCATCACTGTGACCCTCTGGTTCACCACTTCCACCCTCTGGATCATCACTCCCACCCTCTGGTTCATCACAGCACCCTCTGGTTCACCACTCCCGCCATCTGGTTCATCACTGCCACCCTCTAGTTAATCACTGCAATCCTCTGGTTCACCACTTCCACCATCTGGATCATCACTGTCACCCTCTGGTTCATCACTGCCACCCTCTGGTTCACCACTGCCACCCTCTGGTTCATCACTGCCACCCTCTGGTTCATCACAGCACCCTCTGGTTCACCCCTGCCACCCTCTGGTTCATCACTGCCACCATCTGGCTCATCACTGCCACCCTCTGGTTCACCACTGCCACCCTCTGGTTCACCACTGCCACCCTCTGGTTCACCACTGCCACCCTCAGGTTGAACACAGCACACTCTGGTTTACCACTGCCACCCTTTGGTTCATCACTGTCTCCCTCTGGTTCATCACTGCCACCCACTGGTTCATCACTGCCACCCTCTGGTTCATTACAGCACCCTCTGGTTCACCACTGCCACCCTCCGGTTCATCACTGTCACACTCTGGTTTATCAGTGCCACCCTCTGGTTCATCACAGCACCCTCTGGTTCACAACGGCCACCCTCTGGTTCATCACTGCCACCCTCTGGTTCACATCACTGCCTCCCTCTGGTTTACCACTGCCACACTCAGGTTAATCACGGCCACCCTCTGGTTCACCACTGCCACCCTCTGGTTGTTCACTGCCATCCTCTAGTTGATCGCAGCACCCTCTGGTTCACCACTGCCACCCTCTGGTTCATCACAGCACCCTCTGGTTCACCCTCTGGTTCATCACTACCACCCCTGGTTCATCACTGCCACCCTCTGGTTCACCACTGCCACCCTCTGGTTCATCACAGCACCCTCTGGTTCACCACTGCCACCCTCTGGTTCACCACTGCCACCCTCTGGCTCACCCCTGCCACCATCTGGTTAATCACAGCAACCTCTGGTTCACCACTGTCACCCTCTGGTTTACCACTGTCAAACTCTGGTGCATCACTGCCACCCTCTGGTTCATCACAGCACCCTCTGGTTCACCACTGCCAACCTCTGGTTCATCACAGCACCATTTGTTTCACCACTGCCACCCTCCAGTTAATCACTGTCACCCTCTGGTTCATCACTGCCACACTCTGGTCTCTGGTTCACCCCTGACACCCTCTGGGTCATCACTGCCACCCTCTGGTTCATCACTGCCACCCTCTGGTTCACCACTGCCACCCTCCGGTTCACCACTGTCACCCTCTGATTCATCACTCTCACCCTCTGGCTCACCATTGCCACCCTCTGCTTCATCAATGCCACCCTCTGGTTCATCATAGCACCCTCTGGTTCACCACTACCACCATCTGGTTCATCACTGCCACCATCTTGTTAATCACTGCCACCCTCTGGTTCACCACTGCCAACCTCTGGATCATCACTGTCACCCTCTGGTTCATCACTGCCACCCTCTGGTTCACCACTGTCTTCCTCTGGTTCATCACTGCCACCCTCTAGTTCATCACAGCACCCTCTGGTTCACCCCTGCCACCCTCTGGTTCATCACTGCCGCCCTCTGGTTCATCTCTGCCACCCTCTGGTTCACCACTGCCACCCTCTGGTTCATCACTGCCACCCTCTGGTTCATCACAGCACCCTCTGGTTCACTACTACCACCATCTGGTTCCTCACTGCCACCCTCCCGTTATTAATTGCCACCCTCTAGTTCACCACTGCCTTCCTCTGGTTCATCACTGCCACCATCTGGTTCATCACTGCCACCCTCTGGTTCATCACTGCCACCCTCTGGTTCACCACTGCCACCCTCTGGTTCACCACTGCCACCCTCTGGTTGATCACAACACCCTCTGGTTCACCACTGCCACCATCTGGTTCACCACTGTCGCCCTCTAGTTCATCACTGCCACCCTCTGGCTCACTACTGCCACCCTCTGGTTCATCACAGCACCCTCTTGTTCACCACTGCCACCCTCCGGTTCATCACTGTCACCCTCTGGTTAATCACTGCCACCCTCTGGTTCATCACAGCACCTTATGGTTCACCACGGCCACCCTCTGGTTAATCACTGCCACCCTCTGGTTAATCACTGTCACCCTCTGGTTCATCACCACCACCCTCTGGTTCACCACTGCCACACTCTGGTTCATTACAGCCACCCTCTGGTTCACCACTGCCACCCTTTGGTTGATCACTGCCATCCTCTAGTTGATCACAGCACCCTCTGGTTCACCACTGCCACCCTCTGGTTCATCACTGCCACCCTCTGGTTCATCACAGCTTCCTCTGGTTCACCACTGCCACCCTCTGGTTCATCACTGCCACCCTCTGGTTTATCACAGCACCCTGTGGTTCACCACTGCCACCCTCTGGTTCATCACTGCCACACTATAGTTCATCACTTCCACCCTCTGGTTCCCCACTGCCACCCTCTGGATCATCACTGTCACCCTCTGGTTCATCACTGCCACCCTCTGGTTTATCACAGCACCCTCTGGTTCACCCCTGCCACCCTCTGGTTCATCACTGCCACCCTCTGGTTCATCACAGCACCCTGTGGTTCACCACTGCCACCCTCTGGTTCATCACTGCCACACTATAGTTCATCACTGCCACCCTCTGGTTCCCCACTGCCACCCTCTGGATCATCACAGCCACCCTCTGGTTCATCACTGCCACTCGCTGGTTCACCACTGCCACCCTCTAGTTAATCACAGCACCCTCTCTTTCACCACTGCCACCCTCTAGTTCACCACTGCCACCCTATGGTTCACCACTCTCACCCTCTGGATCATCACTGTCACCCTCTGGTTCATCACTGCCACCCTCTGGTTCACCACTGCCTTCCTCTGGTTCATCACTGCCACCCTCTGGTTCATCACAGCACCCTCTGGTTCACCCCTGCCACCCTCTGGTTCACCACAGCCACCTGCTGGTTCATCCCTGCCACCCTCTGGTTCATCACTGTCACCCTCTGATTCATCACTGCCACCCTCTGGTTCACCACTGCCACACTCTGGTTCACGCCTGCCACCCTCTGGGTCATCACTGCCACCCTCTGGTTCATCACTGCCACCCTCTGGTTCACCACTGCCACCCTCTGGTTTACTACTGCCACCCTCTGGTTCACCACTCTCACCCTCTGGTTCATCACTTTTACTCTCTGGTTCACCACTGCCACCCTCCGGTCCATCATTGCCACACTCTGGTTCATCACAGCACCCTCTGGTTCACCACTACCACAATCTGTTTCATCACTGCCACCCTATAGTTCATCACTGCCACCCTTCGGATCACCACTGCCACCCTCTGGATCATCACTGCCACCCTCTGGTTCATCACTTGCACCCTCTGGTTCACCACTGCCACACTCTGGTTCATCACTGCCACCCTCTGGTTCATCACAGCACCCTCTGGTTCAACCCTGCCACCCTCTGGTTCATCACTGCCACCCTCTGGTTCCTCGCAGCTCCCTCTGGTTCACCACTGCCACCATCTGGTTCATCCCTGCCACCCTCTGGTTCATCACAGCACCCTCTGGTTCACCCCTTCCACCCTCTGGTTTATCTGTAGCACCCTCTGGTTCATCACAGCACCCTCTGCTTCACTCCTGCCACCCGTTGGTTCATCACTGCCACACTCTGGTTCACCACTGCCACACTCTGGTTCACCACTGCCACCCTCTGGTTCATCATAGCACCCCCTGGTTCACCCCTGCCCCACTCTGGTTCATAACTGCCACCCTCTGGTTCACCACTGCCACCCTCTGGTTCACCACTGCCACCCTCTGGTTGATCACAGCACCCTCTGGTTCACCACTGCCACCCTCTGGTTCATCACAGCACCCTCTGGTTCACCACTTCCACCCTCTGGTTAATTACTGTCACCCTCTGGTTCATAACTGCCACCCTCTGGTTCATGACAGCACCCTCTGGTTCACCACAGCCACCCATTGGTTCATCACTGCCACCCTCTGGTTCATCACTGTCACCCTCTGGTTCACCACTGCCACACTCTGGTTCATCACGGCCACCCTCTATTTCACCACTGCCACCCTCTGGTTGATCACTGCCATCCTCTGGTTGATCAGAGCACCCTCTGGTTCACCACTGCCACCCTCTGGTTCATCACTGCCACCCTCAGGCTCATCACAGCTCCCTCTGGTTCACCTCTACCACCATCTGGTTCATCACTGCCAGCCTCTGATTAATCACAGCACCCTCTGGTTCACCCCTGCCACCCTCTGGTTCATCTCTAGCACCCTCTGGTTCATCACAGCACCCTCTGGTTCACCACTGCCACCCTCTTGTTCACCACTGCCACCCTCTGGTTCATCACAGCACCCTCTGGTTCACCACTGCCACCCTCCGGTTCATCACTGTCACCCTCTGGTTCATCACTGCCACCCTCTGGTTCATCACAGCACCCTCTGGTTCACCATGGCCATCATCTGGTTAATCACTGCCAATCTCTGGTTAATCACTGTCACCCTCTGGTTCATAACTGACACCCTCTGGTTCACCACTGCCACACTCTGGTTCACCCCAGCCACTCTCTGGTTCATCACTGCCACCCTCTGGTTCATCACAGCACCGTCTGGTTCACCACTACCACCCTCCGGTTCATCACTGTCACCCTTTGGTTCATCACTGCCACCCTCTTGTTCATCAAAGCACCCTCTGGTTCACCACGGCCACCCTCCGGTTCATCACTGCCACTCTCTGGTTCATCACTGTCACCCTCTGGTTCATCACTGACTCCCTCTGGTTCACCACTGCCACACTCTGATCTCTGGTTCACCCCTGCCACCCTCTGGGTCATCACTGCCAGCCTCTGGTTCATCACTGCCACCCTCTGGGTCATCACTGCCACCCTCTGGTTCACCACTGCCACCCTCCGGTTCACCACTGTCACCCTCTGGTTCATCACTCTCACCCTCTGGTTCACCACTGCCACCCTCTGGTTCATCAATGCCACCCTCTGGTTCATAACAGCACCCTCTGGTTCACCACTACCACCATCTGCTTCATCACTGCCACCCTCTTGTTAATCACTGCCACCCTCTGGTTCACCACTGCCACCCTCTGGATCATCACTGTCACCCTCTGGTTCATCACTGCCACCCTCTGGTTCACCACTGCCTTTCTCTGGTTCATCACTGCCACCCTCTGGTTCATCACAGCACCCTCTTGTTCACCCCTGCCACCCTCTGGTTCATCACTGCCACCCTCCAGTTCACCACTGCCACCCTCTGGTTCACCACTGTCACCCTCTGGTTCATCACTCTCACCCTCTGGTTCACCACTGCCTCCCTCTGGTTCATCACTGCCACCCTCTGGTTCATCACAGCACCCTCTGGTTCACCACTACCACCATCTGGTTCTCACTGCCACCCTCGCGTTATTAACTGTCACCCTCTAGTTCACCACTGCCTTCCTCTGGTTCATCACTGCCACCATCTGGTTCATCAATGCCACCCTCTGGTTCATCACTGCCACCCTCTGGTTCACCACTGCCACCCTCTGGTTCACCACTGCCACCCTCTGGTTTATTTATTTATTTATTTATTTTATCAACTTATATGGCGCAACAGCTACCCAAAAAGGGTTTCCGGGCGCCTAACATACAGCCTGGTAGAAAGCATAGACAGCAAAAGTGGTCAGATTACTGGTTGAACAACCAGGTTTTTATCTCCTTTCGAAATCTGAGGAAGTTTTGCTCTTTGCGAATTTGAGTTGGAAGTGAATTCCAAATGACGGGGCCCAGGTAGGAAAAGGATTTGCCTCCCATCCTGGCCAGCCTAAATCTGGGGACACAGAATTTTCCTGCATCTTTAGATCTTAAATTTCTGTTTGGAATGTAGGTGGAAGCTAGCGCCTGCAGATATTTTGGAGCTGTGCCTGTTTTGATTTTGAACATATAGTTTAGGGCTTTAAACTTAATGCGGTTTTCCACCCTCAGCCAGTGTAGTTTGCGCAGGTAAGGGGACACACTGCTGTTTTTAGGTATGCCGCAAAGAAGACGAGCAGCCGCATTTTGTACTAGCTGCAGTCTTTTGGTGACAGCTTTGTTTGCCCCTAAATACAGTATGTTCCAGTAGTCAAGCCGAGATGTAATTAAGGCATTGACCACCGTTTTCTGCATAGGGCTAGGCAACATCCAAAGAATCTTCTTGAGCCATCTCAAGATGGTAAAACAGAGGCTCACTACTTTATTGACTTGCTGTTTCAAGGACAAAGTATTGTCCAAGATTACACCCAGATTTCTAGCCTGCGGCACCGGTGTCGGGAGATTTCCCATCTGGGCAGGCCAATGTAATGAGTTCCAAAGCTCTGGTTGCCTGCCCAAAAGGAGAACCTCCGTCTTATCTCCATTTAATTTCAACTGGTTTGTTGACATCCAGTTGAAAATGGATAGCAGGCCAGTTTTAAGGAGGGATGTCGACGAAGTTTGGGGTTCAGATAGTGAAAACACAATCTGAGAATCGTCGGCATACGACATGAAGGTTATTTATTTGATTTATTTATTTATGTAGTTTGTAGAGCGCGCAGCTACCCCCGAGGGGGTGTCCCGGCGCTAGAACCTGAACCTCAGGGGGAAAAAAGCAGGGAGGAAGTCAGCAGAGTGAGTATCAAAGTCCAGAAAATAGCCAAGTTTTGAGTCTAGCCCGAAAAATGGATTCAGAAGGGCAGAATCTAGGATCAATTGGCAGAGCGTTCCACAATTTGGCCGCGATAACACTGAATCCTCTGCCGCCCATTCTGGTGAGTCTAAAACGGGGAGAGATCAGAAAGCGGAGGTCGTTGGATCTCAGGGATCTGATGGAGTGAGATATAGATACTCGTTTTTTCAGGTAATTGGGTCCGAGGTCATTGACAGCTCGGTAAGCAAGGGTAAGGATCTTGAACTGGATGCGGCTGGCAACGGGAAGCCAGTGAAGCTCTTTGCGATAGGCGGTGACTGACTGACGGTAGGGGATGTTTCCAATCAGTCTGGCAGCCTCGTTCTGGACAATCTGAAGCCGGTCGATCAGATATTGAGGGGCACCAGCATAGAGGCTGTTGGCATAGTCCAGGTGAGACGTAATGAGAGCATGGGTAACCGTTCGGCGGGAGTCCAGGGGGAGATAGGGAAGTATCTTTTTGATCATGCGCAGCTTCAGGAAACAGGCAGATGTAACTTTATTAACCTGAGTTTTGCATGAGAGAGAGTCGTCAAACTGAAATCCCAGGTTGCGAGCAGAGTGAACGGGAGAGGGAGCGGGATCAAGTGCCGTGGGCCACCACCGTGAGGAAGGGATGGGATTTTTCTGGTTGAAAAACAGCACCTCTGTCTTATCTGCATTAAGTCTTAGATGGTTGTTAGTCATCCAGACACTGATGTTATCAAGACACTGGCGGAAGTTGGTGAACGCGGAATCCGAGTGGTCTCTAAAGGAAAACATCAGCTGAGTGTCATCAGCATAAGAGACCACCCTGACTCCGCAGGACTCCACAACGTCGGCCAGTGGGTCGAGATAGACGTTGAAAAATAGAGGGCTGAGGGCAGAGCCCTGTGGCACACCACATGACAAGGGTTTATCCTCAGATTTGAACGGCCTCAGCAAGACCCTCTGACTTCTTCCTGACAGGAAGGACTCGATCCAGCTGATGGCAGTGCCGCCAATGCCTATCTGTTTGAGTCGGTCAAGGAGGATGGGGTGGGAGACCGTATCAAAAGCAGCGGACAGGTCGAGGAGGACCAGCATGGCCTCCTCGCCCCTGTCCACGCACTCCTGGACCGTCTCCGACACCTCCAACAGGGCCGTCTCTGTGCTGAATCCCGCTCGAAATCCGGATTGTGAGTCGTGCAGCAAAGAGTTGTTCTCCAAATACTCCGTAAGTTGTAGCTGCACGGCTTTTTCCAGGAATTTTGTGGGTTTAGGGAGAAGGGAAATGGGGCGGTAGTTGGCGAAAATAGTAGGATCAGCATCTGACTTTTTCAGGATGGGAATCACCAGAGCCTCCTTCCAAGTGGTTGGGAAAGAGCCATGGTGGAGGGAGGCATTCCAGATGGAGAGGAAGGAGCTGGCTAGCGAAGGAGCTAGCTCGCCCATAAGTTTAGCAGGGACCGTGTCGGAGGGGGCACCAGATTTGCAGTGGGTGAGTAGCCTAATAGCAGTATCCATAGTGAGTTTATTGAAGGATAGAAGGGACGAGAATACTGGGGACCTAGTGTGGGGAGGCAGGGAGGATAGCCCATTAGGAAAGGAGATACAAAGGTTGTTTATTTTTGCAAGGAAATAGTCAGAGAGTCCATCGCATAGGGCCTGACTAGCAGAGTTCTGTGTGGCCCTAGCGGGAGGGTTAATGAAGTCTTTGACAATGGTGAAAATGATTTTTGACGAGTTTTTGGCATTTGCAATTTGAAGAGAGAAGTGGTCTCTCATAGTAGTTTTTTTTAGTTTGAGGAATTTTTTCAGAGCGGATTTATAGGTAAGTTTGGCTTCAGGGTCATAATTTTGTCTCCACTTGCGTTCGAGTGCCTTGCATCTACTTTTTTCCTCCCGGAGGGAGGTGGAGAACCAAGGGGCGGATGGGCGGGATCTAGCGGAGGAAATGATTTTCTGGGGGGCAATGGCATCAATAGCTTTGAGTAGGGCGGTATTAAGCCTAGAGACATTTCCATCAATGTCAGTGGAGAGATGTTCCGCCTGGAAGTCGAATACTGGGTCCAAAGTGGCACATGTGACCTTGTGCCACTTTCTTCCCAGCTCTTTACTGGGGACCATAGGGGCAGGTTTCAAGCCCAAAGCAAGGAAAAAAGGGGATAAGATAATGGTCAGACCAGGTGAGGGGAAGGGGGGGGAGGACTGTGATAGTAGAGAAGTTGGCGAAGATAAGGTCCAGAGTGTGACCAGCAACGTGAGTGGGGCCGGTGGCCAATTGTATAAGATTCAAACTTTTCATGATTTCCAGCAGATTGTTGGCTTTCACGCAGAGAGAGTTATCTACGTGGAGGTTAAAGTCACCTAGGACTAGAAAGTGTTGGTGTTTAAGGGAAAGATCAGCCAGCTGGTGAGTAAGTGCAGTAAGAGATAGGGAAGCGGCGGTTGGGGGGTTGTAAACTAAGGTACCAGCCAGTATTGCTGCCGCGGAGTCAGAGACAGAGAAGTACATAGCTTCAATTATCCCGATGTTAGTTAGTTTGGTAGTAGTCAAATGAAGATGGGATTTGAGAATGACGGCTAATCCGCCTCCAGATTTTCCCCCAGCCCGATTGATGCACTTTATGTCGTACCCTGGGGGGGTGGCAAGGTAGATATCCGGAGAGGAGGAGTCGGTGATCCATGACTCAGTGAGAAATAGAATGTCCCAGTCGTCAGAGGAGATTGACATTCAGATATCGTTGGCATGACGGGGCAGTGACCGGCAGTTGACCAGGCCTGCTTTCAGCGTCCGGGGGTGAGACGAAGGGTGCTGCAGTTTAGGGCATGGAGGACGACGAGGTAGATAGGGCGGAAGTGTGAAGTTACATGGAGGGCAGTGGACGGGGACATTTTCCAAGTGGTCAGGACTGCAGCGGGTAGTGGCCGAGCAGGGGGAAGGATTCAAAAGGAGTAATTGGGTATTGGTCCAGCACGTGCGGATAGAGCCAGCGGAACTGGCAGGGTGCCTTGCCCTGGGCACGGTCCAGGCACGGACGGGCGCAGACGGGCTTGCCTTAGGCGCGCCTTTTCCACTAGATCCGCTAGGGGTCTAAGATATAAGTTGAAAAAGAGCGGGCTAAGGATGGAGCCCTGCGGTACTCCATGAGGGGAATTGAAAGTTCCCGAACATGCCGCTGACGATGATATTTGAGAAGTCCGATTGCTCAGAAAGGATCTGATCCATTTCAGTGCATTTCCACCTATTCCATTTCTTTCCAGTAGAGCAATCAGTCTTTTATGCGATACTGTGTCAAAGGCTGCGCTTAAGTCAAGTAAAATAAGCGCAACCGTTTGACCATTGTCGAGAAGTTTCCTCATGACTTCAGAAACGCCCAGTAGGGCAGTTTCTGTAGAAAAACTTGCTCGAAAACCTGACTGGGTGGGGTGAAGTAAGGTATTTTCTTCAGAAAAAAGCGTCAGGGCTGAATGCACATGCCTTTCCAGACATTTGGAAAAGGCAGGAAGGAGTGAAATAGGCCTGTAATTGGCCAATTTATCCGGATCAGCTGTAGGTTTTTTTAACAATGGTGTCACTATAGCATGTTTCCATATCTGTGGCACTGTAGAAAGCTCTAAGGATGAATTTAGGGTGTCCGCAATGATTTTGAGGGCAGGCGTGTCGAGTGATTTTATTATCTTGATGGGAATAGGGTCCTGTGGAGAGCCAGATTTTATAGTCTTCATAATTGAGATGAGAGCATCTGTTGTGATAGGAGGCCATTCATGGAGGGTCTGATTAATGAGTGGAATATATTCCCACTCTTCATTTGGGGCAGTAATCAAAGTGTTTTTGTCTATTTCGATAATCAACTTGTCAACTTTATCAGAGAAAAATTGGGCTAAGTCCTGGCATTGCTTCATGTTTAAAGGTCGCATAGGATCAGTAGTTTGAGCCCCTGCGAGATCTTTGACTGGGTTAAACAGCGTTTTTGATTTATTTGCAGCTTCCATTATAGTCGTTGCTACATGTGTGGCGCGAGCTTTTCTACATGCAGTGTGGTAGAGATTTCTTGCTCTATGATACCTGTTTTTTTTCTCAGGATCGAAGTCTCTACGCCATTCTCTCTCAAGTGCCTTGCATCTCTTTTTTTCTTCCCTAAGAGAGTCATTATACCAGGGAGCCGGGGGACGGTGTGTGTTCCCCTTGGTCTTAGATTGAGTTAAACAAGCATCTGCCGCATTGGAGAGCCACAATTGAGTGGCCATGGCAATGCTTTCCATATTGTAATTTTTATTTGGGGGATAGGATTTTAGATGAGCATTGAGATTAGGGATATCTAGAGCTTTCCAGTTTTTCCTCAGCGAAGGCAGTGACCTAATTTGGTTTGTAGAGTCACTGGGTATACTAAGATGGGCTTTAACAAGAAAGTGGTCTGACCAGCATACAGGGATATTTTCTATCCAGGTAAGTAAGGGAAGGTTTGACAGTATCGGGTCAAGTAGGTGTCCAGCCCTGTGGGTAGGCCCTGAATTGATAAGATGCATATTAGTGGCTAGAAGATCATCCAATAAGTTCATGCATGTAATATTCGTTTTACCGTCTAAATGGAGATTCAAGTCTCCAAAGATAAAGAAGTTATTGGATATTAGTACAAAAGGGGTAATATGATTTGCTAGTTCCATAGCCCATTTGGTGCCATTTCCGGGGGGTCGGTATATAAGAAGGCCGGACAACGTAAAATTTGGATTTAAACATAACTTAAAAAATGCAGCCTCACTGTCAGGAATAACTATCGGTTCAAGTATGCACGTGTATTGTTTATTATAAACAATCGCAATTCCACCTCCAGTTTTCAGTATTCTGTCCAATCTAGCGATCGCATAGTTAGGAGGGAGTGCCATGGCTATGTCAGGCCCCGAGCCTTCATGTAACCAAGTCTCAGTAAGAAACAGTGCGCTAGGTTTATCGTCCATTAACAGGTCGAAGATCTCAGTTTTGTGCATAGGTAAGGAACGACAATTTAAACTGTAGAACAAATGGTTATCGTTTATAGGGTGTGCTGGTTTTACCGGCTTACTCCGTCTAGTTCTACGCGGGGGATAGGGCTGATGGGATGTAATTGCGTAACTACAACATGGGCAGGAAACAGTGCCCAGGTAGGGGATTTCCAGCATAATACAGTTATCCGGTGGGGCAGGGCGCAGGGATTTTAATTGGTCAGATGACATTACCTTAGAGAGCCTAGGTATAGAAGTATATGGCCTAGCCCCGTGTCCCGTACTGGCACGGACGGGCACAGACGGGCTCGTCTTTGGCGGGTCTTCGGCGCAGGTTCGGCGCCGCTGCGCGTCCCCGCTGCGCGTGTTAGGCATCTGAGTGTTTTGTAGGGGCCGCGCTAGAACTCAGCACCGCCTCCCTACCCTCTAGCCAATCACTGTCCTGCGCCGGCAAAGGAACCCGGAAGTAGGAAGCGCCCTGCACCCTCCACAACAAACAAGCCTAGCGCTTGCGGTGGACCGGGGTAGCAGGGGCGGCAAACTATCGCCACAAGACAGGAAGGTAAAGTGCAATTGTGAATTTAACAGCAAATAAAAACACAGTGCAAAAATTCACATACAATATTTAAAAAGGTCGAGCTACGTGTAAAATGTAAAATCAGAACACCCTCTGGTTCAACACTGCCACCATCTGGTTCACCACTGTCACCCTCTAGTTCATCACTGCCACCCTCTGGCTCACTACTGCCACCCTCTGGTTCATCACAGCACCCTCTTGTTCACCACTGCCACCCTCCGGTTCATCAATTTCACCCTCTGGTTAATCACTGCCACCCTCTGGTTCATCACAGCACCTTCTGGTTCACCACGGCCACCCTCTGGTTCATCACTGCCACCCTCTGGTTAATCACTGTCACCCTCTGGTTCATCACCACCACCCTCTGGTTCACCACTGCCACACTCCGGTTCATTACAGCCACCCTCTGGTTCACCCCTGCCACCCTCTGGTTCATCTCTAGCACCCTCTGGTTCATCACAGCACCCTCTGGTTCACCACTGCCACCCTCTTGTTCACCACTGCCACCCTCTGGTTCATCACAGCACCCTCTGGTTCACCACTGCCACCCTCCGGTTCATCACTGTCACCCTCTGGTTCATCACTGCCACCCTCTGGTTCATCACAGCACCCTCTGGTTCACCATGGCCATCATCTGGTTAATCACTGCCACTCTCTGGTTAATCACTGTCACCCTCTGGTTCATAACTGACACCCTCTGGTTCACCACTGCCACACTCTGGTTCACCCCAGCCACTCTCTGGTTCATCACTGCCACCCTCTGGTTCATCACAGCACTGTCTGGTTCACCACTGCCACCCTCCGGTTCATCACTGTCACCCTTTGGTTCATCACTGCCACCCTCTTGTTCATCAAAGCACCCTCTGGTTCACCACGGCCACCCTCTGGTTTATCACTGCCACTCTCTGGTTCATCACTGTCACCCTCTGGTTCATCACTGACTCCCTCTGGTTCACCACTGCCACACTCTGGTCTCTGGTTCACCCCTGCCACCCTCTGGGTCATCACTGCCAGCCTCTGGTTCATCACTGCCACCCTCTGGGTCATCACTGCCACCCTCTGGTTCACCACTGCCACCCTCCGGTTCACCACTGTCACCATCTGGTTCATCACTCTCACCCTCTGGTTCACCACTGCCACCCTCTGGTTCATCAATGCCACCCTCTGGTTCATAACAGCACCCTCTGGTTCACCACTACCACCATCTGGTTCATCACTGCCACCCTCTTGTTAATCACTGCCACCCTCTGGTTCACCACTGCCACCCTCTGGATCATCACTGTCACCCTCTGGTTCATCACTGCCACCCTCTGGTTCACCACTGCCTTCCTCTGGTTCATCACTGCCACCCTCTGGTTCATCACAGCACCCTCTGGTTCACCACTGTCACCCTCTGGTTCATCACTCTCACCCTCTGGTTCACCACTGCCACCCTCTGGTTCATCACTGCCACCCTCTGGTTCATCACAGCACCCTCTGGTTCACCACTACCACCATCTGGTTCATCACTGCCACCCTTGCGTTATTAACTGTCACCCTTTAGTTCACCACTGCCTTCCTCTGGTTCATCACTGCCACCCTCTTGTTCATCAAAGCACCCTCTGGTTCACCACGGCCACCCTCTGGTTTATCACTGCCACTCTCTGGTTCATCACTGTCACCCTCTGGTTCATCACTGACTCCCTCTAGTTCACCACTGCCACACTCTGGTCTCTGGTTCACCCCTGCCACCCTCTGGGTCATCACTGCCAGCCTCTGGTTCATCACTGCCACCCTCTGGGTCATCACTGCCACCCTCTGGTTCACCACTGCCACCCTCCGGTTCACCACTGTCACCCTCTGGTTCATCACTCTCACCCTCTGGTTCACCACTGCCGCCCTCTGGTTCATCAATGCCACCCTCTTGTTCATAACAGCACCCTCTGGTTCACCACTACCACCATCTGCTTCATCACTGCCACCCTCTTGTTAATCACTGCCACCCTCTGGTTCACCACTGCCACCCTCTGGATCATCACTGTCACCCTCTGGTTCATCACTGCCACCCTCTGGTTCACCACTGCCTTCCTCCGGTTCATCACTGCCACCCTCTGGTTCATCACAGCACCCTCTGGTTCACCCCTGCCACCCTCTGGTTCATCACTGCCACCCTCTGGTTCATCTCTGCCACCCCCTGGTTCACCACTGCCACCCTCTGGTTCACCACTGTCACCCTCTGGTTCATCACTCTCACACTCTGGTTCACCACTGCCACCCTCTGGTTCATCACTGCCACCCTCTGGTTCATCACAGCACCCTCTGGTTCACCACTACCACCATCTGGTTCATCACTGCCACCCTCGCGTTATTAACTGTCACCCTCTAGTTCACCACTGCCTTCCTCTGGTTCATCACTGCCACCATCTGGTTCATCAATGCCACCCTCTGGTTCATCACTGCCACCCTCTGGTTCACCACTGCCACCCTCTGGTTCACCACTGCCACACTCTGGTTTATTTATTTATTTATTTATTTTATCAACTTATATGGCGCAACAGCTACCCAAAAAGGGTTTCCGGGCGCCTAACATACAGCCTGGTAGAAAGCATAGACAGCAAAAGTGGTCAGATTACTGGTTGAACAACCAGGTTTTTATCTCCTTTCGAAATCTGAGGAAGTTTTGCTCTTTGCGAATTTGAGTTGGAAGTGAATTCCAAATGACGGGGCCCAGGTAGGAAAAGGATTTGCCTCCCATCCTGGCCAGCCTAAATCTGGGGACACAGAATTTTCCTGCATCTTTAGATCTTAAATTTCTGTTTGGAATGTAGGGGGAAGCTAGCGCCTGCAGATATTTTGGAGCTGTGCCTGTTTTGATTTTGAACATATAGTTTAGGGCTTTAAACTTAATGCGGTTTTCCACCCTCAGCCAGTGCAGTTCGCGCAGGTAAGGGGACACACTGCTGTTTTTAGGTATGCCGCAAAGAAGACGAGCAGCCGCATTTTGTACTAGCTGCAGTCTTTTGGTGACAGCTTTGTTTGCCCCTAAATACAGTATGTTCCCGTAGTCAAGCCGAGATGTAATTAAGGCATTGACCACCGTTTTCTGCATAGGGCTAGGCAACATCCAAAGAATCTTCTTGAGCCATCTCAAGATGGTAAAACAGAGGCTCACTACTTTATTGACTTGCTGTTTCAAGGACAAAGTATTGTCCAAGATTACACCCAGATTTCTAGCCTGCGGCACCGGTGTCGGGAGATTTCCCATCTGGGCAGGCCAATGTAATGAGTTCCAAAGCTCTGGTTGCCTGCCCAAAAGGAGAACCTCCGTCTTATCTCCATTTAATTTCAACTGGTTTGTTGACATCCAGTTGAAAATGGATAGCAGGCCAGTTTTAAGGAGGGATGTCGACGAAGTTTGGGGTTCAGATAGTGAAAACACAATCTGAGAATCGTCGGCGTACGACATGAAGGTTATTTATTTGATTTATTTATTTATGTAGTTTGTAGAGCGCGCAGCTACCCCCGAGGGGGTGTCCCGGCGCTAGAACCTGAACCTCAGGGGGAAAAAAGCAGGGAGGAAGTCAGCAGAGTGAGTATCAAAGTCCAGAAAATAGCCAAGTTTTGAGTCTAGCCCGAAAAATGGATTCAGAAGGGCAGAATCTAAGATCGATTGGCAGAGCGTTCCACAATTTGGCCGCGATAACACTGAATCCTCTGCCGCCCATTCTGGTGAGTCTAAAACGGGGAGAGATCAGAAGGCGGAGGTCGTTGGATCTCAGGGATCTGATGGAGTGAGATATAGATACTCGTTTTTTCAGGTAATTGGGTCCGAGGTCATTGACAGCTCGGTAAGCAAGGGTAAGGATCTTGAACTGGATGCGGCTGGCAACGGGAAGCCAGTGAAGCTCTTTGCGATAGGCGGTGACTGACTGACGGTAGGGGATGTTTCCAATCAGTCTGGCAGCCTCGTTCTGGACAATCTGAAGCCGGTCGATCAGATATTGAGGGGCACCAGCATAGAGGCTGTTGGCATAGTCCAGGTGAGACGTAATGAGAGCATGGGTAACCGTTCGGCGGGAGTCCAGGGGGAGACAGGGAAGTATCTTTTTGATCATGCGCAGCTTCAGGAAACAGGCAGATGTAACTTTATTAACCTGAGTTTTGCATGAGAGAGAGTCGTCAAACTGAAATCCCAGGTTGCGAGCAGAGTGAACGGGAGAGGGAGCGGGATCAAGTGCCGTGGGCCACCACCGTGAGGAAGGGATGGGATTTTTCTGGTTGAAAAACAGCACCTCTGTCTTATCTGCATTAAGTCTTAGATGGTTGTTAGTCATCCAGACACTGATGTTATCAAGACACTGGCGGAAGTTGGTGAACGCGGAATCTGAGTGGTCTCTAAAGGAAAACATCAGCTGAGTGTCATCAGCATAAGAGACCACCCTGACTCCGCAGGACTCCACAACGTCGGCCAGTGGGTCGAGATAGACGTTGAAAAATAGAGGGCTGAGGGCAGAGCCCTGTGGCACACCACATGACAAGGGTTTATCCTCAGATTTGAACGGCCTCAGCAAGACCCTCTGACTTCTTCCTGACAGGAAGGACTCGATCAAGCTGATGGCAGTGCCGCCAATGCCTATCTGTTTGAGTCGGTCAAGGAGGATGGGGTGGGAGACCGTATCAAAAGCAGCGGACAGGTCGAGGAGGACCAGCATGGCCTCCTCGCCCCTGTCCACGCACTCCTGGACCGTCTCCGACACCTCCAACAGGGCCGTCTCTGTGCTGAATCCCGCTCGAAATCCGGATTGTGAGTCGTGCAGCAAAGAGTTGTTCTCCAAATACTCCGTAAGTTGTAGCTGCACGGCTTTTTCCAGGAATTTTGTGGGTTTAGGGAGAAGGGAAATGGGGCGGTAGTTGGCGAAAATAGTAGGATCAGCATCTGACTTTTTCAGGATGGGAATCACCAGAGCCTCCTTCCAAGTGGTTGGGAAAGAGCCATGGTGGAGGGAGGCATTCCAGATGGAGAGGAAGGAGCTGGCTAGCGAAGGAGCTAGCTCGCCCATAAGTTTAGCAGGGACCGTGTCGGAGGGGGCACCAGATTTGCAGTGGGTGAGTAGCCTAATAGCAGTATCCATAGTGAGTTTATTGAAGGATAGAAGGGACGAGAATACTGGGGACCTAGTGTGGGGAGGCAGGGAGGATAGCCCATTAGGAAAGGAGATACAAAGGTTGTTTATTTTTGCAAGGAAATAGTCAGAGAGTCCATCGCATAGGGCCTGACTAGCAGAGTTCTGTGTGGCCCTAGCGGGAGGGTTAATGAAGTCTTTGACAATGGTGAAAATGATTTTTGACGAGTTTTTGGCATTTGCAATTTGAAGAGAGAAGTGGTCTCTCATAGTAGTTTTTTTTAGTTTGAGGAATTTTTTCAGAGCGGATTTATAGGTAAGTTTGGCTTCAGGGTCATAATTTTGTCTCCACTTGCGTTCGAGTGCCTTGCATCTACTTTTTTCCTCCCGGAGGGAGGTGGAGAACCAAGGGGCGGATGGGCGGGATCTAGCGGAGGAAATGATTTTCTGGGGGGCAATGGCATCAATAGCTTTGAGTAGGGCGGTATTAAGCCTAGAGACATTTCCATCAATGTCAGTGGAGAGATGTTCCGCCTGGAAGTCGAATACTGGGTCCAAAGTGGCACATGTGACCTTGTGCCACTTTCTTCCCAGCTCTTTACTGGGGACCATAGGGGCAGGTTTCAAGCCCAAAGCAAGGAAAAAAGGGGATAAGATAATGGTCAGACCAGGTGAGGGGAAGGGGGGGGAGGACTGTGATAGTAGAGAAGTTGGCGAAGATAAGGTCCAGAGTGTGACCAGCAACGTGAGTGGGGCCGGTGACCAATTGTATAAGATTCAAACTTTTCATGATTTCCAGCAGATTGTTGGCTTTCACGCAGAGAGAGTTATCTACGTGGAGGTTAAAGTCACCTAGGACTAGAAAGTGTTGGTGTTTAATGGAAAGATCAGCCAGCTGGTGAGTAAGTGCAGTAAGAGATAGGGAAGCGGCGGTTGGGGGGTTGTAAACTAAGGTACCAGCCAGTATTGCTGCCGCGGAGTCAGAGACAGAGAAGTACATAGCTTCAATTATCCCGATGTTAGTTAGTTTGGTAGTAGTCAAATGAAGATGGGATTTGAGAATGACGGCTAATCCGCCTCCAGATTTTCCCCCAGCCCGATTGATGCACTTTATGTCGTACCCTGGGGGGGTGGCAAGGTAGATATCCGGAGAGGAGGAGTCGGTGATCCATGACTCAGTGAGAAATAGAATGTCCCAGTCGTCAGAGGAGATTGACATTCAGATATCGTTGGCATGACGGGGCAGTGACCGGCAGTTGACCAGGCCTGCTTTCAGCGTCCGGGGGTGAGACGAAGGGTGCTGAAGTTTAGGGCATGGAGGACGACGAGGTAGATAGGGCGGAAGTGTGAAGTTACATGGAGGGCAGTGGACGGGGACATTTTCCAAGTGGTCAGGACTGCAGCGGGTAGTGGCCGAGCAGGGGGAAGGATTCAAAAGGAGTAATTGGGTATTGGTCCAGCACGTGCGGATAGAGCCAGCGGAACTGGCAGGGTGCCTTGCCCTGGGCACGGTCCAGGCGCGGACGGGCGCAGACGGGCTTGCCTTAGGGGCGCCTTTTCCACTAGATCCGCTAGGGGTCTAAGATATAAGTTGAAAAAGAGCGGGCTAAGGATGGAGCCCTGCGGTACTCCATGAGGGGAATTGAAAGTTCCCGAACATGCCGCTGACGATGATATTTGAGAAGTCCGATTGCTCAGAAAGGATCTGATCCATTTCAGTGCATTTCCACCTATTCCATTTCTTTCCAGTAGAGCAATCAGTCTTTTATGCGATACCGTGTCAAAGGCTGCGCTTAAGTCAAGTAAAATAAGCGCAACCGTTTGACCATTGTCGAGAAGTTTCCTCATGACTTCAGAAACGCCCAGTAGGGCAGTTTCTGTAGAAAAACCTGCTCGAAAACCTGACTGGGTGGGGTGAAGTAAGGTATTTTCTTCAGAAAAAGGCATCAGGGCTGAATGCACATGCCTTTCCAGACATTTGGAAAAGGCAGGAAGGAGTGAAATAGGCCTGTAATTGGCCAATTTATCCGGATCAGCTGTAGGTTTTTTTAACAATGGTGTCACTATAGCATGTTTTCATATCTGTGGCACTGTAGAAAGCTCTAAGGATGAATTTAGGGTGTCCGCAATGATTTTGAGGGCAGGCGTGTCGAGTGATTTTATTATCTTGATGGGAATAGGGTCCTGTGGAGAGCCAGATTTTATAGTCTTCATAATTGAGATGAGAGCATCTGTTGTGATAGGAGGCCATTCATGGAGGGTCTGATTAATGAGTGGAATATATTCCCACTCTTCATTTGGGGCAGTAATCAAAGTGTTTTTGTCTATTTCGATAATCAACTTGTCAACTTTATCAGAGAAAAATTGGGCTAAGTCCTGGCATTGCTTCATGTTTAAAGGTCGCATAGGATCAGTAGTTTGAGCCCCTGCGAGATCTTTGACTGTGTTAAACAGCGTTTTTGATTTATTTGCAGCTTCCATTATAGTCGTTGCTACATGTGTGGCGCGAGCTTTTCTACATGCAGTGTGGTAGAGATTTCTTGCTCTATGATACCTGTTTTTTTTCTCAGGATCGAAGTCTCTACGCCATTCTCTCTCAAGTGCCTTGCATCTCGTTTTTTCTTCCCTAAGAGAGTCATTATACCAGGGAGCCGGGGGACGGTGTGTGTTCCCCTTGGTCTTAGATTGAGTTAAACAAGCATCTGCCGCATTGGAGAGCCACAATTGAGTGGCCATGGCAATGCTTTCCATATTGTAATTTTTATTTGGGGGATAGGATTTTAGATGAGCATTGAGATTAGGGATATCTAGAGCTTTCCAGTTTTTCCTCAGCGAAGGCAGTGACCTAATTTGGTTTGTAGAGTCACTGGGTATACTAAGATGGGCTTTAACAAGAAAGTGGTCTGACCAGCATACAGGGATATTTTCTATCCAGGTAAGTAAGGGAAGGTTTGACAGTATCGGGTCAAGTAGGTGTCCAGCCCTGTGGGTAGGCCCTGAATTGATAAGATGCATATTAGTGGCTAGAAGATCATCCAATAAGTTCATGCATGTAATATTCGTTTTACCGTCTAAATGGAGATTCAAGTCTCCAAAGATAAAGAAGTTATTGGATATTAGTACAAAAGGGGTAATATGATTTGCTAGTTCCATAGCCCATTTGGTGCCATTTCCGGGGGGTCGGTATATAAGAAGGCCGGACAACGTAAAATTTGGATTTAAACATAACTTAAAAAATGCAGCCTCACTGTCAGGAATAACTATCGGTTCAAGTATGCACGTGTATTGTTTATTATAAACAATCGCAATTCCACCTCCAGTTTTCAGTATTCTGTCCAATCTAGCGATCGCATAGTTAGGAGGGAGTGCCATGGCTATGTCAGGCCCGAGCCTTCATGTAACCAAGTCTCAGTAAGAAACAGTGCGCTAGGTTTATCGTCCATTAACAGGTCGAAGATCTCAGTTTTGTGCATAGGTAAGGAACGACAATTTAAACTGTAGAACAAATGGTTATCGTTTATAGGGTGTGCTGGTTTTACCGGCTTACTCCGTCTAGTTCTACGCGGGGGATAGGGCTGATGGGATGTAATTGCGTAACTACAACATGGGCAGGAAACAGTGCCCAGGTAGGGGATTTCCAGCATAATACAGTTATCCGGTGGGGCAGGGCGCAGGGATTTTAATTGGTCAGATGACATTACCTTAGAGAGCCTAGGTATAGAAGTATATGGCCTAGCCCCGTGTCCCGTACTGGCACGGACGGGCACAGACGGGCTCGTCTTTGGCGGGTCTTCGGCGCGGGTTCGGCGCCGCTGCGCGTCCCCGCTGCGCGTGTTAGGCATCTGAGTGTTTTGTAGGGGCCGCGCTAGCACTCAGCACCGCCTCCCTACCCTCTAGCCAATCACTGTCCTGCGCCGGCAAAGGAACCCGGAAGTAGGAAGCGCCCTGCACCCTCCACAACAAACAAGCCTAGCGCTTGCGGTGGACCGGGGTAGCAGGGGCGGCAAACTATCGCCACAAGACAGGAAGGTAAAGTGCAATTGTGAATTTAACAGCAAATAAAAACACAGTGCAAAAATTCACATACAATATTTAAAAAGGTCGAGCTACGTGTAAAATTTAAAATCAGAACACCCTCTGGTTCAACACTGCCACCATCTGGTTCACCACTGTCACCCTCTAGTTCATCACTGCCACCCTCTGGCTCACTACTGCCACCCTCTGGTTCATCACAGCACCCTCTTGTTCACCACTGCCACCCTCCGGTTCATCAATTTCACCCTCTGGTTAATCACTGCCACCCTCTGGTTCATCACAGCACCTTCTGGTTCACCACGGCCACCCTCTGGTTCATCACTGCCACCCTCTGGTTAATCACTGTCACCCTCTGGTTCATCACCACCACCCTCTGGTTCACCACTGCCACACTCTGGTTCATTACAGCCACCCTCTGGTTCACCCCTGCCACCCTCTGGTTCATCTCTAGCACCCTCTGGTTCATCACAGCACCCTCTGGTTCACCACTGCCACCCTCTTGTTCACCACTGCCACCCTCTGGTTCATCACAGCACCCTCTGGTTCACCACTGCCACCCTCCGGTTCATCACTGTCACCCTCTGGTTCATCACTGCCACCCTCTGGTTCATCACAGCACCCTCTGGTTCACCATGGCCATCATCTGGTTAATCACTGCCACTCTCTGGTTAATCACTGTCACCCTCTGGTTCATAACTAACACCCTCTGGTTCACCACTGCCACACTCTGGTTCACCCCAGCCATTCTCTGGTTCATCACTGCCACCCTCTGGTTCATCACAGCACTGTCTGGTTCACCACTGCCACCCTCCGGTTCATCACTGTCACCCTTTGGTTCATCACTGCCACCCTCTTGTTCATCAAAGCACCCTCTGGTTCACCACGGCCACCCTCTGGTTTATCACTGCCACTCTCTGGTTCATCACTGTCACCCTCTGGTTCATCACTGACTCCCTCTGGTTCACCACTGCCACACTCTGGTCTCTGGTTCACCCCTGCCACCCTCTGGGTCATCACTGCCAGCCTCTGGTTCATCACTGCCACCCTCTGGGTCATCACTGCCACCCTCTGGTTCACCACTGCCACCCTCCGGTTCACCACTGTCACCCTCTGGTTCGTCACTCTCACCCTCTGGTTCACCACTGCCACCCTCTGGTTCATCAATGCCACCCTCTGGTTCATAACAGCACCCTCTGGTTCACCACTACCACCATCTGGTTCATCACTGCCACCCTCTTGTTAATCACTGCCACCCTCTGGTTCACCACTGCCACCCTCTGGATCATCACTGTCACCCTCTGGTTCATCACTGCCACCCTCTGGTTCACCACTGCCTTCCTCTGGTTCATCACTGCCACCCTCTGGTTCATCACAGCACCCTCTGGTTCACCACTGTCACCCTCTGGTTCATCACTCTCACCCTCTGTTTCACCACTGCCACCCTCTGGTTCATCACTGCCACCCTTTGGTTCATCACAGCACCCTCTGGTTCACCACTACCACCATCTGGTTCATAACTGCCACCCTTGCGTTATTAACTGTCACCCTTTAGTTCACCACTGCCTTCCTCTGGTTCATCACTGCCACCCTCTTGTTCATCAAAGCACCCTCTGGTTCACCACGGCCACCCTCTGGTTTATCACTGCCACTCTCTGGTTCATCACTGTCACCCTCTGGTTCATCACTGACTCCCTCTGGTTCACCACTGCCACACTCTGGTCTCTGGTTCACCCCTGCCACCCTCTGGGTCATCACTGCCAGCCTCTGGTTCATCACTGCCACCCTCTGGGTCATCACTGCCACCCTCTGGTTCACCACTGCCACCCTCCGGTTCACCACTGTCACCCTCTGGTTCATCACTCTCACCCTCTGGTTCACCACTGCCGCCCTCTGGTTCATCAATGCCACCCTCTTGTTCATAACAGCACCCTCTGGTTCACCACTACCACCATCTGCTTCATCACTGCCACCCTCTTGTTAATCACTGCCACCCTCTGGTTCACCACTGCCACCCTCTGGATCATCACTGTCACCCTCTGGTTCATCACTGCCACCCTCTGGTTCACCACTGCCTTCCTCCGGTTCATCACTGCCACCCTCTGGTTCATCACAGCACCCTCTGGTTCACCCCTGCCACCCTCTGGTTCATCACTGCCACCCTCTGGTTCATCTCTGCCACCCGCTGGTTCACCACTGCCACCCTCTGGTTCACCACTGTCACCCTCTGGTTCATCACTCTCACACTCTGGTTCACCACTGCCACCCTCTGGTTCATCACTGCCACCCTCTGGTTCATCACAGCACCCTCTGGTTCATCACTACCACCATCTGGTTCATCACTGCCACCCTCGCGTTATTAACTGTCACCCTCTAGTTCACCACTGCCTTCCTCTGGTTCATCACTGCCACCATCTGGTTCATCAATGCCACCCTCTGGTTCATCACTGCCACCCTCTGGTTCACCACTGCCACCCTCTGGTTCACCACTGCCACCCTCTGGTTTATTTATTTATTTATTTATTTTATCAACTTATATGGCGCAACAGCTACCCAAAAAGGGTTTCCGGGCGCCTAACATACAGCCTGGTAGAAAGCATAGACAGCAAAAGTGGTCAGATTACTGGTTGAACAACCAGGTTTTTATCTCCTTTCGAAATCTGAGGAAGTTTTGCTCTTTGCGAATTTGAGTTGGAAGTGAATTCCAAATGACGGGGCCCAGGTAGGAAAAGGATTTGCCTCCCATCCTGGCCAGCCTAAATCTGGGGACACAGAATTTTCCTGCATCTTTAGATCTTAAATTTCTGTTTGGAATGTAGGGGGAAGCTAGCGCCTGCAGATATTTTGGAGCTGTGCCTGTTTTGATTTTGAACATATAGTTTAGGGCTTTAAACTTAATGCGGTTTTCCACCCTCAGCCAGTGCAGTTCGCGCAGGTAAGGGGACACACTGCTGTTTTTAGGTATGCCGCAAAGAAGACGAGCAGCCGCATTTTGTACTAGCTGCAGTCTTTTGGTGACAGCTTTGTTTGCCCCTAAATACAGTATGTTCCCGTAGTCAAGCCGAGATGTAATTAAGGCATTGACCACCGTTTTCTGCATAGGGCTAGGCAACATCCAAAGAATCTTCTTGAGCCATCTCAAGATGGCAAAACAGAGGCTCACTACTTTATTGACTTGCTGTTTCAAGGACAAAGTATTGTCCAAGATTACACCCAGATTTCTAGCCTGCGGCACCGGTGTCGGGAGATTTCCCATCTGGGCAGGCCAATGTAATGAGTTCCAAAGCTCTGGTTGCCTGCCCAAAAGGAGAACCTCTATCTTATCTCCATTTAATTTCAACTGGTTTGTTGACATCCAGTTGAAAATGGATAGCAGGCCAGTTTTAAGGAGGGATGTCGACGAAGTTTGGGGTTCAGATAGTGAAAACACAATCTGAGAATCGTCGGCATACGACATGAAGGTTATTTATTTGATTTATTTATTTATGTAGTTTGTAGAGCGCGGAGCTACCCCCGAGGGGGTGTCCCGGCGCTAGAACCTGAACCTCAGGGGGAAAAAAGCAGGGAGGAAGTCAGCAGAGTGAGGGCAGAATCTAAGATCGATTGGCAGAGCGTTCCACAATTTGGCCGCGATAACACTGAATCCTCTGCCGCCCATTCTGGTGAGTCTAAAACGGGGAGAGATCAGAAGGCGGAGGTCGTTGGATCTCAGGGATCTGATGGAGTGAGATATAGATACTCGTTTTTTCAGGTAATTGGGTCCGAGGTCATTGACAGCTCGGTAAGCAAGGGTAAGGATCTTGAACTGGATGCGGCTGGCAACGGGAAGCCAGTGAAGCTCTTTGCGATAGGCGGTGACTGTCTGACGGTAGGGGATGTTTCCAATCAGTCTGGCAGCCTCGTTCTGGACAATCTGAAGCCGGTCGATCAGATATTGAGGGGCACCAGCATAGAGGCTGTTGGCATAGTCCAGGTGAGACGTAATGAGAGCATGGGTAACCGTTCGGCGGGAGTCCAGGGGGAGACAGGGAAGTATCTTTTTGATCATGCGCAGCTTCAGGAAACAGGCAGATGTAACTTTATTAACCTGAGTTTTGCATGAGAGAGAGTCGTCAAACTGAAATCCCAGGTTGCGAGCAGAGTGAACGGGAGAGGGAGCGGGATCAAGTGCCGTGGGCCACCACCGTGAGGAAGGGATGGGATTTTTCTGGTTGAAAAACAGCACCTCTGTCTTATCTGCATTAAGTCTTAGATGGTTGTTAGTCATCCAGACACTGATGTTATCAAGACACTGGCGGAAGTTGGTGAACGCGGAAACCGAGTGGTCTCTAAAGGAAAACATCAGCTGAGTGTCATCAGCATAAGAGACCACCCTGACTCCGCAGGACTCCACAACGTCGGCCAGTGGGGCGAGATAGACGTTGAAAAATAGAGGGCTGAGGGCAGAGCCCTGTGGCACACCACATGACAAGGGTTTATCCTCAGATTTGAACGGCCTCAGCAAGACCCTCTGACTTCTTCCTGACAGGAAGGACTCGATCCAGCTGATGGCAGTGCCGCCAATGCCTATCTGTTTGAGTCGGTCAAGGAGGATGGGGTGGGAGACCGTATCAAAAGCAGCGGACAGGTCGAGGAGGACCAGCATGGCCTCCTCGCCCCTGTCCACGCACTCCCGGACCTTCTCCGACACCTCCAACAGGGCCGTCTCTGTGCTGAATCCCGCTCGAAATCCGGATTGTGAGTCGTGCAGCAAAGAGTTGTTCTCCAAATACTCCGTAAGTTGTAGCTGCACGGCTTTTTCCAGGACTTTTGCGGGTTTAGGGAGAAGGGAAATGGGGCGGTAGTTGGCGAAAATAGTAGGATCAGCATGTGACTGTTTCAGGATGGGAATCACCAGAGCCTCCTTCCAAGTGGTTGGGAAAGAGCCATGGTGGAGGGAGGCATTCCAGATGGAGAGGAAGGAGCTGGCTAGCGAAGGAGCTAGCTCGCCCATAAGTTTAGTAGGGACCGGGTCGGAGGGGGCACCAGATTTGCAGTGGGTGAGTAGCCTAATAGCAGTATCCATAGTGAGTTTATTGAAGGATAGAAGGGACGAGAATACTGGGGACCTAGTGTGGGGAGGCAGGGAGGATAGCCCATTAGGAAAGGAGATACAAAGGTTGTTTATTTTTGCAAGGAAATAGTCAGAGAGTCCATCGCATAGGGCCTGACTAGCAGAGTTCTGTGTGGCCCTAGCGGGAGGGTTAATGAAGTCTTTGACAATGGTGAAAAGGATTTTTGACGAGTTTTTGGCATTTGCAATTTGAAGAGAGAAGTGGTCTCTCATAGTAGTTTTTTTTAGTTTGAGGAATTTTTTCAGAGCAGATTTATAGGTAAGTTTGGCTTCAGGATCATAATTTTGTCTCCACTTGCGTTCAAGTGCCTTGCATCTACTTTTTTCCTCCCGGAGGGAGGTGGAGAACCAAGGGGCGGATGGGCGGGATCTAGTGGAGGAAATGATTTTCTGGGGGGCAATGGCATCAATAGCTTTGAGTAGGGCGGTATTAAGCCTAGAGACATTTCCATCAATGTCAGTGGAGAGATGTTCCGCCTGGAAGTCGAATACTGGGTCCAAAGTGGCACATGTGACCTTGTGCCACTTTCTTCCCAGCTCTTTACTGGGGACCATAGGGGCAGGTTTCAAGCCCAAAGCAAGGAAAAAGGGGATAAGATAATGGTCAGACCAGGTGAGGGGAAGGGGGGGGGAGGACTGTGATAGTAGAGAAGTTGGCGAAGATAAGGTCCAGAGTGTGACCAGCAACGTGAGTGGGGCTGGTGACCAATTGTATAAGATTCAAACTTTTCATGATTTCCAGCAGATTGTTGGCTTTCACGCAGAGAGAGTTATCTACGTGGAGGTTAAAGTCACCTAGGACTAGAAAGTGTTGGTGTTTAAGGGAAAGATCGGCCAGCTGGTGAGTAAGTGCAGTAAGAGATAGGGAAGCGGCGGTTGGGGGGTTGTAAACTAAGGTACCAGCCAGTATTGCTGCCGCGGAGTCAGAGACAGAGAAGTACATAGCTTCAATTATCCCGATGTTAGTTAGTTTGGTAGTAGTAAAATGAAGATGGGATTTGGGAATGACGGCTAATCCGCCTCCAGATTTTCCCCCAGCCCGATTGATGCACTTTATGTCGTACCCTGGGGGGGTGGCAAGGTAGATATCCGGAGAGGAGGAGTCGGTGATCCATGACTCAGTGAGAAATAGAATGTCCCAGTCGTCAGAGGAGATTGACATCCAGATATCGTTGGCATGACGGGGCAGTGACCGGCAGTTGACCAGGCCTGCTTTCAGCGTCCGGGGGTGAGACGAAGGGTGCTGCAGGTTAGGGCATGGAGGACGACGAGGTAGATAGGGCGGAAGTGTGAAGTTACATTGAGGGCAGTGGAAGGGGACATTTTCCAAGTGGTCAGGACTGCAGCGGTTAGTGGCCGAGCAGGGGGAAGGATTCAAAAGGAGTAATTGGGTATTGGTCCAGCACGTGCGGATAGAGCCAGCGGAACTGGCAGGGTGCCTGGCCCTGGGCACGGTCCAGGCGCGGACGGGCGCAGACGGGCTTGCCTTAGGCGCGCCTTTTCCACTAGATCCGCTAGGGGTCTAAGATATAAGTTGAAAAAGAGCGGGCTAAGGATGGAGCCCTGCGGTACTCCATGAGGGGAATTGAAAGTTCCCGAACATGCCGCTGACGATGATATTTGAGAAGTCCGATTGCTCAGAAAGGATCTGATCCATTTCAGTGCATTTCCACCTATTCCATTTCTTTCCAGTAGAGCAATCAGTCTTTTATGCGATACCGTGTCAAAGGCTGCGCTTAAGTCAAGTAAAATAAGCGCAACCGTTTGACCATTGTCGAGAAGTTTCCTCATGACTTCAGAAACGCCCAGTAGGGCAGTTTCTGTAGAAAAACCTGCTCGAAAACCTGACTGGGTGGGGTGAAGTAAGGTATTTTCTTCAGAAAAAAGCGTCAGGGCTGAATGCACATGCCTTTCCAGACATTTGGAAAAGGCAGGAAGGAGTGAAATAGGCCTGTAATTGGCCAATTTATCCGGATCAGCTGTAGGTTTTTTTAACAATGGTGTGACTATAGCATGTTTCCATATCTGTGGCACTGTAGAAAGCTCTAAGGATGAATTTAGGGTGTCCGCAATGATTTTGAGGGCAGGCGTGTCGAGTGATTTTATTATCTTGATGGGAATAGGGTCCTGTGGAGAGCCAGATTTTATAGTCTTCATAATTGAGATGAGAGCATCTGTTGTGATAGGAGGCCATTCATGGAGGGTCTGATTAATGAGTGGAATATATTCCCACTCTTCATTTGGGGCAGTAATCAAAGTGTTTTTGTCTATTTCGATAATCAACTCCCTACCCTCTAGCCAATCACTGTCCTGCGCCGGCAAAGGAACCCGGAAGTAGGAAGCGCCCTGCACCCTCCACAACAAACAAGCCTAGCGCTTGCGGTGGACCGGAGTATCAGGGGCGGCAAACTATCGCCACAAGACAGGAAGGTAAAGTGCAATTGTGAATTTAACAGCAAATAAAAACACAGTGCAAAAATTCACATACAATATTTAAAAAGGTCGAGCTACGTGTAAAGTTTAAAATCAGAACACCCTCTGGTTCAACACTGCCACCATCTGGTTCACCACTGTCACCCTCTAGTTCATCACTCCCACCCTCTGGCTCACTACTGCCACCCTCTGGTTCATCACAGCACCCTCTTGTTCACCACTGCCACCCTCCGGTTCATCAATTTCACCCTCTGGTTAATCACTGCCACCCTCTGGTTCATCACAGCACCTTCTGGTTCACCACGGCCACCCTCTGGTTCATCACTGCCACCCTCTGGTTAATCACTGTCACCCTCTGGTTCATCACCACCACCCTCTGGTTCACCACTGCCACACTCTGGTTCATTACAGCCACCCTCTGGTTCACCACTGCCACCCTCTGGTTGATCACTGCCATCCTCTAGTTGATCACAGCACCCTCTTGTTCACCACTGCCACCCTCTGGTTCATCACTGCCACCCTCTGGTTCATCACAGCTTCCTCTGGTTCACCACTGCCACCCTCTGGTTCATCACTGCCACCCTCTGGTTCATCACAGCACCCTGTGGTTCACCACTGCCACCCTCTGGTTCATCACTGCCACACTATAGTTCATCACTGCCACCCTCTGGTTCCCCACTGCCACCCTCTGGATCATCACTCTCACCCTCTGGTTCATCACTGCCACCCTCTGGTTTTTCACAGCACCCTCTGGTTCACCCCTGCCACCCTCTGGGTCATCACTGCCACCCTCTGGTTCATCACTGCCACTCGCTGGTTCACCACTGCCACCCTCTAGTTAATCACAGCACCCTCTGGTTCACCACTGCCACCCTCTGGTTCACCACTGCCACCCTATGGTTCACCACTGCCACCCTCTGGATCATCACTGTCACCCTCTGGTTCATCACTGCCACCCTTTGGTTCACCACTGCCTTCCTCTGGTTCATCACTGCCACCCTCTGGTTCATCACAGCACCCTCTGGTTCACCCCTGCCACCCTCTGTTTCATCACTGCCACCCTCTGGTTCATCTCTGCCACCCTCTGGTTCACCACTGCCACCCTCTGGTTCACCACTGTCACCCTCTGGTTCATCACTCTCACCCTCTGGTTCACCACTGTCACCCTCTGGTTCATCACTCTCACCCTCTGGTTCACCACTGTCACCCTCTGGTTCATCACTGCCACCCTCTGGTTCATCACAGCACCCTCTGGTTCACCACTACCACCATCTGGTTCACCACTGCCACCCTCTGGTTGATCACTGCCATCCTCTAGTTGATCACAGCACCCTCTGGTTCACCACTGCCACCCTCTGGTTCATCACTGCCACCCTCTGGTTCATCACAGCTTCCTCTGGTTCACCACTGCCACCCTCTGGTTCATCACAGCACCCTGTGGTTCACCACTGCCACCCTCTGGTTCATCACTGCCACACTATAGTTCATCACTGCCACCCTCTGGTTCCCCACTGCCACCCTCTGGATCATCACTGTCACCCTCTGGTTCATCACTGCCACCCTCTGGTTTATCACAGCACCCTCTGGTTCACCCCTGCCACCCTCTTGGTCATCACTGCCACCCTCTGGTTCATCACTGCCACTCGCTAGTTCACCACTGCCACCCTCTAGTTAATCACTGACACCCTCTGGTTCACCACTGCCGCCCTCTGGTTCATCACTGCCACCCTCTAGTTCAGCACTGTCACCCTCTGGTTCATCACTGACACCCTCTGGTTCACCACTGCCGCCCTCTGGTTCATCACTGCCACCCTCTGGTTCACCACTGCCACCCTCCTGTTCATCACTGTCACCCTCTGGTTCATCACTGCCACCCTCTGGTTCATCACTGCCACCTGCTGGTTTATCACAGCACCCTCTGGTTCACCACTGCCACCCTCTGGTTACCACTGCCACCCTCTGGTTCATCACAGCACCCTCTGGTTCACAACTGCACCTTCTGGTTCATCACAGCACCCTCTGGTTCCCCACTGCCACCCTCTGGTTCACCACTGCCACCCTCTGGTACATTACAGCACCCTCTAGTTCACAACTGCACCTTCTGGTTCATCACAGTACCCTCTGGTTCACCACTGTAGATTATGGGGAGAAAGCACACCTGCCCAGCCTCAACCGGGGGCTGGTTAATGTGTTACTGAATTTGAGCTTCATGTCTGATACCTGCTTCCGTATCTGTAAGTGCTTCCTGTTGTGGTTTAATTTTTGTGACAGCCTAGAGCATTGTGCCATACTTGCAACTATTCTCTGACCCTGCTTTGAGGGTCAGAGCAGGGTCAGAGAATAGTTGCAGGTAGGCAACAACTCTGGAGGCGCTGCTCAGGAAGCATTTACAGGGTTACAGCAGGTGCCCAAGTTGAAGTTAATTTCTTTGTAAATGGTTACAAAGAAATTAGCTTCAACTTGGGCACCTGCTGTAACCCTATAAGTGCTTCATGTACTTCAGTTTTTGAAAATCCGTCCCGCACGCAATTTCACAGATTTTTCTGTAATTTCGCGAGATTCGCGGACCGCGAAATTGCAGAAAATCCACAAATTACGCGAACAGAACGGATTTTACGCCCAAGCTAAGTCTCAGCTTGGATCTGCTGCTCGCAAAGCCGCCCGTAATATTGCTCCTGCTTCTGATCTTTTAGATGACATGAAGGATTGGCAGGAAAGTGAGCAAGTATATTTTACAGAGGTATTTGCCGCAGAAGTTGTTGAACGATTTTGGAAACATTCTGACGATTTGGAGCCTGTTGATTTGCTTGGTCATCGTGAGGGAGGAGTCCAGGATGAAACCCAGGTTGCGTGCATGGTCCGTGGGAATGGGGGTGGTGCCCAGTGCAGGGGGCCACCAGTAGTCATTCCAGGCGGAGGGGGCTGGTCTGAGGATGAGGACTTTCGTCTTGTCTGAGTTCAGTTTCAGATGGCTGTGCTTCATCCATTCCGCGACGTCTCTCATTCCTTCTTGGAGGCTAGCTCTGGCGGCGGCGGGGTTGTTGGTGAGGGAGAGGATCAGCTGGGTGTTGTCAGCGTAGGAGATGATTTTTAGGTTGTGCTGGCATGCGATGGCTGCGAGGGGGCTCATGTAGACTTTGAAGAGGGTGGGGCTGAGCTTGGAGCCTTGAGGAACGCCACAGATGATCTTGGTGGCCGCTGAGCGGAAGGGAGGGAGGCGGACTCTCTGAGTTCTGTCAGAGAGGAAGGAGGTGATCCATTCCAGAGCTTTTCCATGGATCCCTGCGTGGTGGAGGCGGGTTGTTAGTGTGCGATGGCAGACTGTGTCGAAGGCGGCCGATAGGTCGAGGAGCATGAGGGCAGCAGTTTCCCCAGGGACCTGATGTCGTCGGTGGCTGCGATGAGGGCGGTCTTGGTGCTTTGATTAGCTCGGAAGCCGGACTGTGATGGGTCGAGGGAGCCGTTTGACTCGAGGAAGGCGGTCAGCTGTTTGTTGACGGTCTTCTCGGTGACTTTAGTGGGGAAATGGAGGAGTGAGATGGGGCGGAAGTTCTTGAGGACCGTGCGGTCCGCGGTGGGTTTCTTCAGGAGGGCGCTGATTTCTGCATGCTTCCAGCTCTCAGGAAAGGTGGCAGATGCGAAGGAGTTGTTAATGATGTTCCGGAGTTGGGGTGCGAGGATGGAGTCGGCTTTGTTAAAGATATGGTGTGGACAGGGTTTGGCTGGGGAGCCGGAGTGGATGGTGTTCATCATGTGGGTGGTGTCTTCAGTGCTGACGGGGGTCCAGGTGCAGAGGTTGGTCGTGGGGGGCATTGGTTTGGAGGCTTGGTGCGTGGTCTGGGTGCCAAAGCTGTTGTGTATGTCGGCGATCTTGTGGTGGAAGAACGAGGCGAGTGAATCACAGAGGTCTTGCGAGGGCGTGATTTCGTTGTTGCTGGTGCTGGGGTTGGAGAGCTCTTTGATGATGCTGAAGAGTTCTTTGCTGTTGTGGGTCTTGTCCAGTCATTCTCTGAATGCTGTCCTTTTGGTGGTGCGGATCAGCTGGTGGTGTTTGCTGATGGCCTTCTTGAGGGCTGTCATGTTTTCTGTTGACAGGTCGTGGCTCCAGGCTTTCTCAAGGGTGCGGCAGGATTTCTTGGAGTTCTTGGGGTCGTTGGTGAATCACGAGGCTTTCTTGCTGCCGGGTCTGCTGGGAGGAATCTTCAGTGGTGCAAGGCTATCGGCACAGTTGCTGAGCCACTGTGTGAGGTTGCGGACTGCTTCGTTGGAGTCCGTAGTGGTGGTGGGAGGGTTCTGGCTCAGCGAGGTGGTGAGCTGGTTGGTGGTGATCTTGCTCCAGCAACTTCGGGGAGCCTGTTGCGGTTGGTGGTGGGTTGTGGTTTTTCTGAAGTTGAAGTGGACGCAGCTGTGATCTGTCCAGTGTAGTTCGGTGGAATGGCTGAAGTAGATGTGGTTGCTGGAGGAGAAGACTGGGTAAGTGTGTGGCCGGCGTAGTGGGTGAGGGTGTTCAGCAGTTGTATGAGTCTGAGGTTGGCGAGGTTGTACAGCAGGGTGGTGGTGTTGTTGTCATTGTTGTTTTCCAGGTGGAAGTTGAGGTCCCCTAGGAGGATGTAGTCTGAGGAGGTGAGGGCAAGCGGGCTTATGAAGTCTGTGATGGCTTCGCTGAATTGTGTGCGTGGTCCCGGGGGTCTGTAGATGAGGGTGCCTCTGAGGGTGGTCTTGGGGTCGGTGTGTATCTGGAGGTGAAGGTGGTCGGCTGCAGTGAGGGTGTCGTCGGAGTTGGTCATGATGCGGATGGTGTTTCTGTGGACCATGGCGATGCCTCCTCCGGTTTAGTTGGTGGGGTCCCTCCGGGTGATCTTGTAGCCATCCGTGATGGCTATGGCGATGTCGGGGGCTGAGGATGCGTTCATCCAGGTTTCCGTGAGGAAGGCGACTTGCGACGCTGTTGTGTCGAGGAGGTTCCAGAGTTCGACGGCATTCCTGTGGACGGAGCGGGTGTTGAGCAGTATGCACATGAGGTGGTTGTTGCTGGTGCCTGGTCTGGCGGGTGTGGTGCAGGTCCGGAGGCAGGTGAATTTGCAGGCTTGGCAGGTGAAGGGTCTGTGGGTGCGTTTCGGGGTGGCTCAGTGGCAGGCGGGGGTCCGGCCGGTTTTGAGTGCGCGGAGGGTGGTGGCGTTGTAGCTCCGTCGGGGTGGCTGGCAACGTCGGAGGCCAGGGGTCCTGATGCTGGGTGCGGTCCAGGCGTGGACGGGCGCAGACGGGCTTGCCTTAGGGGCGCCTTCGGCTTGCCAGCGGCACGGCCGCTGCGCGCCCGCTGTGCGGCTTTCATAAGAGGGGGAAAGGGAGGGAGGAGCAGCTGGGAGGCGGGAGCGGGGCGGCCAATGGGAAGCGAACGGGGCAGGGCCACGGGGGATGCGAGTAGCAGGAAAAGAGTGTCACAGAAGGCAAGAGGGGGCAGGGGGGAGAAACGGGCACAACGAAACAATAGATATAACAAGGGCACAAGAGGAAATGAGGGGGAAGCCAAAAAAAAAGCCACAAAAAAAGACAACAGGGAGCAGTTCAACCGAGCAACAGGCCAGTCTGCAAGGCAGCAGACAACAGGAGTGGTAGTAGCGGCGGTCCGCAATGCTCACGCGGTTGGGCAGCTTCTTTAAGCTCTTCCAGAGAAGCTCTTCCAGACAGATCTACAGGTGAGGCCCACGAACTCCGTCCTGGAGACCATGTGACGGTCAAGGTCTTCGAGCGGTCGAAAAGTTTGGAGCCGAGGTGGCGAGGACCAGAGCAAGTGCTCCTTGCGACGAGGACAGCAGTTTGAATGACGAACAGGAAGTACTGGGTCCATAGCACTCACTGTAAGCGAGTATCGCCTGCCTTGGTGGAACCTGCTGTGCTGACTGATCATCGAGAGATCTTGGAAACGGAGAAGGGCCACGCTATCTCACCTGACGAATCTGAGGGAGACTTCCCGGACCACACGATTTCTGTAGCATTGCAATACCAAATGAGACCAAGGAAAGAGCCTGTATTGTCGAAAAGGACTGGTTGAGCTACCCCTGGGTTGGTGAAACGGAGTGCCTTTGTGGCAAGTGGGGGGGATCGCGGTAGGCGTGCTCCGCCTCTGCCGGGCCAGTCATTGGATGCAATCGAAAGATGCACGATCGCAGCAGTGACTGCCTGGCCCCTGCAGTGTGTCACTGCTAATTCTCAAGCCCTTACAGCCAATGGGAACTGCAATTGTGGTAGCCTAATGCAATTTTGAAAATCGTGGTAGGCGTGCTCCGTCACCGCGGGCCGGTCATTGGATGCAATTGAAAGATACACGACAACAATAGTGACTGCTGGTCCCTGCGGTGTGTCACTGCCAATGCCAAAGCTCTTACAGCCAATGTGAACTGCAATTGCGGTAGTCTAATAACATTTTGAAAGTAGCGGTATGCGTGCCCCGCCACTGCGGAGCCGGTCACTGGATGCATTTGAAAAAAGCTGACCTGGAGCACCTATTGTAGCAGCTTAGAACCACTGAATCTACCCCAGGGGGCTATATACGTGTGGGAGAGAGTCTCACATTTCCACTACGTCCAAGCACTGCTGCTTGACACTCTTTGTGACCAAGGGCTGCTGCTCCTGTCTCCTAGACCCAGGCACTGCTGCCTGACACTCCTCACCACCAACTGCTGCTGCTCCTGTCTCCAGGCACTGCTCCCTGACACCCCTGACCACCAACTGCTGCTGCTTCTGTCTCCTGGACCCAGACACTGCTGCCTGGCACCCCTGACCACCAACTGCTGCTGCTCCTGTCTCCAGACACTGCTGCCTGACACCCCTAAGCACCAACTGCTGTTGCTCCTGTCTCCTGGACCCAGTGATGTCGAGGACTGAGAAGATCAGGGCCCATCCCTTCACCACTGAGGATTTGGGGGTCCTGGTGGACCAGGTGCTCAGACAGTATGGGAGGCTATATGGTGCTCTAGATGTCATGGTAAGTGTTTCAGAGTGGAGGCGAGAGTGCAGGGAGTGCACACATGAAGTTGGTCTGCTGCAGTATGTGCATGAGAGTGTCATACACTGCCTAGCATGGTGACTCCAGGGGAAACCGGTGTGTAGCCTATTTTACACGTTTCACTGGCTGCACATCAGAATGGGAGGGAAATGAATTGTTCTTTCAGCCATACAGTGACACAGCAGGTTAGTTAAGCAGGAGTCAGGACATAAATTGCCTGTGTGAATGGATGTGTGGGTCCATGATATTCTTCACAGGCTCATCTGTGACATCATCAAGGGTTTACGTCCAGAGGGTACTAATGGAAGTGTGTCTAACTCAAAATTGCACAGGACTTAAGTGCTGGAGGGTGACACTCTTGGTGGTAATTTACCTATGATCCAGCAGATTCTACAATTTTTGTACCGTGCCCCTTCTATTTTCATCAGCATGTGTACTGACTCGCATATGTAGGCACTGTTTACCCTCTAATATTGTCCTTGCATGTGACATTTCTGATGCCTCACGTTGGACCTCAGTGGGAGCCCACCTGACCTGCACTATCACTGCCCAATCTGACAAGGGCACATCACTGAAAGTACAAAGTGAAACATATGGGATGTCTACTACACTATTCATTAAAGAGCTATCTGTAGATTGCACACAACAGACCTGGTGAGAAGGGTGTGAGAATGTAAGTTCATGTCCCTAAATGTGACCTCCATGACGCAGCAAGCCTTTCACAGGGCAAGGACATTGAGGGCTGCACAGTATTGGACACAGTGAGTCTGCCCCGAAACATATTTGCAAATGTAATGTATGTCTTGCTCACCCACAAACTGGATAGCAGATGTGGGCACCCTACACAGAGCTTTCTGTGCTGGCATCCTGCATGTGTATGAGATGGCAGGTACTGTGTCCACCCTCATACCTGCAATGCATTTTTGTATGATTTGCCGATGCTTATGTACTATGTGAGATGCTGTATTGTCTCTGCTAGACATATTTGTGAAGTAGTGCTGAGTTAGTGTTATGCTCCTTTACTGAGAGGTAGTGGTAAATAACCCTGTGTCACCAATTCTTCCCCCTCTTGTCTCTCGTGCCTGAAGCTCAAAGTCCACCAGCATAAGGCAGTGTGGAGGGCCATTGCACACAAGGTGTGGGCTCTGAGTGTCTCCAACCGACGACGCACACACTGTCACAAAAACGTGACAGAGATGACGCTGGGTCTGCTCCCTCAGACTGGAAGGTTGGCACGCCAGAGCATGACACCACTAATGGCCTACATCTTAGCTGTGACACAGTCTGACCTGGATGCAAGTTTGAAGGAGCTTCAGCAGCAAGCTGGGGGTGAGTATTCTGGGATGGGCGACTTGGGTTGTGAGTGACTGCATGTGTTCCAAACCTGGGCCAGTGCTGAGCTCTGTGATGTTGCTAGTGTGATGCAATGGCTTGTAAGTGGCCTCTGTGCTGAGTGCAGCTGTCTTGCATTTTCACTACTTGTGCTTTCTCATGTCATTGAAGTTATGGCCCTTGACATTGCATTCTGAGTTGTGGCCTTCTGGCATCGTCTGTTTTGGTATAGTCAGGGAAATCCCATGGAAAGGAACGGCAGTGTGCCTCATCTGAGTGTGCTTACATCAATGTGTGCAGTGCTTGAACTCAGGATTGTGTGGACTACACATCTGTCAACAATTTTCAACTGTAGTTGTGCCCCAAAGTACAAAATGGTGGATGGCATGAGCTCATGGTCATTGTGGACTGATATTTTGTAGTCTGTATCTGTTTTGTCCCCTTCTGCTGCCTCCAGATGTGACTGTGGCAACATGTTTGGAGGTACATATTTCCCCCCCTCAGGTACCTAGGTATGGTCAGAGGGATCTGTATATCTGGTTACACGGAGTCAAGGGCAGGCTATTTGGTTGTGTGGTCATCACACAGAACATTTATGCCAAGTTTGCATGATACCATGCAAAATTCGAGTACGGATTTGAGGTAGCACAATGTTACTGCACAGGGTGGTGTGCCAAATGGGGATATCATCTTCTTGTTTAGTGCTTTGCTCTGCATATGATGTTTGTGTTAATGCCACTGAACTGACCCTATTTCTCAGTCTCTTGCAGCATCTACTGTTAGCACCACAGGACAGGGGACAGACACCAGTGTTGAGGGATCACGCACAACTGCTACACACGAACAACTGACACTGATGTGAAAAGCGCCTCAGAGGGGGACAGGAGTGAGGAATCACAGCCAGAGATACCAACCTCAACAACATCTGACGTCAGCGGTGACACCTCTATGTTGGCAGGCACAGGGAGCAGGAACTCTGCCTCCTCTTCCAACACACAGCGTCCACTGCCCACCCTCCCAGCTATTTCTACTAGTGCTGCACATGCTCGCATCACTAAGAAGGGAAAAGTGTCCTTCACCCCAGGCACCGCTGCTCCTTTCTCCCCTGTTGCCATCAGAGTTGAGGCTGTGGACTTTTTGCGCAAGCTGTGTGTGTGTAGGTCAGACAACTCTCCTCAATGCCTTCCTAGACCACAACAAAAAGTTGGCACAGGTAGTTGCCTTCATGGAGGGCATTCATTCAGACGTGGGTGAACTACACCGGACTCTCCAGTCTTTGTCTTCCACAGTGACGGCAGCCATTCAGTTGTCACTGGCTCAGAGTCCAGCTCCAGTCCCTTTGGCAACACCCCTGCCAGTGCCTACATCTGATGAGAGTGACCACACACCACAGACCTCAGGCTCAAGATACTTCACACACATCACACAACAGCAGCAGCCCAAGCAAGCTAGAGCGCAGACACCATCCTCCAAAAAATCCAAGGCCACCCCAGAGCACAAATGCAAAAGCCCTTCAGCCGACACTCAGGGGCATAAAGCCAAGAAGCAGTCCTCAGGCTCACATGCCTCAGAGGCATCCCCAGCCAAGGACTCTCCTGTCCCAAAAACATCTCGCAAAGAAAAGCAGACAGTTGCGGTTCCTGCTGAGAAGCTGGTGCACATAAAAAGAGCTCCAAGGCAGATTCACCCACAACCTCAACTCCCATCCACACACCTGTGAAGTAGGGAAAGGAGGGCACTGTAGGGGGTACACCTGGTAAACAGGGGATGGAGGGGCAAAGGCACGGCCATGTCAAGCATACCCCTGGATCCAGCATATCCCCAGTAGGAGGGCTACCGCCTGCACCTGATGTAGCTTTGGTGGAGACTGCACCTGTTGTTGCCATCCATCCTCCCACTCCTACCAAGACAGAAAAGCCATTTTGACTCCCCAAGAAGTGGAAAGGCACCCCTCCACATTCTCCCACCCACACTGTTTCTCACTGCAGCATGTCTCTGCCTCAACGTGCCTCCACAACACCCTGTCCAAGCAGCCCTCCAGCTCCCAAAGCCACTGATGCCTCTACCTCAGCTGGTCTTCTCTCTCCCAGGTCCCGTCCTCCAACTGGCCTCAGCACTCAGCCACCTCCCAGTCAATCTAACAGCCAGGTCTGAGCCAAAGTCCCTCTTACACACCTGTCCCTTCCACAGTGGTGCCTGGACTGACCATTGCTATCCCTCTACTGTTTTGCTGACCATGGCAGTATACAGTTTCACCCATTCCCTGTGCAGCCTCTCATGCACACATGTGCCTACTTGGAACTCTGGACTTGCCACTGGCCTTGCTGTTCTTTACTTTGTTTGCCCATTCCCTGTGCAGGATCACATGTATCTACTCTACACTTTAGACTGGCAATTGGCCTTGCTGTTCCTTGCTGTGTTTGTATATTCCCTGTGCAGGATCTCATGTACCTACTCTGCACTTTGGACTAGCCACTGGCCATGCTGTTCATTCCAGTGTTTGTCCATTCCCTGTGCAGGATCTCATGTACCTACTTTGCACTTTGGACTTGCCACTGGCCTTGTTGTTCCTTACTGATTTTGCCCATTCCCTCTGCAGGACCTCATGTACCTACTCTGCACTATGGACTGGCCACTGGCCTTGCTGTTCCATACTGTTTTTGTCCGTTCCCTGTGCACAATCTCATGCACACATGTGAAAACACATCTGTTCAAGAGTGTAAGTTAAGTTTTTCTTGTATGTCTTATTGTCTGCCTCTCCTTTACCCGCGCCAGGATACTCTCCAGTAACGGAGCGCGTTATAAAATAATTTATACATACATACACATGTGCCTACTTGGAGCTATGGACTGGCCACTGGCCTTGCTGTTCCTCACTGTGTTTGCCCATTCCCTGTGCAGGATCGCATGTACCTACTTTGCACTTTGGTCAGGTCACTGGCCTTGCTTTTCATTCCTGCGTTTGCCCATTCCCTGTGCAGGATCTCGTGTACCTACTCTGCACTTTGGATTGGACACTAGCTTTGCTGTTCATAACTTTGTTTGCCCATTCCCTGTGTAGGATCTCATATATCTACTCTGCACTCTGGACTGGCCACTGGCCTTGTTGTTCCTTAATGTGTTTGCCCATTCAATGTGCATGATCTCATGTACCTACTCTGCACTTTTGACTGGCCACTGGCCTTTCTGTTTATTCCTGTGTTTGCCCATTCCCTGTGCAGGATCTCATGTACCTACTCTGCACTTTGGACTGGCCACTGGACTTGCTGTTCATTACTGTGTTTGCCCATTCCCTGTTCAGGATCTCATGCACACTTGTGCCTACTTTTAACTTTGTACTGGCCAATGGGATTGCTCTTGTCTAATTTTGATGTCTATTGGTGTAATCTGTGAATAAAGACAGTTACTCCAGTTGTCTGCTTTGTCAGTGTCCTTGCTAAATTAAGTGTTTTATGTGTGGGTATGGTTTAATGTGACACATGCTCTGTATGCCACTTTAACATTGCCAATGTCTGATTTATATTTTTCAGGGTTTTGCAGAGGTGACAGACACTTCAGTTCTTCTTGACTCTGAGGCTTGGGGGTGCAATGATAGTTGTTTCTGATGAACTACTCTTATCATAATAAATCTATGGTGAGGTTTTCTAAGTTGTACACATGTTATGTTTAGATGCACTGCCAACAAAGAGTGGGATTCTATCCACAGGATTGCAGGCAGGCTGGTCAAGGTCCATAATGTATGTGTGATCGTTCTTGATGTGTGAACAGCAGCGTTCGTGTATGCTCATCTTGTGATGGCCAGTCATCCTAGTCACATGGTTGAATGTCAAAGTGTGCACTTGGGTGGTCATGAAGTGTACAGTATGAAGGGGGAGACTTTGCAAGTGGTGTTGATGTGTGTGCGCCCCTGCAATGGCAACTGCACACATGTGTCAACCTGGATTTTAGTGCCTGTTGGTTTGATTGGTCAGCCCTGTGCTTGTGATTGTGTGCACACGGGGGAGTTGTAGGTTGTGCACTGTGCAGTGTGTTGGTGGGACCTTGCACTTCTGGGGGACACCTACTTGTTATTGGTGGCAATTGTGAGTATGCAGAGTGTGTGACTGGCAAATCGGTGTTGTGTTATGTTGATCAGCCATGTGTGTTGATACTGTGTGTGCTCACTGTGCAGACATGCCCAGCCAGACTGATATTGAGTGTGTTTTTCTCATGCATTTTTGTCACTTGAGAAATTGTTTGATGCTGTGTGGCATGTGGGATATTGAGTTGTACCATCCCCTACCTGTGCTTATGTTAACTACCCATTGCGAGTGGACACTCCATCTATTTGTGTATGGTGCACTCCTGCCATGTCCACTACTGACGTACACACCACTTCACTCTCATGTTAGCTATCTCCTTGGGTTGCCTGTGTGTGCCCCTCCCCACTACTTCATTTGTTATACTGTGCTTTGTGTTGCTGATCTGTGCACAGGACCAATGTGCCCCTCAGGACAGTTGCCCAATTGGTTTTATGTGTCATCATGTGCATTGCAACTGATTGTGCTGCACAGTCCTCTGGTCATGTTGTTTGTACCTAGGTGTCCCAGACATGTGCATCTGTAGGTGGTGGGTAAGCTGTATATGAGTTTGCTGTGGTACTGCTACCCTTCCTGAGTGTGATGCTGTCTGTGTGCTGCAGTGATTTGTGCTGTGGGAGTTTATGTTGTGGCACTCAGATATGTGTGCTACTGGTTTAGTTTGTGTACACACACTGCTTGTTGTATGTTGCCTTGTAATTGTCTGGTGTGCATCCCCTGATGTACAGCTGTGTTTTCAATTTGAAGGATTGGCATATGCATCTGTTGCGTGTTTGCTGTGGATGTGTGCAGTATTTGTCCTGTGTTGTCTCTTTCAGCTGACAGATGCTCTGTGTGTGATGTTCTATTTGCATATCATTGTGTGTGAGTTGTTTATGCATTGTAATATATTCAGATGTGTGTTGCTAACAAAGAGTGGGATTCTATCCACAGGATTGCAGGCAGGCTGGTCAAGGTCCATAATGTATGTGTGATCGTTCTTGATGTGTGAACAGCAGCGTTCGTGTATGCTCATCTTGTGATGGCCAGTCATCCTAGTCACATGGTTGAATGTCAAAGTGTGCACTTGGGTGGTCATGAAGTGTACAGTATGAAGGGGGAGACTTTGTAAGTGGTGTTGATGTGTGTGCGCCCCTGCAATGGCAACTGCACACATGTGTCAACCTGGATTTTAGTGCCTGTTGGTTTGATTGGTCAGCCCTGTGCTTGTGATTGTGTGCACATGGGGGAGTTGTAGGTTGTGCACTGTGCAGTGTGTTGGTGGGACCTTGCACTTCTGGGGGACACCTACTTGTTATTGGTGGCAATTGTGAGTATGCAGAGTGTGTGACTGGCAAATCGGTGTTGTGTTATGTTGATCAGCCATGTGTGTTGATACTGTGTGTGCTCACTGTGCAGACATGCCCAGCCAGACTGATATTGAGTGTGTTTTTCTCATGCATTTTTGTCACTTGAGAAATTGTTTGATGCTGTGTGGCATGTGGGATGTTGAGTTGTACCATCCCCTACCTGTGCTTATGTTAACTACCCATTGCGAGTGGACACTCCATCTATTTGTGTATGGTGCACTCCTGCCATGTCCACTACTGACGTACACACCACTTCACTCTCATGTTAGCTATCTCCTTGGGTTGCCTGTGTGTGCCCCTCCCCACTACTTCATTTGGTATACTGTGCTTTGTGTTGCTGACCTGTGCACAGGACCAATGTGCCCCTCAGGACAGTTGCCCAATTGGTTTTATGTGTCATCATGTGCATTGCAACTGGTTGTGCTGCACAGTCCTCTGGTCATGTTGTTTGTACCTAGGTGTCCCAGACATGTGCATCTGTAGGTGGTGGGTAAGCTGTATATGAGTTTGCTGTGGTACTGCTACCCTTCCTGAGTGTGATGCTGTCTGTGTGCTGCAGTAATTTGTGCTGTGGGAGTTTATGTTGTGGCACTCAGATATGTGTGCTACTGGTTTAGTTTGTGTACACACACTGCTTGTTGTATGTTGCCTTGTAATTGTCTGGTGTGCATCCCCTGATGTACAGCTGTGTTTTCAATTTGAAGGATTGGCATATGCATCTGTTGCGTGTTTGCTGTGGATGTGTGCAGTATTTGTCCTGTGTTGTCTCTTTCAGCTGACAGATGCTCTGTGTGTGATGTTCTATTTGCATATCATTGTGTGTGAGTTGTTTATGCATTGTAATATATTCAGATGTGTGTTGCTAGTTTAGTGTGCAGTACTTGTGTGCCTGTCACATGCACTTATGAGTATTATTGTTTCTGAGCTTGTTTTGAGTGCACCTTGGTGGTTTCTCCTCTTACATGTGACCTGTCACTTGTCAGGATTGTGCATGCATCTGGTACACCATTACACCATGTTACTTGATGGGTGGTTTGGTATGTCTTTATGTGTTTTCTTAGTAGCCCATGTCTTCCAGTGTGTGCACACGATTGGTTTGAGATGATGCACTGCTTATCTGTGTTGGGGTATGGTGTCTGTGTATTGGTACAGAGTGATGTTGTTGTGTACTCCTTTTCTGTATGGACTCCCTTTGCCTTTCCACTGTTTGACTGGCCATATGTGGGCTTGTTGTACTTCTCTATTTGTTGTTTGTGAGGTTAGTGTTTGGCTATTGTATTTGTGCCAGCATTGGTTCAGGCATCCCTGTGTGTGTGTGTGTGTGATGTTTGTGGATGCACCCCAGGGGGTGTTATGTTATTCTTTGTCAGTGTATTCACAGGATATTACTTGCACCATTCGTTGTGTTTTACACTAGTGTTGAGTGGTGCAGGGGTGACTTTGGTGGAGGAGGGGTATGTGTGAAGGGCCAAACTTGTGTTTGACAGTCATGGGCCCTGTGTGTTGTGCTAATGACATACACATGTCAAGTAAGTAGATACAGATGTGTGGCTGAACACTTCCTATCATCCCTCTGCCTATGCATGGCCTGCCTTGCTGTCTCCATGAGTTGTTGCACAGAGGTCACTGTGAATTAATTTCACCCACTGATCCAGCCATGTGTGATTTGTAGGCCTAACGGTGTTGTGATATGTTCCTACTCTTGCATGTGATGTACACATGCTTTGTGACTGGCTCCTTGTCTTCCAATCACTGACAACCACACGCTTGGCTATCCCATTTGTTGTTCTCCATTGCTGCTGGCATCTGGTATGTGTATGTGGCTTTGTGTCAGTGTGGGATGTGTCTCGCCTACAGACCCCTGGACCCCGACCTCAGTTCAGCGACTCAATCGCCGACTTCATCAGCACACACGCCGTCGCCTCCACGGACTACATCCTCCTCGGGGACCTGAACTTCCACCTCCACCCTGATCGACAACCTCAGCAACCTTGGACTCAGACAACTCGTCAAAACACCCACTCACTCTGCCGGCCACACGCTTGACCCCATCTTCTCAGCAAGCACCCACGTCTCCTTCGACCGCACCACCGAACTCCACTGGACTGACGTCCACTGCATCCACTTCACCTTCCGGAAACCCACCGCCCACCACCGCACCCAGCTGAAACCTCACCACAGCTGGGGCAAGATCACCGAGGACCAGCTAACAACCGCCCTCACCCAGAGCCCACCCGCAGACCCCACTGACCCCGACACAGCCGCCTGCAACCTCAGACAGTGGATCAACTACTGCGCCAACACCCTCGCCCCACCCAAGAAAAGCCCCCAACACCCAGACCAGCAAGAGTGCTGGTTCACTGAAGACCTCCAGGCCTCCAAGCAAACCTGCCGAAAACTGGAAAAATACTGGACCCGCGGAAGAACACCGGAAAGCTACACAGCCCACAAAAATGCCACCAGCCGACACCACAACTCATCAGATCCGCCAAAAGACCACCTTCAGAGACCACATAGACAACAACGCACACAACAGCAAAGAACTCTTCAGCATCGTGAAGGAACTCTCCAACTCCAGCTCCAACACCAATGACATCCCACTGTCACAAGACCTGCGCGACTCACTGTCCACCTTCTTCTATTGCAAGATCACAGACATCCACGACAGCTTTGACGACGTCATTACCCCGGCAACCACCAGCACAACCGCCCTCACAGCCACCGCCCGCACCAACCGCCTGCTCGCATGGACCAACATCAACGACGACGACACCATCAAACTCCCCAGAGACTCCTGCCCACACCACATCTTCAACTAAGCCAGCAGCACCATCGCGCCCCATCTCACTGCAACTTAGAAGTAGCAGAAGGGACGTATAACCTCCCGAGAAGAACACCACGATAAGCTCACTAATATTGAACCAACATTCTGGTCAATGCATGGAAGAAGATTCCGTTATACCTACTTCATCCCCACAAGAACCCCTTTGAGGGTTGGAATTATCACCTCAAAAAATAACGAAAGAAACAGTGGAGAATAGCCTTGAAAAAGTCGGGGGTTACATTCCCCAAAATGACGAAACATGTGTCGGCTGTGACGTCTCCTGAAATAAACAACAACCAACCCTGAATAAAAGGAATGAGAATTTATTTTGTGTGTGAACTGTATGGTGGAAACACATGTATATAGTTGTAACATAAGATACTAAACGTGTGCTAAGGAGTCTCAAGCATCTTGTGGCGTTTGCCGAACTAGAAGAGAGAAAGTGGTTCTCTTCTCCTTGAAGCACCGTTGAAATATTATAATTGATTACCTGTAATTAGGACAAGTGTACATCCCTCAGTGGCGCCAATACCTAGTAAAATTACCACTACTCTAGTAGCTAAACACCTTCTTCTATTGCAAGATCACAGACATCCACAACAGCTTTGACGACGTCATTACCCCGGCAACTACCAGCACAACCGCCCTCACAGCCACAGCCCGCACCAACCGCCTGCTCGCATGGACCAACATCAACGACGACGACACCATCAAACTCCCCAGAGACCCCTGCCCACACCACATCTTCAACTAAGCCAGCAGCACCATCGCGCCCCATCTCCGGAAAACCATCAACATCTCCTTCAAGACAGCGACCTTTCCAGAGAGCTGCAAACACGCAGGGATCAACGCCTTACTCAAGAAACCCAAGGCGGATCCCAAGGACCTAAAGAACTTCTGACCCATCTCCCTGCTCTCGTTCCCGGCAAAGGTCATCAAAAAGGACGTCAACAAACAACTGACCAGCTTCCTCGAAGAGAACAGCATCCTGGACCCGTCCCATTCCAGATTCTGGAGCAACCACAGCACCGAAACTGCCGTCATCTGCGGTGTACCCCAAGGATCATCCCTCAGCCCAACGTTGTTCAATGTATACATGGCACCGCACACCCACGTCGCACACCGACACAACCTAAACATCATCTCCTAAGCTGACAACACCCAGCAGATCCTCTCGCTCACCAAGGACCCCCACACCACTAAAACCAACATCCACAAAGGAATGAAGGCCATTGCCGACTGGATGCGGAACAGCTGTGAAGCTGGACTTGGACAAGACGAAGGTCCTCATCTTCGGTTCCACCTCCTCTACCTGGGACGGCTCCTGGTGGCCGATGGCACTAGGAGCACCCCCTACACCCACTGACCACGCACGAAACCTTGGGGGCAACCTCGGCTCCACACTCTCCATGACAAAGCAAGTCAACGCCTTCTCCTCCGCCTGCTTCAACACCCTCCGCATGCTTCTCAGGATCTTCAAGTGGATTCCCACAGAAACTTAGAAGGACAGTCACCCAGGCCCTCGTCAGCAGTAGACTGGACTATGGCAACGCACTATGCGCAGGAGCCATGGCCAAACTCCTGAAATGGCTCCAACGCATCCAGAACGCCACAGCACGCCTGATCCTCGACATCCCGCGCTGCAGCCACATCACACCCCAACTGAGAGACCTGCACTGGCTCTCCATCAACAAAAGGATAACCTTCAAGCTCCTCACCCACGCACACAAGGCACTCGACAACACCGGACCAGCGTACCTTAACAGCCGACTCAGCCTCTACACCCCATCATGCCAGCTCCACTCTTAAGACTGTGCCCTGGCCACGGTCCCCCGCATCCGAGAGTGAATGCCGGCAGCAGATCATTATCCTACCACGCCGCCAAGACGTGAAACTCCCTCCCCATCCGCCTATGGCAGACCAAAGACCTCCTAACCTTCAGGATTCTCCTCAAGACCTGGCTCTTTGAACAGTAGCAGCATTCCGACCCCCAGCTCCTTGAGACCCTCACGGATATGTAGTGCGCTTTACAAATGCTATGATTGATTGATTGTGTGACTTGACAGGCAGTGTGTACAGTTAGGTGATTGTTCATATTCAGTGTGAGTGTTCATTTTGTGATTGGACTCAGTTTGCTTGACATGAGTGGAGTGTGGGAAGGAGGGTTGTCATGGCCCTGATATTCTGTGCTGCATGTTCCTCTTCAGCCCCACCTGCTGAGACTGGCTCCCTGGTTGTTTGGTGTGTGTTATGCGGGGTCTGGGTTCACCTGGCTGGTTAGTTGTGTCTTTGTGGACTGGCCATGCCTGGCTCTGGCCCAGCCTACCTCATTGTGTGCATGTTTTTCTGTGTCTTCACCGCTGCGGAGACGTGACAGGGAGATAGCTGTGATTTCATGGTTAAAGAGTGACCTGGATGCAGAGGGGTGATTTAGTGCCAGGTAGGACGTGTGTAGGTACACTTGTGGATGTGTTCCTGTCCCCACAAGAGTGTCTGGTGTGGACAGGAACCATATATCAGGCCAGGAGTTGTGGGTTGTGGTTGTGTGCGGATTTGTATCATTCCGTACCTGCGGCGTTGTCTGCGATGGTGCATAACTTGCTGTTAGTGTGTCAGGTACAGCACCAGGAAGACGTGTAAAGCTAGATCCATTGCAGTCGTGTCCGGGTGGTGGGGACCAGAAGTCAGATTTAGCGCTCTGCTGTGGTGCTTCCGCTGTCTCTGGTTGGCTCGTTTCTCCGCTGTGGTGTGACTGGCTGTTTGGGGCATCCCGATTTGTACGGCAGTCGGGTTGTAATTCGGCACAGTGGTGGGTCTCCATTGGCTGCCACCGGTTGAATTGGCTTTCTTCAGGATCGGAGCATAATTAAGATTAGGAATCTTCGAAATTGGTGTGGTTAGTTTAATCCCCAAATAGGTTGCTTCGGAAACTTCATTATTGAGAGGCGGAGGGTTTTGACCAACAAAAAGTATTTGTGTTTTGGATAAGTTTAATTTGTATCCTGAGAAGGAACCAAAAGTTGCTGCTAATTCTTCAATCCTAGAGAAAGCCCTTTCAGTATCCTTAGTAACTACTACTAGATCATCTGCATAGGCAGGAGCTCTATAGGTGACGCCGCCCAGTTCCACCGGGATTATATACTCATCCTGGTTTATTTGATTGAGAAAGATGTCAATGTAGATAGCAAAAAGGAGAGGGGAAGATGGGCATCCCTGGCGTGTTCCTCGTTGGATTGGAAATAGAGCAGATTTAGTGGCCCCAATTTTTACACCTGACATCGGGTTTTGTAGAGAGCTTTAAATGCGGTTACTATCCCTGGACCGAAGCCCTTTATAGAAAGTAGATCCCAGAGATAGGGCCATGCCACCCTATCAAATGCTTTTTCGGCATCCAGTAGGGTGATCCCAATTGATGTTTTAGTACCCTCTGCCCAGTCCATCATGGTAATAATTCTCCGAATATGGTCTGCTGGATCTCTGTTTGGGATAAACCCATGTTGCCATCGGGACACAATAGTGGATATTATTTTTGACCGTTGTGTGGCTAGTATTTTGGATTATACTTACTATTGGTGGTTATTAATGATATTGGTCTATATGATGCGGGGTTTAGTGGTTCCTGATCCTTTTTAAGAAATGTCATTATTACCGAAGGGGCCCAGGACTCCGGTGGGAGACATCTCTGTGCCTCGTGAAAGGTGATAAGCATATCTTGTTTTTTGATGTTCCTAAAAATCTTGTAAAATTCCAATGGAATACTGTCAGGTCCCATTGCTTTACCTATTGCTAGCGAGGTTAATGCTTTTTCAGTTTCTTCCCAAGTGATTTCTAATTCTAGAGCTGATTTTTGGTATTGAACACTTCTTTTTGCCTGGTTCTCTTTGCGAAAATTTTCCCTGCATTTTCAGCCATCTCATATAATTGAGATCTAAAGGTTGCCATCTGTTCCACCAATTTCGACGCAAAAGATTCATATAAGCAGGCTAGATTTGTTTCGATATCCGATGTTGGCTGCTTTTGGGCAATTGCTGTTAGTAATTTCTTTTCCAAGAATAAAACATTTTTGTACGCTTGATCTACTTTTTCTCGAATAATGTTTTGTTTCTTGATAACATACGATAGTGATTCTCCTCTAATCCCTGCTTTGAAATTGTCCCAGACATTCTGGACCGAAGCCGTTCCTCTATTAATATCAAAAAATTCTTTTATCCATTTTGCCATCATGTCTAAGTACTCAGAATCGGCTAATAATTTACGATCAAAATTCCAGGGCCTTACATGTGAAATTGATATGTTAGTTTTAATTTCGATCAATATTGGATTATGATCCGAAATTATACGTGGATATAGGTCAAATCTAGTATCACAAAGTAGTGCCTTCTTAATGAAAAAGTAATCTAGGCGTACACATTTTTTATGGGGAAAGGAAAAGAATGTAAACCCAGATGATGATACATTTTTTTCATGAGCTACGTTGAATAGACCATGGTCCATTATCAGAGAGCGAAGAGCTTTGAATGATTTTTTTTGGCCCCTTGATAACAAAAGGTATCACTTATATTCAAATTAGGGTCTATATGAAGATTTAGATCTCCACATAATATTAGCGATGGAGCCCAGTTAGCTAATTCTAGATTTAAAGTGTTCAATACGGTTGGATCATCTGAATTTGGGGCATATACGGCACAAAAAGTCCAAACTTTGTTACTAATTCAAAATTCAGCAATTGCACATCTACCATATTGATCTGCCTTACTCCGGATCAGAATCCCCAAGCCTCTTGTAGATAAAATTGCCACTCCTTTTGTCGTTGTCCCTTGAGATGTACATACCACTAAATTCATACCCAGATCTTTATACAGCTGTCTATCATTCCACACAATATGTGATTCTTGGATACATAGGATATAAAGTTTCATAGTCTGTATGATTTGTGCAGCAACCCCCCTTTTTTTAAAATTATTTAGCCCATAAATATTCCATGAACATATTCGTAGTTTCTCCATTTAAGTGAGGATTTTTTTTTTCCCCCCCAAAGCACAGCATATATAAAGTCAAGATGGAAAACATATAGATCGATACAGTCCAGCAATAAATCTTGTATCTCAAAATATCATAGACATTGGGAGAACAAATGAAAGCAAGAAAAAATTTCCAAATAGACAAAATAAGACATTTTCTGATTTTGTTTGCAACCCCGTTTTCCCACCCTACCCTCCCTGAGCTCAACGCGAGCCCACCCACCCCCTCCAACCCCCCAACCTATCGGGGCAAAGGGACTTACTAGTCCCTCGCATTGATGATGTGATAGGCGCTAAGTGGCTCACGTCACGTGGCTCTACTCCATGATTATTGTTCCATACCAAATCAAAATCAACCCAGATCCAGTATCCAGACTACAAGTTAGAAACAAAGAATGAACGACCAGCTTAAGAACAGCCAAAATCGAACATTTGGAGATACTGGTTAAAGCAATAAGCGCAAGTACAAAAAAAGTTTATATTTTCTCCACCCCTTGTAAAACAGAAAGGTACTTGCTCTATATTGAAAATATTGGAGCATTAAGCTTGAAGAACCGCTATAATCCACACTTAATTCTTTTTTTTTTTTAGAGAACAGTAACCTTTTCAAAACGAGACTAAAAGCTCTTTAGCTGCCCCCTCTGAAGTTACAAAAAAAGAGCGCTCTTTATGGAAAGGGGCGACCATTCGGTCCCCCCGTACGTATGGTGGAGTACCTCGATCCCCCCGGGAAGCCATCTTGGGCGGGAGGCGAGTCTCGGCTGGTATGCCCGAAGCGGCGTAGCCGGGGCGCGCCTTTTTCCCGCCCTAGAGTGGGCTGGCCTAGACACCGACGCGGCCGGCCACGCCCTCGGAGGCAGGCGGGGGCGGGTTCACGCCCACCCTGAAGACGGATAAAAGGAGCGGAAGCCCAAGAAAGCATCCTCTTGTTCCTGTGCTCTGAAGCTGCACCTCCCCGCTGCACGTGAGCTCGAGACGGAACGAAGAGCCAATTTTGAGCGTTGTAATCTTTCTTTTGTCTTACAGATATCCCGTCTGAGAATGCCCAAGAAAGTCGGAAAGCGGGTCGGTACCGAGGAGATGCTCCGCATGCTCATGAAGGAGATAGCCGATCTGAAGAAAAAGGTCGAGGCTAAGGACGGGGAGGGAGGATCGAACGGCCTTTGCAGGGAACAATCCCCGGTGGAAAAAACAAGAGGCCCAGAAGGGGAGCACTTGGGGGAGAGACCCCGGTTCCCGAAACTCTACGAGAGGAGCCAACCCCGGTGCCGAAAGAGGGGAATCCAATCCCTGTGGTGGTCACCCCCGTGAACAGGGAGGATATGCCCCCCGAGTTAGCGGCACAATTGGCAGCGTGGTTGGGAAACGATAGCGAGGGCGCCACGGCTGACGACGCCCGGGCAGTAATGAGGCAACTGCTTGAATCTAGGGAGGCTGCGAAGGCGCCATCTTCTATTTCCCCACAGGTCCCGGCGGCTGGAAGTACACCAGGCCCAAGTTGGCGACAAGCGCGGGGTCTACTTCAGGTAAGAGGCCATTGCCGATTGCGGGGGAGGGGTCTGTACCTTCTCGAAAGGAGAAGATTGCCCAGCACGTCCCACAAGAAATCAAGGAATTGATCTGGGCGGATAAATATGTAAACATGTTTTCATTGCTTACCGATCATTATGAGATCGAACATGTGAAGAGTCAGAAGGAGCTCATGCATCCAAGTGTTTGGCGCGCAAAAATGGCCGCCTTTAAGGTCGACGAGACCATTGGTACTTGGGGCAGAGCGTGGGGTATTTTTACTTCCATCATGGGTGAGCGCAGGCCCGAGTTGTTGACCGAGTTACCCATTTATCAGTCACGTATTATGGAGTATTCTGTGGCATATGGGGGCAACCAGTGGTTCTGCTATGACAATCTGTTTAGAAAAGCTAAAGAGCACAACCCATTGTTGTCTTGGGATTGTTACGACTCCGTGTCTTGGCAGAAAATGGAGAGTACAGGGATGTTGAAGGTTCCATTGGTAGGGAGTAACGGGGGGGAATCCTCCCGCCAAAACTCTGGGACACCCTTTTGGACGGGTGCAGGTAACGAGTACCACTCGAAGCCGAGTGGCAACACAGGTAAAAGGGGGATCTGTTGGAATTTTAACAGAGGCAAATGTACTAGGCCCCAGGGGTCATGCAAATTCAGACATGAGTGTGGGGGGTGCGGGCAGCCATCCCATCCTGAGTCCATGTGCAGAGCCAAAACGGGTGATAACGGTGGTAAGGGAGGCGCCGAACAGGTCTAATATAGTCCGAGGGGCGCCTTTACCGACCCCGATTGATACCATGGCAATGATTCCTTGGCTCAGCGAATACCCGGATCATGCTTCCGCTGGGGTGTTACGGAACGGGTTTTCATATGGTTTCCGCATCCCAGTGGGGGATTTTCAGGGGGTACCAAACTGTAAGAATCAAATGTCGGTCTTACAGCATACGGCGGTGGTGCAGGTAAAGATTGAGAAAGAGGTGACTCGAGGTCGTGTCGCCGGTCCATTCGATTTGCCACCGGTTGCTAACTTTGTGTGTTCTCCTCTAGGGGTGGTCCCCAAGAAGGACCCGGGTGAGTTTCGGCTGATACATAATTTGTCAGCCCCACGTGGTCTTTCCGTGAATGACGCGATAGACCCGGAAGTATGTTCGGTGCGGTACGCATCTTTCGATGAGGCCGTTGCCATGTTGAATCGCCTGGGGCCCGGGACGCTGATGGCCAAATCGGACATCGAGTCAGCGTTCCGGTTGCTCCCGGTACACCCAGACGATCAGCGTCTCCTTGGTTTTCAGTTTCAGGGTCGCTTTTACATGGACAGATGTATGCCAATGGGATGCTCGATTTCATGTGCCTATTTCGAGAAGTTCAGTTGTTTTCTGCAGTGGGTATTCACGAGGAAGACAGGTTTTCAACATGTTATGCATTATCTCGATGACTTTCTGTTTTTGGGGGCGGCCGGGGATTCTGAGTGTGGAAAGGCTTTACATGAATTTTGTGTCCTAATGAATCAATTCGGTGTGCCATTGGCGCCAGGTAAGACTGTGGGTCCCTCGACCTTGATCGAGTTTCTGGGGATCGAGCTCGACTCGGTGGAAGGTTGTTTTCGATTACCCAAAGAAAAAGTGTTAAAATTCAGATTTTCCCTTGAGAAATGTATTCGTGCAACGAAAGTTAACCTGCATCAGTTGCAACAGGTGGTGGGTCAGTTGAATTTTGCCCTAAGAATAATGCCAATGGCGCGCCCTTTTTCCCGCTCGATTGCACAATCCATGGTCGGCTTGAAGGAAGGACATCATCGCACAAGACTCTCGGCAGAGGTTCGCCAGGACATGCGCATTTGGATTGCATTCCTGGCGGATTTCAATGGTCGAATTGTCTGGAACAAACCAGCTGTGTCTTCCGAGGAGTTGGGGCTTTGGACAGACTCGGCGGGGAGTATGGGTTTTGGCGCCATATTGGGTACACAATGGTCGGCTCAAAAATGGCCGTCATGGTGGCATGAGTGCGGGTTGACGAGCAACATTGCTTTTCTCGAACTGTTCCCTATTCTGGTGGCTTTGAAAACATGGCCAGAAGGGTTTAGGGATCACTCTGTGGTGTTCTGGTCTGATAACATGACCGTGGTTGAGTGTATCAATAGTCAGGCAGCACGATGCAAATTGATTCTGAGATTGCTCAAGGAAATTGTGTTGTTATGCATGCAACTGAATGTACTGTTTAGGGCGCGACACGTGCCGGGGGTGATGAACCAAGCGGCTGATGCGCTTTCTCGTTTCCGTATGCAGGCCTTCTGGGGTTTTCTGCCCACAGCGGACCCGGTGGCGGCACCCTTTCCCGAAGCTCTCTGGTCTCTCGGTGCCCCGAACTACAAAACCTCGTGGGAGAGAGTTTAGCACCCAGGACGAGGAAGGCATATGAAGGGGCGTTCCGTTCCTATTGGGCCTTTTTGGGTACTGACGGGGGGGAGCTTTGGGGTCAGGAAGAGTTTGTAGTGAAATTCCTGCTCTCTTTACATCAGGCAGGCAAGTCAGTAGCTACGGCCCAGAGGCATCGGGCCGCCATTTCCTTTATGGCAAGGGCTCATGGGATCCAGGACCCGACAGCGTCTTTCGTCGTGCAGAAAGCGCTACGTGGGTGGCAACGCCTTGAGGGTCGCAGAGTAGACGACAGGCACCCGATAGGTCTGGATAGGTTGGCCCTGTTATTGTCCGTGCTACCGGTAACATGTTCATCCCAGTACGAAGCAGTGTTGTTCCGAGCCGCATTTGCATTAGCATTCCATGGGGCTATGCGGGTAAGCGAATTAGTGGCAAAGAACAAGCAGGATACGATGGGGGGACTGTGCCGGGAACACATTCAGGTCAGGGAGGAGACAATGACGGTCTCGTTTGTCAGGTCCAAATCCGATCAGGGTGCAATCGGGGACTGCGTAATCATCCAGAGGATCCCCGGGTCTTCCATGTGCCCTGTTGTGTGCGTAGAGGAATATTTAGCGCAGAGGGTGGCAGCATGGGGGGGGACCTTGTTGAGACACGCTGACGCCACCCCACTGACGAGGTTTCAGTTTCAGCGGGTGCTTGCGATGTCGATTTCGGCCGCGGGCTTGAACCCCGGCGACTTTGGGACCCATTCCTTTCGGATAGGGGCTGCTACAGAGGCTACAGCCAGGGGTCTGAATGTTGAACAAGTAAAACGTGTGGGGCGTTGGTCCTCGAACTGTTATAAGAGGTATGTGCGGTTGCACATGTTGTGAAGCTGTAATGATGTACTCACGCTTCTTATTTTTGTTTGGTTTTCAGTTGCGCAAGCCTACGAGGCGGGGCGGACTGTGCAGTCGACCCGACACCGGGGGGCCAGCGGTCAGACATCACCGGCTGTGAAAAAAGAGGTGTGGGTCGTGGGCCACTCATACGTGAGGCGTGCCGCGGACGTATTCAAAGCAGGTGACATGATTCACGTGGCTGGGGAATACGGGTACAGTGTGTCCTTCTACGGAAAGGGCGGGCTCTGTATTGACCAGTTTCAATCATTTATTGAGGGTTTGTTAGGGCGGACGAGGTCACCGCCGTCTGTAGTCATAGTACATCTTGGGGGCAATGATTTGGTGACCACTGGTAGACGACTTCTTCTTGAGGCGATGCTTTCCACGGTAAGTTGGTTGGCGAGAAGAGTTCCAGGGTGCACAATTGCATGGTCCCATATGATCCCACGGAAAGTGTGGCGGGGGGCCATTTCTGTTTCTGCTCTGAATCATTCAGTACGGAAGATTAATAATAAAGTGAGTAGATTGTTCCGTTCAAGTACACTGCATTCTATTTCGCATGGTTGTATTAAAGGGGACAGTATGTATTTGGGGGATGGTGTTCATTTGTCCTGGATGGGGAACGAGTTACTCATAGGAGACCTGATAGCCTGGCTAAAGACTTTATGACATGACCTTTAGGCAGGAGTGTTGTGGGGGGTCCGGATAGCCGGTCAACTATCCGGCCTGTGGCGGTAAGGTCATGATCGGTGAGCAGTAATTCGAAGATCCCTATGAGGGGGCGTCACCCATTACGGATGGGAGCGCGCGGGGGAGGTGGCCAATTGGCCCCTCAACGGGGAGGCGTTCCTGTCTAAGGAGAGGCCGCCGGAAGGAAAGGAAAGGTGGTCAAGGCCCCTTCCTGGATAGGAGGGGCTACGGCCCCTCCTGGGGAATTTCCCGGGGCCAGGACATCTGCGACGGCAGATGGGTAAGTTGTGTGGGGTGCGGGAGGGGGTTTACGCTACCTTTTAGACACCTCACACGAGTCCTCGAACGACCGTTAAATGGCGTCGAGTTTATTGGGGCCCCCGTCAAGTACAAAGGGAAATTGGTAGATGCACTTGAGGTACGCCTCTGTGCGGTCACTCCTCTCACAAGTGAGGGGGGTATTTCTGGTTTAGGGATCTGACACCGGTTACGACCTTGCCGTTGGCCCTTAACGTTAGGATGTACAATTTCAAGTCAAATGTTTTGTAGGATGTTAGTTCGGCTAGGAGAACCTTTGTATTAGAGATCTGTTAAGGTTAGCCAAACATCGTAATGTGGAAATGAAATTGTACATAATATGAAACTGTTATTTTAATGTTTTAATTTTGTTTCATATTTTAATAAATACGGCCGGGAAGGGTGACTCCCTTCCCGCCTTCCAAAAGTTCAAGAACGGTTTCCGGTTTCCCAATTCTTGGGGATTGTGTTGAGAGGGGGTGGCGGGTATCTCAGCCATATGGAAAGGGGCGACCATTCGGTCCCCCCGAACGTATGGTGGAGTACCTCGATCCCCCCGGGAAGCCATCTTGGGCGGGAGGCGAGTCTCGGCTGGTATGCCCGAAGCGGCGTAGCTGGGGCGCGCCTTTTTCCCGCCCTAGAGTGGGCTGGCCTAGACACCGACGCGGCCGGCCACGCCCTCGGAGGCAGGCGGGAGCGGGTTCACGCCCACCCTGAAGACGGATAAAAGGAGCGGAAGCCCAAGAAAGCATCCTCTTGTTCCTGTGCTCTGAAGCTGCACCTCCCCGCTGCACGTGAGCTCGAGACGGAACGAAGAGCCAATTTTGACCCACCCACCAGCCCCTGAGGACAGCGATTCGTTGTGAATACAGTTGATATAGTATTTTGTTTGTTTTCTCTGTTTTCTTACAGGTGGTGATGATATCGTGAAATTTCTTAAATGCAATAAGGATTGGTTAATTTTAGTATGTTTTGCAAATAAAGTTTTGGAACAAGGTTTGAACAGTATTCACGCTTGGTAATAAGTGATGTTTGCTTTATAATCTTAGTAACTTAGTTAGACTTGTCGTATTTATTTTTGGTCGGGCGGTAAGGTCATGATCGGTGAGCAGTAATTCGAAGATCCCTATGAGGGGGCGTCACCCATTACGGATGGGAGCGCGCGGGGGAGGTGGCCAATTGGCCCCTCAACGGGGAGGCGGTCCTGTCTAAGGAGAGGCCGCCGGAAGGAAAGGAAAGGTGGTCAAGGCCCCTTCCTGGATAGGAGGGGCTACGGCCCCTTCTGGGGAATTTCCCGGGGCCAGGACATCTGCGACGGCAGATGGGTAAGTTGTGTGGGGTGCGGGAGGGGGTTTACGCTACCTTTTAGACACCTCACACGAGTCCTCGAACGACCGTTAAATGGCGTCGAGTTTATTGGGGCCCCCGTCAAGTACAAAGGGAAATTGGTAGATGCACTTGAGGTACGCCTCTGTGCGGTCACTCCTCTCACAAGTGAGGGGGGTATTTCTGGTTTAGGGATCTGACACCGGTTACGACCTTGCCGTTGGCCCTTAACGTTAGGATGTACAATTTCAAGTCAAATGTTTTGTAGGATGTTAGTTCGGCTAGGAGAACCTTTGTATTAGAGATCTGTTAAGGTTAGCCAAACATCGTAATGTGGAAATGAAATTGTACATAATATGAAACTGTTATTTTAATGTTTTAATTTTGTTTCATATTTTAATAAATACGGCCGGGAAGGGTGACTCCCTTCCCGCCTTCCAAAAGTTCAAGAACGGTTTCCGGTTTCCCAATTCTTGGGGATTGTGTTGAGAGGGGGTGGCGGGTATCTCAGCCATATGAATTATTTTGAGTTTAGCAGGGTTTAGAAGAAATGCCTGCGCTCCTTTAGCCTGAAATAAAGGAATGCGCTGGCGAAGCTGCCAGCGCAACTGAACTGTGACATGGCAATAGTCAGGGCGCACAAAAAATTCCACACCTTTGCCCTTGCGCTTTCTATTAGGCCTAGCTGAATCATAGAGGGCTTCCCTAGCCAAGAAGTTATTTAAAGAGATCAGAATAGCTCGTTGTTTGAGAGTTGAGTCTTGTTGATTTTTTTTAAACGGGAATCTATGGGCCCTCTGTATTTCAGTTTCCCATCTCCAATGATTTAACTCCGGGAAGGCCTCTGAAAATAGTTCTGTTACATATAGTCGAGGATTTGACCCTTCATTCCCTTCTGGAACGCCTAGGATTCGAAGGTTGTTCCGGCGTGATCTATTTTCTAGATCGACGAGCTTCCAATTAATTTCTTCCTTCAATCCCTCCATTGCTTTTATTTGAGGGTTTTTGCTGAACCATTGAGTCTTCAATTTGTGAAATCCTAGTTTCTGTCTCTGTTACTCTTGCAACTGTGTCATTAGATACTTTCATCACCTTTCTTAAATTATTTTGCAGTTTCCGTACTGCCCCCTGAGTGCGTAGGTTTTCTGCTTTTGTCTCTTCTCTATGGTGGAGAATAACTTGATAGAGAACTTCTAATGTTATCTCCGGTGTTTCAGATCCTCCTAAGGTTGATTTGGTTGCTTTAGGTGTGATAGATACAGAAAGAGGAGTAGGTCCGTTAGCACCTTGCATAGTGGTGTTTAAATTTTCTTCTTACCCCAACTCTGGTCTATTAGGAGACTCTTCAGGACCCAAATCTTCCAGATTACTTAGGTCATCTTGCCCAGGGTCAGAAAACGATTTTTCATGGTCTTGCAGGGATTGGATCCCCCCTGCTCCGAGTCTAAGGCTTGAGAAAGATCAGTCATGGAATAAAAATTGCCAGCAGAGTCTATAGAATCCGTATCTTCAATTGGGATCAATGGCGCCGAAGCCGACAGCTCCGGTACTCCGGAATTTTGATCAATTACCATAGTGGTTGAGTCATTAGCATTAGCAGAGCATACAATAGCGTGTAAATAGTTATCCTGAATTATGTTTGATTATCTGGACTTTTAGAAGGATTCGTTGTAAGAGGCATTTTTTTCATAAACATCACTGGTATTTTTGGAATGGCACCCTGCCTACATCCTCCAGAATTCACCAAGTTCAAATCTTCTATATTGGATGTGGCAGAGACTGTTACAGGAGGTACGGTAAGAGCTAAAGGAGTATTTTCAGTCACAGTAGGATGTGTGTTTTCAGTATTTATTGAGTTAGTTGTACTCACAATATCGGAAGAAGAGACTGCCGTTAGCCCCGTTGTCTGGATCGATTCCTGTGCTGCCGCGGTGACCGCCCTTGTTTTCGGCTTTTGTTGTCTTTGTACTCCTGAAGTCGGGTTTTTCGGTGCCATTGGTGCGATAAGACTACCCGATTCGGTAGTTGAATAACTCTGTTGCTCTGCTCGAATACACAGGTAACACTGATTTCCCCGCGTCTGTGCTGGTGTCGGAGATTCCGCCGCGAGGCTGGGGTAATCGGATCAGGTGTGTCCTTGGGAGAGGAAGGGAGAGTTGGGCGTATCCACGCCGAGCGAAGTAATCGCGAGTAACTTTTCCAGAGGTCTAGCCGCATATCAACCTCCGAGTCCGTAAGTTTTTGTGTTCAGTGCCTTTGAAGAAATCAGTAAATTCTTACTCCTTCAGCAAACTTAAGCTCGTTTTTGAAAATCAGCGATTCACAGTCGATATGCTAGGTAGCATAGCACGGGGTAGAGCCGGACTGGAGCTCTGTTTCAGCGCTGCTCACTCGGACGCTGCTGCGTCCGCCTTCTTGCATAAGCAGTGCATTGCAGTGGTTCGAGTTATAGTTAGCTCAGCTAACACTAACTACTGAATTTCTCTGGCTTTGTACGAGTGAAACCTGAGCCTAACTATAAGGTTTCTGACACCTTTGGTTATTTCAGTGCATTTCTAAGGATTTTTAAATGCTAATTCCTTACTATAAAGTCCCTGTAACCTTTGTTTTTTCAGTGAATATACATATACATATATATATTCACTGAAAAAACCATAGGTTTCAGGTCTTATATAGGTAGGAATTAACTTTGAAAAAACCTTTGAAATTCACTCAAAAAAATATAAGTTTTAGGGGTGTTATAGTTAGCTGGACATTTCACTCATACAAAACCATTGAAATTGCTCCTATATAGTTAGTTGTACTAACTATATTTCGCGCACCCGCAATCCACTGCTGATGATGTCACATATTAGATCATTCATGACATCACTGATGACATCACTGATGACATCATCCAGTGAATGTGGTTTGCTTCGTTATTCAAATATGCATTATATACATAGCAATTTGCATTGAAGAATGAGTGGATATATATAAATAAATATTTGGATGGAGGATTTAGTAGCAGTGTAATTGACTGTTTTCTTGACCAATTCATAGTGTCTCACTTAAGCATGGGCGGAAAATCCGTTCCGCTCGTGGATTTTGCGGATTTTCAGTAAATTCGCAATCCGTGAACGCTCGCGAATTTACCGAAAATCCGCAAATCCGCACGCAGCGGACTTTATTTTTCTTGGTGATACAATTTTGCGGCGTGCGGTGTTCACGTACCGTCATTCAACGTTTGCCGAGTTGTTTTTCTCGATATTTTGCGAGTGCTGCGCCATTTTGGATCTTGCTGTGGGATCCCGCGGGAGTTTGGCGACGCATCGCGAGAGTTCGCAATTGCGAACATGTAGGTGCGGCGGGCAGCAACAATCTCGCACTCGCGAAATTACAAAATTTGCAATTTTGCACAAGAAATCCACTAGCAAGCAGCATAGACCTTCTGAAAATGATGATTTTTATCAGAATTTGCGGATTTTGCGGATTTTCGGTAAATTCGAAGGGGAAGACGGGGTTCAGACCCTGAAACGCGTCAGGCACTTCATTGAAGGAGAAGCAGAAGAGCATGCGTTGTAACTAGAACTGGATGGTTGGAGAGATGTCGTGTGCTTTGGCGAAGCTGAGGGCAATTTGTTTCACGATATATACATATATATATATATATATATATATATATATATATATATATATATATATATATATATATATATATATATATATATATATTACCTACTGGCGGTCGCCAGTAGGTAGTTATAGTTAGGATTTTTTTCAATGTTAAATCTGAAAATTCTATTTGGAATAACTTTGGCGCCGGTTGACGAATCTGCCTGAAAATTTCCTCAAAATGGCCTCGCGGCGTTCCGGTCCTTCCCTGAAAGTTTGGGGGGGATTCGTCAAGCGGGGGCCGAGATAAAAGGGGGGTCCCAAAACGCGTTTTCCCCATGTTAATTTCCATAGGGCGGTCGATTTCACTTTTAGCCCGAACGGCTGAATGGATTTCCACCAAACTTGGCAAAATTGTAGGGACTGGTAGCCCGATGTGCCTTTGCTATGTCTCAAGATATGTGCTCCAGTGGATTTTGAGTAATTAAGGTTCAAAAAAATATATATATCTATAGCCGCGCTCCGGTACGCGCACCGGTACGCGCACCGGGCGCTTACCGCGACTTGCGCGCAGAAAGCTGATTGGCTCTGGGGTGTCTGTAAACATTCTAAACAGTCCTGAGCGGCCGCCATCTTGTGTCTCGGTAGGATCGAGACACGAGAGGTGGCCAAAACAAAGAGGGAAATGTCCATAAGGGGGCAGAGTAGACCCCCCTTGACCCCCTAGGTTTGATGTGGGGGCCATAAAAGGGCCCCGCGGAGCAAAAAAAAAATTTTTAAAAATTTTGATTTTCGCGGGGTGAGCGCCCGGTACGCGCACCGGTACGCGCACCGGTAAGCGTACCGGGAAGAGTACCATGGGGAAAAAGAATGACAGTTTTAAAAGTAGCTGTTTAAAAAAAAAAATGTTTTGTTGGTTTTTTTTATACATACACATACATATATATATAAATGCATATGCATATATATATATGCATATATGTGTATATGTGTGCGTGTAGAGAGAGGTAGAGAGGTAGAGAGGTAGAGAGGTAGAGAGGTAGAGAGGTAGCGGTAGAGAGGTGGAGATTAGTAGAGAGAGAAGAAGAGAGAGGTAGAGAGGTAGAGAGTAGAGAGTGAGTAATAGAGAGTAGAGAGTGAGTAGTAGAGAGTAGTAGAGAGCAGTAGAGAGAGTAGCAGAGAGTGAGTAGTAGAGAGTAGTAGAGTGAATAGTAGAGTGAGTAGTAGAGAGTAGTAGAGAGTGAGTAGTAGAGAGTGAGTAGTAGACAGTAGTAGAGAGTAAGTAGTAGAGTGAGTAGTAGAGAGCAGTAGAAAGTGAGTAGTAGAGAGTAGCAAAGAGTGAGTAGTAGAGAGTGAGTAGTAGAGAGTGAGTAGTAGAGAGTAGTAGAGAATGAGTAGCAGAGAGAATAGTAGTGAGTAGTAGAGAGTGAGTAGTAGAGTGAGTAGTAGAGACTAGTAGAGAGAGAGTAGTAGAGAGTGAGTAGTAGACAGTAGTAGAGAGTGAGAAGTAGAGAGTGAGTAGTAGAGAGTAGTAGTGAGTAGTAAAGAGTGAGTAGTAGAGAGAGAGTAGTAGAGAGTGAGTAGTAGAGAGTAGTAGATAGTGAGTAGTAGGGAGTAGTGAGTAGCGAGTAGTAGGGAGTGAGTAGTAGAGAGAGAGTAGTAGAGAGTAGTAGAGTAGTAGAGAATGAGTAGTAGACAGTGAGTATTTGAGAGTAGTGGAGTAGGAGAGAGTAAGTAGTAGAGAGTAGTGGAGAATATTCCAAAGTTTGGCACAGCACCACTTTCACAATGAGTCCAATCAAATCATATCACTTAGAGTCCTTATTGAAGCGCTGAATCTTGGTGTATATTCAAATGCTTTTATTTTCCTTAAGTTTATGTACCACAGCCAGCCGAAAGGTTTCGTTCTGTACAACAGAACTTCTTCAGGGCGTTCTTATTTCCTTCAAGTTATGTCGGTATCCAGTTGTCATATAACTAGATATTTCTTCCAAATGTTAGACGAGACATAAGTATATTCTTATTCAAAGTGACTAGGTATCAATTTTACCCACACAATTCGGGCAGACTTGAGTAATTTATAGCATCCTCAAAGTCAGTCTTTCAAAAATTCCAAAGTATAGGACATGATAATCCAAATCCAAATGTTTCTCAAGTAAAGTAATTTACAATCGTTCGGAATATCGGTGTTTGGGCAGATATGATCCAGGGACCCCCAGTATGCAAGGGGAATTAGTCCCCCCTCTACAAACGCACCAGTGGCGTGCATTGCAGAGAGGTGTAACAAGGGTGTGGCCTCATTACACTTCTCTGCAATGCAGCTCCCTCGCGCATACTGGAGGCTCCTGGTGGACCAGTTGACCCCAGGGACCCCCAGTATGCAAGGGGAATTAGTTCCCCCTCTGCAAACGCGGCAGTGGGCTGCGTTGCAGAGAGGTGTAACAAGGGGCATAGTCTCATTACACCTCTGCAATGCAGCCCCTGGCGCATACTGGAGGTTCCAGGTGGGCTAATTGGCCCCCAGGGGCCCCCAGTATGCAAGGGGAATTAGTTCCCCCTCTTCAAACATGCACGGGGGCTGCGTTGCAGAGAGGTGTAAAAAGGGTTGTGGCTTCATTACACCTCTCTGCAATGCAGTCCCCTGGCGCATACTGGAGATTCCTGGTGGGCTTTCAGGTGTTATATAGTTAGGAATTAGCATTAAAAAAACCTTTGAAATTCACTGAAAAAACCATAGGTTTCACACCAGTTATAGTTAGGAATTAGCATTTAAAAAACCTTTGAAATTCACTGAAAAAACCATAGGTTTCACACCAGTTATAGTTAGGAATTAGCATTTAAAAAACCTATTAAATTCACTGACAAAACCATAGATTTCACACCATTTATAGTTAGCTGGAAATTTTACTGACATAAAACCATTGAAATTCCCACGTTATAGTTAGTTGGACTCACTATAACTTGCGCGCCTGTAATGCACTGCTGATGACGTCACATATTACATCACTCATGACATGGTCAGTGACATCACTCATGACATCACTGATGACACCATCCTTGTGACAGAGTGACAGACCTAATTTCAGTGTAATGTAACGCTTGAAACACATAGTCAAAAATAGAAACAAACATTTTGAAAAAAATGGAGATACCCAAACCAGTAACAACAACCAATTCAGTAATTCCACCATCTATATACACATCCACTCATTCACCAACAGTTCTATATAGTCACTCATATATATACTCACTCATCATATGTAGTGATACACCTATACATCCTGTTACACATCAGCAGTCATCCAAAAGTTACTCACACACATACTCACACATGCAAATAAACTATTGAACATCCATTTATTTGCATATACATTTATACACACACTACCACCTTACTTCTAAGGAAACTTACCCATACTTACTCTCTTAAACAATCACTTATAGAAACACATACTTATTTAAACAGGAACTCCTACAATCTCTCACTATATATACTATACTCACTTATATACATCAATACTCACATATACTAGATTAAAACATATGTCGTTACTAATGAAGACACTAGTGAGACATTCATTCACTCACTAACACACACATATACACACTCATCCACCCATACAGTCCTGCACATATGCTGTCTTCAAAACACATACAAACAGTGAGTCAGTCACCAACCCCTGCAGCCACTTATACACAAAGAGAAACACTGATACAAACATTTAAATATTTAAACAATACTCGCTAATATATGTATTCACTAAGATACACGTAATAAGCCAGTTACCCAACCAATTTTTTTTTAAAAAAACATCCATTTACACACTTATTTAAACATTTATTCTTCCATCGACCTTTACAAATACATATATAAAACAAATTTATTTTTCAGAAAGACACACATTCACTGGATGGTGTCATCAGTGATGTCATGAGTGATGTCACTGACCATGTCATGAGTGATGTAATATGTGACGTCATCAGCAGTGCATTACAGGCGCGCAAGTTATAGTGAGTCCAACTAACTATAACGTGGGAATTTCAATGGTTTTATGTCAGTAAAATTTCCAGCTAACTATAAATGGTGTGAAATCTATGGTTTTGTCAGTGAATTTAATAGGTTTTTTAAATGCTAATTCCTAACTATAACTGGTGTGAAACCTATGGTTTTTTCAGTGAATATATATATATATATATATATATATGTCCAAATACTCCTCCCAAGAAAGAAGAAGAGGCCACAGATGGGGAAACATGGAGGCATTTTATTCGGAACTCACGACATGGCAAATGCATTTCGGCATCTTCTTTTAGCCTTCTTCAGTGCCAGAGGTGTTGTGAGGATGCGGGCACCAAATGACAGATTTAAATATCCCGCCCCATCCTCCTTCCTGGTCAGTCACTCTGCCCCTAAGGTGAATCTGTATGTAGCATGATGTATATCGCCTACATGTCCCAAAATGCAATGTTCTGGGAAGGTGTAATAGCGGGGGAGGATTCGCACCATGGAAAATTCAAACCCTCAAGTCCGCGTATCTCCCGAAAGTTCATGCCTCCTCGAGTCCCCTGGACTGCATCAACCCCCAAACCTTCGGGATCCGTATGGCGGGAGCAAGGTATGTATCCACCTCGCCCGACATGCAGTCAATTGACGGCATCACCGCCCCAACTCCTCCCCGGGCCTGGAGGTGGGCCACAGAAAATCCAGTACCCTTGAAACCAAAGGAAATTGATGAGGCAGAAACCAGCAAGTCCGTAGCCAACTTGAGAATGCGGGGGCCTCTTAGGCGTGATGCTGGCAATCACGCTGCAATATGTCCAAATACTCCTCCCAAGAAAAAAGAAGAGGCCACAGACAGGGAAACATGGAGGTATTTTATTCGGAACTCACGACATGGCAAATGCATTTTGGCATCTTCTTTTAGCCTTCTTCAGTGCCAGAGGTGTTGTGAGGATGCGGGCACCAAATGACGGATTTAAATATCCCGCGCTAACCTGCTTCCTGGTCAGTCACTCCGCCCCTGAGGTGAATCTGTATGCAGCGTGATGTATATCGCCTACATGTCCCAAAATGCAATGTTCTGGCAAGGTGCAATAACGGTGGAGGATTCGCACCACGGAAAATTCAAACCCTCAAGTCCGTGTATCTCCCGAAAGCCCATGCTTCCTCGAGTCCCCTGGACCGCATCAACCCCCAAACCTTCGGGATCCGTACGGCGGGGGCAAGGTATGTATCCACCTCGCCCGACGTGCAGTCAAATGACAGCATCACCGCCCCAACTCCTATATATAAATATCCACAGAAACCTCCAGCAAGCAGAAGGAAGAGGCCACACGGGGAGTACAGGGAACAGCCTTTAATTGGACAGCAGGTAAGGGCATAATGCATTTCGGATTCAGTGCCTTCTTCAGATGCAGCTGCTACAATGAAACATCACACGCCTCCGCTTTTAAATGATCCTGCAGTCCTCCCATGTGTTGAAGGACATACCTCCCCAGCCATGTCATCTCTCACCTGCTGTAGTTCGATGAACCCTACAGCTCCCAGAATGCATCTTTACCGGGCAGGTAATGCGTGGGGAAACTCGGTGTTAAACAGTCCTTGTGGCTTTGATGCAATGCAGAGCAGGGCGCGCTATGTCATATGTGAATGTAGTCCTCCGGCCCCCTGAGTCCCCGCATACGCTCCAACCTCCAAAGTACAAGACAGCCGGGTCGTGCGCTGATTTCAATGAACCATACCTCCTCGTGAAGTCACGAGCTGCCAGCTGGCAGCATCCCTTGCTTGTCACGCACAGAGGGGGTGGGCTGGTGTGATCCAATACCTTGGGTGAGAGACACGCTGCTTGCGCAGAAACCAGTAACCACCAGCCAACTTTGCAGAGCGGGCCCCTTTAAGTGTCTCTGGATGACGCGAAAATATCCACTGAAACCTCCAGCAAGCAGAAGGAAGAGGCCACACGGGGAGTATAGGAAACAGCCTTTAATTGGACAGCAGGTAAGGGCATAATGCATTTCGGCTTCAGTGCCTTCTTCAGATGCTGCTGCTATGATGAAACATCACACGCCTCCACTTTTGAATGCTCCTGCTGTCCTCCCATGAGTTGAAGGACACACCTCCCCAGCCATGTGATCGCTCACCTGCTGTAGTTCGATGAACACTACAGCTCCCAGAATGCATCTTTACTGGGCAGGTAATGCATGGGGAAACTCAGTGTTAAACAGTCCTTGTGGCTTTGATTCAATGCAGAGCAGGGCGCGCTATGTCACATGTGAATGAAGTCTTCTGGCCCCCTGAGTCCTCACATACGCTCCAACCTCCAAAGTACAAGACAGCCGGGTCGTGGGCTGATTTCAATTAACCATACCTCCTCGTGAAGTCACGAGCTGCCGGCTGGCATCGTCCCTTGCTTGTCACGCACAGAGGGGGCGGGCTGGTGTGATCCAATACCTTGGGTGAGAGACACGCTTCTTGCGCAGAAACCAGTAACCACTAGCCAACTTTGTAGAGCGGGCCCCTTTAAGCGTCTCTGGCTGATGTGAAAATATCCTCGGAAACCTCCAGCAAGCAGAAGGAAGAGGCCACACGGGGAGTACAGGGAACAGCCTTTAATTGGACAGTAGGTAAGGGCATAATGCATTTCGGCTTCAGTGCCATCTTCAGATGCCGCTGCTACAATGAAACATCACACCCCTCCGCTTTTGAATGCTCCTGCTGTCCTCCCATGAGTTGAAGGACACAGCTCCGCAGCCATGTGATGGCTCACCTGCTGTAGTTCGATGAACCCTACAGCTCCCAGAATGCATCTTTACTGGGCAGGTAATGCGTGGGGAAACTCAGTGTTAAACAGTCCTTGTGGCTTTAATGCAATGCAGAGCAGGGCGTGCTATGTCACATGTGAATGAAGCCCTCCGGCCCCCTGAGTCCCCGCCTATGCTCCGACCTCCAAAGTACAAGACAGCCGGGTCGTGGGCTGATTTCAATTAACCATACCTCCTCGTGCCGTGGTTGCCAGTAGGTAGTTATAGTTAGGACCTAGTTTCCATAGGAAATCCACAACATTCTATTTGGAATAACTTTGGCATCGGTGGACGAATCTTCACGAAATTCTCCAAGAAAATGGCCTGCTCCTCTCCGCTCCTTCCCTGAATGTTTGGGGTTGATTTATCAAGTAGGGGGTCCCAAAATGTATTTTCCCCATGCAATTTTCCTTAGGACATTTAGCGAGGGCTACAGCCCACTCTTGGACCGTCCTGGCCCTTGTTGCCACCTCGTTGGCTATGTCTTAAGAATTTAATCTCTGCACTTGACCGTGGTCTTCGTACAGTGTATTCTCATCATAGTCCAAGCACATACAATCCATCATTTTATCTGCTCTTGCCCATTCTGTATGGTGGTACCAACACCACATAGTGTACATTATAGAACACTTTGAGTATACCCGCCCTCAAAACGTTTCCAATGGCCATTGTACATGCAGACCTTGGACCACCCTTTTCATTCATTCTTTTTTCCTGAGATGTAACCTCCTACCTCTGTTCTTCACCTCCTACTTTACCCTTTTAAATATTCAAATCTTCTTGGAAAGACATTACTAATCCTTATCATCGAAAAAATTACACGTTTCATGAATTCATTTATTTGTGAGTTGTGTATGTTATCCTAATACCCAACATTCCAATCACATGATTTGTACCATTATGTTATGTGCTTTAGTTGCAGTGTTCTTTCTTGTCTTGGTTTGTATGTCTTTACAATCAAAGGTAACATATTCCTGTATATCCTAAATAAAGCACTTGACACAATGCATAGTGACACTGTATTTATTGTATTTATTTTCGAATGTTTTCAAAATAATATACACTCAAGTACAAAACATTGTTGCTTCATTTCCAAGATAAATATTTAATATATTTCATATGAATCACCACTTATGCGAATAGTACAGTGACGATAAAATGAAGTGTTCATGTTTTTGTACAAGGACCTACAAAACATAGGAAATTCAGTATGGAAAATCAACAAAACTATTCTGAAGTCGGTTTCAAAATTAGTAACAGTGTCATAGAAGAGCTAATCATACTTTTTACAAGCAGCGAGAATGAAGAGGAAGATATGAATGCTGCAGATATCAGCTGTGATTTCCTAGATGAAACCTTAGATGCTAATTTTGTGGAAGCATTAGATGACATCGAGTATGATCATATGACTTTGAAATTGATAAACAGGAAAATGAAATACATGATGAAATTATTTTAGAAGCTCTATTAAATTATGAGATGTTACAAGAATAAATGTATTATTATATACTAATAATGGTTTGAGACACTCTTCTTGCAGAATAGTAATCATTCAGCTAGTACTGAAAATGGGCCTTAGGGCATGGACTGCTTCAAACCCCTATAGACTATGCATGCACTCTTCCATGCACCGGCAAATTTGTCTTTTGTACCTTCAATTCCCCAGTCTGTATTCTTACACTTCCAGCAAACACTATCACACTTCTGTTTCAATATTGTAGTGAGCCATACAGCACAATGTATCACATTTATTTTCTGTTACCACCTCAAACACTGATATTACAGTAAATAATTTTTTTAAATAGTTGCAAAGTATCCAAAAATGTTTTATGAAAGCACTTCAAAATGGATATTACAGTAAACAAGTTTTAAAAATAGTTTCAAGGTATCACAAAATATTTTATGTGAGCACCACAAACCTCGATATTACAGTAAAGAAGTTGTGAAAATAGTTGCAGTGTAGCTTAAAATATTGAATGTGAGGAGCACAAACACTGTAACAACAAACAACAGTAAAGATGTTGTGAAAATAGTTTCAATATATCACAATAACTCATTTCACTTCACTGAGAACATGTTTCTTTACTAATGACAGATCTTACATCTTACAGATGGAAAATGTCACTTACACATTAAGCATTTCTGTTTGGCATGTAGTGCTGTAGATTTAGATGCTTTCTATAGTCCTGCCATGTCGTGTTGTGTTTTGCAGAGGTAGTAGCTATAACAAAAAGGCTCGATAAAGGGCCTTGACTTTGAATCAGAATATGAAATTGAAGAATAATTGATAACCCCAGCCAAGAAAGGCAGCAAGTGTGCAAATTTCCCACTGCCTTCGGCTGGGGTAGTTGTTACAACAAAACGGCTCGATGAAGGGCCTGCACTTTGAATAGGAATATGAAATGGAAGAATAGTTGATAAACACAGCCAAGAAAGGAAGCGAGTAGGTGTGTGTATGAGTGGATGATGTGTTGACTGAGTGGAATATGAATAAGGTGAAAAATAAGAAAGGCTGGAGACAAGCAAACTACCCACTGCCTTGTCAGTGAAGTGGATCTTTGAATTTCCAGCTCATTACACAGATAGGGTGTCAGATTCCGCAGTGGGAGCCTCATAAACGGGCACCTTACTAAGGAGGCAAGCAAGTGTACAAAGTACACACACTGTGTGGTAGAAAGGACGCAAGAAAGGAAGCAAGTGTGCAAATTACCCAGTGCCATTCACGGGTAGTAGTTAACAAGAAGACTCAATAAAGGGCCTGCACTTTGAATTTAAATTACAAGAAGAATAATTGATAACCCCAGCCAAGAAAGGCAGCAAGTGTGCAAATTTACCACTGCCTTCGGCCGGGGTAGTTGCTATATCAGAAAGGCTCGATAAAGGGCCTACACTTTGAATAGGAATATGAAATTGAAGAATAATTGATAACCACAGGCAAGAGAGGCAGCAAGTAGGTGTGTGTACGTGTGGATGATGTGTTGATTGAGTGAAAGATGAATAAGGTGAAAAATAAGAAAGGCTGCAAGTGTGTAAATTACCACAGCTATCAGTAGGGGAAGTAAGTACAACAAAAAGGCTCGATAAAGGGCCTTGAATTTCAATCAGAATATGAAATGCAAGAATAATTGATAACCCCATCCAAGAAAGGCAGCAAGTGTGCACATTTCTTACTGCTTTCGGCTGGAGTAGTTGTTACAACAAAAAGGCTCTATAAATGTCTAATGACTAATGTCGAGGACAGCGATGCTCCTGTATCCTGCATTTTATCAGGTCGATAGATTGTTCCCCGTAATACAAAAGTTCATCGCAATAAATGCATAGAATGTTAACTTCACCAAAATCAGGATCAATATGTGGGTGTGGCTGCTTGCCGAAGATGCTGCTGCGGCAGTTGATGTGCTTGGTGCCGCAGCTGGTGGGTTGTCCTGCAACCTCTGTGTTGCAGCTCGAGCAAAGTTGTTGGGGTGCAAGTTCTTGACGTGTTGCACCATATTCGCTGTGCCAAAGGAGTCTTTTTTGATGGATCACTCCTTGAAATAGTTGTTTGCCAAATTTTACAGGTTACTAATGGAGTATTAACCTTTTTTTGCCCTTCAGGGAAAGTAGTGTAACTATATTATATGTTCTACTTTCAGACATCTACCTTAGTGATATTGGAATTACCACTACTTCTTAGACTACCATTGAACAATAACGTGTGGATAAGCGGTATTGCTTGTTCACCTTTAAAGAGGAAGAAGATTTAAATTTATATTTTCAACACCTTAGCAAAATAGTTGCTCGATTTCAAAAAGAAAATTAAGTAGGAATATTAGAGGAAGTCTGTCCTAATTCTAAAAGGATTGTGCAAGTCGTGACAGCTGAAGGAAGTGTGTCTCAACATTACTTCTTATGATAATTCGGGCACAACACTACATGGCAGGAGTATGCAAACAATCTAATTAGACATTTTGCATGCAATCACATGTTTACTTTAAAACATACATTTTGTACATTTGTAACCAGTAAAAGGTAACCAGGATGCTACATTCGTTTTGATACATTCAAGTTTGACCCATCTGCTGCATTCGAAACATTGGGCCTGTTGCGAAGATAGTGAAAAGTTACTTGTTATTAACATAGCATTGTTTAAAGGTCAATAGCTTTTTAAAATGAAAACTTTATATGTAAATGTAAATGTACATGTATTTATATAGCACAAACCACCCACATCGCAGGCATCTAAGCGCTTGCTTAGGGAACCCGTCCTGGTATTCCCCTGTGAGATAACCCCGGCAGGGTATCCACAAGGTGAAAGCCAGGCATCCCGCCGCGAGGGGCCGTTGTGGAGATTAAGCAAGCTATTGCCCAGAGTCGCAGAGTGTGAACCCGTGAGTCGAGTAGGCACCGGAGCGAGAATTATCGAGTCCGTGGAATTATTGAGCTCAAACCCCGTCGAGGCGGGGAATTGAACCCTGGTCCAGGGCCGATCTCAGCTTCCGGGTCTGCCGCCTCTAACCCCTGAGCCACACTTCTCTGTATTTACATAGTAAACATAGTGACCTCTCAACACTCAGTGGGAAAGTGGTAATGAGTCCATAACTAGGAAGGTTGCATAGCCAGCTATCCAACATGGCAGACGCAACTCTGAAAAGACCCTTGCAAATGCCACAGTTATCTTAGTCATACTAACATACACCCTGCATCAGACGATTGTGAACTGGACTCTTAATGCCACCAAAACAGCCCAAGGACTTATATCACTTAATTTTTATCTTCAACGTCTAGAGTCATTGAGGGTACTTACCATTAAGTTTTGCATATAAATTGATGAAGTATCTTGGTTGCAGACACCACAATACTTTTCAACAGACTCTAAATGTAAAAAAAGATGTACATTAGCACATCATAACAGCAATGCTAACAATTCAAAACTTATATTGGAATATATCATGCATGATTCTAGGTGTTTTCAGATCCAGGAATAGAGACAGTTACAACTGTTGCAAACATATTCAAATGGTTACATTACGAACATCATTGAAAATTCACAACCATAATGACAATATCTTACTATACTATGTTAAAAATTAATGATATGCCTTTATCTATAAAAGACCTTCTATGAAAAACCAAAATACAGAATAATCCAATGTTCAGGACAACACTAGAGTGTGACACCTTATTTATCATTGAAATTGTAAAGTCAAACCTGATGACTCCATTAGGTCCAAAACTTTTCTAACAGGAACAAAAGAATGAAAAAAAAAACTAATGTCGAGGACAGCGATGCTCCTGCTTCCTGCGTTTTATCAGGTCGATAGACTGTTCCCCATAACACAAAAGGTCATCGCAATAAATGCATAGAATTTTAACTTCACCAAAATCAGGATCAATATGTGGGTGTGTACTGCTTGCTGAAAATGCTGCTGCAGCAGTGGATGTGCTTGGTGCAGCAGCAGGTGGGTTGTCCTGCAAACTCCTTGTTGCAGCTCGAGCAAAGTCGTTGGGGTGCAAGTTATTGACGTGTCGCACCATATTCGCTGTGCCGGAAGAGTATTTTTTGGATGGATCACCCCTTGAAAGAGTTGTTTGGCAAAATTTATAGCTTACTTTTGGAGCATTAACCTTTTTTTGCCCTTCACGGAAAGTAAAAAACTTTCAAATTAGAGCTTCTTTCTTCTTCTTTGGAGGTTCTTCAGGAATGAAATCTTCCTGGGTGGAAGATGAGTCCATTGTTGTTATTATGGTGATCTTCCTTCTATTTGACAGGATTCTCAGAAGAGATGCTTCTTCTTAGAAAGTCAAAGTAGAATGATTAAAATGGGACGAGTCTTTCAACAGTTGGAATAGGAAGTGTTATGAACAAATCAAATCTCTTATTTTAAAGTCACATGGCTTTGCGTACGCTTACGGTGTGCTTACTGTGCTCTTATGCCCTTGTCATGAGTGATGTAATATGTGATGTCATCAGCAGTGCATTGCGGGCGCGCGAGTTATAGTTAGCTGGACTAACTATAACGAGGGAATTTCAATGGTTTTGTATGAGTGAAATGTCCAGCTAACTATAACGTGTGTGAAACCTATGTTTTTTTGTGTGAATTTCTAAGGTTTTTTAAAATGCTAATTCCTAACTATTATGTGTGTGAAACCTATGTTTTTTTCAGTGAATTTATTTGCCCCCCAAGCCCTGGGACCCCCACGGCTTAAAATTATTTGTGTAGCAGTTGGCACATGGCCCCCCGCTGCCCCGGGGACCATCACCCTGGGGCTTTTAAAAAAAATAAAATCAACCTGTGTGGTGTGACTTGAGCCCCCCACACACTGTGGGGACTACCACCTGCACGGGGAACTACGTTTTTTAATTTGGGGGTCCGTTTTGGACCCCCCAGCCCCAGAGACCACCACCCCGGGGCTTTGACAAAGGTAGGAGGGGAGCCACGCGGCCTCCCTCCTGGAGACCTCGATGGCCCTGAGGGCCACCACCCCCCTCAGGGCTAGCTCCTAGCAGTATCCTGGAGTCCTCCGGGACACTGCAGTTTTAAATGACAGGGCGCGAGTCTGTCGGCACCCACCCTGCCATTGCAAACTGCTTTGCTTCAGGATTGAACAGAAATTAAATCCCCAACTTAAAACGCGCCACAGGGCATGTTTGCAGACATGTCACCTCAGTCCCCACCCCCTTCCTTCAGCATTGTGCAAACGCACCCTGTGGTGCATTTTAAGTTGTGGAAATAATTCCTCTTCAATCTTGAGGGTCCCTGTGGGCCAACTAGCCCACCAGGTACCTCCAGTATACGCCAGGGAGCTGCGTTGCAGAGAGGTGTTCCGAGGCCATGCCCCTTTTTACACCTGTCTGCAACGCAGATCTGTGGCACTTACTGGAGGTACCTAGTGGGCTAGTTTGACCCTAGGGACCCTCAGGATTCAAGGGGACTTAATCTCCCAACTTAAAACGCGCCATGAGGAGCATTTACACCTGGTGAAGGGAGGGGACAGGGCCTGAGGTGACGTGTGCAAACACGCCCTGTGGCGCGTTTGAAGATGGGGAAAAATTGCATTTCAATCCTGAGAGACCCTGGGGTCAAGTAGCCCACCAGGTGCTTCCAGGAAGAGCCACTGCGCCACGTTGCAGAGAGATGGTGCAGGCCGTGCGCCTCTCTGCTACGCAGCACTGTGGTGCTTGCTGGATGTACATAATGGGCTATTTGGACTCTACGGACCCTCAGGATTAAAGGGGAATTATTTCCACAACTTAAAACGTGCCACAGTGCGTGTTTGCACAGTGGTGAAGGGAGGGGATGGTGTAGGAAAGTGGCTCTATATATACTGGACCAAAGTAAAATCAGCTGAACTACGAATTCTGATCTACTCACATATTATCAGGAGAAAGACCTCAGTGCTGCATCTTTGAGCTCAGTACTGATCCTAAAAAATGTAATTCTAACCGTAATTACCAGGAACTTGAATTTCCTTCCGTAGACTAACATTGACTGGTTTCTCTTGGAAATTCTTATTGTGGAGTTTTGGAATTTTAAAATATTCATCTAAAATCAGCCGAACTATGAATTTCGATTCACTCACCTTTTATCAGGAGAGACCCCAGTGCTGCATCTTTTAGGTCAGTACTGATCCTGAAAAGTAATTCTGACAGTACTTACCAGTAACTTGAATTTCCTTCCGTAGGCTAACATTGACTGGTTTCACTTGGAAATTCTTCTAAGTGTGGAGTTTTGGAACTTACAAATATTCCTCTAAAATCAGCCAAAATAAGAATTCTGATTTACTCACCTGTTATCAAGAGAGACCTTAGTGCTGCATCTTTAAGCCCAGTACTGATTTTGAAAAATAATTCTAATCGTACTTACCAGTAACTTGAATTTCCTTCCATAGGCTAACATTGACTGGTTTCACTTGGAAATTCTTCTAAGTGTGGAGTTTTGGAACTTACAAATATTCCTATAAAATCAGCCTAAATATGAATTCTGATTTACTCACATGTCATCAGGACAGACCTCAGTCTTGCTGGATGAGAAGACGGGATCAAGCGTGTGGCTGGCGTTGTGGGTGGGGGTGTTGACCAGTTGCTTGAGTCCGAGGTTGGCGAGGTTGTCCAGCAAGGCGGCGGTGTTGCGGTCCTTGTTGTTCTCCAGGTGGAAGTTGATTTCCCCTAGGAGGATGTAGTCGGCGGAGGAGAAGATGATTACAGCCTCCTCAGGAAACCCCACATTTGAAAGACTGTAATCTCTACTGATGATGGTTAAAGAACCAGAAACACGTGTCTCGAGATCAGCACTATCTGCACAAACTGTGGCGAAACACTCGAACACTTTTGAAGCAAGAAAGCAACTGAAACAGCATTTACCACAATGCCAGGGGCGAACCTTGCTGGGAGGTGAAGCAGTGTGCTCCCACCCCTGTTGATGTTTAATAGTACTCCTGTGATTCATTGAGCTGACGAACTCATAGATGAAGCACCCGCATGCCTGTGAGAGGTACTTGACCTGAGAAAGATGTTGGCAGCCTACTCAGCAAACCCCTTATTTCAAAGAATGTAATCTCTACTGATGAAGGTTAAAGAACCAGAAACACATGTCAAGAGATCAGCACTATCTGCACCAACTGTGGTGAAATACTCGAACACTCTTGAAGCAAACAAGTATCCGAAACTACATTTACCACAAGGCCAGGGGTGAACCTTGCTGGGAGTTGAAGCAGTGTGCTCCCACCTCTGTTCCTGTTTAATAGTACTCCTGTGAATTATTGAGCTGATGAGCTCCTGGATGAAGCACCCGCATGCCTGTGAGAGGTACCTGACCTGAGAAAGATGTGGCAGCCTAGTCAGCAAACCCCAAATTTGAATGACTGTAATCTCTACTGATGATGGTTAAAGAACCAGAAATACGTGTCTAGAGATCAGCAGTATCTGTGCCAACTGTGGCAAAACACTCAAACACTCTTGAAGCAAGCAAGTAACGGAAACTGCATTTACCACAATGCCAGGGGCTACCTTGCTGGGAGGTGAAGCAGTGTGCTCCCACCCCTGTTCCTGTTTAATATTACTCCTGTGAACATGGACAGACCGCAGTGCTGCATCTTTGAGCCCACTACTGATCCTGAAAAGTAATTCTAACCATACTTACCAGTAACTTGAATTTACTTCTTAGGCTAACATTGACTGGTTTCACTTGGAAATATTTCTAAGTGTGCAGTTTTGGAATTTTAAAATATTAATCTAAAATCAGCCGCACTACAAATTCCGATTTACTCACCTGTTATCAGGAGAGACCTCACTGCTGCATCTTTGAGCCCTGTACTGATCCTGAAAAGTAACTCTAACCGCACTTACCATTAACTTGAATTTCCTTCCATAGGTTAACATTAACTGGTTTTACTTGGAAATTCTTCAAAGTGTGGAGTTTAAGAACTTTAAAATTTTCCTCTAAAATCAGCCGTACTACGAATTCCGATTTACTCACCTGTTATCAGGACAGACTTCAGTGCTGCATCTTTGAGCATAGTACTGATCCTGAAAAGTAATTCGAACACTTATAAATTCACCCAGGCACTCTCCTTGTTGAACTCTAATCATTCAGTCAGTATCCAAGTACTCATGCAGTGAGCCAGGCATAAGCACATGGACTGCCTCAAACCACTATCCACTATGCATGCGGTATCCTAACTAACCAATACACTTATGGTTCTGCACTTATACATTCAACAAAAAAACACTATTTCAGTTTCAACATTTTTATTTCGATTTATATTAAAAATATATAATGTAATTTAAAAAATACAATATGTAAAAATAAACAGTTAAAAAACTGTAAAAAATCTGTATAAAAAAATACACATAACAATTATTACATTTAAAAATTATCATTTAAAAGACCTTTGAAATTCACTGCAAAAACCACAGGTTTCAGACATGTTATAGTTACTAATTAGCTTTTAAGAAACCTTGGAAGTTCACTGCAAAAACCATAGGTTTTAGGGCTGTTATAATTAGCTGGACATTTCACTCGTATAAAACCATTGAAATTCCTCTGTTATAGTTAGTTGTACTCACTATAACTCGCACGCCCACAATCCACAGCTGATGATGTCACATATTACATCATTCATGACATGGTCAGTAACATCACTGATGACATCTCATATGACATCACTGATGACATCATTCTCATGACAAACAGATACACCTCATCATACACTAGTATAACCTTTCATCACTCACTGTAAAATACAGAATACCATATTTGAATCAATTTTCACACCAATACAAGTTTCTAAAAACCCACTCAGTGATTCCTAAATCTACACACACATCAAATCACTTACCTATAGATTCACTCCAACATGCTGTCAATGATCAATAAAACATTATCAAATATACTTGTTCACCTATATCGACATTACACACCGGCACACAACCTATTCACTTATGCAGTCATCCTACTCATTTTGCAAACAATTATTTTACTCAGTTACACACTTATACAAACACCACTTAATTTACTCATATAGATAGTAACTCATACTTAGTGTGTTATAAAATCACTATTACAAGAATACAGTTATCCATACTATCACTCATACAGTCACTGAATCTTATGTATACTTATTTATATACAACTGTCACATACACTGCCTTTTATTTTTCTAGTTTGTTGGACAGGTACCATTGAGAGATATGTTTGCTCATCACCACACCCATAAAGATATCCACTCACCCAAACAACTGTTATAACATGTAGTATTAACCTCATATACCTACTGAATCAACTATTAACACATCTTTCGGCAGTCATATACCCCCTCTGAACCACACACATATTCACTCTCCCATACAAATACTCAGTTAACTATTCAATAACTAATATAGACTTTCACATAGCTAGCAACCAACTGTTACAGCAGTTTACACAACAACTGACGAAGTGATACAGATATTTACACAATTTAGTCACTATGCAATATATTTAGTGAGGCGCAATAAATTAGTCAAGTAAACAGTCAATAAAACTGCTACTAAATCCTCCATCCAGGTATTTATACAACACATTTTTCTGGGTGACTTTAACCTCCACCGTAACAACCCTAGTGACACAGTGGTTAACAGCCTCAAAAACTTACTCAATGCCTTAGACCTCAACCAATTGTGCAATAGCCAGACACACAACAAAGGCGCAATCTTGGACTTAATAATCTCTAAGAATGATGACACCCATCTGGAATCTATGCTCCCTTGTGACTGGTCTGACCATCACATCATCACCTTCTTCATCAATGAAACAATGAAGCTGACCTCTGCCCAGGCGACAAAACCTAAGGTTTGGAAAAGGGACTGGAAAAAGCTCAACACAAACACCTTACCCGCCTCTAGCAAGAATCTACTTCTACCTTCTGCTGGAACTTCTAATGTAACTGACCTCACCAATCACTACCTAAACTCCATGACCTCGATAATTAACAAATTTGCTCCCCTGCATCTAAAGAGAGTCTCCACGAAAGACTCTAAACCTTGGTTCAACGGTCTCCTTAACGAGGACAGACGTTCTCTCAGAACTGCCGGACGCAACTGGAGATCAGTACCATGCGCCAAGCAGCTCCTGACTCTAAAAAAAAAAGAGAAATGCTTATTTTCATGAGGTCAGACGCACTAAAGCAGACTTCTTTAGCCAACAACTTGACCAGGCAAGAAATCAACCAAATAAACTTTTTTAATTAATCAAAATGCAATCTAAGGACCAACGTCCTCGTGATCTAACTCACCCACAACCATCGTGTGATGACTTTTCTAACCACTTTAACCTAAAGACGGAGAACATCAAGAAAGATCTCCTCAAGGACCAAATCTCTCACTCTGGCCCCCTCACCAAATCCCCCCTTACCCCAAACGCTTCTCAACAAATCCAATCAAAGTTTACCTTGAAAAATGAGGCGACATGGTATTACTTTTACTCCTATTCTGAAGAAGCTATAGGCAAATTTCTCAGTGCCCTGAAGCCTTTCAATCACCTCACCGATACTCTCCCCGCAAATGCAGTTAAAGATCTTACACCTATGCTAAAACCCATATGGACCAAGATCATCAACAGTTCTCTTCAATAAGGCTGCATCCCGGACTCCCTAAAGATAGGGCAAGTGTCTCCCATCCTTAAGAAACCCACAGCTCATCCCATGGACATCAACAACTACCACCCAATCTCCAATATACACACCCTGGCCAAACATCTGGAAAAATGTGTTCATCACCAACTGACAACATACTTCAATCTCCTAAATAAACACCAATCCGGCTTCCGTGCAACTCACAGCACGGAATCAGCCATGACGCACATCATTGATGATGCACTTTAACTACTTGATCGTAACGAAGCATGCCTCCTCATCCTTTTAGACCTCTCCTCAGCGTTTGACACGGTCAAACACGAACACTTGATAGATCTGTTGAAACACAGAATGGGTCTTTCAGGACCAGTGCTCGACTGGTTCACCTCCTTTCTGCAAAACCGGAGTCAAATATTCAAGGTCAACAACACACTGTGCAACCCAGTTCCTGTTACGCTAGGAGTCCCAAATGGTTCCTCATTATTCCCTACACTCTTCAACCTCTTCATGGAACCACTCACCGATCTGTTAAAAACATCCAACGTTCAATTCCACATGTATGCAGACGATACCCAACTCTACCTCAAGATCAATACCTCGGACGACATTACTTTGCTCAACAATACTCTTAAGATCACCCAAACATGGCTGGCAGTGAACAACCTCAAACTGAATGCCTTAAAAACTGAATTCCTCCTTATTGCTCCACCTACCAAAGTCCCCACTATGCTCAATTTGATAAAACACCTCACAGCAGTCGATGTTCAACCAACCATTGAGGATTCTGCAAAATCACTCGAAATAACCTTGGACTGTAACCTCAATATGCAGAAGCATATCAGTAATGCAACGAAGGGAGCAAACTTTTGGATCAATACACTAAAGAAGCTTAAGCCCGTCCTACCTCCCAATGACTTCAAGTTAGCGGTTCAGGCCTTAGTTCTACCGCGGCTGGACTAAGGCAGTGTCTCGTTATGCGGTCTCCCAAAAAGCCACCACAGCTCCTCTTAGAGCCTCGACAAACGCAGCAGCGAGACTCATCACCGGCTCGAAAAAAAGGGCCCAGATCTCCCCGGATCCAAAATCTTTAAACTGGTTGCCATTTGAGGCCAGAATCCACCTGAAAATAGCTTGCATGATGCACAAGGCCCTATATAATAGTGCACCCAGCTCTCTCACACAAAAACTCACAGTATCTGGAGCGTCAAGATCAACAAGAAGTGCGGAAAACCTCCTTCCAAAACCACAAAAATTCAATAAGAAAAAAACGTATAATCGTTCTGATAGAGCCCGGAAACTAAAATTCTTTATAAATGATGACACATTCCACTATCACACTTACCAAACAACACCAGGCCCATAAACATAATGAATGAGGTGAATGGATACTATATGTTGTATAACTTTAGCAATAAACTATCTACAAAAACAAGACCAGCTTGTCATTTTGAAAAGTTTTTTTTTTTTTAATTCATAATTGAAAATCTTTAATAACGCACTTTATTAAAATCAAGCATTTAGTTTTATTAATTCAAATCACATAATCATTGGCACAATGTAAGCTGTCAAGTTAGAAATAATCAAAATGATGAATTTAAGAAATCATAGCTTTTTCTCTAAGTTAATTTTCAAACCTGAAAGAGAAACAAATAATAAACAGTTGCATGCTTACTCTCCCAAGGCAATCCGACAGCGCTTCGCCCCTCTGGAAAATACAATCCCAAACCCCTCAAGAGAGCCAATTTTATATCATTTTTCGCTCTCAAAACTATCTAAATGTTATTATTTTGGAAAGTTCAGCACTGTGATTGATTAATGACTGTCAGACCACCACAGCTACCAGTCCAGAGAATATGCGCGTCACCATGCCATTGTCCTTTGTGCTTATATGTATGTCCTATGTTGTGTTTGTCTTTCTGTGTCTTTTTATTCTTTCAGAAACATTAAGCTGGACTACATGAAGAATGGTGGTTATTTTATGTGCTGCTTTAAATGTTTGCTTTTGCTAAATGTTTTTATTAGTGGGTTAATTAATAATTAATAAGGGACTGGGTGGTACAGAAGGGTTTGCTTTACTTGAATTAATCACTCTTTTTGTGCTTGTTTAAATAATAGCTCAAGAGTGAGCTGAGGCCTAGTCTTTGCTTTGGAGATATGTTGGTTGGCCTGAACTTAGCAGAAGCTGAGCCAAGCTGCACGTTGAAAAGAGAAAAAAAACTTTCCATGCAAGAGGTTATTGAACTTATTTCTCGTGGCTCAGACTTTTTATAAAAAAGAGACTCTTTTAATGGAGAATATTTTCATGGACTGCTCTGAATGTTCTTATTCAAGGCTGAGGAAGTGACAAGCGTGAATCTGCCGAGCTTAGGTGGAAGTAGTTTGGCAACTTTTTGTTGCAAAGCCTCGGAAGCTGATGTCGCTCCAAAGGACAATGGCATGGTGACGCGCATATTCTCTGAACTGGTAGCTGTGGTGGTCTGACAGTCATTAACCAATCACAGTGCTGAACTTTCCAAAATAATAACATTTAGATAGTTTTGAGAGCGAAAAATGATATAAAATTGGCTCTCTTGAGGGGTTTGGGACTGTCTTTTCCAGAGGGGCGAAGCGCTGTCAGATTGCCTTGGGAGAGTAAGCATGCAACTGTTTATTATTTGTTTCTCTTTCAGGTTTGAAAATTAACTTAGTGAAAAAGCTATGATTTCTTAAATTCATCATTTTGATTATTTCTAACTTGACAGCTTACATTGTGCCAATGATTATGTGATTTGAAGTAATAAAACTAAATGCTTGATTTTAATAAAGTGAGTTATTAAAGATTTTCAATTATGAATTTTAAAAAATAAACTTTTCAAAATGACAAGCTGGTCTTGTTTTTGTAGATAGTTTATTGCTAAAGTTATACAACATATAGTATCCATTCACCTCATTCATTATGTTTATGGGCCTGGTATTGTTTGGTAAGTGTGATAGTGGAATGTGTCATCATTTATAAAGAATTTTAGTTTCTGGGCTCTATCAATTTGGTAGCTTCAGACGGTTGATATGTTGTTTTTGACATGCATGTTACACATATGTTGGTATAGACATAGGATTGATGTTTAACATATGTTAAGTTTTTGGTTATGTCAGAGTGTTATATGTAGTCTTAAGGAATTTTTCCAGTAGTGTGAAAGATTCCTGGTTAATTGCCGGCAAGGTAGTGTGACTAGAAGAGTTACACAGTGCATTTGTCTGTTTCAAAATTGTGGTATAAGAATATATCACGTGTTGTGGGCGTACAACACATGTTTAGGGACCTTAGATTGTATGGTTAAATGTTTAGTGAGGATTGCCTATGAAATTGTAGCATTAAGCAGAGGGACCTGGTGAGCCTGTTTTAAAGCTTTCTGTGAAAAGAGTAGTAGGATTTATTCAAACTTGAGTGAAGGGTGAGATAGCGTTGTCTATTCTTATCAACGCCTGACGTTTTCTGTGGTTGGTTCAAGTCCTGCCAAGAATTCATGTGTGTATGAACAGGGTTTCCTTTGTTTGAAAGTGTGTGAATGGTTTGTAAAACTGAAGGGTAGGGTAAGAATTACTCTATTAGCAATTGAAACTATTCTGTGAGAATAGCGTCGTCTATTCCACACTAAGGATACTTGAATGAATGTTTAAAACTATCTCTTTATTAACCCACTAATAAAAACATTTAGCAAAAGCAAACATTTAAAGCAGCACATAAAATAACCACCATTCTTCATGTAGTCCAGCTTAATGTTTCTGAAAGAATAAAAAGACACAGAAAGACAAACACAACATAGGACATACACATATAAAAGCACATGCCATGAATGATCAGCTGCATATTAATAGTGACAAAGACAATAGGACAGACATAACAAACAGGACAATATTAATAATGTGTTACAAAAACAGACTTGCAAATGCAACAGAAGCACATATAATTAGTTTCCCGCGTGTTCATGTGTGGTGCAAACTTAATCTAGGTTGGATTAATAAAATAAATCATGCAACAGTGCATTAATTAATCAGTTAATGTTATGGGGAATTGAATCCACAAGCCAGAATAAAATATTTTCTGCAGCCCGCTTTATCAGTTCCTTTTCAGGAAGGGCACCCAGGATATGGAATGCCCTGCCACCAGAAATAAGACTGAACCCATCCACCTCTTCCTTCAAATTGGAAGTAGAAGGCATCCTTATGGCTAAATTTACGTAAACATTGCCTCACTTGACAAGAGAGATCCCCTATTCCATTTATCTTACCTACCAATCTAATGCTTGACTTTTTATATGTACAGTTTTGCTCCGCTTATTGTGACACTTTCATTATCAATGTTTTACCACCATCATCCTTCAATACCGACCCGTCCGGTCTTGCACCTTATCTGATTTGCCCATCTATCTGTGATTGTCTTTGCTGCAAATCTCGGTGGTCCTGTTTATCCTTAATATTTGATCTGTCCTTTGTTCGTTTATTAAGGTTTTTGATTTTATTCTCACTGTCCTGCTTATTTTTATTGTTTTGATATGCCTATACACATTTATTGCATAGGGCTCTGATACCAATAAGGGTCTTGTTTGCGCTATATAAAACTTTCAAATAAATCAATAATAAATAAATATATCCACTCATTCTTCAATGCAGATTGCTATATATATAATACATATTTAACTAACTAACCAAACCACATTCACTGGATGGTGTCATCAGGGATGTCATCAGTGATGTTATTTGAGATGTCATCAGTGATTTCACTGACCATGTCATGAATGATGTAATATGTGACATCATCAGCAGTGGATTGTGGGCGCATGAGTTATAGTGAGTACAACTAACTATAACAGAGGATTTTCAATGGTTTTGTACGAGTGAAATGTCCAGCTAACTATAACAGCCCTGAAACCTATGTTTTTTTAAGTGAATATAGGAAGCGAATAGCGGAATGGAGAGAAAACTACAGAAACGACAGTGCTCTGAAAGTGAGTTTATCGTGACGCCCACCAGGGGGCAAACAATTGATAAAAGCAGCAAATTGTGACTCTAAGTATTTCCTTGCAGTCTCGCACATGCCTCTGGCTTTCCCCCTTTGGGAAAGGTCCAGGAGGACCGAAATGCATCAGGGTAATCAATATGCTGGCGCTTGTCAGAAGGAACGATTAAACTTGGCGTTGTTCCCTCATGTAGTGAATCTGTGCCACTCACCTTTTTTCCAGTGAGAGAGGTTTTTTGTCTGTATATATATATATATATTCACTAAAAAAAGACATAGGTTTCACATCAGTTATAGTTAGGAATTAGTATTTAAAAAACCTAATAAAGTCACTGAAAAAAACGTAGGTTTCACACCAGTTATAGTTAGCTGGAAATTTTACTGACATAAAACCATTGAAATTCCAACGTTATAGTTAGTTGGACTCACTATAACAAACGCGCCTGCAATGCACTGCTGATGACGTCACATGTTACATAACTCATAACATCGTCAGTGACATCACTCATGACATCACTGATGACACCAGCCAGCGAATGTGTCTTTCTGAAAAATTAATATGTTTTATATATGTATTTGTAAAGGTTGATGGAAGAATAAATGGTTAAATAAGTGTGTAAATGGATGTTTTTTTTTTTAAATGATTGGTTAACTGCCTTATTAAGTGTATTTTATTGAATACATATATTAGCGAGTAACTTTTAAGTATTGAAATATATGTATCATTGTTTCACTTTGTGTATAAGTAGCTGCATGGGCTGGTGACTGACTTACTGTTTGTATTTGTTTTGAAAACAGTATATGTGCAGGACTGTATGGGTGGATGAGTGTGTATATGTGTGTGTTAGTGAGTGAATGATCGTCTCACTATTGTCTTTATTACTAACGATATATATTTTAATCTAGTGTATGTGAGTTTTGATGTATATCAGTGAGTATATGTGAGAGTAGGAGATTGTAAGAGTTCCTGTTTAAATAAGTATGTGTTTCTATAAGTGATTGTTTAAGAGAGTAAGTATGTGTAAGTTTCCTTAGAAGTAAGGAGGTAGTGTGTGTATAGTTGTATATGCAAATAAATGGATGTTCATTAGTTTATTTGCATGTGTGAGTATGTGTGTGAGTAACTTTTTGTTGACTGTCTGTGTATAACAGGATGTATAGATGTATCACTACATATGATGAGTGAGTATATGTGTGAGTGACTATATAGAACTGTTGGTGAATGAGTGGATGTGTATATAGATGGTGGAATTACTGAATTGGTTGTTGTAACTGGTATGGGTATCTCCATTTTTTTGAAAATGTTAGTTTCTATTTTTGAATATGTGTTTCAAGGGTTACATTACACTAAAAGGAGGTCTGTCACTCTGTCACAAGGATGGTGTCATAAGTAATGTCATGAGTGATTTCACTGACGATGTCATGAGTGATGTAATATGTGACGTCATCAGCAGTGCATTGCAGGCGCGCTTGTTATAGTGAGTCCAACTAACTATAACGTTGGAATTTCAATGGTTTTATGTCATTAAAATTTCCAGCTAACTATAACAGGTGTAAAACCTATGGTTTTTTCAGTGAATTTAATAGGTTTTTTAAATGCTAATTCCTAACTATAACTGGTGTGAAACCTATGGTTTTTTCAGTGAATTTAATAGGTTTTTTAAATGCTAATTCCTAACTATAAATGGTGTGAAACCTATGTTTTTTTCTGTGAATTTAATAGGTTTTTTAAATACTAATTCCTAACTATAACTGGTGTGAAACCTATGGTTTTTTTAGTGAATTTCATAGGTTTTTTAACTGCTAATTCCTAACTTTATATAGGGCCTCATACCTATGTGTTTTTTAGTGAATTTCTAAGGTTATTTATTAGCAAATGTCTATAGCTTAGAAAGGTATGTTTTTCAAAAAATGAATCCTAAATTGTATATTAATATAATATATTTTTTTAAAGTATATTCATTTTTTTTTATATTTCACTCTGGAGCGCTCCCGGTGCGGGTACCGGCGTGCGCCCCGGTGCGCGTACCGGGCCGCGTCCCGTCAGCGCACTCAAAAAAAAATAAAAAATAATAATGAAGGAGTGAGCATGAGGAATGGGGACAAAGAGAGTGGGGTAAAGAGAAAGAGAGCTAGAGGGAGAAACACAGAGGGACTGTGTAATAGATAGTAAAACAGAGAAAAGGTATAAGAGGAAGTAACTGAGAAAAGGAAAATGAATAAGGGAGTAAAAGAAGAGAAGAAAGAGGGAGAAGACTAAAGCAGAGGTTCTGGGAGAATGTGAATGGGTGATGAAAGTAAAAGGAAGGAAAGTAAAGGATGGGGAATGACGGGTAGTGACGGAACCAGAGAAAAGGAACAGCGGTAACGGAGGGAAAGAAAAGAGCAGTGAGTGTAAGTAAAGAGAAGTGAAAGAGAGTGGATAAAAGTGAATAAGGGAAATAAACATGGAAGATAAGAATAAGTGAGGGAAGCAGATTAAGGAAACAGGGGTGAGGTAGGGTGAGAGAAAAGTAGTGAGGTTAAAGCAAAGGGTGATGACAAACTACATTTTGTAGTCACACTTACCATATAATTAATGAAAACTTACTTGCATGTTTAAACTACACTTTGTATCTGTGAAAGACAAAATAAAAAACAAGTTATAATTAGTAAAATATATATTTTAAAATAGAAGAAACAGGTCAAGAGGTAAAAAATCACAAAAAGTGTACTAAGAAATAAAGCAAGAGTGAAGGATACAAAAACAGAAATAAAGTAATGTAGAAAGACAAAAAAGAGGGAAAAAGAAATAGAAGGAGAACAAATTACTGAAGATAAGTAAGATACTAAACGAATGTGAGATACCAAAACGAAATCAGGAAAGAGAAGAAAGTAAAAGGAAAATGAGTAAAAGGGAAAGGAGTCTAAATGAGTACCCATTAATAAGAAAGAGGAATGGAAGATGACTGAGAGTGAGTGAAGTGGAGTTACAGAGTGAAAGGATGAAAGGAATGAGGTTAATATAGAACGATAGAGGAAAAAGGAGTGAGAAAGTAAGTACACAGAAAGACAAAGGGAAGGACTGAGTGAACTGCAGTACAATGAGTGAAGAAAGGAAAAAGAGTAAAGGAGCAAAAGAAGGAAAGAGAGGGGAAGAGAACTAAAGCAGTGGTACTGAGAGAATGTGCGAAAGCTGAAAAGTGGTGCAAGGGAGAGAGGAAATGCAGACAGTTGAAATTGGATTGAGGAGTTTTGAAAGAAGTGGAGTAAAGGAACAGCGATGAAACAAAGTGAAAAAAAGGCAGTGTAAGTGAGTAAAGAGAGCTAAATATGGGTGGAAAAAGGAAAATTAGTGTGAGACAATGGGAATACAATATAAATTACACAATGCAAACTATAGAATGACTTATACAATATGTTACATTGTTTATTTTTGCTCTTCTCAGAATATCTTGAATTTCACTTAAAACAGTGAGTTCAAACTCTTCATCATATAACAGCGGGAAAAAAACCACAATCTAAAAGATTGTGTTTAAAAAAACCCATATAAACTTACAAATCATATATGTACACTAATCTTTGATTCACTTACTTTTCCTTGAAGCCAAATAGTAGACAGTGAAGATACTTTTGGTGGAAAAAAAGTCTGCTGTTCTCTAAAACTTCTATTTCATCGACTTCCTATGAAAAAAGATCTAAGAACATCATACCTTACACTTTCCTTACAGCTAAATAGTGTCAGATATATGAGTATATTTTTAAATTTCTCTAATTAAACTCTGAAATTACCGTTTACCCGAAGTTTTCAAAGAAAAGCTCATATAACATTTTCACAATCTTTAAATATTCATATTCCCTTTTTTGATCACTCATGTTCAACATTTCCTATAAAACTGATATCACTTACTATGAGATCCACCTACAGTACCTATATGAGATAAATAATTTTAAACATTAGACTAACTAACTAACTAACTTTTATTAACTACTCCCGTCTTCAAAGGCCAATTACCTTTACTAAAACTTTGGTTTTAAAAACACTAGGTAAGAATTTTTAAAGTCATAAGGCAAACGTTGTTTATAAGTCAAATGAGAATCATTGCAGTAACTCCAACCTTTTTGACATTTTAAGAAGCATGTATAATGTCCTGATGTTGTCGAAGGACCGTCATGATAAATAATAGCTACAGTTGTAAAGGTTCTTCCTGAAATTGATAACTGAGAAGCCACAAAAGTTTTGAAACAAGTTGTCAATTTAGTTTCATCAGGTCTACATCGTTGGAAAACTAAAATGATATACTGACCATAACTTTGTATAAATAATGTGGACAGCATTGGACACTTACATTGGGTACACACCATATTACAATCTGCTGCTTTAACTAGATTATTAAATGACACTGATTTACAGTCTGGTAAAGTCAAATATATAAATCTTTCAGTGTCTATTCTAGTAGTACTTGATGAACTACAGTTGTGGCAGTCATGCTGCCATTGATAAGAAAGGCTAAAAAGATTATCTACATCTACACCTTCATCTTCCAAAACACCAAACATATACATTAAAAATTCCTGACAATCCTGCTGAATGTTCTGTGAAAATTTATCTTGACCAGAACACATATCTAAAATATTTCGAATTTCTGTTACACTTTCTATTTTTGCTCTATCACTAGTTCATTTCTCAAACACAGAATTCAATATACCACACAATCTTTGATCCCAATTTTCAACAATCTGTTCTTGTAAAGTTTGAAGAAAAAAAACAACATTAACCACCACATCAGCATAGCAGTTGACACCAGAACTGTTTTCAAGCTGAAATCCAACACCATTTTCATTAGAATCCTTTTTCTTTCTGTTTTGAATTACATTTTCATCTACTTTTTGTTTTTTTGCTACTACCTCACTGCAATTATTCTCATTTCTTCTTTTTCGGCCTACCACACGTTTTTCAAACAGAGGATATTGAGGCAAATGTGGAGCATACTTTCTTCTTAACCTATTGTATTCTTTAACACAATCTAGATCTGCACAAATCGTTGTCTCATCACACTCAATCAAGTACAATCCTGATAAAGTTCTGACTCGTGATAATGCCACATATGCCATACCCTCTTTAAACTCAGATCTTCCAATGTTCACCAAAGCACTATCTACATTTAAACCTTGAGATTTATGAATTGTCACCGCATATGCCAAACAAACAGGAAACTGTTTTCGGCGAACATATAAGTCTTTTACAAGCAAAAATCTAGCAGAACAACGACTGATTTGTTGTACTTGCTCAATGCCATCAAATTTTATTTTAAAAAATTCAATTCCATCTCTATTTCTATAATTCACAAAATCAACAACATAACCCATTCCTCCATTTACCAGACCTCTTTCAACATTTAAATTCCTTCTCAAAATGATACGACAATTTAAACACACATTCAGAGTCTTTTCAAAACCAGCTGTTTTAGAAATACTTTTCTCTAATGAATCCAATTTTGTTATCAAATGTTCTGCCAAAACAATTGTTGCACCCATATGCTCTATTTTATCTATTGCTTCCAGTTTCACAATTTCTTCATTGTCTAACTTTAACATTTTGTTGTTGAAGATGGAACATTCTTGCAGAGTTGGCATCAAACATATCCTAGATTTCTTCTCAGTCATTTTTTTAAAAATATTCTCTGGAAGAATGTTTTCATTTGGATAAAATTTGAAATGAATCGAGCATGTAAAGCTTCTTTCCCAAGCTCACTTACTTTTCCGATTCTTACATCTTGTAAAACATTTTTATAATCTTCATCCTTTGCCTGTCGCATATTTTGAAGCAGTTCAATATATTTAAAATTAACCATATATTAACATTTCCAATGCTTCCAAGGGACTTCCTGGTATCTTCATGCGTAAGCATGTTAAACACTGGCTGTCCTTTTACTGGAGTCAACTGAAGTAGATCTCCAAAAACAATAATGTATTTTCCTCCAAATAACACATCATACTCTGTTCTAAGAATTTCTTGCATTCTCAAATGCACAAAAGCAAGCATTAGATTTGAGACCATGCTTACTTCATCAATGATAAGAAGATTCATTTTCTTCAAGACTCTGGAAACTTCAGAACACGCATCTCCAGATAGCTTGTTGTAATGCAATTTATTATCATGCTCAACTGGCAGCATCAGTAATCGATGTAGAGTAATCCCTTTAATGTTATGTGCTGCCAGTCCAGTTGGAGCGGTTACAACACAAGACAGCGGTGATTCAGTCCTTTTCTGCAAATAAGTTGCAATGGCTTTAATCAGGAAACTTTTTCCTGTTCCCGCTTCTCCACTTACGTACAGTCGAACAGGCTTAAATGATGTACATGAGCACACTTTTTACTCATGTCTGAATCCGTTCAATCTGTTCTGTGACTTCGTCATATATCTTTTTCTGCTCAACATTTAGTTGCTTTACCAAATCTTTTAAGTTAACTACATCCTCTTGAGCTTGTTCCATGGATCTTTTCACCTCATCCATGGCAGTTGCAGCTTCATTTTGGATAATTGGTCCTCCTAGTGGATCCTGACTCAATGAAGTAGAACTCTGACTGTCTTGAGAACTGTCTCTAGCAATCTCTTCAGCAATTGTGGTTTCTTGCTCTATTTCTTCAATCAACATGTGCAGATAATTTGAAAAACAGGACATTCTATGGTATCCTTAGTTGCATTAAAAGAGTCTTCATAACAGAGAAAATCTCCAAGTAGTTCCTCTTCTGTACGCCATGGCTTAAAGAGTTGCAAAAGAGCTAAATAGTAAAATTCTCTTTTGTCTGGAGCTTCGCAACTCAATTTTCGATGATTAATCAAATGGCCTTTTCTCTGCTTCACTAGACATCCTTCATACCCAATGACAGCATATTTTTCATTATTGATATCTTCTGTGATGTTCCTCTTATAACTGTAGTTTTTCAGAACTTCATACAAACAAGTGTTCTCAAGGTGAGTACTTCTATTTGGATAGTATGTATCCAACATGTTTGTCTTCAAAATATCTGTACTGTTTGGTTCTTTCTCCGCCAAATATTCCATTTCTTGTACAGATTTCAAAACTCTGTTTCGTGTTGCAGCAAGACCTAGACTCACCCAAATGATTGTTCTTGATTTGGCATAGAGACTTGCTGATGATAACCGATCTGCATATTCATATGCTCCAATTTCTCGATGCGACAACATCTTCAGACTGAAACTGTATAATTTCTTGCTTAGACTCTTTTCATGTGAAATGTCCTCCCACATTTCCTTCAGTTCTGTCTTTTCTTTTTTTGTGATGTAAGATGTCACATATCGAGCCACAGCAATAGAGTCGTCAGCAACGAACTGAATATCCATGTTAGCATTCCACATGGACAAAATCACTGGGTTATCGTCGTTTATGTACTTGGACTCTTCGTTTCTTTTTAAATTATATGTATTTTTGGGTGATTTCCTCGTCACAGTATGTCGTAGAGATGACATCAAAATATTTACTTTTCCCTTAGAAATCACTGGTCGTGGAAACGCAAAAAGACATTTTGTGTAGTACTTTTCCTTGTTTTTGAATTTTCGACGACAGTACTTTCCACAACGATGAGATTGAAAACGTAAAACTTGTTGCCTTAAACTGTTTTCTTCAGTAGTTTTCGGAACAGCACATGTTGAATATTCGTCAATGAAACTCATAACTGTGTCATCCGAATCAGTTCCAAATTTGGGTGCATCTTTAATCCATAACAACATATGTATACGAGGAGCACCTCTCGCTTGATATTCCTTCCTCCAAAAGAAATCCAAAACCTCTCCAAGGGGAGGATTTTTTTTGTTGGTAATAAAAGACATCATAGCTTCAAATCTATGATTAAAATATCTGCAAACATTCACTGGATCCAAAGAACACAGTTCTCCAAGTGTTTTCAATTCTATATTTTGTATGTTTCCATTTGCGTCTCGTAGAAATTGAAGTAAGTCGTCCCATGCATACTCAGCACAGCTAAGAGTGAGGAACCATGTAGGAGTTCCTAACTTTCTTAGCATACATTTCAATTCCCCATGATGACGGAACCAATACTCGTTTGTTCCACGCTGACATGCCATGAGATTGATTAGCTGAGATTCCAAAATACTGTCCTGCAGATTGACTTTCTCCATAAAGTCCCTCGCCGAAACATTTTGCAGATGAGCTCCACTTTTCAGTATATGATTCACTGCATAAGAAAGCCCAGACAAATCACTTTCATACAGTAGATGAAACAAATACGGAATGCATTGACGAAATCTTGGATCTTCAGCATATAATCTTAAAGTCCGGTATTCAGCTGCAGGAATTTGAACTGGTCGATCGTCATATCGTCCACCTCGACCTGCTGGAAATAACTGTGGAAAACAACGAGCTTCCAAACTTTCTTCCCATACACTAATAGGACTTCCTTTTGCTGCTTTCATTTGAAACAAGTCAATTGCATTACCCATTACTTCTTTGGAATGCAAAGGATGAACAGTATAATGTTCATATAGTTCTTCACTTCTAGACACATCAACTTTTTCAATTTGGCCAACTGAACAATCACTGTCTTCTTCTGTAGCTGTTTCCTCTGCTCCAACACTTACATCTTTATAGTACTCATTGTTTTTGACCAAATACATTGTTGCCTTTTTGACTTTCCTAACATCCACTAAATCTTGCCAGATTTTCTTACTCTTTGTCAGAACCCCAATAACCAGAGGATCCTCTTCTACTCTTTCTACACCAATTGTATGAATATTTTTCATGACATCTAGAAGCAAATAAACAACTCTTCCCTTTAATCCTCTTTGTAAATCTGTAGGAGGTAATTTCCCTATCTTAGGCTCCATGCGAACAATAGCTTGAAAAGGATGGACAAATTGAATCAAAATTGATTCATAAGTATTTCAATCCATCAATTCAGAAGGAATATCTATCAACTGAAGATTATTATGAGCAGCTCTAGCAGGCATTCTATTTTCATTTAATTTTTTCAAACAATAATTACAAATACGCTGATCAAAACTCAAATCAAAAGAATTCTCCACCAACAAATAACTTACAAAATCCTGCCATTCACTATTATTTTCCAATTCATATTTTGCATATAAATCAACTAACCTAGTCTGAATCTTATAATGAGTCCGTCGACAACACACACAAGTTAAATTAGGCCTTTCACTTGATTTCACCTTAAACGTGGTAATTTCCTCGTCAAATTTTTCTGTACTTGAAACCTGTACATTGTCTTCCACATTACCATCCATTACTATATCCATTTCTACACTGTCCTCTTTGTTCCCAAAATAACAAAACTCAATTTCTTCACAAATAGTCTTCACATCTACTTCAGATCCATGCAAAAGAGCACTGTTTAACTGTTTAAGCTTAAGTGCTGGACTTTTTGCATAATACAACCTTCTCACTAATTTCATCACCTTATTATGATGCACTGCTAACATCCTAAAATGATGAAAAACACTTGGACATACTTTTCTAGAAAGACAAGCCAGTGAATGCCCATGCAAACCTGTGTTTTCTCTCACTCTGCAAGGATCTAACTCTTGCAAGATCTTCACTTTCTGTTTTACACTTTTCTTACTATATGTACGTAAGACATTTCGAAGCAAATCGATTGAATCCTGTCGCACACTACAAATACTACTGCACTTCCATGTGTACACTGGACCCTTAGTACGTCTCCCTAAAACTTCATCAGCTAACACCTCTTCTGCATCTCTAGACACAAGTTTCTCTTTTTCCATCACACAACCATCTTTCACCTCATATGCTCGACCACTGGTGTCAACTGCATGCACCAAATCATTTTCCTGAAAGTAACTCTCCTCATTAAAAAATGGCTCAGAACTTGAACTATGCATCAATTCTCCAGAAAATACTTCACAAAAATTAGTTTGATTAATTATTCTTTTCTATCTACTGTTCGATTTGAAAACATCAATTGCCTTATTAAGTATCCTAATTCTATTGATTACTAAAATAAATAATTTTTTCTTAACTTCAAAAGCCTGATCAACAATCTTCTCTACACTTTTCTTTTTCTTGTGAAAAGCAGCTCTCTGTTTACCTTTCTTTTCATTTTTTAGCAAATTTAAAACTACCCTATTGCGAAACATTCGTCTATGAATGTCCCTAAATTGATTTAACGTTCTATTGCTATCCATATTCTTCTCTCCTGCTCCAATAGAGACATTTTTTGAGGGCCTCTCCTTCCTTTTCAAATTTGCTCTCTCCTTCTGGATCTTCACATTACCATTAACACTTGTTTTTGTTTTACATATGTTGCAAAAAAAAGACTTAGTTGTCTTACCAGGACCTTTTTGGGAGTTTTTTGAAGTACTTGTTGTAAAGGATTCCTTTACTTCCGTTGCTAATTTTGAAATTTTCCGTATGGTATTTTTTCTTCTCCTTTACCTTGACGACATTTTTGCTTACTTTTTAAATGTTGATTTCAATCTATGGTGAAGAAAAAAATAACACATTATAGACCACTATTAGCAAACAACAAAGCAATCACAATAAGAAAACAATATAAACACTAATTTGCAACATATCTAAGTTTATACCACAGCAACTATATAACTAGGAGTAAGACAAAGAAGAACAGCTAGAGGGAGTAACACAAAAACACAGAGAGACTCAGACAAAGAAACAGGTAGAGGGAGTAAAACATACAAAAGGACTGAGACAAAGAGAGTGTATAATATGTTGAAAGACAGAAATGTAATAGGGGGGGGAGGAGCTTCGCGGGCGGACAAGATGGCCGCGTAAGCTCGGAGCTCCGTGGACCCTCCGGCCCTCTGCAATAATCCTGCTTGAAATCCTGTTCCACGTAGGTGGATTCTGATTGCTGGCGGGTCACTGATGCGGAGCCTGCCTCCCGCTTCCGAATCGGAGGTTCCTACGCTGAGCTACGTCGTGTGATACCCCTTGCCAAGGAAGCGCCATTGTTTCCTCGGTCTCCGCCACTCCGCAAGACTGGGAAGCGTAGTGCTGGGTGGTGATCCCCACTGGCGGAATTTTCGATACTGCTGTGTCTCCTACCACTAGATTGGACTGCACATCTGTCCTACAACCTCGGCTCCGCACATCTGGGGCTCGGAGCTGGGTGAGGTGGCCCCTCACCCTCATCGGACCCAACATGGCGGGCAAGGGCGACCCGGACAAGACATCGAACAAAGGCGTCCATGGCAAGTCCCAAGTGCAGCAGAACAGAATTGATAGATATGCTCAGCTGCGCATCTTGCCTGCACCGGGGGCCTCAACTAAAGACTTCTCCTCTTCGGGCTCGCCAGATGGGTCCGAGCCCACCCTCAGTGACATTATGGGGGCCATCTCCAGCATACGAGCCGAATTACAGAAGCAACACGAGGTTTTGACCCACAAAGTGGACACGTTGGCGGTGGATCTCACCCTTATCAGAGCCGACCTGGGTAAAACCAACGATCGGGTGAAATCGTTGGACTTAAAAACTTCAAGCCTCACCACCGACGTCTCGGACCTGCAAACAGAGGTCCGGACTCTACGGCTCACTTCTGACCAATTCTCCAGGAGACTGGATGACTATGAAGGTCGTGCCAGGCGACAGAATGTCCGCATCATTGGCGTTCCGGAAGGGCCAGAAGAGGCATCGGCTGACCTGTTCGTTGAGGACCTGATACAGAACCATCTTACTCCCCCCGGGTTGAGCAAATTCTTCTCGGTGGAACGAGCACATCGGGTACCAGGTGGCCCGCCGAAGTCGGGCGCGGCACCTAGACCCATCATTGCCAGGTTCCTCAACTTCAGGGATCGGGACGCAATCTTGCAGGCGTCCAGGAGGCATGGACCGCTGCAGTACCAGAACTCTGAGGTGCACTTCTATCCTGACTTTACCAGGGCGGTACAGAGACAACGCCAGAGCTACGCGGGAGTGAAACGGCGACTGAGGGACATGGGACTCAAGTATTCGATGATGTTCCCGGCCAAGCTTTGGATTGAACACGATGGCCTTGCCCTGTTTTTTGACTTTCCGGACAACGTAAGCAAATGGCTGGACACCCTACCACAGCGTAGCGACGGCCGGGAGGATAGCGAAAGGGGCGCTGCTGGTGAATCTGATTTGTGAGACTTAGCTCTACTACGAAAACATTGGCAGTTGGTGGTCCTGCAATATGTGACTATCGTCCTTTTTCCAGTATAATAGTAATTGGATCTCCTGTCGTTTCATGGGGGGCGGCGGGAGGTGTCCGCGGGGAATCCTCACTCCTTTTTGGGGCTTTTTGTAGACTAGTTAATGGGGCGACAGGCACACTGCTGGTTGGGGGGGGATTTTTAGTCTGATGCAGGGGTGCAGGGTGGGGGGTGTTTGGGGACAAGTTCAAGTGTCTCTTAGTGTGATTTTGCTTTCTTTCTTACGGCAATGGGTTGTGTATACTGTTACATTCTTGTTTCTGCAAGGGCTTTTCGGGTCGGGCAGGGGAGGGAGACACGATGATGGGGGGTAGGAAATTAAAAGTGATCAGTTGGAATGTCAATGGGTTGGGTGACCGAATCAAAAGGGGGATTGTGCTTCAAATGCTCAAGCGTCACATGCCTGATGTGGTTTTTCTACAGGAAACACACTTGATTGGGAACTCATGTAAAGCGCTCAATCTCAAAGGGTACAAGATGGTGGCACACTCAGGGTTCTCTTCGGGCTCCCGGGGGGCGGGCGTCCTTATCCGGACATCCCTTCCGTTGGAGATTGACGTCACCACGATAGATGATAGAGGGCGCTACGCAGCGTGGCTGGGCGGTGGGAGGGGCGGGCCCTCATCCTACTTTCGGTTTACGTCCCGCCTGGCCTACAGACCAGTACGTTCCAGGACCTTGGTGGCGCCATTTTAGCTCTGCCTGACGGCTTGCTGATTGTGGGGGGTGACTTCAATTCGGTCTGCTCTGGCTCCCTGGACCGACATCCGTCAAGGGACCTTCGCCACTCCCAGTTGTGGTTGCCCTCATTCATAGAATCAATGGGCCTTGTGGATAGCTGGAGACTCCTACACCCCAGCTTCGTCAGTTCTCCTTCCTGTCCAGTGCGCATGGTAGCCTGTCCCGCATAGACTACATTCTTACCTTGGCAGCTCACGCTACGGCCGTGTCCGAAGCCCGCTTCTTGGCGCGAGGAGTCTCTGACCACTCGCCGCTCCTGGTCTCCTTTGACTTCGACATCGCCCTGTCGGAGCGACCGGCAACGGTCAATCCCTGGTACTTTCGGAACCCAAAGACCCGCGCTCTTCTGGCCAAGGCTATAGACCTTTACTTCTCCGAAAACGAGGGTTCGGTTGGGTCGGCCGCGACCCTGTGGGAGGCATTCAAGGCCGTTCTGAGGGGCGAGGCATTCACCTTAATAGCGGAAGCCCGTAGGAATAGAGATGCCGACCTACTCTGTATCGAGGAAGAGATCTTAAACCTCGACGCCCAGCTGGACCCCGAACCTGCCCCAGACCTCCTGCATGCGCTCTCCCTAAAGCAACTGGAATACCAAGATCTTTCTACGAATGCCGCCCAGACCCTGGCTAGGGAACAGCAGGGCCGTATCTACGATGTAGGAGACAAGGCCGGCAAGCTGTTGGCCTGGTTGGACAGAAGGGAGTTGGCCAGTCAGGTGGTACCTGAGATCCTGGGGGCAGACGGGAACCCTGTTACTGACCCCAATGCCATTGCCGAGTCCTTCGCCGACTACTTCAGGGGTGTTTACACCTCCACTTCTGACTGCACCGAGGCTGACTCGGCAGAACTTCTCTCGACCATGGATCTTCCCTGTCTCTCTGAGGCGGACCGTGATGATCTGGACAGAGACATATCTGCCGATGAGATTGCCCTCGCGATCCGCTCTTTGAGATCTGGCAAGGCGCCGGGGCCCAACGGCATCCCGGCTGAGCTCTACAAGATACGACCCGATGTGGTCTCCCCGCACCTCCATACTATGTTCCTGGAGGCACGAGACGCCGGCATTCTTCCCCTTGACCAGAGGATGGCCACTATTGTGGTCATCCACAAGGACGGTAAACCGAGGGATGTGTGTCGGTCATATCGGCCTATTTCCCTCCTGAACACCGAACCCAAGGTCCTCGCCAAATTGCTTGCCAACCGACTGGTTGGGGTCATTGGCGATTTGGTGCACCCGGACCAGTCGGGCTTTATTCCGCACCACAACACTGCCCTCAATTTGAGACGACTCCACGGCGCCCTGGCCAGGGTGCACACTCTTGCGGAGCCAGCAGTGCTGGCATCCCTTGATGCCACTATGGCGTTTGACTCCATCGAGTGGAACTACCTCTGGACAGTGTTAGCTAAGCTCGGCTTTGGCCCGGTCTTTCTCAGCTGGGTAAAACTCCTCTACGCTAGCCCAATGGCTAATGTATCTGTTAACGGCCGTCTGTCGACGTCCTTTGTCCTTCACAGAGGCACCAGGCAGGGCTGCCCCTTGTCACCTCTCCTTTTTGCTCTGGCTCTCGAGCCTCTTGCGGCCATGCTGCGATTCCACCCCGACCTCCATGGCATCACTTGGGCACCTGACTTCGAGGACCGTATCTCCCTGTATGCTGATGACATCCTCCTATACCTGACATCCCCGTACAAGTCTCTCATTGTTGCCTGTGACGTTCTTAGACACTTTGGGAGATACTCAGGCCTGATTATCAATTGGGCCAAGTCCTCCCTCTATGTCTTGAAAGGGGACACACCGCGCCTCCCTAGAGGCTGTAACATTCAGGTGGCCACACAGGGCTTCAAGTACCTAGGGATCTACATCTCTGGAAACCCGAAGGTTCGATACGACCAGAACTTACTCCCCCCACTACAGTGTCTTTGACTCGAAGTGGAGGGCTGGCGTAAGCTCCCGCTTTCCCTGCTTGGCCGAGCGGCCCTGTTTAAAATGATGTCCTTGCCCAGGTCCTGTACGCCTTACAAAACACCCAAGACCCGGTACCTGCCCGATATTTTAGGGAAATTGAGGGTCTCCAGCGGGCCCTGCTCTGGGATGGCCGCCCCTGGGTGGCGATCATGAAGCTTACGCTCCCGTGGTACGACGGGGGCATAGCGCTACCGGATGTACATAGGTATTACTGGGCCTCCCAGCTTGCAGCCCTCAATCACGGGTTTTATGGCCCGGTGAATAGCCCCGGCTATGCCATGGACAGGTGGCTCATGGGTGGTGGTAACTACTACCGAGCCCTGTACTCAAGATCCCTTCATCGGCGTATGTCTGGTCCTACGAGGACGGCAGTCTCTATTTGGCGTACGATCACCAAGGTGCAGGGATGGCAGGGCAGACTGACCAGCTTCACTCCTTTGTATGAATCCGACATGTTGGGCAGACTATGGCACACCAAGGGCTTTGACAAATGGGACCTTATTGGCATCTCTAGAGTTGGTGACATGATTTCCAAAGGGACTATCAAGACCTTCCCCCAGTTGCAGGCTGAGTACCAGCTGGGTGCCTCTGAGTTCTTCCGGTATGCCCAGCTGAGACACGCTTTGCTTTCTGCTATGCCCCCCGGGGAGGCTGTTCCGGAGAGCTCACCGCTGGAGGACAGAGTGCTGGACGGCCACATGCCCGACAGCGCTATTTCATTATCCTACAAAAAACTAATTAATGTCCGCACTGACCTTCTCCTTGGGTTGCGCGACCAGTGGGTGGCGGATGGCCTGGAAATCGACGAGGAGGACTGGCAGAGTGCAGTATCCTCACCTAAGGAGATTGCCATTTCTTCTCGTCTTCGATTGGTCCAATTTAAAATCCTACACAGGGTATACGTCACTGGCCCCCGCCTTATACACATGGGTTATTCGCCCGACGGACTTTGTCGTCGAGGCTGTGGCGCCCTCGCCACCTTCTTGCACATCTTGTGGGAATGCCCCGCCATAGCTTCCTACTGGAGCAGAATTCACAGGGTCATGAGTGAAGTGTCAGGAGTGGAGATTGCGGCTGAGGCTCGTAGGTGTCTCCTCAACATTTGTGAGCCGACAGATCATAACACGGCCCAGACCCAGTGGGTGACCCTAGGCAACATGGTGGCCAAGAGAGACAATGCTCAGAGGTGGGGTGCCACCACGGCACCCCTTGTGGTACAATGGAAAGCCAACATGGATTGGTGTATGTTCTGGGAGAAGACTGTCTATGTTGCCAGGGGTAAACCTAACAAATGGAACAGGGTGTGGGGTGCCTGGAACTCCTACCGAGGGGATGTGTGTCTGCCACCTGAGCCCGTTTCATTGGATGAACATTTGTCACTGTGACCTATGACACCGACTGTTTACGATAACTGATTGATCCTGTCTCTCCTCCCCCCTCCTATCATCCTCCACTCTTCTGTATCTCTGAGCCGCTGCCCTCTTTCTCCTCCCGGCTTCCTACTCCTTGCTGCACTCTTCATCCCATCGCCATTCTCCGGCGCCAGTTGGCGTCTTTTTCCTTCTTATTGTTATAAAATCATAAAATAAACCTATAATTTCCTGACGTAACTGAATTGCACTATTATGCCCTGCTTACTATGCTGCCTTGCCTCCGGGATGTTAGGCTAAATAGCTGTGTGCTCTTGTGAAATAAAGGTTTTCAAAAAAAAAAAAAAAAAGAATGTAATAGGGAAAGGAAGTAAGTCAAAAAAGGGAGTAAATCAGAAAAAGGATGTAACAGGGTATAAAACAGAGAAAGGGTGTAACAGGAACTAACACAGAGAGAGGGTGTTAGAAGAGAAAAGGTTGTAAAAGAGTCTAAAACAGAGAGAGCCTGTAAAGGAAGAGACAGAGAGTAAGTTTCAGAGAGGGTGTAAGAGGAAGTAAATCAGAGACAGGATGTTACAAGAAATAGGACAGACAGAGGGTGTAACATGAAGAGAGAAAAAAAGTCAGAAAGAGAAACGGTATAAAACAGACAAAAGGTGTAATAGAGAGTAACACAAGACTAGAATATTACAAAGAAAAAGGTTGATTAGATAGTATCTGCATGATTCAAGAAATATATTAACACATTTCACAATCAAGTCATCTATGTTTCCTCGGATTACTCATATTTTTGCATATTGCTTGGTTAAAACATTTTGCTGCATAGAGAAATTATCTTTTTAGAAACACAGCACAGGACCTATGTACAAGCATTCAATTTCACTACTAAAACCTCACTGTTTCACAAAATGCAAATCCCCTATCTTGCAAATGTTCATAGCAAGCATTATCAAAAAGCAAGACACAAACCAACAGCAAAGAAACTCAGGGCCTTATTTATGAAGGCCTTGCGCCACCGGTGCGTCACTTCTTTCCCATGTTAAAAGTGACGCACCGGCGCCACAAGGCAATCATAAATAAGGTCCAAATGTAAATACCATTGATTTGCCACCAAAATCATTTTTGGAGTAACATTTAAGAAACACAGCACAGGACCTATGTACAAGCATTCAATTTCACGACTGAAACCTCACTGTTTCACAAAATACAAATCTACTACCTTGCAAATGTTCATAGCAAGCATTATCAAAAAGCAAGACACAAACCAACAGCAAAGAAAATCAGGGCCTTATTTATGAAGGCCTTGCACTACCGGTGCTTCACTTTTTTCCCATGTTAAAAGTGACGCACCGGCGCCACAAGGCAATCATAAATAAGGGCCAAATGTAAATACCATTGATTTGCCTCCAAAATCGTTTTTTGAAAAACATTTCAGAAAAACAGCGCAGGACCTATGTACAAGCATTCAATTTCACTACTGAAACCTCACTGTTTCACAAAATACAAATCCTCTATCTTGCAAATGTTCATAGCAAGCATTATCAAAAAGCAAGACACAAACCAACAGCAAAGAAAATCAGGGCCTTATTTATGAAGGCCTTGCACTACCGGTGCTTCACTTTTTTCCCATGTTAAAAGTGACGCACTGGCGCCACAAGGCAATCATAAATAAGGCCCAAATGTAAATACCATTGATTTGCCCCCAAAATCGTTTTTTGAATAACATTTTAGAAACACAGCGCAGGACCTATGTACAAGCATTCAATTTCACTTCTGAAACCTCACTGTTTCACAAAATACAAATCCTCTATCTTGCAAATGTTCATAGCAAGCATTATCAAAAAGCAAGACAGAAATCAACAGCAAAGAAACTCAGGACCTTATTTATGAAGGCTTTCCACCACCGGTGCGTCACTTTTTTCCCACGTTAAAAGTGACGCTCCAGCGCCACAGGCAATCATAAATAAGGCCCAAATGTAAATACCATTGATTTGCCACCAAAATCGTTTTTGGAATAACATTTAAAAAACACAGCGCAGGACCTATGTACAAACATTCAATTTCACTACTGAAACCTCACTGTTTCACAAAATACAAATCCCCTATCTTACAAATGTTCATAGCAAGCATTATCAAAAACCAAGACACAAACCAACAGCAAAGAAACTCAGGCCCTTTTTTATGAAGGCCTTGCACCACCGGTGCGTCACTTTTTTCCCATGTTAAAAGTGACGCACCGGCGCCACAAGGCAATCATAAATAACACCCAACTGTAAATACCATTGATTTGCCCTCAAAATCGTTTTTTGAATAACATTTTACAAACACAGCTCAAGTCCTATGTACAAGCATTTCATTTCACTACTGAAACCTCACTGTTTCACAAAAGACAATTCCTCTATCTTGCATATTTTAATATCAAGCATTTCCCAAAAACATGCCACAAACCAACAAGAAAAAATCTCAATCTGCTTCCTAATTTGAGGTAACGCAGGTGACATAATTCTAAAACATTCAAATATATTTCTTTACAGAGGCATACACTATTAATTGCTTCTCAAAAAAATAAAAGCCATTCTTTTACCCCAAAATCGTTTTTTAAATAACTTTTTACAAACACAGCACAAGTCCTATGTACAAGCATTCAATTTTACTACTGAAACTTCACTATCTGCTTCCAAATCTTCTCCATAGAGCAAATAAGTCTCTATCTAAATTAAATGAATCATTACTTACCTTTACAAATGCTTTGGAAGATTAAGAACAGTGTCAGACACACACACCAATTTTTCTTTAGCAGAGCAAAAGGTGTGCACTCAATACACTGAAACCAAGACTGGCAGAGAAAACCTCTAACTCTACACACATATGCCTCATTTCAACCAATCAAAACTCTTCCCTCACTTTTTTCAAACCAACACCCTTCCCCCTCTCAGACCTTTCTATCTGTTACCATAGCAACTCCCTCCTAACTGAACTCTTAGGTTCAAAAGTTTATTCTACAATGTTGCAAATTAAGTCAGCAAGGATGTTTGACCTCTCAATACACCAGCTTATCCAGGGCATTATTGCTTTTATTGACTTTTTCTTAACCATTCAAATTGCTTCTTTCACACAACACAACCATGCTCCCTAACTTTCAGTTTTCAACTATCTGAATCCACCAATCATTGCTTGTGATTCAAGAGCAGAGAAACTCAACAATTATTTTTTTGTAAACTCCTACTGTTCCAACTGCCATTTCATTCCCACACTTCATCTGACTGCACCAGAACCTTCTCTCATCATGTATTCTGTGTGGATTATTGGACATAGCTACATCCACTGGGCTCAAAGGTATGCAGCTAGCACAAGTTTTCACAACCTTCATTTATCAAATGTGGAAATCAAGTGGATTGGCCAGAGAGGATTGAGAAGTCACCAATTGATACCATTGGTGAAAACCTTTTTGCATCTGCCAAACCCTGACCTCTTACTAGTGCACTGAGTTGGAAATGACTTGGGCACTATGACTGGGGTTGGTCTGGAAATGCTTTTAAAGGACACCTTTGATCAATTGATGTCACTTTTTCCACAAACTGCCTTGGTATATTCCAATATATGCCAAAGACAGAAATGGAACTGGTCCAACCAATTTTGGCACGGAAACATGTGAATAAATCTGTTTCTGCTTACATGAGAGACTATGGAATGGGTTCAATATACAACAATAACTTGCGTTACGACATGCAAGACATCTACAGAGGAGATGGTGTGCACTTCTCAGATGAGGGGAATAGAATATTCCTCCTGAATTTAAGACTGTGCATTGAAACCTACTTGTAGGTACTTAAATCAGACACAGTACCCAAAAGCTCTTTTCAGGGCTACCCTACCTCTGATCACTCATAATGATTTTCTTTTTCTAACTTTTTTCACTATTTTTCACCAAAGTACACTCCCCGGTACGCTCCCCGGTACGCTTCCCAGTGCGCGTACTGGGCGCTCCCCCAGTGAAAAATTTAAAAATGTTTTTTTGGGGGGGGACATAAATGGGCCTTCTAAACCCCCCTCAGAAAACCTAGAGGGTCAGGAAGTGTCTACCGTGCCCCCTTCTACCAATTCCCAACGTTGTTTGTCCTCCATCTTGTGTCTCAATTCTACAGAAACACAAAATGGCGGACTTCCGTAGTGCTCCCGGTGCGCGTACCGGGGCGCGCACAGGTAAGCGCTCCCAAAAAAAATGTGGGATAGTAATTTACATAAAAACCACTGGAGACACTTACACCAAATATAGAATAGGCCCTACTACATAGCAGTCCCTACCATTTGGTACCATTTCAGGGAAGGACCGGAGCTCGACGAGGCAAATTTGAGGAAATTTTCAGGCAAATTCGTCAACCGGCGCCAAAGTTATTCCAAATAGAATTTTGAGATTTTGCATTAAAAAACTCCTAACTATAACTACCTACTGGCGACCGCCAGTAGGTAATATATATATAATATATATTACCTACTGGCGGTCACCAGTAGGTATTTATAGTTAGGATTTTTTTCCATAGGAAATCCGCAACATTCTATTGGGAATAACTTTGGCGCCAGTTGAGGAATCTGCCTGTAATTTTCCTTAAATTTGCCTTGCTGTGCTACGCTCCTTCCCTGAAAGTTTGGGGGGATTTGTCAAGTGGGGGCCGAGATAAAAGGGGGTCCCAAAATGTGTTTTCCCCATGTTAATTTCCATAGGGCGGTTTGACTCACTTTTAGCCCGAACGGCTAAATGGATTTCCACCAAACTTGGCAAAATTGTAGGGACTGGTAGCCCGATGTGCCTTTGCTATGTCTCAAGATATGTGCTCCAGTGGATTTTGAGTAATTTAGGTTAAAAAAAAATATATATATCTATAAGCGCGCCCGGGTACGCGCACCGGGGCGCGTACCAGCGCGCTACGCGAGTTCACGAGCGGAAAGCTGATTGGCTCTCGGGTGTCTGTCAACATTCCAAACAGTCCGGAGCCGCCACCATCTTGTGTCTCGGTAGGATCGAGACACAAGAGGTGGCAAAAAAAAGGGGGAAATGACCAAAAGGGGGCAAGGTAGACCCCCCTGACCCCGTAGGTTTGATGTGGGGGCCATAAAAGGGCCCGCGGGGCAAACAACATTTTTTTTTATTCAATTTGCGCAGGGGAAGCGCCCGGTACGCGCACCGGGGAGCGTACCGGGGAGCATACTATGGGGAAAAAAGAATGACAGTCTTTTTTAAAAATGTAGCATTTTTTTATAAATTGGAGGTAGTTCTAAAAAGAACTGTTTTTTTCATTCTTTTTGTTGTTTTATATTTTTTTTACTGTTTTTTGGAAAAAAAATTACTTTTTTTGGCTTTTATGAACAATTTTAATATTTTTTTGCAATTTTTATGGGGACAAACAAAAAAACAGGGAATTGTAAACGGCTCAACTGGAGCAAAAAAACAGGAAAAAATTAAGGTTTGTTTTTGCACTTGTGCTTGTCTCCAGCACAGTTAATTAGTTTAATGCTTTGCTCTCCATAGCAAAATGTCCTTACACAAACTTGGCAAACTATTTTGAAATCTCCAAACTGGGTTTGGATGTTTGGGACCATCTCACTTGCCTCTGGACCCGATGGAGTGGGTTTCTTACTTTGGGAGGAGCTGGGAGAAGATTGGGGAGGGTTTCTGGTCAGTTCTCTGACCTCTGCCACAGCATAGTTGTTTGGGTGCCGGCGTTGCATGTGGCGAATCATGATGTTGTTGCCAAAAGAGTACTTTTTGTCAGGGTTCCCCCTGGAAAGTACAGTGCCACAGATCAGACACGTAACCTTTGGCGCATTAACTTTCTTGAGGCCCCTTGGGATTTAAAAAAACTCCTTTGCTTCCGGTTGTGCTTACGCCGTGCGTATCACGCGGACGCGGCTACGCGATATGTCACAATGATGTTTTTGTTCGCGGCACAAGCGCTAACAGGATGCTCACTGGTACGCGCACCAGGGCGCATCGGGGCGCGCCGGAAGACTGCGCTCACCGGTACGCGCACCGGGAGCGCTCCAGGGCAAAAAAAACAAAACAATATACATAAAAAAATATTATTACATTAATATACAATAGAGGTTTCATTATAAAAAATATTATATTTGATAGCTATAGAAATTTGAAATTAAAAAACCTTTGAAATTCACTGAAAAAAACATAGGTTTGAGGCCCTATATATAGTTAGGAATTAGCATTTAAAAAACCTATGACATTCACTGAAAAAACCATAGGTTTCACACCAGTTATAGTTAGGAATTAGCATTTAAAAAACCAAAAAAATTCACTGAAAAAACCATAGGTTTCACACCAGTTATAGTCAGCTGGAAAATTTACTGACATAAAACCATTGAAATTCCCACGTTATAGTTAGTTGGACTCACTATAACTTGCGTGCCTGCAATGCACTGCTGATGACGTCACATATTACATCACTCATGACATGGTCAGTGACATCACTCATGACATCACTGATGACACCATCCTTGTGACAGAGTGACAGACCTCCTTTCAGTGTAATGTAACCCTTGAAACACATATTCAAAAATAGAAACTAACATTTTCAACAAAATGGAGATACCCATACAAGTTACAACAACCAATTCTGTAATTCCACCATCTATTTACACATCCACTCATTCACCAACAGTTCTATATAGTCACTCATACATATACTCACTCATCATATGTAAGGATACACCTATACATCCTGTTACACACCGACAGTCATCCAAATGTTACTCACACACACACTCACACATACAAATAAACTATTGAACATCCATTTATTTGCATATACAGCTATACACACACTACCACCTTACTTCTAAGGAAACTTACACATACTTACTCTCTTAAACAATCACTTATAGAAACACATACTTATTTAAACAGGAACTCTTTCAATCTCTCACTCTCACATATACTCACTTAGATACATCAATACTCAAATATACTAGATTAAAACATATGTTGTTACTGATAAAGACACTTGTGAGACAGTCATTCACTCACTAACACACACATATACACACTCATCCGCCCATATAGTTCCGCACATATGCTGTGTTCAAAACACATACAAACAGTGTCAGTCATTGATGCATCTATGTGCTAAGTAATACCCCAACCAAACCATACAGACACTCATACTTATACTAAAAAAACATCTGATAACCCATAGACACACACATGTAGCTACTCACTAACAGCCACTTATACAAAAAGAAAAACACTGATACATATATTTAAATATTTAAACATTACTCGCTGATATATGTATTCACTAAGATACACTTAATAAGCCAGTTAACCAATCAATTTTTTTTTTTAAACATCCCTTTAGACACTTATTTAAACATTTATTCTTCCATCGACCTTTACAAATACATATATAAAACATATTTATTTTTCAGAATGACACACATTCACTGGATGGTGTAATCAGTGATGTCATGAGTGATGTCACTGACCATGTCATGAGTGATGTAATACGTTGCATTGCAGGCGCGCAAGTTATAGTGAGTCCAACTAACTATAACGTGGGGATTTCAATGGTTTAATGTCAGTAAAATTTCCAGCTAACTATAACTGGTGTGAAACCTATGTTTTTTTCAGTGAATTTAATAGGTTTTTTAAATGCTAATTTCTAACTATAACTGGTGGGAAACCTATGGTTTTTTCAGTGAATATATATATATATCTATATATATATATAGATATATATATTCACTAAAAAAATCATGGGTTTCACATTTGTTATATGTTATCAGTGATGTCACTGACCCTGTCATGAATGATGTGATATGTGACATCATCAGCAGTGGGTTGTGGGCGCGCAAGTTATAGTTTTTTCCTGGGGAGCTCAGGGTGCGCGCACCGGTAAGCTCTCCCGAGAGCGCACCGAGAGCGCTATTTCTGTGTTTGATAAAAAAATATGTATGAAAAGTAAATAATAACGCAAGACATTTAGTACCATACTTATAAAAGCAATATTTTTAATTTATGAAATGAAAATGAATTTACATTTCCGTAAAGCTATCAAAACGTCACTCAGGCGCACCGCGTAAGCGCCCCCGGAAGCGCCTACGATCGCGCCGCGTAAGCAACCCCGGAAGCGCTCTGGTGCGCGCAGCGTAAACGCGTCAAGTCATGTGACCTTAACCGCATGCGCGCTAGCGCAATTCCGCTCCTGTGCTGAGTTTTTTAAAACCGCACTTTACATGACGAGCTGGGCTCGTCATCAGCATGCGAGGAGGCTACGCCATGATGAGCCCAGCTCGTCATGAGCGTGGAAGGGGTTAAAATAACTCTTTTCATTGGTTGCTAACAGTTTTTTTTACAAAGAATGAAATCCCCCACCCATTTACTTCACTTCTTTTTTCACTCATCAAAGAGCTGTATTCTTAAAAAAATGAAAAAGAGTAACTGAAGTGGACTGCAGTGAGAGAAGAGAGGAGAATGAGTGAGAAAGCAAAGAAAGGGATGAGAGGGGAAGGGAAGTGAAGAACGGGGACTGAAAGAAGGTGAGAGTGGGGAACGAGAGTGAGGAGAAGGAGAGTGAACATGTGGAATGTGGATAAGTGAAGAAAATATAGTAAAAGAACGGTGGTGTGGAAGGGTAAAAAAAGAGCAGTGATTTTTAGGAAAGAGTGGAGATGCGGACTGGATCATGTCAATTGAGTGTGAGACAAGGTGAGTAAGGCAGTGAAGAAACAGAGAAAGTGAAAAAAAAGTTAGAGTAGAAGACTAAAGGCCACATTTATGAGGCCATGCTTCACTTTTACGCTGCCGGTGCGTCACTTTTTGTGATGTACCAGTGGTGTACAAAACGCACCTTGTTGCGTCATATTTACAAAGTGATGCATCTAGGTACATGCGTCACTTTGTAAACCCCTACGCCACATTATACCTGCGCCAAATGTAATGTATGAAAAGAGGGCGTATTGACACAAGAAAGGGTCGTAGAAGTGACGCAGTGAAATCTATGAGATTTCACTGCGTCACTTTTACAACACCGTTGCGTCAAAATCTTGCGCCTGCCTCACAGCAGGCGTAAGACTGACGCATGCCCTTTGACATGGGGCTGGTCCCATATGAAAGGATGCATTGCTGGAGTTGCGTCACGTTTGTGACACACTACAGCAATGCATCACTTTTACGCTTACAGATACGTCAGAAATACTAACGTATTTGTAACTCCTTGCGACATAATGCGTCATACATTAAATATGATGCATGAGTAGAAGACTGAAGGCCTGATTTATGAGGCCTTGGGTCACTTTTATGCCGCCGGTGTATCACTTTTTGTGACACACCAGTGGTGTAAAAAATGCACCTTGTTAAGTCATATTTACAAAGTGACGCATCTAGGTAGATGCGTCACTTTGTAAACCCCTACACAACATTATACCTGCGCAAGGTGTAATGTGTGCAAAGGGGGCGTATTAACGCAAGAAAGGGTCGTAGAAGTGATGCAGTAAATTTATTAGATTTCACTGCGTCACTTTTAGGACACCGTTGCGTCAAAATCTTGCGCCTGCCTCACAGCAGGCGTAAGACTGACGCAAGCTCTTTCACATGGGGCTGGCCCCATGTGAAAAGATGCATTGCTTGAGTTCCGTCACTTTTGTGACACACTCCAGCAATGCATCACTTTTGCGCTTACAGATACGTCAGAAATACTGACGTATCTGTAACTCCTTGCGACATAATGCGTCATACAATAAATATGACGCATGAGTAGAAGACTGAAGGCCTCATTTATGAGGCCATCTATCACTTTTACGCCACCGGTGCGCCACTTTTTGTGATGCACCAGTGGTGTAAAAAATGCACCTTGTTGAGTCATATTTACAAAGTAAATCTAGGTAAATGCGTCACTTTGTAAACCCCTGCGCCACATTATACCTGCGCCAGGTGTAATGTATGCAAAGGAGGCGCATTGACACAAGAAAGGTTCGTAGAAGTGACGCAGTGAAATCTATGAGATTTCACTGTGTCACTTTTAGGACACCGTTGCGTCAAAATCTTGTGCCTGCCTCACAGCAGGTGTAAGACTGACGCAGGCCCTTTCACATGGGGCTGGCCCCATGTGAAAGGATGCATTGCTGGAGTTGCATCACTTTTGTGACACACTCCAGCAATGCATCACTTTTGCGCTTACAGATACGTCAGAAATACTGACGTATCTGTGACTCCTTGCGACATAATGCGTCATACATTAAATATGACGCATGAGTAGAAGACTGAAGGCCTCATTTATGAGGCCATCCAACACTTTTACGCCACCAGTGCGTCACTTTTTGTGACGCACCATTTGTGTAAAAAACTGCACCTTGTTGAGTCATATTTACAAAGTGACGCATCTAGGTAAATGCGTCACTTTGTAAACCCCTGCACCACATTATACCTGCGCCAGGTGTAATGTGTGGAAAGGGGGCGTATTGACGCAAGAAAGGGTCGTAGAAGTGACGCAGTGAAATCTATGAGATTTCACTGCGTCACTTTTACGACCCCGTTGCGTAAAAATCTTGCACCTGCCTCACAGCAGGCGTAAGACTGACGCAAGCCCTTTCACATGGGGCTGGCCCCATGTGAAAGGATGCATTGCTGGAGTTGTGTCACTTTTGTAACACACTCCAGCAATGCATCACTTTTACGCTTACAGATACGTCAGAAATACTGACGTATCTGTAACTCCTCGCGACATAATGCGTCATACATTAAATATGACGCATGAGTAGAAGACTGAAGGCCTCATTAATGAAGCCATGTGTCACTTTTATGCCACTGGTGCGTCACTTTTTGTGATGCACCAGTGGTGTAAAAAATGCACCTTCTTGAGTCATATTTACAAAGTGACGCATCTAGGTAAATGCGTCACTTTGTAAACCCCTTCGCCACATTATACCTGCGCCAGGTGTAATGTATGCAAAGGGGGCGTATTGACACAAGAAAGGGTCGTAGAAGTGACGCAGTGAAATCTAGCCTCACAGCAGGCATAAAACTGATGCAGGCCCTTTCACAATGGACTAGCCCCATTTGAAAGGATACATTGCTGGTGTTGCATAATTTTTTTGACACACTTCAGCAATGCATCACTTTCCTCTAAACACTCTACTTTATTTTTTTACTCTTATTTTTCACACTGTTTTTCCCCATGGTGCGCTCAGGGTGCACGAACCGGAGAGCGTACCCGGGACTGCACCCAGCGCTTACCCCGCGAAAATTTCAACAAAAAAAAAGGGGTTTTGCCCTTCAGGGTCCTTCTAGGCCCCCCTCAGAAAAGCTAGGGGGTCAGGGGGTGTCTACTCTTCCCCCTTTTAATTATTTCCCCCTATCTTTTTCACCTCTTGTGTCTCGATTCTACAGAGACACAAGATGGCGGACTCCCCGGACTGTTTAGAATGTTGAGAGACACCCGACAGCCAATCAGCTTTCCGCTGGGGCACTCCCGTAGCGAGCCGGGTGCGCTCCCCGGTACACGCACCGGTGAGCGCCCGCAGCGCGCCTATAGATATATATGTGTTTTTGAAGTTAAGTTTCTAAAAAACCACTGGAGCAATTTTCACCAAACATAGCAAAGGCACATCTGCGTACCAGTCCCTACAATTTTGCCAAGTTTGGCGTAATTCCTTTCAGCGGTTCGGGCTGTAGACTTGTCAGACCGTCCTATGGAAATTAACATGGAGAAAACACATTTTGGGACCCCCCTTTTTTTTCAGCCCCCACTTCTCGAATCCCTCCAAAACTTTCAGGGAAGGAGCGCAGCAGAGCTGGCCCAAATTCTGGAAAATTACACACAAATTCCTCAACCGGCACCAGAGTTATTCCCAATAGAATGTTGCGGATTTCCTATGGTAGCCAATCCAAACTATAGCTACCTACTGGCGACCGCCATTAGGTAATATGTATGTATGTATATATATATATATATATATATTCACTGAAAAAACCATAGGTTATAGGCCATATATAGTTAGGAATTTGCATTTACAAAACCTTGAAAATTCAATGAAAAAACCATTGGTTATAGAACATATATAGTTAGGAATTTGCATTTACAAAACCTTATTTTACTCGCATAAAACCATTGAAATTCCATATATAGTTAGATGCGCTAACTATATATCGCGCACCCGCAATCCACTGCTGATGATGTCACATATTACATCATTCATGACATGGTCAGTGACATCACTGATGACATCACTGATGACATCTCAAATGACATCACTGATGACATCACTGATGACATATCAAATGACATCACTGATGATATCATTCATGTGATAATACGATGAACCTCTTCAGACTCTAATATAACCTTAGATACAATCAGTGTAAACAGACACTCACAGACTGTCACTCATTCATGGAGTTACTCACACAAATAGTCAGTCATGCAAACAATCAATCACACCTCCATTTCCTCAACTATACAGTTATACAAACTTTACTTATTCAAACATATACTAACACATATTTTCTCTCTTATACAATCACTGATACAAGTTGTCAATGATCCATGCAACCACTGACACATTCACTAGCTCTTATACAGTTATTTATATATGTCAACTCTCACATGTACTGTGTTTTACATATGTACTTACTTTGACATGTAGCACTGAGATATCCATTCACTCACCAATACACTCATGCACACAGTCAACCACCCATACAGCTGTTTCCACATGCAATTTTGAACCCATACATCTAGTGAATCAGCTGTTCACACATCTATGCACAGAGTCACACACCTCCCAGCCACTCACACACATACTCAGTCTCCCATACAAATACTTGGGCAACCAATCAATAACCCATATAGTTATTCATATAGCTACTGATCAACACATGCAGCAGTTTACAGAACAACAGATATAATGATGCACAAATTAATACAGTTTAATCACTAACCCATGCACTCAGTGAGACACATTTAATCACTGCCTCATACAATCAGTCATGCACCTACTAAATACTTCATTCAGACATTTATACATCCACTCATTCTTCAATATGTAAGACATATTTTAACTTTACAGAAACATACAGTCACTGGATGTTGTCATCAGTGATGTCATTTGAGATGTCATCAGTGATGTCATCAGTGATGTCACTGACCATGTCATGAATGATGTAATATGTGACATCATCAGCAGTGGATTGCGGGTGCGCGATATATAGTTAGCGCATCTAACTATATATGCGAATTTCTATGGTTTTGTGTGAGTAAATTAAGGTTTTGTAAATGCTAATCCCTAGCTATATATGTTCTATAACCAATGGTTTTTTCATTGAATTTTCAAGGTTTTGTAAATGCAAATTCCTAACTATATATGGCCTATAACCTATGTTTTTTTCAGTGAATTTCATTGGTTTTTTTAATAGCAAATATCAAAAGCTGTAAAATGTCAAGTACGTGATAGGTAAAAACGTTTTCGTGTTTATGCACGCTGATGTGCTTTGAACGCTGCCCCCCTCCCCTCTTTTCTCTTAGTAGTACTCTCTCTTTGCAGATAGTGAAGAGTAGTTAACGCAGGCCTTTACCCCCGTTGTAATCCGTCGTGCCTGCTTGTCTCTCCATTTGATTGATTGTTATCCAAGCATTTACTGTTTTACAATTGATTCTCTTTGGTTCATTCTCTATTTACAAACAAGCACAAAGTCGCAATACTCTGTTTAGTCTTTGCAGATAGTGAAAAATCGTGAAAAATCGTGTAAAAAAATAAAAGTAATCGAGCAAAATCAGTAGGCCACTAATTGGATCTCTTTTTGCCCTCGCTAAAATAGAAATATTAGGAACAACCCTTCATGAGAAATACGAAAATAGTGAGATGAACTGAGCTCCACACCATGAGGGCTGCAAGACAGCTCGGCTCCGTCACCCACCCCGCCCAAAATAACAACAAACCCTATGCAAATATTAAAAATATAGACAACACACCAGCAAAGAAACATGGTAAAACATTTTATTAAATAACTATTTACATAACTATTTTATACTTTTTATTGCCCGATCCGGCTAGCTCAATCGATTGAGCATGAAACTCATGCACTCTGATAGCAAGCGTTGCTACTGATGCTATGCAGACCAAAACTGGTTTTCAGTTTGTACATTTTTCTAGATTTTTCCATCCAAGGTTGGTTGACTTTGTAGAACGATGGCTTCAGATTTTCAACATACGGTGTGGTGGCGCGGACTGGGAGGGGGCGCTTCGCTCCTGCCCCTCCCCAAGTAAGATTTTCATACATGAAAGTACGTTAATGGTTTTGGTCCCTGAGTTGCTTCAATGTCACTGCCATTCTCAAATGGCATAAGTTCTGGATGTTGGGTGCCATAGTTCAGAGTTCTGAGCAGCGCTTGTAACACTGTCTGAAGCTTATTTCCACCTACTGCAGCTTCACTATTCTCAAAGTAAGTGAGTGTCGTTTGTGGACCTGACTGCATTTGAAAACAATGTGATATGTTACCTTCCTAAACCGCTTGACGGAGGCCCCCGAGGGGCGGTGTGATGGCCATGGACTCGGAGAAGACGCTTGGCTCCGACCCCCTCCCCAAGTCTTATAGCACCGGTGTAGCCTGAGATCGCCCCCGACATAGGCGGCCGGCTCCCGGGGTCCGGCGGAACTTTTTGCCTTTTGATGACTCTTCTATTCTGGACCTTGTCCCACAATCCGTTTGCCCTGAAGACACGCTGTAGTGGGGCGCCCCTTTACCGTTTTAGTTGCCATTCCGCCCGCTTTTGCTACACTGTGCCTCTTCCGCCATTCAGCTGTTTACCGCCCGCTCTTGCAACTACAGCGTCTCGCACACCATGTAGTTGAGTTGCTCCCGCTCTTGCGATGCAACGATAAGCGACTGCCACAGGACTCTCAAAATGGCGGCCGGCTCTTCAGATTTGGGCGTGGTCCACTAAAATGGCCCTGGGACACCTTGGAACTCGGACGCTTCCCTGATAGGGCTTGGGTCCCATTCTCGAAAGCGTCCCCTCAGCCGTGAAGATTCTACAAAAGTCTTGGGGGCCCCCGACTCCCGCAGGCTTCTGGTGGGGAGCGTCTGCCATGTTTGCTCGTGGAATGGCCACGACGGACCTACGAGATGGTAGTGCTCTCATGCTGACGCCAGCTTTAGTCTGAAACATCCAGAAACACTGTAGACTACCAATTCGATCAGTTCCGGTAGCGCCCCAACATGACCCAGTGGAGAAGAACTTGCCCTCCCCTCTTTGACTGATGGTTCTTGTTGCCTGTCCCCTCTGTTGTCATTTTACAGAACTTTTTGGACTGCTGAAAGGGGTTGTGTTCCGAACGCTGGTTGGTGGAGACATTTTGACTATATTCTTGACCTACGTTGTCGCGTAATGCGTTATATGACACGCCGCGCTAGCGCACCCGGAAGTGATCCGGGGCGCAGCGCGTAACGTAAGCATAACAGGTCATGTGACTTGTTAATAAAACTTTTTATTGGTTCATTTTACTTTTGTTATTTTAATAATGAAAAGCTTGGTCATATGACCTAAAAAATACGCTTTTTATTGATTTCGAACTTTTTTTTTAAAACATATATGTTATAATATTCCAGGCTAATGTACTTTCCCCGAAAATTTACAACTGTCCTGCAAGTAAAATATATTCCTTTTTCGAGAAAAAGGGCGTTTCTTCGTTCCATGACGGAGCCGTTGAGTAAAAGAGACTCGGCCTGCTGTCTTAGTCGCCGATACGCCTGATTATCAGATTCTTATCGATCACTTTATGTTGCAGGAGTGGAAAACACAACTGCCCTTGACCATTTATCTTTACTGCGTTCCTACATATTATACCTTTTATCCGTCATGTAATTGGACTGCTTTATTTCACTTGCCTTTTACTGATTCGAAAACAGTTACTAAAAGTAAAAACTTTACCAATGTAAATACTACTACCATGTTTTGTTTTAAAAACCTTTATTGTGAAAATGTCAGTATACAAATACGGGCCTATAACCACGTGGGCCGGCCACGGAGCAAACTGAAATCGTATATGATGAGGAGACATTTACATTATAGAGGAACGTAACGAACGAGCCATTAGGTTGCAAGAACTAAGGTGTATAACAGTTGCGGAATCGGTGGACGTACATTTTGTAATTAAAATACGACAGGGCCACTTACAAAAAAGTTATCTAGATATACATTTGCGTGCAAGTACCATGGGTGACGTTAATTCGAACTTTCAATAGTACAGTAATCAATAACACATCAGAACTTAATATCAATAGGGATGTCGAAATATTCAATCAATTCTCGTCCCTCCCCGCCATGAGCATCAAAACTGCATTCATATCTCGTGATATCAAGGTTGTTCAACCAGTACACAACAATGAGTTACTAGTCCCATTTATACCGGCGCCATTTTGGGCGAGGCCGGGCAGGTCCAAGATATAGTCAAAATGTCTCCACCAACCATCGGCCAGACCAGAACCCCTTTCGGCCCTTTATGCTACAAGATGGTGTCTTCCATTCAGAAAATATTGTTGGCAGCATTTTGAAAGGAAACATAAACAGCCGTTCTCCTAGTGAGTCTCACATTGTTACATTTAGGAAGAATGTTGAAGAGTAGTATGTGGAAAATCTGAAGCCATTTTTCTACAAACTCTCAATCAGCCTTGGATGGAAAAAAAATCCTGAAGAATGTACAAACTGAAAACCAATTTTTGTCTGTATAGCATCAACAGCAACGCTTGAGTCTGCTTTGTGTCAAGCCGCCATTTTGATTCAATCAATAACGTCCCCCTGCACACATTCAGGGACCTGGTCATGTCTTCAGATGAAACGGATTGTGGGACAAGAAGCAAAAAGGAAAAGGAAAAAAGTTCCGTCGGACCTCGAGAGCCGGCCGCCTATGTCATGTGCGACCTTTGGCCACACCAGGGCAATAGTGAAGCTGCAGCAGGTGCAAATAAGCTTCAGACAGTCTTACAAGCACTGCTCAGAACTCTCAACTATGGCACTGAACATCCAGGACTTGCCATTCGGATCTTGGCGCCTTGTGCTGGTTCCGACCTATTCACACATTGGTCCACTATTGACATCAAGTCATAAGCCAACGGGGCACCCCACGCCGACTTTCGGCGCAGCATTGTAGGATGGCCACACCAGTGCGGCAACTTGCTGGACACCACCTCGGTGCCATCCGGATCTCGGCGCGTTCGAGTCACTGTACCGCAAGAGTGACCGGAACTCAGCTGGACACGCCGTCTTTCGGCGCAGCATTGTAGGATGGCCACACCAGTGCGGCAACTTGCTGGACACCACCTCGGTGCCATCCGGATCTCGGCGCGTTCGAGTCACTGTACCGCAAGAGTGACCGCAACTCAGCTGGACACGCCGTCTTTCGGCGCAGCATTGTAGGATGGCCACACCAGTGCGGCAATTTGCTGGACACCACCTCGGTGCCATCCGGATCTCTGCGCGTTCGAGTCACTGTACCGCAAGAGTGACCGCAACTGAGCTGGACACGCCGTCTTTCGGTGCAGCATTGTAGGATGGCCACACCAGTGCGGCAATTTGCTGGACACCACCTCGGTGCCATCCGGATCTCGGCGCGTTGTGCTGCCTTTGGCCTACTGTAGCCGCAAGTGCGGTCGCAACTCAGTTGGACGGCGAGTGAAACGCTAAGGGGCGCCGCACTGCAGCCGAGGAGCCTCCATCTTGGGGGAGACGCACAGCCCCCACTGACTGACGCGACCTCACAGGCCAACGGGGCGCCCCACGCCGACTTTCGGCGCAGCATTGTAGGATAGCCACACCAGTGCAGCAACTTGCTGGACACTAACTCGGTGCCATCCGGATCTCGGCGCGTTGTGCTACCTTCGGCCTATTCGCACATCGGTCCGCTACTGACGCGGCCTCACGCCAATGTCCTATTCACTCCAGCTGCTCCCACAGATTAATCCACGATATAACTTCAGTCTCTTCTAAAAGGCATTACTTCAGACTCCAGCTATTCACAACTCCTCCTGATAAGTAACTGCTTCTCACTGCTTCCTTCAGTTCCAGCTCACTGACTGTCTGTCTGTCTTCTCTCTGTTCCAAGCATCTTCTGTCTCTTCTCCTCCTGCAACTCCACTCCTCTCTTCTGCTCCAATTCAAAATAAACTCTTTCTGATTCTCCACTCCTTCTGCAACTCCAGCTCAACTCTCTCCGCTCCTCCAACTCAACTCTCTCCGCTCCTCCAACTCAACTCTCTCCGCTCCTCCAACTCAAATATCTCCGCTCCTCCAACTCAACTAACTGACTCCGCCTCTGCACTTCACTAATATGGAATGCTATTTCCTCATGGAAAGTTCCAGCCATCAGCCTCCTCCCACCAGGTCCCTTCACCAGGTTCCTTGCTCTAGACGCTCCCACAGTGATCAACTGCTTGTTTCGTCTAGAGACCTGAGCCCAGGGACACTTCTTGATTAGATTTAGCTCTGGTTGGTTCTCTCCTGTTCGCTTAGGACGAACAACAGCTCAAAACCAAAATATTACCTTTCCCCTTCAAGCATCTCAGCTCTGCAGGGACAGAAAGCAAAATGGAGTCTCTCTAGTTCTGGGCCTTGTAGGCCAGAGAAGGATGAAATAACCCTTAGCTCTGTCAGAGTACCTACACAAACCATACCAATGTGTAATATAAAGTCAGGACCACAGGATCCACCCTCTACTATAGGCAGGATAATGAAAGGACACATAATTATGTCAAAGCCAATAGGCAATAGATGGATTAGAGTCAAGAATAAGGGATCTATCATCATATAAAGCAGCTATCCTCTTCTAGGTCTGGAAAAAGGGCTTAAAAGGACCAACACAAGGTAAGAATACAGATGATGGATGTGAGCAAGCTTAAAGTCTTCATCACTCCGAAATAGAGCCAAAAAACCTGTCAAGACAGTGATTTAATGACATTTTCATTTTGATTCCAGCTGGGGCTGCGAGCCAGCACAAACAGGGCTGCACTGTTAAGCATCCTACTTGGAAAAGCCTACTTGAGCTAGGCGGTCAGCATTCCCAACACATGCCAACTGCATTTTCCACAGCCCCTCCGGCATCTGTGTTGGATTTTGGAGCACATTACAATGCAGGGTCTGGAGTCAGGCAGCAGTTCACATCCTACATCCAAAGGCAATACACTTTGAAACAGGGGTGATAGCATGCAGGAGCTCATGGCTATCAGACAATTGGGGATCTTACGTGGGATCATGATGTTATGGGTGTAATAATTGCCACTTAGTGGGAAAACGTTTTATGACACTGTGGCAGGAGCCTTGAGGCTGGTATGGCAAAGACCAGGGAATGATTCGAAACTACGGCGTTCATCAGCATGATCGCTATGGCTGTACAGCCTGAGCTCCTAGCATGGCTACGACCGTCAGGCAATACTCTAATGTGTACAACTAGTGCATTTTAGTGAGGTGAAGCGGACACCAGGACAAACATGCGTTAGTCTAGTTCCTTATGCATGGTACTTGCCAGGGGTGTGCCTAGTATTCCGATACTGTGTGGCACACCACAGCAGTTTGTAGCCCTATGCCGCATAACAGGTCATGTGACTTGTTTATAAAACTTTTCATTGGTTCATTTTACTTTTGGTTTCCTAAAGATGGAAGGCTTGGTCATATGACCTAAAAATAACACTTTTCATTGGTTTAGAACATTTTTTTTTCCCAAACGATGAAAGCCCCACCTTGTTTCTGGATGATTCAGACTGAAGCTGGCGTCAGCATGAGAGCACCACCATCTCGTGGCTCCGTCGTGGTCATTCCGCGAGCAATCATGGCAGCCGCTCCCCACCGGAAGCCTGCAGGAGTCGAGGGCCCCCAAGACTTTTGTAGAATCTTCACGGCTGAGGGGACGCTTTCGAGAATGGAGCCCAAGCCCTAGCAGGCAAGCGTCCGAGTTCCAAGGTGTCCCAGGGCCATTTTAGTGGACCAGGCCCAAAACCAAAGAGCCGTCCGCCATTTTAAGAGTCATGTGGCAGCCGCCTATCGCTGCACTGCAAGAGTGGGATCAACTCAACAACATGGTGAGCGAGACGCTGTAGCCGCAAGAGCGGGCGCAACTCAGCTGGATGGCCGCCACCTGGGGAGGCCCGTTCACGCCGCCTCCCCCACGCCCCCCCCCGGGCCGCCCCACGCCAATTTTCGGAGCAGCATTGTAGGATACCAAAACCAGTGCAGCAGTTTACTGGACATCACCTGGGTGCCATCAACATCTCAGCGCGTTCTGCTGCCTTGGAACTATTCGCACAACAGACCGCTACTGACGAGGCCTCCTCCGCACCACCCGGGACGCCCCACGCTGTTTTTCTTTGCTGCATTGTAGGATCCCAAAAACCAGTGCGGCACCCAGGTGACATCACCTGGGTGCCGTCCAGAACTCAGCACGTTGTGCTGCCTTGGGACTGTTCGCACAAAAGACAGCTTCTGACCATTGTTGCTTTTTTTGTCAAAAATGTTTAAATGTTTGTTACAGTTTTTGTTCCGTTCGTTATATTTAAAAGTTAATAAAGTTTTATAATCCCACTTTGTTGGAGTGCTATATATTTTTAAAAAATCGGGTGAATGGGGCCTTGAATCGTGTTATTGTCATGTGTGGGCTTTGCAAGTGTACTGCTACAGGATCGGACATTTCAAACTCAAATGCACGTTCTTTTTCTTACCTTTCCGAAGCATGGAGCGCAATAGCAGGCAGAGAAAGGGTGATGCAAGTGTTGAACACTGCCTGGCCTGGAAGTTGCTGGCAGTGCCCCCCCCCCGCCCGCTCCTGAAAGAGGACACACACACACCGCCGCCCTGAGTACTTCACAGATCATTAAAAGACCATGCGCTTGTTCATGAGGCTTAAATGGTTTATCACCCCTTCTAGAACCCCTGCATCGACCCTCTGACGTTTCCTGGAAAAATTACCACGTAACACAATACCAATCCCTGTCAGCTGAAACCCCAGAGGAATCGTGGGGCATATTATCAAGGGGGTTTATCTCCGCTTTTTTGGCTTTAAAAGCCAAGAAAGCGGAGATAAAATTATCTCCCTATTACCAAGCTGTCGCTAACACCAGTTAGTGACAGCTAAAAGGAGATAGCGACCATCTTGGGCCCCGCTTTGCATGTCAGTGATATTTATCACTAATGACATGCAAAGTGGGCGTGCCAAGATGTTACCGACTGGAAACAGTCCCTAACATCGCTATCTCCTATTACCAACTTTTGGAGATATTCGCGCTAAGCGCGAATATCTCCAAAAGCTAACACCTGACCTGAGCAACTCTTAGCCATGTTATCCAATGGGAGGTGGATAACATGGCTAAGAGCATTTGCTCGATAATGCATGAATATCGCTGACTTTTCAGCGATATTCATGCATTGCGGCCGTTTTTTATCGCATTTGCGATAAACCTTGCTAATAGCAAGGTTTATCTGCGATAAAAATCGCCGATGTGCGGCGATAATTTTTGTCTCTAAACAAGTTAGAGACAAAAATTATTGCTAGTTGTTGGTAATATGCCCCCGGGTTTTTGCTTGCAGAAATCGGGAGGCGGGAGACTAGCACTGAAATCAGTAGTCTCACGCCTGAATCGGGAGGGTTGGTATGTCTGGATTCTCTACAGCTGGGTCCATAAACTACATCCGCAGGGCTAGGTGATAGCCTGGGTCCGGCCTGGACAATCGGACACAGAGGAAGAGGAGTGTCAGAGGGTGCGGTAGTGAATAGGGTGAAAGGGAGGTGTCGGGCGGGCACAGGGTGTGATTCTCAGGGAAGAGCAGCGCAGATGGGGAGAAGTATATGGCCCATGCATGAGAGAGAGAGCGGGGGTGACCAGTGCGTGGGGGAGATGCTTGCGAGGGTGGGGAGCCGTGCTGAGAATCGACAGCGTGCAGAGAGTGGGTCTGGTCAAGGCATCTAAAATGGCTGCCGTGCACGACAAAATTTTGGCATTGGACAAAAAGGCAAGATGGCGCAGACAATGTTTATCAATAAGGATTCATTTATAACAAAATATTTACTCGCAGTAACAAAATGGTGGTCAACACTTCCTGATTTCCATCGAATCGAACGTTAACAGACGTCACGCAGCAAAAAAAAAAAAAAAGTTCACGCACAGCCGCTGGAAGACATGTATCAACATATATGAGCCTCCTCAGCCACCCTCAGAAAACATAAGGGGTCAGGATACGTCTCCCGCACCCCCTTATACCTAGTAATTTAATTAAAACGAAACACAAAATGGCGAATTCCCGTTTCGCTACCAGTTTGCGGCCCAGTTCGCGGCCCGGGAAGCGCTTCTACCGTGAAAAATATATATTTTTTTATTTTCCCCACGGGACCCTTTAATAACCCCAACATCATTCCTAGGGGGTCAAGAGAGGTATACCTTGCCCCCTTTCATTAAATTCCCCCTTCGTTTTTCACCTCTTCTTCTCTCTCGATCCTACCGAGAGATAAGATGGCGGCCGCTCCGGACTGTTTAGAATGTTGACAGACACCGGAGAGCCAATCAGCTTTCTGCGCGCAAAGTTCCGTTTCGCGAAAAGTAAGCGGACCGGAGCGCAGCCCGGAGCGCTGTTACAGATATATATCTTGTTTTGAACGTTAATTTCTCAAAATCCACTGGAGCATATAATTGAGACCTAGCAAAGGCACATCGGGCTAACAGTCCCTACAATTTTGCCAAGTTTCGTGCAAATCCATTCAGCCGTTCGAGCTAAAAGTGAGGCCAAAGGCCCTATGGAAATTAACATGGGAAAAACGTGTTTTGGGACCCCCCTTTTTTCTCGGCCCCCCCTTGACGAAACCCCCCCAAATTTTCGGGGGCTGCTCAGAAACAAGATGTGCCATTTTTCTGAAAATTTCAGCCGATTCCGTCCACAAACGCCAAAGTTATTAGACATAGAATTTTCAAAAGTTCCATAGAAAAATAATCCTAACTATATATACCTACTGGCGATAGCCAGTAGGTAATATATATATATATTCACTGAAAAAACCATAGGTTTCACACCGGTTATAGTTAGGAATTAGCATTTAAAAAACCTATTAAATTCACTGAAAAAAACATAGGTTTCACACCAGTTATAGTTAGCTGGAAATTTTACTGATATAAAACCATTGAAATTCCCACGTTATAGTTAGTTGGACTCACTATAACTTGCGCGTGCAATGCACTGCTGATGACATCACATATTATATCACTCATGACATGGTCAGTGACATCACTCATGACATCACTGATGACATCTCAAATGACATCACTGATGACATCGTCCAGTGAATGTGTGTCTTTCTGAAAAATAAATATTTTTTATATATGTATATATTAAGATCGATGGAAGAATAAATGTTTAAATAAGTGTCTAAATGGATGTTTTTTAAAAAAAAAATTGATTGGTTAACTGGCTTATTAAGTGTATCTTAGTGAATACATATATTAGCGAGTAATGTTTAAATATTTAAATATATGTATCAGTGTTTTACTTTGTGTATAAGTGGCTGCATGGGTTGGTGAGTAGCAACATGTGTGTGTATATGGGTTATTAGATGTTTTTTTAGTATCAGTATGAGTGTCTGTATGGTTTGGTGGGGCTGTTACTTAGCACATAGATGCATCAATGACTGACTCACTGTTTGTATGTGTTTTGAAGACAGCATTTGTGTAGGATTGTATGGGTGGATGAGTGTGTATATGTGTGTGTTAGAGAGTGAATGCCTCTCTCACTAGTGTCTTTATGAGTAACTACATATGTTTTAATCTTGTATATATGAGAATTGATGTATATAAGTAAGTATATGTGAGAGTGAGAGATTGAAAGAGTTCCTGTTTAAATAAGTATGTGTTTCTATAAGTGATTGTTTAAGAGAGTAAGTATGTGTAAGTTTCCTTAGAAGTAGTGTGCTAATGTGTGTATAGTTGTATATGCAAATAAATGGATGTTTATTAGTTTATTTGCATGTGTGAGTATATGTATGAGTAAGTTTTTGATGACTGTCAGTGTGTAACAGAATGAATAGGGGTATCACTACATATGATGAGTGAGTATATGTATGAGTGAATACATAAAACTGTTGGTGAATGTGTGAATTTGTATATAGATGGTGAAATTACTGAATTGGTTGTTGTAACTGGTATGGGTATATCCACTTTTTTGTTAATGTTAGTTTCTATTTTTGAATATGTGTTTCAAAGGTTACTTTACAGTGAAAGGAGGTCTGTCACTGTGTTACAAGGATGGTGTCATCAGTGATGTCATGAGTGATGTCACTGACCATGTCATGAGTGATGTAATATGTGATGTCATCAGCAGTGCATTGCACGCGCAAGTTATAGTGAGTCCAACTAACTATAACGTGGGAATTTCAATGGTTTTATATCAGTAAAATTTCCAGCTAACTATAACTGGTGTGAAACCTATGTTTTTTTCAGTGAATTTAATAGGTTTTTTAAATGCTAATTCCTAACTATAACCGGTGTGAAACCTATGGTTTTTTCAGTGAATTTCATAGGTTTTTTAAATGCTAATTCCTAACTATAACTGGTGTGAAACCTATGGTTTTTTCAGTGAATTTCATAGGTTTTTTTTAATGCTAATTCCTAACTATAAGTCTCACTTTATAAATAAGACTGTTAGCACTCTAGTTGTTCTTTAGAACACTCTGGTACATTCTGTCATTGGGCTACAGTTGGGCTACATCTAGTTGAAATTTGGGCTACATTTACATTTTTTGGTCTCTGGTGGCCATCTTTGGGCTACATTGGGCTACATTGGACTACATTTGGGTTACATTTTGGCATTTTGGCATATATATATAGCCCAATGTAGCACAATATATATTTTATCAAAGTTAATTTTCGTAAAAACCACTTAAGAATAGGGCTACCAGTCCCTACAATTTTTCCCTTTTTTTTTATTTTTATTTTTTGCTTTTGAGCGCTCCCGGTGCGCTTCCCGGGGAGCGCCCCGAAAAGCGTACTTTTATAAAGCGCCCCCGGGCGCGCTCCGAGGAGCGTCCCGTAAGCGCCAATATCGCGAACGAAAACATGATCATGACGTATCGCGTAGCCGCGTCCGCGTGATACGCACGGCGTAAGCGCACCCGGAAGTACTCGAGCGAATACGATCGCGCAACGTAAACATCCGACGCGCTTACGCTACGCGACCCAGAGCGCCCCCGGGTGCGCCCGGGGGCACGTAGCGTAAGCGCGTCGGGTCATGTGACCTGAAAATAACACTTTTCATTGGTTCATAACAGTTTTAGTTTCATAATGATGAAGCCCCTGGTCTTGTGACCTGAAAATAACACTTCTCATTGCTTCAGGACAGTTTTTTCTAAATGATGAAAGACCCCACCTTTTTTCCTTATTCTGACTTTGTCCTTTGACTGAGGAAGACCTGTTTGTACATCTCTGTACCTTTTTGATATTAATATTGGCTTCAGTAGCAGCAGCAGCTGGTGCATCTGCCCCACCACCACCACCACAACCACCAAGAGGACCACCTCAAGATTATATTGGTGGTCAAGAACAGGAGGAGGAGGAAGAGGAAGAGGAGGAGGGGAGGAGAAGATGGCTGCCTGAAGAAAATACTCCATACAAACCCAAGCCACACATTATATGGGAGTTTTTTTCAATCCCAGAGGGCAAGAAAAAAGTTAATGCGACCAAGGTAACTTGCCTAATCTGCAATGATGAACTTTCACGGGGCAACCCAAACAAAAAATATTCATTTGGTAACTATACCATGATTTGTCATATGACCAGAAAGCACCCAAACAACTACTCTCGTGCTGAGTTCAGGGAACTGGCCAGTAACCTCCCCAAGTCGTCAAGGACCACCTCCCAAACAAACCAACCCACTTCATCAGGACCAGAAACATCCGAGATGATGCCTTGCATTCAGCCAAGATTTGCTGATTTTAAAATCACTTGTTCTGCATGTGGCAAGCTTATCGCCTATGGTGAAAAAAGCGTTAAGCTCATCGTCCTTGCAGGTGATAATCACAAGTGCCCCAAAAAGAAGTAATTTTTTCGGTTTTTTATTTTTTTGCTCCAGTTGAGCCAGTTTCAATTCCCTTTTATTGTTTCTCCCCCTAAAAAAATACAAAAAAAATATAAAACTGTTTTGAAAAGCCAAAAAAAGTTCAAAAAGTTCAAAAAACACAAAAAAAATATAAAACAACAAAAAGAAAAAAAAAAAAAGTTCTTTTTAGAACTACCTCCAATTTCTAAAAAAAGGCTTCTTTTTTTTATAATCTGTCATCTTTTTCCCTCATTTTACGCTCCCCGGTGCGCTACCTGGTGCGCGTACCGGGCGCTTCCCCCGCGCAAAACGAAAAAAAAAAAATATTTTAAATGCCCCGCGGGGCCCTTTTATAGCCCCCACATCAAACCTAGGGGGTCAAGGGGGGGTCTACCCTGACCCCTTATGGTCATTTCCCTCTTTGTTTTGCCCACCTCTCGTGTCTCGATCCTACCGAGACACAAGATGGCGGCCGCTCCAGACTGTTTAGAATGTTTACAGACAACTGAGAGCCAATCAGCTTTCTGCGCGCAAGTCGCGTGTCGCGCCTGGAGCGCTCTCCGGTGCGCGCACCGGAGAGCGCCTATTGATATATATATTTTTTTGAACCTAAATTACTCAAAATCCACTGGAGCACATATCTTGAGACATAGCAAAGGCACATCGGGCTACCAGTCCCTACAATTTTGCCAAGTTTGGTGGAAATCCATTTAGCCGTTCGGGCTAAAAGTGAAATCGACCGCCCTATGGAAATTAACATGGGGAAAACGCGTTTTGGGACCCCCCTTTTATCTCGGCCCCCGCTTGATGTATCCCCCCCAAACTTCCAAGGAAGGACCGGAGCTCGACGAGGCCATTTTCAGGAAATTTTCAGGCAGATTCGTCAACCGGTGCCAAAGTTATTCCAAATAGAATTTTGAGATTTAACATTGAAAAAAATCCTAACTATAACTACCTACTGGCGACCGCCAGTAGGTAATATATATATATATATATATATATATATATATATTCACTGAAAAAACCATAGGTTATAGACCACATATAGTTAGGAATTAGCATTTACAAAACCTTAATTTACTCGCACAAAACCATAGAAATTCGCGAGTAAATTAAGGTTTTGTAAATGCTAATTCCTAACTATATATGGTCTATAACCTATGGTTTTTTCAGTGAATTTCAATGGTTTTTTAATAGCAAATATGAAAAGCTTTAAAATGTCAAGTACGTGGTAGGTAAAAACATTTTCGTGTCTATGCACGCTGATGTGCTTTGAACGCTGCCCCCCCTTTTTTTCTTTTAGGAGTATTCTCTCTTTGCAGATAGTGAAGGGTAGGTAACGCAGGCCTTTGCCCCCGTTGTAATCCGGCGTGACTGCTTCTCTCTCCATTTGATTGATTGTTATCCAAGCATTTACTGTTTTAGAATTGGTTCTCTTCGGTTCATTCTCTAATAACAAACAAGCACATAGTCGCAATACTCTGTTTAGTCTTTGCAGATAGTGAAAAATCGTTTTAAAAAGCAAAAGGAATCGAGCAAAATCAGTAGGCCACTAATGAGATCTCTTTTTGACCTCGCTAAAATAGAAACATTAGGAACAACCCCTCATGAGAAATACGAAACTAGTGAGATGAACTGAGCTCGATGCCATGATGGCTGCAAGACAGCTCGGCTCCGCCACCCACCCCGCCCAAATTCTAAAAGTTCCGGTGGAGCCCCAACGTGAGCAGGTAGAGGAGAACTTGCCCTCCCCTCTTTGACTGAAGGTTCTTGTTGCCTGTCCCTTCTGTTGTCATTTAACAGAACTTTTTGGACTACTGAAAGGGGTTGTTTTCCGACCGCTGGTTGGTGGAGACATTTTGACTATATTCTGGACCTGCGTTGTCGCGTTAGCGCACCCGGAAGTACTCCGGTTCTCGAGGCGCAGCTTCCTGAAGCGATGCAGAGCGCGGCGCGCAGCGCGTAACATAAGCATAACAGGTCATGTGACTTGTTAATAAAAGTTTTCATTGGTTCATTTTACTTTTGTTATTCTAATGATGAAAGGCTTGGTCATATGACCTAAAAATAACGCTTTTCATTGCTTTCGAACATTTTTTTTTCTTAAACATATATGTTATAATGTTCCAGGCTAATGTATTTTCCCGGAAAATTTACAACTGTCCTGCAAGTAAAATATATTCCTTTTTCGAGAAAAAGGGCGTTTCTTCGTCCCATGAGGGAGCCGTTGAGTAAAAGAGGCTCGGCCTGCTGTCTTAGTCGCTGATAGGCCTGAATATCAGATTCTTATCGATCACTTTATGTTGCAGGAGTATAAAACACAACAGCACTTGACCATTTATCTTTACTGCGTTCCTGCGTATTATACCTTTTAACAGTCATGTAATTGGACTGCTTTATTTCACTTGCCTTTTACTGATTCGAAAACAGTGGCTATTATTCAAAACTTTACCAATGTAGGTACTACTACCATGTTTTTTTTAAAAAACCTTTATTGTGAAAATGACAGTATACAAATACGGGCCTATAACCACGTGGGCCGGCCACGGAGCAAACTGAATCGTATATGATGAGGGAGCATTTACACTGTACAAGAAGGTAACGGGCGACCCATTAGGTTGCAAGAACTAAGGTGTCTAACAATAGCGGAATCGGAGGACGTACATTTTATAATTAAAGTACGACAGGGCCAGTTACAATAAAATTATCTAGATATACATTTGAGGGCAAGTACCATGGGCGACGTTAATTCAAACTTTCAATAGTACAGTAATCAATAACACATCAGAACTTAATATCAATAGGGATGTCAAAATGTTCAATCAATTCTCGTCCCCGCCTGCCATGTGCTTCAAAACTGCATACGTATCTCGTGATATCAAGGTTGGGCAACCAGTACACAACAAGGAGTTACGAGTCCCATTTATACCAGCGCCATTTTGGGCGAGGCCGGGCAGGTCCAGGATATAGTCAAAATGTCTCCACCAACCAGCGGTCGGACCAGAACCATTTTCGGCAGTCCAAAAATGTTCCGTTAAATGACAACAGAAGAAATAGGCAACAAGAACAATCAATCAAAAGAGGGGACGCTTTCGTGAATGGGGCCCATGCCCTAGCAGGCAAGCGTCCGAGTTCCAAGGTGTCCCAGAGCCATTTTAGTGGACCAGGCCCAAATCCAAAGAGCTGGCCGCCATTTTGAGAGTCTTGTTGCAGCCGGCTATCGCTGCACCACAAGAATAGCCGCAATTCAGCTAGATGGCGGGTGAGTCACTGTACCGCAAAAGCGGGCGGAACTCAGCTGAAAGGCGAGTGAAACGCTAAGAGGCACCCCACTGCAGATGAGGTGCCTCTACCTGGGGAGGAGGGAGGGGCCCGTTTGTGCTGCCCCCCCCCAGGCACCCCACGCCATCTTTCGGCGCAGCATTGTAGGATGGCCACACCAGTGAAACTTGCTGGACACCACCTCGGTGCCATCCGGATCTCGGCGCGTTCGAGTCACTGTACCGCAAGAGAGGGAGAAACTCAGCTGGACACGCCGTCTTTCGGCACAGCATTGTAGGATGGCCACACCAGTGCGGCAATTTGCTGGACACCACCTCGGTGCCATCCGGATCTCTGCGCGTTCGAGTCACTGTACCGCAAGAGTGACCGCGCGTTCTGCTGCCTTCGGCGTACTGTAGCAGCAAGAGTGACGCAACTCAGCTGAACACGCCGTCTTTCAACGCAGCATTGTAGGATGGCCACACCAGTGCGCCAACTTGCTGGACACCACCTCGGTGCCATCCGGATCTCGGCGCGTTCGAGTCACTGTACCGCAAGAGCAGGAGAAACTCAGCTGGACACGCCATCTTTCGGCGCAGCATTGTAGGATGGCCATACCAGTGCGGCAACTTGCTGGACACCACCTCGGTGCCATCCGGATCTCGGCGCGTTGTGCTGCCTTCGGCCTACTGTAGCAGCAAGTGCGGGCGCAACTCGGCTGGACGGCGTGTGAAACGCTAAGGGGCGCCGCACTGCAGATGAGGTGCCTCCACCTGGGGAGGCGGAAGAGGGCCGTTCGCACTGCCTCCCCCCGGGCACCCCATGCCGTCTTTCGGCGCAGCATTGTAGGATGGCCACACCAGTGCAACTTGCTGGACACCACCTCGGTGCCATCCGGATCTCGGCGCGTTGTGCTGCCTTCGGCCTATTCACACATCGGTCCGCTACTGACGCCGCCTCATGGGCCAACGGATTTTGTACGCTTTTTATAGCCCAAAGCCGCATAACAGGTCATGTGACTTGTTTATAAAACTTTTCATTGGTTCATTTTACTTTTGGTTTCCTAATGATAGAAGGCTTGATCATATGACCTAAAAATAACACTTTTCATTGGATTAAAACATTTTTTTTTCCCAAACGATGAAAGACCCACCTTTTTTTTTCTCACTCGGCAATCAAAAAAGGTTCCGTTAGATGACAACAGAGGGGACAGGCAACAAGAACCATCACTCAAAAAAGGGGAGGGCAAGTTCTTCCCTACCGGGTCACGTTGGGGCTCCACCGGAACTCATCGAATTGATAGTCTACAGTGTTTCTGGATGTTTCAGACTGAAGCTGGCGTCAGCATGAGAGCACCACCATCTCGTAGCTCCGTCGTGGCCATTCCGCAAGCAATCATGGCAGCCGCTCCCCACCGGAAGCCTACGGGAGTCGGGGGCCCCCAAGACTTTTGTAGAATCTTCAAAGCTGAGGGGACGCTTTCGAGAATGGGGCCCAAGCCCTAGCAGACAAGCGTCCGAGTTCCAAGGTGTCCCAGGGCCATTTTAGTGGACCAGGCCCAAATCCGAAGAGCCGGCCGCCATTTTAAGAGTCCTGTGGCAGCCGCCTATTGCTGCACCGCAAGAGTGGGCGCAACTCAACTACATGGTGAGCGAGACGCTGTAGCCGCAAGAGCGGGCGGTAAACAGCTGAATGGCGGATGAGGCACAGTGTATCAAAAGCAAGCGGAATGGCAACTGAAACGGTAAAGGGGTGCCCCACTACAACAGACGAGCCTCCACCTGGGGAGGCCCATTCACGCCGCCTCAACCACCCCCCCCCCCCCCGGTGCGCCCCAGGCCGTTTTTCGGAGCAGCATTGTAGGATGCCAAAACCAGTGCGGCAACTTACTGGACATCACCTGGGTGCCGTCCAGATCTCAGCGCGTTCTGCTGCCTTGGGACTATTCGCACAACAGACCGCTACTGACGAGGCACAGTGCAGCAAAAGCGGGCGGAAAACTGCTGAATGGCAAGTGAAACGCTAAAGGGGTGCCCCACTACAGCAGACGAGCCTCCACCTGGGGAGGCCCGTTCACGCCCCCCCACCCCTCCGGGGCTCCCCACACCATTTTTCTGAGCAGCATTGTAGGATACCAAAACCAGTGCGCCACCCAGGTGACATCGCCTGGGTGCCGTCCAGAACTCAGCACGTTGTGCTGCCTTCGGACTATTCGCACAACAGACCGCTACTGACCATTGTTGCTTCTGTTTAAAAACATTTTTTTTAACGTGTTTACTGTTTTTGTTGCGTTGTATATATTTATAAGTTATTAAAGTGCTATAATCCTACTACTTTGTTGGAGTGCTATATATTTTTAATGTGACACATAATTGTGAAGACTTTGATGTACTAAAAGGCATCCCTGGAATCTTCCGCTTCAGGCTCGGTCCCACACACCCTCACAGTGAGAATCCCCTCCCCAATCACAATACAGGATGGTTATCAGATAGTAGGAACGCGTGGGGTGTGACGGATCTCATCGCGTGGGGGCCTTGATCTACTGTAACTCCTTTGAAGAGGGGTGATTCTTTACAGTTGAGGCCATAAACTACATCCGCAGGGCTAGGTGATAGCCTGGGACCGGCCTGGACAATCAGACACAAAGGAAGAGGAATGTCAGAGGGTGCGGTAGTGAATAGGGTGAAAGGGTGGTGTCGGGCGGGCACAGGGTGTGATTCTCATGGATGTGCAGCGCAGATGGGGGGAGGTTTATGGCGCATGCATAAGACAGAGAGCGGGGGTGACGAGCCATGCTGAGGATCGGCGGCGTGCAGAGAGTGGGTCTGGTCAAGGCATCTAAAATGGCTACCGTGCACGACAAAAGTGTGGCATTGAAAAAAAGCAAGATGGCGCAGACAATGTTTATCAATACGAATTAATTTATAACAATTATTTTTACCAATATATTTACTCGCAGTGTCAAAATGGCGGTCAACACTTCCTGATTTCCTTCGAATCGAACGTTAACAGACGTCACGCAGCAAAAAAAAATAAAAAAAATGCTCACGCGCAGCCGCTGGAAGACAAGTATCAACATATATGAGCATCCTCAGTCACCCTCAGAAAACATAGGGGGTCAGGATACGTCTCCCGTACCCCCTTATACCCATTTCTCACATTGTTTTTCCTCCATCTTGTAATTTAATTAAATCGAAACACAAAATGGCGAATTACCGTTTCGCGTCCCGGTTTACTACCCGGTTCGCGAACCGGAAAGCGCTTCTACCGCAAAAAAATCTATATTTTTTTATTTGCCCCACAGGACCCTTTAATAACCCCAACATCATTCCTAGGGGGTCAAGAAGGGTCTACCTTGCCCCCTTTCATTAAATTCCCCCTTCGTTTTTCTCCTCCTCTTGTCTCTCGATCCTACAGAGAAACAAGATGGCGGCCGCTCCGGACTGTTTAGAATGTTGACAGACACCGGAGAGCCAATCAGCTTTGCTACGCAAAGTTCTGTTACGCGAAAAGTTCGCGAACCGGAGCGCTATCCGGGACGCTGTCACAGATATATCTGTTTTTTAAAACGTTAATTTCTCAAAATCCACTGGGGCACATATATTGAGACCCAGCAAAGGCACATCGGGCTAACAGTCCCTACAATTTTGCCAAGTTTCGTGCAAATCCATTCAGCCGTTCGAGCTAAAAGTGAGGCCAAACGCCCTATGGAAAACTCAATGTTAAAAACACGTTTTGGGACCACCCTTTTTTCTCGGCCCCCCTTGACGAAACCCCCCCACATTTTCAGGGGCTGCTCAGAAACAAAATGTGCCATTTTCCTGAAAATTTCAGCCGATTCCGTCCACAAACGCCAAAGTTATTAGACATAGAATTTTCAAAAGTTCCATAGAGAAAAAATCCTAACTATATATACCTACTGGCGACCGCCAGTAGGTAATATATATACATATATATTCACTGAAAAAACCATAGGTTTCACACCAGTTATAGTTAGGAATTAGCATTTAAAAAACCTATTAAATTCACTGAAAAAACCATAGGTTTCACACCAGTTATAGTTAGCTGGAAATTTTATTGACATAACACCATTGAAATTCCTACGTTATAGTTAGTTTGACTCACTATAACTTGCGCGCCTGCAATGCACTGCTGATGACGTCACATATTACATCACTCATGACATGGTCAGTGACATCACTCATGACATCACTGATGACACCATCCTTGTGACAAATTGAGAGACCTCCTTTCAGTGTAATGTAAGCCTTGAAACACATATTCAAAAATAGTATTTAACATTTTCAAAAAAATGGAGATACCCATACCAGTTATAACAAACAATTCAGTAATTCCACCATCTATATACACATCCACTCATTCACCAACAGTTCTATATAGTCACTCATACATATACTCACTCATTATATGTAGTGATACACCTATACATTCTGTTACACTTCGACAGTCATCCAAAAGTTACTCACACACATATTCACACATGCAAAAAAACTATTGAACATCCATTTATTTGCATATACAGCAATACACACACTACCACTTTACTTCTAAGAATACTTACACATACTTACTCTCTTAAATAATCACTTATATAAACACATACTTATTTAAACAGGAACTCTTATAATCTCTCACTCTCACATATACTCACTTTTATAAATCAATACTCACATATACTAGATTAAAACATGTTGTTACTGAAAAAGACAATAGTGAGACAGTCGTTTACTCACTAACATACACAAATACATACTCATCCATCCATACAGTCCTGTACATATGCTGTCTTCAAAACACATACAAACAGTGAGTCAGTCACCAACCCATACAGCCACTTATACACAAAGTGAAACACTGATACATACATTTCAATATTTAAAAGTTACTTGCTAATATATGTATTCACTAAGATACACTTAATAAGGCAGTTAACCAATCAATTCTTTAAAAAACAAACATCCATTTACACACTTATTTAACCATTTATTCTTCCATCGTACTTTACAAATACATATACAAAACACATTTATTTTTCAGAAAGACACACATTCACTGGATGGTGTCATCAGTGATGTCATGAGTGATGTCACTGACCATGTCATGAGTGATGTAATATGTGATGTCATCAGCAGTGCATTGCAGGCGCGCAAGTTATAGTGAGTCCAACTAACTATAACGTGGGAATTTCAATGGTTTTATGTCAATAAAATTTCAAGCTAACTATAACTGGTGTGAAACCTATGGTTTTTTCAGTGAATTTAATAGGTTTTTTAAATGCTAATTCCTAACTATAACTGGTGTGAAACCTATGGTTTTTTCAGTGAATTTCATAGGTTTTTTAAATGCTAATTCCTTTCTATATCGAGTTTCTAAGCTATGTTTTTTTTACAATTTGCTGTTTTGTGTAAGTATTAATTAATTTTTTTTTTTTTTTATCATTTTTTCCTGTGGCGCTCTGGGTGCGCGCTCCGGTAAGCTCTCCGGTAATCTCTCCGGTAAGCTCACCGGTAAGCGCACCCAGAGCGCTACTTTCGTTTGTGAAAAAAATATGAATGAAAAGTTAATATTAACGCAAAACATTTCGTACCATACAAATAAAAGCTGTTTTTTTTTATAAGGAAATGAAAATTAGTATGCATTTCCGTAAAACTATGAAGACGTCACTTCGGCGCGCAACGTAAGCGCCCCCGGAAGTGCCTACGTTTGCGCCGCGTATGTGCCCCCGGAAGCGCCTACGTTTGCGCCGCGTGTACGCCCCCGGAAGCGCCTACGTTCGCGCCGCGTGTGCGCTCCCAGAACCCCTTCTTGTGCGCACAGCGTCAGCGCGTCAAGTCATGTGACCTTAAAATAACACTTTTCATTGGTTGCTAACAGTTTTTTTTGCAAAGAATAAAATCCCCACCCATTTCCTTCACTTCTTCTTTCACTTTTGTGACTGCAAGACCTGCCTTTTTGCTCCTGGATCTTTCTTGTTTTTACCATGGCTGCCAGAGAATCCAGCAGTGATGAAGAACCTGAATTCATCAATGAAGAGCCTCCTCAACGAAAGGTGAAGAAACATTTTATTTGGACATTTTTTAAAATACCACCTAACCAAAAAAAGGTGAATGCTCCAAAAGTGGAGTGCAGGATCTGCAAAGAAGTCCTGTCACGGGGTAACCCCTTAAAAAAATACTCATTTGGAAACTTCACGATGATCTGGCATGTGGAGAGGAAGCACCCCCAGAATTTTGCCCGGGAAAGTGTTAGGGCTCCGGCACAAGAGGTTCCCAGTGATGGGGCCTCTACATCCACCGGAGGACCGACTTCTTCTGGGAGGGGGCAATCGCAGGAGCTGGTGCCAAACATTCAACCTGCTTTTAACCATGGTGCCCTCAGATGCAGATACTGCAATCAACTGCTTACCTTTGGAGAATAAAGTGTACAGCTCATGGTTCGAGTATTAGAAAACCATTGCTGCCCTTTCCACCCCTAATTTCTTTGTTCTTTTTGCTCCTGTTGAGCAGTTTCCATTCCCTGTTTTTGTTCCTGTTTTGAAAAAAGAAGAAAACAAAAAGTTCTTTTCAGAACTACCTCCAATTCTCATCAAAGAGTTATATTCTTTAAAAAATGAAAAAGAGTAAGTGAAATGGAGTGCATTGATAATGGAAAGGAAAATGAGTAAGAAAGAACAGAAAGGTATGAGAGGAGAAAGGAAGTGAAGTAGGGGGACTGAAAGAAGGTGAGTGTTGGGAAGGAAAGTAAGGAGAAGAAGAGTGAATATAGGGAATGTTGATATTCAAAGAAAATGTTGAAAAGGAACGGGAGTGGAAGGGTAAGAAAAGATACATTGCTGGAGTTGAAGGCTGAAAGCCTCATTTATGGAGCCATATGGCTGAGATACCCGCCACCCCCTCTCAACACACTCCCCAAGGATGGGAAACCGGAAACAGTTCTTGAACTTTTGGAAGGCGGGAAGGGAGTTACCCTTCCCGGCCGTATTTATTAAAATATGAAACAAAATTAAAACATTAAAATAACAGTTTCATATTATGTACAATTTCATTACCACATTGCGATGTTTGGCTAACCTTAACATATCCTCTAATACAAAGGTTCTCCTAGCCGAACTAACATCCTACAAAACATTTACTTGAAATTTTGAAATTGTACATCCTAACGTTTAAGGGCCAACGGCAAGGTCGTAACCGGTGTCAAGATCCCTAACCCAGACATATCCCCCTCCCTTGTGAGGGGCGGCACGGAGGCATACCTCAAGTGCAACTACCAATTTCCCTTGACTTGACGGGGGCCCCACTAAAACTCGACGCCACTTAAAGGTCGTACGAGGCTCGTGTGAGGTATCTAGAAGGTAGCGTAGACCCCCCCCCACACCCCACACAACTTACCACATCTGCCGTCGCAGACGTCCTGGCCCCGGGAAATTCACCAGGAGGGGGCTGTAACCCCTCCTACCCATGAAGGGGCCTTGACCGCCTTCCCTTTCCTTTCGGCGACCCATCCTTAGAAGGGACCGCCTCCCCGTTGAGGGGCCAATGGCCACCCCCCCCGAGCGCCCCCATCCGTAATGGGTAACGCCCACTCATAGGGATCTTCCAATTAGTGCTCACCGATCATGACCTTACCGCCCGACCAAAATAAATACGACAATGCTAACTAAATACTAAATGACTACATCTAACCAACAGTAGCAACAACAACTTTATACAAAGCATGCGTACTGATGAACACTAAAGCAGAATTACTTTATTTGCAAAACATAACACAAAACGACCATTCTTTATTGCATACTCAAACTCTTCACGATAATACCACAACCTGTAAACGAAAATCAGAGTTATCCATCAAACTTTATTAAAACCACTCGCTGTATTCAGGGGCTGGTGGGTGGGTCAAAATTGGCTCTTCGTTCCGTCTCGAGCTCACGTGCAGCGAGGAGGTGCAGCTTCAGAGCACAGGAACAAGAGGATGCCTTCTGGTCTTGTTTCTCCTTTTATCCATCTTCAGGGCGGGCGTAAACCCGCCCCTGCCTGCCCCATGGGCGTGGCCAGTCGCGTTAGTGTCTAGGCCAACCCACTCGAGGGTGGGAAAAGGCGCACCCCGGCTACGCCGCTTCGGGCATACCAGCCGAGACTCGCCTCCCGCCCAAGATGGCTTCCCGGGGGGATCGTGGTACTCTGCCATACGTTCGGGGGGACCGATTGGTCGCCCCTTTCCATATGGCTGAGATACCCGCCACCCCCTCTCAACACACTCCCCAAGGATGGGAAACCGGAAACAGTTCTTGAACTTTTGGAAGGCTGGAAGGGATTTACCCTTCCCGGCCGTATTTATTAAAATATGAAACAAAATTAAAACATTAAAATAACAGTTTCATATTATGTACAATTTCATTACCACATTGCGATGTTTGGCTAACCTTAACATATCCTCTAATACAAAGGTTCTCCTAGCCGAACTAACATCCTACAAAACATTTACTTGAAATTTTGAAATTGTACATCCTAACGTTTAAGGGCCAACGGCAAGGTCGTAACCGGTGTCAAGATCCCTAACCCAGACATATCCCCCTCCCTTGTGAGGGGCGGCACGGAGGCATACCTCAAGTGCAACTACCAATTTCCCTTGACTTGACGGGGGCCCCACTAAAACTCGACGCCACTTAAAGGTCGTACGAGGCTCGTGTGAGGTATCTAGAAGGTAGCGTAGACCCCCCCCACACCCCACACAACTTACCACATCTGCCGTCGCAGACGTCCTGGCCCCGGGAAATTCACCAGGAGGGGGCTGTAACCACTCCTACCCATGAAGGGGCCTTGACCGCCTTCCCTTTCCTTTCGGCGACCCATCCTTAGAAGGGACCGCCTCCCCGTTGAGGGGCCAATGGCCACCTCCCCCGAGCGCCCCCATCCGTAATGGGTAACGCCCACTCATAGGGATCTTCCAATTAGTGCTCACCGATCATGACCTTACCGCCACAGGTCCGGATAGTTGACCGGCTATCCGGACCCCCCACCACACTCCTATCTAAAGGTCATGTTTTAACATCTTTAGCCAAGCTATGAAGTCTCCTATGAGTAACTCATTCCCCACCCGAGACAAATGAACACCGTCCCCCAAATACATACTGTCCTCATTAATACACCCATGCGAAATAGAATGCAGTGCATTGGACCGGAACAACCTACTCACTTTGTTATTAATTTTTCTCACCGAGTGATTTAAAGCAGAAACAGAAATAGCCCCCCGCCACACTTTTCGTGGGATCATATGGGACCACGCAATTGTGCACCCTGGAACTCTCCTCGCTAACCAACTTACAGTGGAAAGCATCGCCTCCAGGAGAAGTCGTCTACCAGTGGTGACCAAATCATTGCCCCCAAGATGTACTATGACTACAGACGAAAAATGATTGAAACTGGTCAATACAGAGACCGCCCTTTCCGTAGAAGGACACACTGTACCCGTATTCCCCAGCCACGTGCACCATGTCACCTGCCTTGAATACGTCCGCGGCACGCCTCACGTATGAGTGGCCCACGACCCACACCTCCTTTTTCACAGCCGGTGATGTCTGACCGCTGTCCCGGTGTTGGGTCGACTGCATAGTCTGCCCCGCCTCGTAGGCTTGCGTAACTGAAAACCAAACAAAACAAGAAGCGTGAGTACATCATTACAGCTTCACAACATGTGCAAACGCACATACCTTTTATAACAATTGGAGGACCAACGCCCCACACGTTTAACTTGTTCTACATTCAGACCCCTGTCTGTAGCCTCTGTAGCAGCCCCTATCCGAAAGGAATGGGTCCCAAACTCGCCCGGGTTCAAGCCCGCAGCTGTAATTGACATCGCAAGCACCCGCTGAAACTGAAACCTTGTCAGTGGGGTGGCGTCCGCGTGTCTCAACAAGGTCCCCCCCCATGATGCCACCCTTCGTGTTAAATAATCCTCTAAACACTTCACTGGGCACATGGACGACCCGGGAATCCTGCGTATAATTATGCAGTCGCCCATGCCGCTCGGATCGGTCTTGGACCTTACAAACGAGACAGTCATTGTCTCCCCTCTGATTTGAACGTGCTCTGCGCACAGCCCTCCCGTAACATCCTGCCTGTTCCTCGCCACTAATTCGCTTACCCGCATAGCTCCATGAAATGCCAGCGTAAAAGCGGCTCGGAATAACACTGTCTCAAAGTGAGATGAACATGTTGTAGGGAGTCTGGATAATAACTGGGCCAACCTATCCAAACCTATCGGGCGCCTCTCGTCTACTCTGCGACCCTCAAGGCGTTGCCACCCACGTAGCGCTTTTTGCACAACGAAAGACGCTGTCGGGTCCTGGATCCCATGAGCCCTAGCAACAAAGGAAATGGCAGCCCGATGCCTCTGGGCCGTGGCCACCGATTTCCCTGCCAGATGTAAAGACATCAGAAAGTTCACTACCCATTCCTCCTGGCCCCAAAGCTCCTCACTAGCAGTCCCCAAAAAGGCTAAATAGGACCGGAACGCCCCTTCATATGCCTTCCTCGTCCTGGGTGCTAAACTCTCTCCCACGAGGTTACGAAGTTCGGGGCACCGAGAGACCAGAGAGCTTCGGGAAAGGGTGCCGGCTCCGGGTCCGCTGTGGGAAGAAAACCCCAGAAGGCCTGCATGCGAAAACGAGAAAGGGCATCAGCCGCCTGGTTCATTACCCCCGGGACATGTCTTGCTTTGAATAGCACATTCAATTGCATACACAGTAATACGATTTCTTTAAGCAGTCTCAAAATCCATTTGCATCGTGCTGCCTGGCTATTGATACACTCAACCACGGTCATATTGTCAGACCAAAATACCACAGAGTGATCTTTGAACCCTTCGGGCCACGTTCTCAGGGCCACCAAAATGGGGAAAAGTTCCAGGAAAGCAATGTTACTTGTCAGTCCACTGTCATGCCACCATGCCGGCCATTTTTGTGCAGACCATCGGGTGCCGAAAATGGCACCAAAACCTATGCTCCCTGCCGAGTCTGTCCACAGCCCCAGCTCCTCAGAGGACACGGCCGGTTTGTTCCAGACGACTCGACCATTGAAATCCGCCAGAAATGCCAACCAAATGCGCATGTCCTGGCGGACCTCTGCCGAGAGCCTTGTGCGATGATGGCCCTCCTTCAGTCCGACCATGGCTTGAGCGATCGAACGGGAAAAAGGGCGGGCCATTGGTATGACTCTTAGGGCAAAATTCAACTGTCCCACTAACTGCTGTAATTGATGCAGCTTAACCTTAGATTCACTCATACACATTTGCAGGGATGCCCTGAACTTTAACACTTTATCACCTGGTAAACGGAAACAACCTTCTCTGGAGTCTAACTCGATCCCCAGAAACTCGAGGCAAGTCGAAGGACCCACAGTCTTACCTGGTGCCAGTGGCACGCCAAACTGATTCATCAAAACACAGAATGCGGCTAAAGCCTGCCCACATTCCGGATCCCCGGCTGCCCCCAGGAACAAAAAATCATCTAGATAATGCATCACATGTTGGAAACCCGTCTTCTTTGTGAAGACCCATTGTAGGAAACTACTGAATTTCTTGAAATAGGCACAAGATATCGAGCATCCCATCGGCATACACCTATCCATGTAATATTGACCCTGAAACATGAATCCCAGGAGACGCTGATCGTCTGGATGTACCGGGAGCAACCGGAACGCTGACTCGATATCAGATTTTTGCCATCAGCGCACCGGGCCCCAGGCGATTCAAAATGGCTACGGCCTCATCGAAGGATGCGTACCGCACCGAACACATTTCCGGGTCTATCGCCTCGTTTACGGAAAGACCACGTGGGGCTGATACATTATGTATCAGCCGAAACTCACCCGGGTCCTTCTTGGGAACCACCCCTAAAGGAGAACAAACAAAGTTAGCAACCGGGGGTACACTAAACGGACCGGCGACTCGACCTCGAGTAACCTCCTTCCGGATCTTTTCCTGTACCACAGTCGTATGCTGCAAGACCGATATCTGATTTTTGCATTTTTCCACACCCTGAAAGTCCCCCACTGGGATGCGGAAACCATATGAAAACCCGTTCCGCACCACCCCAGCGGAAGCACGATCCGGGTATTCGCTGAGCCAGGGAATCATTGCCAAGGTATCAATCGGGGTAGGTAAAGGCGCCCCTCGGACTATGTTAGACCTGTTTGGCACCTCCTCTACCCCCGTTATCACCCGTTTTGGCTCTGCACGTGGACTCAGGATGGGATGATTGCCCACACCCACTACATTCGTGTCTAAATTTGCACGACCCCTGGGGCCTAGTACATTTGCCCCTGTTAAAGTTCCAACAAACCCCCTTTTTACCTGCATTGCCGGTAGGCCTCGAGTGATTGTCGGTACCCGTACCTGAGCGAAAGGGCGTCCCCGCATACTGACGGGAGGATTCGCCCACGTTACTCCCCACCAATGGCAATTTCAACATACCAGTATCCTTCATTTTGGACCAGGACACAGAATCATAACAATCCCAAGTTAAGTTTTTATCATGTTCTTTTGCTTTTCTGAAAATATTATCATAGCAGAACCAATGATTACCCTCGTGTGATACAGAGTACCCCATGATTCGTGACTGATAAATCGGCAATTCGGGTAGCAATTCGGGCCTTCGTTCTCCCAAGATCGATGTGAAAACCCCCCACGCCTTGCCCCAATTGCCAATGTTCTCATTTACCTTAAAGGCGGCCATCTTTGCGCGCCAAACACTCGGATGCATGAGGTCCTTCTGACCCTTAACATGCTCCATCTCATAATGATCAGTAAGCAACGAGAAGATGTTTACATACTCCCCTGCCCATATCTTTTCTTTAATAGCTAAAGGGACATGCTGGCCCAACTTCTCCCTTCGAGAGGGTGCCGACTCCTCCCTCGCAATCGGCAATGGTCACTTACCTGCACCGGACGCTGTCTCTGCGACTAAAACCGTCCCTCGTGGCTTCTCTGCGGCCGCAGCCGGCGTGGATACCGTCGCTGCTTCCCGAGTTTCACGCAGTTGCTTCATCAACGCCTGCGCGTCGACAGCCGTGGCGCCCTTGCTACCTTTTCCCAACCACGCTGCTAATTGTGCCGCCAGCTCGGGCGGCATATCTTCCCCGGACACGGGGGTGACCACAACGGGAATCGGATTCCCTTCCTCCGGCACGGGAGTGGGTGCTTCGAGCGGGACACTGGGACTCGGGATGTCTCCCCCAGCTGCTCCCCTCCTGGGCCTCTTGCCTTTTCCTTCCGGGGCTGCTCCCGCCAAAGGACGTTTCGGGCCCCCTTCCTCGTCTTTATCCATTCGCCTCTTTAGGTCGGTCACCTCTTTCATGAGAACACGCAGCATCTGGTCGGTAGTCATTCGCTTTCCCGCCTTCCTCGGCATTCCCCAACAAAGTATCTGAAAAACAAACAAGAACGATTACAACGCTCAAAATTGGCTCTTCGTTCCGTCTCGAGCTCACGTGCAGCGAGGAGGTGCAGCTTCAGAGCACAGGAACAAGAGGATGCCTTCTGGTCTTGTTTCTCCTTTTATCCGTCTTCAGGGCGGGCGTAAACCCGCCCCTGCCTGCCCCATGGGCGTGGCCAGCCGCGTTAGTGTCTAGGCCAACCCACTCGAGGGCGGGAAAAGGCGCGCCCCGGCTACGCCGCTTCGGGCATACCAGCCGAGACTCGCCTCCCGCCCAAGATGGCTTCCCGGGGGGATCGTGGTACTCTGCCATACGTTCGGGGGGACCGATTGGTCGCCCCTTTCCATGCGTCACCTTAACACCACCAGAGCGTCACTTTTTGTGACGCATAAGTCCAGTAAAAAATGCACCTTATTTATTCATATTTACAAAGTGGCGCATCTAGGTAGATGCGTCACTTTGTAAGCCCCTGCGCCACATTATTCCTACGTCATGTGTAATGTATGCAAAAGGGACATATTGATGCAAGAAAGGGTCGTAGAGATGACGCAGTGAAATCTATGAGATATCACTGCGTCACTTTTATGACGCTGTTGCGTCCAAATCTTACGCCTGTTTCACAGCAGGCATGCAGGCCCTTTCACATGGGGCTTGGCGCCATGTGAAAGGATACATTGCTCGAGTTGCTTCATTTTTGTGACACACTCCAGGAATGCTTCACTTTTGCGCTTACAGATACGTCTGAAATACTGACATATCTAAAAGAACTTGCAACATAATACGTCATAAATTTAATATGACGCATGAGTAGAAGACTGAAGGACTCATTTATGAGGCCATGCGTCACTTTAACGCCACCGATGCGTTACTTTTTGTGACGCACCAGTGCTGTAAAAAATGCACCTTATTCAGTCATATTTACAAAGTGACACATCTAGGTAGTTACCTCACTTTGTAAGCTTCTGCGCCACATTATTCCTACGTCAGGTGTAATGTATGCAAAAGGGACGTATTGACGCAAGAAAGGGTCGTAGAGGTGACACAGTGAATAAACTGGAGGCCTCATTTCTGAAAAGTGATGCATCACTGCGTGAAAACAGCGATGCGTCACTTTTCTGTGCGCACTCCTTACGACATTCCAGATGTGTCATATTTAATGTATGACAAATCATGTCGCAAGGAGTTACAGATACGTCAGTATTTCTGACGTATCTGTAAACACAAAAGTGACGCATTGCTGGAGTGCGTCACAAAAGTGACGCAACTCCAGTAATGCGTCCTTTTCACATGGGGAAAGCACCATGTGAAAGGTCTTGCGTCAGTCTTACAACTGCAGTGAGGCAGGCGCAAGATTTTGACGCAACAGCATCCTAAAAGTGAGGCAGTGAAATCTCATAGATTTCACTGCGTCGCTATTACGAAGCTTTTTGTGGGGGAACGCCCCCTCTGCATACATTATACCCGACGTAGGTATAATGTGGCGCAGGGTTTTAAAAAGTGTCCCATCTACCTAGATGCGTCACTTTTTAAATATAGCGCAACGAGGCGCATTTTTTACGCCGCTGGTGCGATGCGTCACTTTTCTGTGCGCACTCCTTACAACATTCCAGATGTGTCATATTTAATGTATGACGAATCATGTCGCAAGGAGTTACAGATACGTCAGTATTTCTGACATATCTGTAAACACAAAAGTGACGCATTTCTGGAGTGCGTCACGAAAGTGACGCAACTCCAGTAATGCGTCCTTTCACATGGGGAAAGCACCATGTGAAAGGTCTTGCGCCAGTCTTACACCTGCTGTGAGGCAGGCGCAATATTTTGATGCAACAGCATCCTAAAAGTGACGCAGTGAAATCTCATAGATTTCACTGCGTCGCTATTACGAAGCTTTTTGCGGGGGAACGCCCCCTCTGCATACATTATACCTGACACAGGTATAATGTGGCGCAGGGTTTTAAAAAGTGACCCATCTACCTAGATGCGTCACTTTTTAAATATAGCGCAACGAGGCGCATTTTTTTACACCGCTGGTGCGATGTGTCACTTTTCTGTGCGCACTCCTTACGACATTCCAGATGTGTCATATTTAATGTATGACAAATCATGTCGCAAGGAGTTACAGATACGTCAGTATTTCTGACGTATCTGTAAACACAAAAGTGATGCATTGCTGGAGTGCGTCACAAAAGTGACGCAACTCCATTAATGCGTCCTTTCACATGGGGAAAGCACCATGTGAAAGGTCTTGCGTCAGTCTTACACCTGCTGTGAGGCAGGCACAAGATTTTGACGCAACAGCATCTTAAAAGTGAGGCAGTGAAATGTCATAGATTTCACTGCGTTGCTATTACGAAGCTTTTTGCGGGGGAACGCCCCCTCTGCATACATTATACCTGACGCAGGTATAATATGGCGCAGGGTTTTAAAAAGTGACCCATCTACCTAGATGCGTCACTTTTTAAATATAGCGCAACGAGGCGCATTTTTTTACACCGCTGGTGCGATGCTTCACTTTTCTGTGCGCACTCCTTACGACATTCCAGATGTGTCATATTTAATGTATGACGAATCATGTCGCAAGGAGTTACAGATACGTCAGTATTTCTGACGTATCTGTAAACACAAAAGTGACGCATTGCTGGAGTGCGTCACAAAAGTGACGCAACTCCGGTAATGCGTCCTTTCACATGGGGAAAGCACCATGTGAAAGGTCTTGTGTCAGTCTTACACCTGCTGTGAGGCAGGCGCAAGATTTTGACGCAACAGCATCCTAAAAGTGACGAGGTGAAATCTCATAGATTTCACTGCGTCGCCATTACGAAGCTTTTTGCGGGGGTCGCCAGTAGGTAGTTATAGTTAGGAGTTTTTTTCAATGTTAAATCTCAAAATTCTATTTGGAATAACTTTGGCGCCGGTTGACGAATCTGACTGAAAATGTCCTCAAAATGGCCTCGCGGCGTTCCGGTCCTTCCCTGAAAGTTTGGGGGGGATTCGTCAAGCGGGAGCCGAGATAAAAGGGGGGTCCCAAAACTCGTTTTCCCAATGTTAATTTCCATAGGGCGGTCGATTTCACTTTTAGCCCGAACGGCTGAATGGATTTCCACCAAACTTGGCAAAATTGTATGGACTGGTAGCCCGATGTGCCTTTACTATGTCTCAAGATATGTGCTCCAGTGGATTTTGAGTAATTTAGGTTCAAAAAAATATATATATCTATAGGCGCGCTCCGATGCTCGCACCGGGGAGCGCACCAGGCGCGACACGCGACTTGCGCGCGGAAAACTGATTGGCTCACGGGTGTCTGTAAACATTCGAAACAGTCCGGAGCGGCCGCCATCTTGTGTCTCGGTAGGATCGAGACACAAGAGGTGACATAAAAAAAGGGAGAAATGACTATAAGGGGGCCAGGTAGACCCCCTCCTGACCCCCTAGGTTTGATGTGGGGGCTAAAATAGGGTCCAGCAGGGCATTTTAAAAAAATATTTTTTTTCGATTTGCGCGGGGGGAGTGCCCAGTACACGCACCGGGAACCGCACCGGGAAGCGCACCGGGGAGCGAAGCACGGGGAAAATTCAGGGCCTTATTTATGAAGGCCTTGCGACAGTTTTGCGCCGCCTGTTCGTCACTTTTTGTGACGCACCAGCGGTGTAAAAAAATGCGCCTTGTTGCGCTATATTTAAAAAGTGACGCATCTAGGTAGATGGGTTACTTTTTAAAACCCTGCGCCACATTATATCTGCGTCAGGTATAATGTATGCAGAGGGTGCGTTCCCCCGCAAAAAGCTTCGTAATAGCAACGCAGTGAAATCTATGAGATTTCACTGCGTCACTTTTAGGATGCTGTTGAGTCAAAATCTTGCGCCTGCCTCACAGCAGGTGTAAGACTGACGCAAGACCTTTCACATGGTGCTTTCCCCATATGAAAGGACGCATTACTGGAGTTGCATCATTTTTGTGACGCACTCCAGCAATGCTTCACTTTTGTGTTTACAGATACGTCAGAAATACTGACGTATCTGTAACTCCTTTCGACATGATTCGTCATACATTAAATATGACACATCTGGAATGTCGTAAGGAGTGCACACAGAAAAGTGACGATTCGCACCAGCGGTGTAAAAAAATGCGCCTTGTTGCGCTATATTTAAAAAGTGACGCATCTAGGTAGATGGGTCACTTTTTTAAACCCTGCGCCACATTATACCTGCGTCAGGTATAATGAATGCAGAGGGGGCATTCCCCCGCAAAAAGCTTCGTAATAGCGACGCAGTGAAATCTATGAGATTTCACTGCGTCACTTTTAGGATGCTGTTGCGTCAAAATATTTCGCCTGCCTCACAGCAGGTGTAAGACTGACGCAAGACCTTTCACATGGTGCTTTCCACATGTGAAAGGACGCATTACTGGAGTTGCGTCACTTTTGTGACGCACTCCAGCAATACATCACTTTTGTGTTTACAGATACGTCAGAAATACTGACGTATCTGTAACTCCTTGCGACAAGATTCGTCATACATTAAATATGACACATCTGGAATGTCGTAAGGAGTGCGCACAGAAAAGTGACGCATCGCTGTTTTCACGCAGTGATGTGTCACTTTTCAGAAATGAGGCCTCCAGTTTATTCACTGTGTCACCTCTACGACCCTTTCTTGCGTCAATACGTCCCTTTTGCCTACATTACACCTGACGTAGGAATAATGTGGCGCAGGGGCTTACAAAGTGATGCAACTACCTAGCTGTGTCACTTTGTAAATATGACTGAATAAGGTGCATTTTTTATAGCACTAGTGCATCACAAAAAGTAACGCATTGGTGGCGTTAAAGTGACGCATGGCCTCATAAATGTGTCCTTCAGTCTTCTACTCATGGGTCATATTAAATTTATGACGTATTATGTTGGAAGGTCTTTAAGATACGTCAGTATTTCAGACGTATCTGTAAATGCAAAAGTGAAGCATTGCTGAAGTGTGTCACAAAAACGAAGCAACTCCAGCAATGTATCCTTTCACATGGGGCCAAGCCTGCTGTGAAACAGGCGTAAGATTTGGACGCAACAGCGTCATAAAAGTGACGCAGTCATATCTCATAGATTTCACTGCGTCATCTCTATGACCCTTTCTTGCGTCAATACGTCCCTTTTGCATACATTACACCTGACGTAGGAATAATGTGGCGCAGGGGCTTACAAAGTGACGCATCTACCTAGATGCGCCACTTTGTAAATATGAATAAATAAGGTGCATTTTTTACTGGACAGATGCGTCACAAATAGTGACGCTCTGGTGGTGTTAAGGTGACGCATGGCTTCATAAATGAGGCTTTCAGACTCCAGCAATGTATCTTTTCTTACCCTTCCACTCCCGTTCCTTTTCAACATTTTCTTTGAATATCAACATTCCCTATATTCACTCTTCTTCTCCTTACTTTCCTTCCCAACACTCACCTTCTTTCAGTCCCCCTACTTCACTTCCTTTCTCCTCTCATACCTTTCTGTTCTTTCTTACTCATTTTCCTTTCCATTATCAATGCACTCTATTTCACTTACTCTTTTTCATTTTTTAAAGAATATAGCTCTTTGATGAGAATTGGAGGTAGTTCTGAAAAGAACTTTTTGTTTTCTTCTTTTTTCAAAACAGGAACAAAAACAGGGAATGGAAACTGCTCAACAGGAGCAAAAAGAACAAAAAAAATTAGGGGTGGAAAGGGCAGCGATGATTTTCTAATGCTCGAACCATGAGCTGTACACTTTGTTCTCCAAAGGTAAGCAGTTGATTGCAGTATCTGCATCTGAGGGCACCATGGTTAAAAGCAGGTTGAATGTTTGGCACGAGCTCCTGCGATTGCCCCCTCCCAGAAAAAGTTGCTCTTCCGGTGGATGTAGAGGCCCCATCACTGGGAACCTCTTGTGCCAGAGCCCTGACACTTTCCCGGGCAAAATTCTGGGGGTGCTTCCTCTCCACATGCCGGATCATCGTGAAGTTTCCTAATGAGTATTTTTTTAATGGGTTACCCCGTGACAGGACTTCTTTGCTGATCCTGCACTCCACATTTGGAGCATTCACCTTTTTTTTGTTAGGTGGTATTTTAAAAAATTTCCAAATAAAATGTTCCTTCACCTTTCGTTGAAGAGGCTCTTTATTGATGAATTCAGGTTCTTCATCACTGCTGGATTCTCTGGCAGCCATGGTAAAACCAAGAAAGATCCAGGAGCAAAAAGGCAGGTCTTGCAGTCACAAAAGTGAAAGAAGAAGTGAAGGAAATGGGTGGGGATTTCATTCTTTGTAAAAAAAACTGTTAGCAACCAATGAAAAGTGTTATTTTAAGGTCACATGACTTGACGCGCTGATGCTGCGCGCACCGGAGCGCTTCCGGGTGCGCACACACGGCGCGAACGTAGGCGCTTCCGGGGGCGCACACGCGGCACGAACGTAGGCGCTTCCGGGGGCGCAAACGCGGCACGAACGTAGGCGCTTCCGGGGGCGCTTACGTTGCTCGCTGAAGTGACGTCATCATAGTTTTATGAAAATGCATAATCATTTTTATTTCCTTATTAAAAAAAACTGCTTTTATTTGTATGGTACGAAATGTTTTGCGTTATTATTAACTTTTCATTCATATTTTTTTCACGAACGAAAGTAGCGCTCTGGGTGCGCTTTCCGGAGAGCTTACCGGTGAGCTTACCGGAGAGCTTACCGGAGTGCTTACCGGAGAGCTTACCGGAGCGCGCACCCAGAGCGCCCCAGGAAAAAATTATTAAAAAAAAAAACGTAAAAATTAATACTTACACAAAACAGCAAATTGTAAAAAAAAACATAGCTTAGAAACTCGATATAGAAAGGAATTAGCATTTAAAAAACCTATGAAATTCACTGAAAAAACTATAGGTTTCACACCAGTTATAGTTAGGAATTAGCATTTAAAAAACCTATTAAATTCACTGAAAAAACCATAGGTTTCACACCAGTTATAGTTAGCTGGAAATTTTATTGACATAAAACCATTGAAATTCCCACGTTATAGTTAGTTGGACTCACTATAACTTGCGCGCCTGCAATGCACTGCTGATGACGTCACATATTACATCACTCATGACATGGTCAGTGACATCACTCATGACATCACTGATGACACCATCCTGTGAATGTGTGTCTTTCTGAAAAATAAATTTGTTTTGTATATGTATTTGTAAAGTACGATGGAAGATAAAATGGTTAAATAAGTGTGTAAATGGATGCTTGTTTTTAAAAGAATTGATTGGTTAACTGCCTTATTAAGTGTATCTTAGTGAATACATATATTAGCAAGTAACTTTTAAATATTGAAATGTATGTATCAGTGTTTCACTTTGTGTATAAGTGGCTGTATGGGTTGGTGACTGACTCACTGTTTGTATGTGTTTTGAAGACAGCATATGTACAGGACTGTATGGATGGATGAGTGTGTATATGTGTATGTTAGTGAGTAAACGACTGTCTCACTATTGTCTTTTTCAGTAATGACATATGTTTTAATCTAGTATATGTGAGTATTGATTTATAAAAGTGAGTATATGTGAGAGTGAGAGATTATAAGAGTTCCTGTTTAAATAAGTATGTGTTTATATAAGTGATTGTTTAAGAGAGTAAGTATGTGTAATTATTCTTAGAAGTAAAGTGGTAGTGTGTGTATTGCTGTATATGCAAATAAATGGATGTTCAATAGTTTTTTTGCATGTGTGAATATGTGTGTGAGTAACTTTTGGATGACTGTCGAAGTGTAACAGGATGTATAGGTGTATCACTACATATAAAGAGTGAGTATATGTATGAGTGACTATATAGAACTGTTGGTGAATGAGTGGATGTGTATATAGATGGTGGAATTACTGAATTATTTGTTGTAACTGGTATGGGTATCTCCATTTTTTTGAAAATGTTAAATACTATTTCTGAATATGTGTTTCAAGGCTTACATTACACTGAAAGGAGGTCTCTCACTCTGTCACAAGAATGGTGTCATCAGTGATGTCATCAGTGATGTCACTGACCATGTCATTAGTGATATAATATGTGACGTCATCAGCAGTGCATTGCAGGCGCGCAAGTTATAGTGAGTCCAACTAACTATAACGTGAGAATTTCAATGGTTTTATGTCAATAAACTTTTCAGCTAACTATAACTGGTGTGAAACCTATGGTTTTTTCAGTGAATATATATATATGTATGTTCCAAATTACCACATCAACAACAGGTAAATGTCAAAGATTTCCAGGACACGGACCATTTAGGTGCTCAAACTTTTTTTCAAAGCAGAGTATGCCGCATGACGTTTCGGCTCCTTGGAGCCTTGCTCACATGAAAAAACCATGGGTTTCACACCAGTTATTAGAGCTGGACATTTTACTCATACAAAGCAATTAAAATTCCCCCGTTATAGTTAGTTGTACTCACTATAACTCACGCGCCCGCAATCCATTGCTGATGATGTCACATATTACATCATTCATGACATGGTCAGTGACATCACTGATGACATCACTGATTACATCTCAAATGACATCATTGATGACATCACTGATGACATCACTGATGACATCATCTAGTGAATGTGGTTTGCTTCGATATTTAAATTACTATTATAAATATACTACTTTGCATTGAAGAATGAGTGGATATATAAATATAAATGTGTGAATGGTGGATTTAGTAACAGTGCTATTGATTGTTTCCTTGACTAATTTGTAGAGTCTCACTATATATAATGTGTAGTTATTAAACTGTGAGAAAGTCTTTATTGCTTTGTCTTAATTGCTATGTTAAAGACTATATTTGTTGTTGGTTTATTAACTGAGCATTTGTATGGGTAAATGAATGTCTATGTTGTTTGGTGGGAGGTGTGTGAATGCCCAAAAATGTGTGAATAGTTCATTCAGTAGGTATATGAGGTTAAGAGTACATATTATAAAAGTTTTTCCAGTGAGTGTATATGTTTATGGGTGTGGTGATGATGAAATAGTTCTCTCAATGGTACATTTCCATTAAACTTGAAAACAAAGGCAGTGTGTGTGACAGGTATATCTAATTAGGTGTGCCTAAGACTTAGTGATTGTATGAGTCACTATATGGATAACTGTATACTTGTAATAGTGATTTTATATCACAATAAGTGTGAGTTACTATCTATATAAATAGATGAAGTGGTGTTTGTGTAAGTGTGTAGATGATTTAATGTAAGTATAATCAATTGTTTGCATAAGTCAGAAGGATGTCTTTACAAGTGAATACAATGTGTGTTGGTGTGTAATGTCGAAATAGGCGTATAAGTATATTTGATAGTGTTCTGTTAATTATTCACTACATATAACTCTGAATCTATAGGTAAGTGATTAGATGTGTTTATAGATCTATGAATCACTGAGTGGGTGTTTCGAAATTACTATTGATGTGTCAATGGTTTCAAATATGGCATTTTCTATTTTACAGTAAGTGATGAAAGATTATACTAGTGTGTGATGAGGTGTATTTCATTGTCACCCAATAATGTCATCAGTGATGTCATCAGTGATGTCATTTGAGATGTCAACAGTGATGTCACTGACCTTGTCATGAATGATGTAATATGTGACATCATCAGCAGTGGATTGCGGGCGCGCAAGTTATAGTGAGTACAACTAACTATAACAGGGGAATTTCAATGGTTTTGTATGAGTAAAATGTCCAGCTAACTATAACTGGTGTGAAACCTATGGTTTTTTCATTGAATTTCTAGTGTTTTTTAAATGCTAATTCCTAACTATAACGTGTGTGAAACCTATGGTTTTTTCAGTGAATTTCAAAGGTTTTTTAAATGCTAATTCCAAACTATAATGTGTGTGAAACCTATGATTTTTTCATAGAATTTCAAAGGTTTTCTAAATGCTAATTTTAAAATGTATCAATTATTGTCTTTTTTGTGTTATTATTCAAATGTTCTTTATTTTTAACAATACTAAAATTATAATTTATTTATTATTGTGTACTAATTTTTGATTTTTTAATAATTCTGGTTTTTTGGGGGGTATTTTTTAAGGTGAGCTCACGGTGTTCGCACGCGTGCACGCACGGAGTTCGCACGCATGCACGCACAGTGTTTGCACCCTGCGAAAAAAATGTCATTACAAAAATTAATTTCTGTAAATGTAATGTACATAATAAGCCAAGACATTCTGTGACATAACTGAAAAAATTGTATTTTTGAGTTTTTATACCGTATATTAGCTTTAAAATCATTTACGACAATCGGGTAAAACGTCACTCATATGTGACTCGTGCGAACACTGTGCGCGCATGCGTGCGCGCACGTAAAGTCATGTGACTTGAAAACAACTCTTTTGATTGGTTTATAGTAGTTTCTTTTACAAATCTTCAAAAACCCCACCCACTTTCCTCACACACTGTTTCACTTTCCAGGGAGAAACATCTACAAGGAATTGTTTGTGCTTTTCACCTTCTGAAAATGGCAGAACAGCAGCAGCCACAGCACTCTTCCTCTGATTCAGATGTGGAGTTTGTTCCTGAACAGCCACCTCCAAAGAAAACCAAGGAATCTTTCATTTGGATGTTTTTCACATATCCAGAGCGGCAAAAAAAGGTAAATCTGTGGCCCCATCCTTTCAAGAGGTGATGCCACCAAACATTATTCTTTCAGTATTGCAAATATGATTTGGCATGTGAAAAATCTTCATCCCATCAACTATGCTCGGGCATCTACTCAAGACCTCAGGGACAATCCTCCGGCTGCTGTCCCCAGCACCTCTTCTTTGGGAGCATCTCCATCTGCAACTGCTCTAGATATCCGGCCGGATTTTGCCTACTTACACATACGGTGCAACTATTGCAACAAAACTTTGTGCTATGGAGAGCAAAGCATTGACTTAATCATGGCAAAGAAGAGGCAGCACAGATGCTCCCACCGTTACATTTTTTTCTTTCATTATTTTTGTTCCTGTTCCTGTTGAGCAGTTTTTGGTTACCGTTTTCTTTTTTGTTACAGAAAATCCCAAAAATATATAAAATAGTTCTAAAAAACTGAAAAAAAATTTAAAACAAAAAAAGACAAAAAAAACAGTTCTTCTAAGAACTAACTTCACTTCTCCAAGAAGAGCTATATTTCTTATATAATGTGTCATACTTTTCTTGAATGAATGTGTAGTGCGTAAATGAATGACTGAAATGACTGAGTGAAGGGGAGGAAGGGACTGAGGAAATGAGTGAGGAAAGGGGAGTATGGTGATAGAGGAACGGGGAGTGAAAGAGTGACTGAAAGAAGGGGAATAAGGGTAGGGGAGTGAGGTAAGGAGAGTAAAAGAATAAGGAAAGGGCATTAAGGAAAGGAGAGTGAGGGAGGGGGTGAAAGAAAGTAAGCAAGGAATGGAGACAGGCAAGGGGAGTAAGGGACGGAGAGGGGGAAGTAGAGCAGTGTAAGGGGAGTGAAGGTAAGGGAAGTGGAGTGACGGTGAGTGAAGGGGTATGAGGATGAGAAAAAGGGGGTAAGGGAAAGTGAGAGAATGGGAATAAAGGACACAGAAGGTGAGTGAGGGGATGGATGGAGCTAGGGAAGGGCAGTGAGGGAAGGGGAGTAAGGAATGGAGTGAGAGAAGGAGAGCGAGGAGGAGTGAGGGAAAGTGAGCAGGAAAGGGAAGGGGTGTGAGATACAGATAGGAGGAAGTGGAGCTGGGGAAGGGGAGTGATGGTGAGTGAAGGGCAGTGTCAGGATGCATGTCTGACTGTCATGCTAAAGCCTCACTTATGCCCCTTTTGCTGACTTGAATTTCGCACCCTTGATTTAGGTGTGCTAACCTTAATTGCATGTATATGTCTTTTACAGGTACCAATGCTTGTTGCACCTTATGCCTCTGTGTATGTACCAATGTTTGTTTTTCCCTTTTTATGCTGCTTGGACCCTTTGTGTCCCTTTGCAGCCCCTGTAGCTATATTGGAGGCCTTCTTGGATCTAGGGACTATGAAAGGAGCCACGCCCTAAAATCCATGCGGATTATTGAGAGAACTTTGCCGAGTGAGGAGATCCTTCTGTGGTTCGGGTCCGGTCCGCAGTCCCGAAGATTCACCTTTGCAGGGCCAGTATTTGGTGGGGATCCTACCACTGCATTTCGTTAATAGAACACACAGGTAGGATCCATCTATTGTTTAGTCTACGCGCGGCTGGGAAAAGCAGATTTTACCGCATATCTGTAATCAGCTGTCTTCTTGGTGGGGCTTTCATTTTGACAGCGCGTCTTGCCCTCATTGAAGCTTGTCAGCCGTATGCTTCCAGTGAATCACAAATCAAATAAACTGAGTGTTTATTTGAACCTACAGAGTGATTCTTTGCACACAAGTTTATTTTTTGGACATCATTAATGCTAAGAGAAATCCTGTATGTACGAGTTTGTTTTTGGGGAATTATTTACTCAGCACACTTGTTCACCATGAGGTAATTTGAATTTTATGGTCAAGAAATGTCCCCTACCGTGTACCCCACAGTCTCCATGTACGTGCTTCAAGTACATGTAATTTCCCTCCATGACCAGATATGAAGATGCAAATGTATTTGCGTCCAACGTTAACTTTTCCTCTTTCAGATCCACCATGAATGGATCGATAATTCAGTTCCTAAGTATGCCTTGCCAACGTCTTTACATGGTGCACTTTCACGTTTTCCTGGCTCTGTTGAGCTAGGCCCTGATTTCTGCCATCGAATCCTTTCTGCTCTCTGCCTCCTGAAAGCTGCAGCCTGGATCTGCATCCCTGACCTTTACCTTACTCCCTGCGTGGCGAGCAGTGCCCGGCTCGGCCTGCTTGCCTGCCAAAGACAGTATTTTGCCTTCAAGTTATCTGCTCCGCTCCTCGAAAATACATTCCTGTCTAGTGACATAGGTAAACATATCCTCAGCTGCAGAGCAAAGGGGCCGGCCTTTCTGTCTCCTTACAAGTAATTCATTGCTTCCGTTACCATGGTAGGCCCATGGCCCCTCGCATTACACGTAGACACGTAGTCGCATATGCACGCACTAGCAGTCAGTATAGAATAGCCTCTGCCCGAGAGACCTTTCCTTCTAGATAATACAGTTCTCCAAACACAAGATATCAGATATGATTGGGTTTAGGTTGTTCTGACATCCCAGACTTCTGTCTCCCCTTGTAATGCTAAATGTCAAGTCCCCTGCACTCTCCAGTTCCACGTCAATCACACGTCATGTTGCCTGCGTGCGCATCCCAGCCATATATTTCTGCTGACACTGCAGGATTCCTCTATGGATCCACCCACCTGTGACACTTTCATGTGACGTTTCTAAGCACACACCTCTATGTACGCCCTCGTGCACGCCTTCTGTTACAGCACATGTGTTCTTATCTCGTTTCTTTCAGCTGTTACGCCTTCTGTATCCATCACCATGGTATGCATTAACTATATATATTGTGCACTGTTAATAAAGCATTGTCTATCCCTTCCTGAACCTTTGTGGTGATGGAACATGATACCATGGTTCGAACCATTCCATTACATGGAATAAAACCCTTATAAACTCAGACTCCACGGACTCTGCCTCTCATTTTGATTGAGCTATTTTATTGAACTTATACCGCATAGAAATTCAGTATACGGTAAATATTTATTTACCACATAATTTGGCGCCCGAACAGGGACCCCTCCCCCACCCCACGCGCCGGCGATGCGTCGCAGGCCCTGCCCCCTGCCACAGCCGGGACGGACAACTACGCGTACCCGCAGGTTTTCCTGTATCTCCCTCAGGCCTACGGAGGTGACGGAGACTGCGATCGACATCCAGACGAGGCGTGAGGAGTGCGGAGGATCCCGACCAGAGCCCAGCCGAGAGAGCAAGGTCCGAGGTGTCTAGAGGCCCACCAGTTCCGAAGTACCTACGTCACGAGTCGAGTCGAGTCCAGTCCGGTCCAGTCCAGTGTCGAGTTCCGAGGCCTTCCCTTCCGTGCTTCCCGGTGAGTACCGTTGCTGGGGACGCATCTAGACGGGTGCATTAATTTGTGTCCGGTCAAGACGGGTTTGGGTACACAGACCCGGTCTGCACTGTTTTAGCAGTGTATCTGTGCTGTTTAGCAGTACATCAAGTTGTTATAGAATTTCGTTCATATTCAGTATTTGTTCAAAATGTTTAAATGTGTTTTAATGTCGTGGTATGAGTGATTGTTTGATCTTCATGACTGTGTTTAGTGTTTATATTGTGTTAGAGTTCGAGTAAGTATCAAGGATCGAGTTTCAGAATGCCACTGTTCACTAAACTACGTCAGATAGGAACCAGAAAAGGGATATTAGAAGAAGCGATTCCTGTCCCGCCTAGGGACACTCCAGGACATTTTATGTATCATAAACATGGCTTAGATGCCATACTGTATCTAGACTTATGGGTTGATTATACTAAGAACTTAGACGAGAAATATAGATGGCCTGTTTCAGGAACATGGGATGCCGAGTGCATCATGAGAATAGAAGAAGCGCTCTGGAAAAAGAAAGCCAGACAGTCACAGAAAGATGCCATAGAATTGTGGCGCAAAGAATCGCATAGACACACAGAGAAAGAATTCAGAAAAGCAGAGAAACATAGAGAAGATTCAGAAAAAGACCGAGAAAAAGAATTAATAGCAGAAGCTGAACGTGTTAAAGCCGAACAATTAGACCGACAACGAAATACCCTTATGAATGGCATGTATCCTCTTCTGGCCGAGGGCCTACCTAAGGCCACCCCGGAAGTGCCAAGTAATTTACCGCCACCATTAGTTCCGATTAAAGTAGGCCATAAGAAAACTGCAGCAGATATTTTTCTTTCTTCCTATTTAGATGATGTAGCTCCAGCATATACTAACGTACCCGTACTACCCGTTAATACTGCACCTCTGCCCGCTCCGGCTGATCAACCTGCTGTTCATGTTACGACACCCCCCCATGCCCATGTCACGCTTCCTGGCGTTGGGCCTGGGAATCCTTTTCCCCGGGGCCCATCTACTGTACATACTTTACCAGCTACGATGGCTGACGGTCAAGCTGACGGTCACGCTTCAGGTGGTGCAGCAGGAGGTCACTTTCGGACCCCGCCACCAGAACAGCGATTAACAGTAAGAGAATTAGCAATGCAACGCATTCCGAAACCAGCAACAACTGAAAAACTTAAAGAGTATCTCACAGACTGTAGATATGATCCAGTACCAGGTAAAGACGGTCGCATGATGCTAGCATCGCTACGTATACGACGAGCTTCAGACTATTTAGTGTTATTGCCAGAAATGACGAACCATCTAGATAAAATATATCACTTTATACAAACGGGAGAGGGTCCTGAATGTATTTCCGAGGCCCTGGCATATCAGAAAGTAGACACTCAAGGTTTGATATTACGATTCCTCATAAACTGTTTTATAAGAGAACGAGATCGGCCTGGTGTAGACAAAGAAGAGATGGATATACTAACTACATGGGGTCAGAATATAGCAGACGGAAAACATGATAAACAGAAGTGCATAGAGGCCATGTACAGAAAGATCCGTAAAGACATAGTAATATTTCATGAAAGAGAGAAAGCTACAAGGGAAGCAGATACAGACAAGAATGAATCCTCAGAGGAGGATGAACCGGAGAATACAGGAATAATAGCATATGTAGGTAAGGGAAGGCCCCTTAACAAAACAATACGTCCAGAAAGTAAGAGACTTTTTCTCTCTGCTATGTCAATTCCGAGAACTCCTGAACATCTATTCCAGGCTACCGATAAAGTACTTCAAGAACGAATGGGGTACCATGTACTCAGTTCTATGGATGAACAAGAACTAGCCCGGTCAGCAGTACAATGGGCTGACAATACCAATATATATAGTGATGATGCAGTAGCGCAAACTTTTTTGAACCTTTCCCCAGATGAACAGCGATTAGCTGGTATGTACATGATTCAACATCTCATTTCGTTGTACAAAAGTCAACATTCTGATCCAGGTCCCCTACCTGATGTATTAGTAGAGTTACTCACGAATAAATGGAGAGGCCTAGGTACCGATTTAATTAACGTAATTTTAGAACATCGACACAGATATAGTGCCTTCCTTAATCCACAGTTTGTTTCAGCTCCAACCCCAGAAAGGAAAATGTTTTACATAGACAGACAGAATCCTTTGCGAGAAGTTCATCCAATCCGGAAACCGGATAACACACTAGAACGCGTGTTTGTATACACGCCCATAACTAAAATGGAATTACTGGAAATGAAGAAAATAGTGCCTAGTCATGATAAAGATCCAGCAGGATTTCACCGTGAAATAAAAGACATGCTTCTCATGGGAGATTACACGTATTCCGATATTATGAAAATACTGAAGGTACTATTGCCTGCTGGAATCTACGAGAAACTCAAAGAGAAAGAGTGGGAGGTGGGAGATAAAAAGATTAATTGGACAGAATTAGAAGACGAGGATAAAGGTCGAACCCCAGGATTATTAGTACAGGTTTTGCCAAGATTATTGACAACTAAAAAGGAAGACTGGGACGCTATCTCAGCCTGTAAACAGAAACAAGACGAAGACACTAGTGATTTTTATTCTAGATTTGAGAAATGTTTTACTATTAATAGTGGCATGAGAACAAGTAGCGAGTCTTACCCGCATCTTTTTGTAACCAAATTAGTTGAGAATTCCTTACCCCAGGTTAAGAACCGTGTATTGAAAGTCGAGAGCACATGGCAAGCAAATACGCCTTCCCAGATGTTACAAATGTTACAGTACCACCAGAACAGAATCAGGGAGGAACATGATCACGAACAGAGACGTATGAAGGACACGAAAATGAAAATGCTCGTTGCTCAGTCAGTTCCAGCTGACGGTCAGAAAAGGGGTATGACACAGTCCAATAATTCAGCGGTTCCAGTTAAAGGGACATGCAACTATTGTAAACAGCCAGGTCACTATGTAAATGATTGTACAGTTCTGAAACATAATATAGCAACAGGTAAAACTAAAGAGAGACCACGTCCTCCTAGACAGGATCAGGTTCAACATCAGGTCCAGCAACACAATCCACAGAATGTACAGCCTATGCGTGTTCCACAACAGACAGTACAGACCGTAGCGGTACCACAGCCACAACCGATTGCCGCGACACAACATGTCACACAGCAGATGTATCAGTATGCACAATCCGACTACCCCGATTACCAGCAATATACATGAAACAGCCTAGAGAGGGAGGTTGGCTTGCATCTTATTGAGATTCCTGTAGATCAAGAGGGTCCATATGTACATAGTCAAGTATTAGGAAAGGACAGGAAGTTTTTGATTGACACAGGGGCAAGCAGGACAACTATTAGTCATAACGAGGTTCCAGGGGCACCCCTCTCAGGCTCGCAGAATGTTTCCCTTGGATTTTCAGGAAAGCCTATTGTTAATGAAGTATCAAAACCAGTTCCCCTTGCAGTTGGTCCATTATCACGGACTACAGATTTGTTGCTTACGAAATCATGTCCTGAAAATCTACTAGGTATCAAGACGCTGAAGGCTCTAGGATCAGTTATATGTTGTTCTCCGGAAGGAGTTAGACTGTTTTTACGTGACTTTAAGGGTCACTATGTATTACGAGATTTTGATGCTAGATTGAAAAATGTACCAGAACATTTGTGGGCACAAGGCCCAACTGATGTAGGTTGTATGCATATTACACCATATCCAGTTACACTCAAGCCAGGAGTTATATTACCCCGAATCCGACAATACAAGTTACCACCTGATGCTGTAGTGGCTTTACTGAAAATCATTGACGAGCTCATTGCACAAGGAGTGGTTGTAGAAACTGACTCAAATGTTTGTAATTCCCCTATCATTCCGATTCTTAAACGCACTGATCCAAATGCACTTCCAGTTTATCGATTAGTGATCGATTTACGAGAATTGAATAAATGCATTGTACCACAGTACCCTGTGGTCCCAGACATTTCGTCTTTATTGACTACTATTGATTCCGAAGCGACGTTCTTTACTGTAATTGATCTCAAGAACGCCTTCTTTAGTGTCCCCATTGATCCGGAAAGCCAATACCTTTTCGGATTCTGTTTAAATGGCCGTAGCTTCAAATTTGCACGCGCACCTCAAGGATTCACAGAAAGCCCCAGCATCTATAGCCAAGCATTGAAAAGACAACTTGACAGTATCCACATGCCTGCTAACACTGCCCTGCTACAGTATGTCGATGATCTGTTGATCACCGCCAGAAGTGAACCAGAATGTGAACATGCATCACTGACAGTCTTGTATTTTCTGGCTGACAAGGGACACAAAGTGTCCCCTTCGAAGCTGCAATTCTGTGCCCAGCAAGTGGTGTACCTTGGGCACTTGCTGTCCAAGTGGGGTAGGCAGCTAACACCTGATCGTATTCAGTTAATTGCACACTTACCGCAACCCAAGACACAAAAGGAGGTACGGGCTTTTATAGGCCTCACCTCTTACTGTAGACAATGGATTCCTCAGTACGCATACCTAGCCAAGCCACTTATACAGTTGACAACACAGGAGGCAGCGTCATCGACTGTCCTCCCTTGGACTCAGGAACATACACAAGCTTTTGATGAATTGAAGAAAGCTTTATGTCAAGCACCAGTTTTAGCAACGCCATGTTACAGCAAACCTTTTACACTCTTTGTTACTGAACGTGATGGTACAGCATTGTCTGTCCTCACACAAGATCAAGCAGGTTCACACAAACCGTGTGCTTACTTTTCCAGTACATTAGATCCAGTAGCCCAGGCTCTGCCTGCGTGCTTAAAATCAGTTGCAGCTACAGCTCTAGCAATCAGACAAAGTGACTCCATAGTGTTAGGACACCAATTGACAGTACAAGTTCCACACTCTGTGGAAGTTCTTTTAAACAGAACACAGACTCAGCACTTGACTATAGCACGACTAACAGGTTATGAATTGACGTTATTTCAGCCACACATAGAAATCAGACGCTGCAATATCTTAAATCCAGCTACACTGTTACCATCAACCAAGACAGACCCTACTCCACATGACTGCGTAGAGATCATTAATGCAGTAACAAAGCCCCGACGAGACTTGACAGATGTCGCATTGACCAATCCAGACCTGACACTTTACGTGGATGGTTCATGTATGAGAACAAGCACAGGAGAGTTAGTGGCCGCGTATGCAGTGACCACTGAAACTGAAATCAAAGAAACACACCGTATTGATACACTGTCTGCTCAAGCTGCAGAGCTCATTGCTCTGACTCGAGCCTGTATAATAGCTAAAAACAGGAACGTTAACATATACACAGATTCACGGTATGCATTCGGAGTTGTACACGACTTCGGAGTCCTCTGGCAAGAAAGAGGTTTTTTGACCTCTCACGGAGCCAAGATCCAGCATGGTCCCCTCATTCAAGCTCTGTTAGAAGCAATACATTTGCCTTCAGCCATAGCCATCATGAAGTGTAAAGCACATACTAAAGTCACAGACTCTATTTCCCAGGGTAACGACCTGGCAGATTGAACAGCGAAACATACAGCTCTGACTCATCGACATGCAACTGATATGACAAAGACAATAGTACCGACACCGACACATTTCATGACAGTTAAGGATCCCGCACTAGATATAATTGACATACAGACACATGCTACTCCAGACAAAATCAAGAAATGGACTGAACTAGGAGGGATCCAGACAGACCAGGGATGGATGACGAAGGGAAAAGCCACATGGTTTCTCCCCGACTCTATGGTTCAAGTTATGATTAACACAGCACATAGTCCAGCACACTTAGGAGAAAAAGCCATGTTAGACAGTTTACAGAACCTTTGGTACAATAAACATTTACGAGCAGCAGCAAAACAGAAAGTGCGTACTTGCATGATCTGTTGTCAGTTCAATCCAGGTAAAAGCATTCCCGTAGAGCAAGGTGGATTTCATCCTCCCGATCACCCTTTTGAAGTCCTCCAGATGGATTATATCCAGATGGAACGTTGTCGAGGATTCAAGTATGTCCTCGTAGTTGTATGTGCACTTTCCCGATGGACAGAAGCATATCCAGTCCCAGATTACACTGCTCCGACCACTGCCAAGCAGTTGGTTCGTGAATTCTTCCCACGGTACGGTTTGCCCCGTATCGTGTACTCAGATAACGGTCAGCCATTCTCGTCCGAGCTTATGAAGCAGGTATCACTCCTGCTAGGATATCAGTGGAAGTTTCACTGTGTCCGACATCCCGAGGCAGCAGGTCTCGTAGAGAGACATAACCAGACCCTGAAAACGCGCCTTGCTAAGATTTATGCCGAGAAAGGTGTAGACTCGATAGTTGCATTGCCAGTTGCACTCTTTTACATGGGAATGGTAGCTCATTCCAGGACAGGGCTATCCCCATACGAGGTGGTCTTTGGCAGGCCACCAAATATGTGGGGGACGCCTATACCGCGAAAGATTACCGATGTTGATAGTAATATGTTGACAGATTACCTTGCCTCCTTGATGTCTGCACTACAATCATGTCGTTCACAGGTTGCGGCAGCCTTTCCCGACAACACCGAGGTGAAGCCACACAAGATCGTCCCTGGAGACCTAGTGTTTGTCCGGAATTTCGATCGGAAGAGTCCGTTGGAGCCCCGCTGGAAGGAGCTGAAGATTGTTTTGTTAACTACAAGGACTGCGGTAAAATTAGAGGGCCGGAAGGGATGGCTCCACTCGAGTCATGTGAAAAAACATTATGGACTGCCGCCAAATACTGACTCCCAGCCCTGCCCCATTCCAGAGACTGATACTAAACTCCCCCTGTTAGAGAAAACTCAACAGCAGGAGTACAAACTGAAATTGAGATCTAGCAAGTCAGACAGTTTAATTGTTTAAGTCCTCCCCTAGGTGAAGCGGTTAGACAGGTTCCTGACATGTACAAGTTAGATCCCAATAGAGAGAGAGATAGACAGAAACAGATCAAGAAACGAAAATATTGTAAATCTCTTCGAAGCCATTGCACTGTTACATTATTGATTATGTTTTTTCTGAGTCTTACGATCATTGTTACAAGCTTATTGTTAAACATTTACTTTCCTATTGCTACACGTGCACATTCTTCCTCAAATGACACTGTCGAGCATATTTTCAGTGAACTGCCCCCTCACGAGTTATCTTACCGACTTGCGCTGCGCAACAATACTTTCATCAGTATGTTACACCATTCCCATCAGACCAACAATGCTACTAATTGTTGGATATGTGGCCGAATCCCTACCTATCAGAACTACAAGGGAGTTCTGCCCCTCTTTCCGTATCCGTTCACACACAATGGTTCCTGTGGTGCATGGTTCAGTTTAATAAATTCTGTAGATTCCGATTCCATAGTTTACCAAGGCAATTGGGTATGGGGAAATCTGAACACAGTTATGAATAACGCATGTTTCCCAGACAAAGAAGGTCTTCCACAAAGGACAGGGACCGATCTAGAAAACGAAGTGTATGGATTAGGTAATTTTACACTTAACCTCATGATTCTGAATGTCCAGTCCGAAACCAAACCAGACTTGCCCTCTATGTTAGTGTTACCAGTCAAAGGTGAATTATGTGTCAGAAAGAAGGGTTCAGTACACCTAGGTCATAGTGAATGTACTACTGTGATCGAATTCAGTGATAAAGGCCAGTCTACATTCAAAGCTTCCCGTCATTCATATTTTATTTGTGGTCAGACAGCCTACATACGCTTAATTGGGATGGGACATGTTACATTGCATTTCTTTTCTAGCTCCACCTGATTATCATAGGAATTCCCATCTAGTACATACTAGACACAAGAGAGAACTCCCGATTGTCGACTATACTGAAACCGCATGGGAGCAATACACAGACTTCAATAAAGGTTTCTTTCCCTATTTTGGCACTGTCTCAAATAGTAAACTGATACGCAGATTAACCAGAACCCTTGAAGCAGTAGTGAATGAAACTACTTCCGCCCTAGGCAACTTAACAGAGGAACAGTCTGCTATGAGACTTGTTGTTCTTCAGAATCGTCTTGTCCTTGACGTCATCCTGGCCGATAGGGGCGGAGCTTGTAGAGTCAGCGGATCGAGTTGTTGTGTTTTCATTCCAGAAAACGCACCGTCAGTATATAAAGCCATTACCCGTCTCCATAAGATAGCTAATCAGATACATCAAGATCCAGGCACCTGGACTTGGTCCGTCTGGCTCTGGAGTACAATATCAGCATGGGGATGGAAAATCCTGTCATTCCTAGGAGTCGTACTACTGATAGTGTTCAGTTGCTGTCTCTGCTTACAATGTGGGCCGGCGATTTGCGGCTTGTGCGCCACATCATGTATTCCCCGTCCAAATTCACGTTCTAAATCCCGCCTGAAAAAGGATGAGCAAATGATGTTATATGAACAGATAGATGGACCAATGAAGATCGATATATCATGAAGGGTCCGTAGGGGACAAGGAGGGAATGAGGTAATTTGAATTTTATGGTCAAGAAATGTCCCCTACCGTGTACCCCACCGTCTCCATGTACGTGCTTCAAGTACATGTAATTTCCCTCCATGACCAGATATGAAGACGCAAATGTATTTGCGTCCAACGTTAACTTGTCCTCTTTCAGATCCACCATGAATGGTTCGATAATTCAGTTCCTAAGTATGCCTTGCCAACGTCTTTACATGGTGCACTTTCACGTTTTCCTGGCTCTGTTGAGCTAGGCCCTGATTTCTGCCATCGAATCCTTTCTGCTCTCTGCCTCCTGAAAGCTGCAGCCTGGATCTGCATCCCTGACCTTTACCTTACTCCCTGCGTGGCGAGCGGTGCCCGGCTCGGCCTGCTTGCCTGCCAAAGACAGTATTTTGCCTTCAAGTTATCTGCTCCGCTCCTCGAAAATACATTCCTGTCTAGTGACATAGGTAAACATATCCTCAGCTGCAGAGCAAAGGGCCCGGCCTTTCTGTCTCCTTACAAGTAATTCATTGCTTCCATTACCATGGTAGGCCCATGGCCCCTCGCATTACACGTAGACACGTAGTCGCATATGCACGCACTAGCAGTCAGTATAGAATAGCCTCTGCCCGAGAGACCTTTCCTTCTAGATAATACAGTTCTCCAAACACAAGATATCAGATATGATTGGGTTTAGGTTGTTCTGACATCCCAGACTTCTGTCTCCCCTTGTAATGCTAAATGTCAAGTCCCCTGCACTCTCCAGTTCCACATCAATCACACGTCATGTTGCCTGCGCGCGCATCCCAGCCATATATTTCTGCTGACACTGCAGGATTCCTCTATGGATCCACCCACCTGTGACACTTTCATGTGACGTTTCTAAGCACACACCTCTATGTACGCCCTCGTGCACGCCTTCTGTTACAGCACATGTGTTCTTATCTCGTTTCTTTCAGCTGTTACGCCTTCTGTATCCATCACCATTGTATGCATTAACTATATATATTGTGCACTGTTAATAAAGCATTGTCTATCCCTTCCTGAACCTTGGTGGTGATGGAACATGATACCATGGTTCGAACCATTCCATTACATGGAATAAAACCCTTATAAACTCAGACTCCACGGGCTCTGCCTCTCATTTTGATTGAGCTATTTTATTGAACTTATACCGCATAGAAATTCAGTATACGGTAAATATTTATTTACCACAACCAGAGTATAGGGAATTGCTGATACGATCTTTGATCATTTGGGATATCGTTATAGCCACTGTTTGTTTTTCTTTAAGCATGAAGCCAATGCATTGAAATGGTTTAACAAGAACGTATTCCTGTTATAACTTCTTTTTAAAAAGCCAGATCACAGACTAATTCTTGTTCCTAAGGATATGCTAATGTGTATAAAGTTGAATGCAGATTTGCCTACTCCATCTTCCGTAAAGGACATCCAACGGTTTTTAGGGTTTGCTAATTTTTACCGTTGATTTATTAAGCGTTTTTCGACTTTAGCTACTCCTTTAACCCAGATGTTAAGGAAAAATGTCCAGTTTAATTAGACTTCTGAAGCCGACTTGTCCTTTCAGACTCTTAAAAAAACCTTTACTCAAGCACCAGTTCTACGACATCCAGACACCGAAAAGCCTTTTATAGTCGAAGCTGATGCTTCAGATTTTGCTATTGGAGAAATCCTTTCACAAAAAGACACAGAAAGCAATCCAATTGCTTTTCAATGAAGAACATTTTTGCCTGATGAGTCCCACTATACCATAGCAGAAAAAGAACTATTAGCTATACGACATGCCTTTAAAGAATGTTGTCATTATTTACTAGGAGCAAAGCGTACAGTAACTGTATACACTGATCACCAAAATCTACAATTTTTACTATGCAAAGGCGCTAACTCCAAGGCAACTTCATTGGACGCTGTTCTTTGCAGAATTTGATTTTATTATTACATTCAGACCAGGTACCAAAAAACAATAAAGCAGACTCTTTATCACGATATGACACTAAACAAGATGAGTCTTTTCCAATTCCCAGACCCACCAATATGCTTTCTAGCAACCAGATAATTGGTGCCACAATGTCAGACAACTTTTTTCAACAAATAAGACAAGCCATGCCCCTACCAAAACTCCTACGTTGGGTACAAGAGGGTTCAAATTGAACCAGTCATCAAAATTTTCCTTTTTTCTCTAAATTATTGTATGTACCGACTAAAAGTCTACAAGCGCAAGTGGTGTCATACAAGATAGTTAGCTGGTCATCCAGGAATTGCAAAAACAAAAGACTTGCTACGGAGACATTTTTGGTGTCCAACTTGGAACAAAGACATAATTTCCTTTATCCAACTCTGCGATGTCTGTGCTCAAGCTAAAACTGAATGTGGGAGTAAATAGGGCTTACTACGTCCTCTTCCTACTCCAACACAGGTCTGGGACGATATTGCAATGGACTTCATTACCTGTTTACCAGAAGACCACCATACTCATAGTGGTGGATCGTTTGTCAAAGATGGCACATTTTGTGGCTTGCAACAAACTACCTACCACTTCTCAACTTGTACAACTACTCTTACAACATGTTGTGCGTTTACATGGTTTGCCACGAATCATAACTTCAGACAGAGGTCCACAATTTATTTCAAAAGTATGGAAAACCTGGTGTTACACCTTAGACATCAAAAGTAACACTTCCACAAGTTTCCATCCTGAAACAGATGGACAGACTGAACGGGTCAATCAGATCCTGAAACAATATTTAAGATGTTATTTGTTCAAAAAACAAGGTTCCTGGACAAAACTCCTGTGGGAAGCGGAGTTTGCATATAACAATTTACAAAACACTTCAACTGAAATGTCGGCAGCTTTTTGCCAACTATGGTCGACATCCACATTGTTCATCACTACTACTAGCACAATCAAGAACAAATGTACCCTCTCTGGATTCACATTTCTGAGAAATTAATGTTATCACTAGGACATTACGGAAGAATGTGATGAAAGCAAAAACGTCTTACAAAATGTTTACGCCCGAAAAAGACAAAAGGGTCCAGAATATCAGCCAGGAGACATGGTTTGGCTTTCCACTAGGAATTTCCAATTCCAAAAACGCTATAAATTCCATCCAAAGTTTATCGGACCTTACAAAATAGTGCAATGTGGGAATCCAGTTACATTTAAATTGCTTCTACCAAAAAACATGAAAATGTACCCAGTTTTTCATACCTCTCTGTTAAAACCAGCTACCAAGAAATGTAAGCCACGTCCGCCAGCAATACATTTTAACAATCAAGAGGAATTTGATGTTCGATGCATCAAAGACAGTAAGCATATAAGAGGGAAACTATGGTATTTGCTGTCTTGGAAAAAGATTCATGGGTATCTCAGGTAGCAATGCACGCTCCCCGACTCGTACGTCAATTCCACGCACGTCATCCAGAAGCCCCAGCTTTTTGGAGAAGGGTGTCTCCATTTTGTTGGGGGAAACTGTCAGGATCCATGTCTGACTGTCATGTTAAAGCCTCACTTATGACTTTTGCACCCTTGATTTAGGTGTGCTAACCTTAATTCCATGTATATGTCTTTTACAGGTACCAATGCTTGTTGCACCTTATGCCTCTGTGTATGTATCAATGTTTGTTTTTCCCTTTGTATACTGCTTGGAGACTATTTGTCCCTTTGCAGCCCCTGTAGCTGTATTGGAGGCCATCTTGGATCCAGGGAGAATAAAAGGAGCCACGCCCTAAAATCCATGTGGGTTATTGAGAGAACTTTGCCGAGTGAGGAGATCCTTCCGTGGTTCCGGTCCGGTCTGCAGTCCCGAAGACTCACGTTTGCAGGGGCAGTATTTGGTGGGGATCCTACCACTGCATTTCATTAAAAGAACAAGCAGGTAGGATGCATCTATTATTTAGTCTACGCGCGGCTGGGAAAAGCAGATTTTACTGCGTGTCTGTAATCAGCTGTCTTCTTGGTGCGGCTTTCATTTTTACAGTGCGTCTTGCCCTCATTCAAGTGTTTCAGCTGTATGCTTCCAGTGGATCACAAATCAAAGATCCTGAGTGTTTATTTGACCTACAGAGTGATTCTTTGTGCACAAGTTTATTATTTGGACATCATTAATGCTAAGAGAAATCCTGTATGTACAAGTTTGTTTTTGGGGAATTATTTACTCAGCACAATTGTTTACCAGAGTATAGGGAATTGCTGATATGATCTTTGGTCATTTGGGATATCGTTATAGCCACTGTTTGTTTTTCTTTAAGCATGAAGCCAATGCAATGAAAAGGTTTAACAAGAACATATTCCTGTTATAACTTCTTTTAAAAAGCCAGATCACAGACTAATTCTTGTTCCTAAGGATATGCTAATGTGTATTAAGTTGAATGCAGATTTCTATTTGTGTATTAACGAATAGCAGACAATTGGAGTTATTGCTTAGAAAGTTACAGAAACATAACCGGACTCGAAGAGACTTAATGGTATGGTTATTATAACGAGAAGTTGCCTTAGACCTTGCGTTTTGCTATATATAAGGCAATAGTAATCAGAGTGGATTAAACTCTATGTGACTCTTATCACAAGAATAGTTTTTCCTTTAGGTATCAAGAAACCAACACCATAAGCCTTCCTGTAGTACCTCCATAGGTATCATCAACAGCGTGATAGAGCTCACGTGTTCCTGTTGTTTTTTATTTTGTTACAGATCTCCCTCCACGCAGTACCCTCCCTTACCTCACCTCGTCTAGCCACTTCGATCCTCTGCGGAACTTATAGTGCAGAGCTGAAGCTGCTGGAAGGTGGGCTTTTGGGTACTGCTCCTGAGGAACATAAACCATATACCAGCTTATTTAAAGTTCCTGACAGGCAGTGACAGTTAGGAAAGGGGAATGAGGGTGAGGGAGGTGAATGAGGGAGAAGGAAGAACATTAAGAGAGAGGGAAAGTGAGTGAGGGAGAGAGGAGGAGTGATAGAAATAGAGAGGAAAGAAGATTAAGGGTAAGGGAGAGAGAGGGAAAGAGTGAGAGAGAGGGAGAGCAAGGAACTGAGAAGGAGTGAGGCAGAGGGAGACAGGTACAGAAACATGGATGAAAAAAAAGTGATGGAGGGATTGAACGAAGGGGAGTAAGTGAGGGAGTGAGGAAAGAGGAGTGAGGGTGAGTGAAAGGCAGTAACAGAGAGAGAAGGGGTATGAGGGCGATGAAAGGGGAATGAAAGAGAAGGAAGGAGATTAGGTGAGAGGAAAGGGGACTGAGGGATAAAGTAGGAGTGAAGGAAACAGAAAGGGAAAGAGAGGAAGGGTGAGGGAGAGAGAGAGAGGGAGAGAGTGCGAGAGAAAGAGAGGGAGAGCGAGTGACTGAGAGGGAGCGAGGCGGTTAGACTGAGTGAGACAGAGAGAGAGAGGGAGAGAGAAATGGAGTGAAGGGGAGTGAGGGAGTAAAGGAAGGGGAGTGAGCAAAAACGAAGCGAGGGAGTGAGAGAAGGGGAGAGAGTGAAAATGAGTGAGGGATGGTGTGAAGGAAAGAGAGTGAGGGGGGAGTGAAAAGAGAGTGAGGGTTAGAGCAAGAGACGGGTAGTGATGGAGGAAGAAAGGAAAGAGACACAGAGAGGGGAAAGACGGAGCAGGAGAAGGTAAGTGAGGGTGAGGGAAGGGTACTGATGGTGAGAGAAGGAGTGTAAAGGTGAATGAAGGAGAATAAGGAGATTGATAGAAGGGGAGAAAGATGAGTAAAGGAAGGGGAGTAAGGGAGAGAGTGAATGATAGGGAAAGAGGGAAAGAGAAGTAAGAGGTTGATGAAAAATTATTTTTTGTTTATCATACTTACCTTATAAGTAATGACAAGCTAATAATTTATTTTTTATAAATATAGTATCTGTGGAAGAGAAGAAAACATTGAGTTATAATATATATTTCACAATACAAAATAATTTGTGCAATATGTTTTGTATCTTTTTTTGCTGTTCTCAGAATATATTGAATTTCACTGAAAACAGTGAGTTCAATAGTACTCATCATATAACAGCGGGCAAAAAAAAAGACAATTAATAAGATTGTCTATAAAAAACCAATTCATTTTCATTAATAATGTAAAAATTAGAAAAAATCATATCTTAAATGTTTTTTTAAATAGCAATTTCTTACGTAAATATAGGACATGTCCAACAATCAAAAAGTAACAAAACATTATTACTTCTTTTTTATACATTCTAAATAAAGTTATGTACAAACATATGCTAACAACATTTACACAAAATATTCATTTTTAGTTTCAGATACTGTTCCGCATGGCCATATAGTATGTGTAAAAACCTCAGTTTGGAAGTTACTTAATAGTACTCTGAAGCTTCTTTTTCCCAACCTTCTCAATCAAAAGCATCAACATCTTTTGTACCATCTAACAATGGTTATACTTCCACCCGATGATATTTATCATGTACATAGAACCTTAAACAACTAGCATGCTATCAGAATCTCAACATCATCTGGTATGCCGATGACACTCTGCTCATCCTTTATCTTAGCAAGAAGCTGTATACCATTAAAAGAAACCTCTACAAGGGAATAAAAAATTTCACCAACATCTCCAACAACTACAACACATCTAAAACACGTCTGCCTCACTGATGATCAACATCTCCTGTGATAGCCACATCACCCACTATCTGATACACTTATATTACCTCTACGTCAACTACAAGAATCTTTTTAACTTGATCACCCTCACTCACAAAGTACTTTTCAACACCAGACTACCCTTTCTTAACAGCAGTAATTTTCCCAGGCCAATTATTTTCCCTAACATTTTTGGTTGTAAAAACACTAGATAAGAATTTGGTAAGTTATAAGGCAAACATTGTTTAAAAATCAATTGAGTATCATTACAATGAGTCCATCCTTTTGTACATGTTACATAAGCTGTGTAATGTCCTGATGTTGTGGAAGGATCTTCATGGAAAATAATTGCTACAGTTACAAAAGTTCTTCCTAAAATTGATAGTTGAGAAGCCACAACATTTTTTATTAAAGTTGTCAGTTTTCTTCCATCAGGTCAGCATCGTTGCAGCATTAAAATTACATACTGTCCATATCTTTGTATAAATAATGTTGATAGCATTTGTGAGTTACATTGGGTACAGACCATGTTTTGATTTGCTTCTCTAACTCGATTATTAAAAGACACTGATTTGCAGTCTGGTAAAGTCAAATATATAAATCTTTCAGTGTCTATTTTAGTAGTACTTGAAAACGAACAATTGTCAAAATCATGTTGCCATTCATAAGAAAGGCCAAAAAGATTTTAAATATCTATACCTTCATCTTGCAATACAACAAGCAAATACATTAGGAATTTCTGACAATCTTGCTGAATATTCTGTGAAAATTGATTTAAACCAGAACATATTTCTAAAACATTTCGAACATCAGAAACACTTTCTATTTTAGTTTTATCACTACTACATTTCTCAAACACAGAATTCAACAAACAACAATTGATTTTCAATAATTTGTTGTTGTAAAGTTTCAAGAAAAAAACAACATTAACCACTACGTTATCATAGCAGTTGACACCAGAACTGTTTTCAAACTGAAAAACAACAATCTGTTCAATAGTATCCTTTTTCTTTTTGCTTACTATCACTGGTTCATCTAGTTTTTTTCTTTTCTCTACAACCTCGCTACAATTTTTCTCATATCCTCTTTTTCGAACTACCACACGCTTTTCAAATAAAGGATATTGAGGTAAATTGGGAGCATGTTCTCTTCTTAACCAATTATACTTTTTTACACAATTTACATCTGCACTAATCTTTGTGTCATCAAAATCAATCAAGTATAATCCAGATAAAGTTCTGACTTGAGATAAAGCAACATATGCCATACCCTCTTTAAACACAGTACTTCCAATATTCACCAAAGCACAATCTACACTTAAACCTTGAGATTTATGAATAGTCACCGCATATGCCAAACAAACAAGAAACTGTTTTTGGAGAACATATAAATCTTTTACAAGCAAAAATCGAGCTGAACAACGACTCAATTGTTGTACTTCTTCAATTTGATCGAATTTGATTTTCAAAAATTCAATGTCATCTCTATTTGGGTAATTAACAAAATCAACCACATTACACATTGCTCCATTTCCTAAATCTCTTTCCACATGTAAATTATGTCGTAATATTAACCAACAATTTATACATGCATATAGATTCTTTTCTAAACCAGCAGTTTTAGATATTGATTTCTCTAAAGAATCCAATTTTGACTTCAACTTTTGTGACAAAATAATAGTAGCTCCTACATGCTCTATTCTATGAATGTCTGACATAATATCGACAGACAGAATATCGAAATACAAAAATATCGGCACAAAAATATCGAAATCAAAAATATCGGAGTCATATCTTCATAAAGGTAAGTGCAAAAATATCGAAAAATTAATATCGTAGTACAAAAATATCGAAATTAAAAATATCGTTTTTTTAAATGTATTAATAATAATGTAAAAATCATTTTAAAATACATATAATTTTACAAATATTAAATAAAAATATTAAAACAAAATTAAAACTAATACATATACATTTAAAATAAATAAAACACTTAATAATTTAATGTAATTTTTTTTTAATTTCAGTTAATTGATTTAATGTCAATTTATTTTATTTTTACCCTGTACGCCTGTACCCCAAAAACCCAAAACTGACCCTGAACCCTAAAAATATCCCTGTACCCCAAAAACCCAAAACTGACCCTGAACCCTAAAAATATCCCTGTACCCCAAAAACCCAAAACTGACCCTGAACCCTAAAAATACCCCTTTACCCAAAAACTGAAAACTGACCCTGAACCCAAAAAATACCCCTTTATCCAAGATCTGAAAACTGATCCTGAACCCAAAAAATACCCCATTACCCAAGAACTGAAAACTGACCCTGAACCCTAAAAATACCCCTTTACCCAAAAATGGAAAATTGACCCTGAACCCTAAAAATACCCCTTTACCCAAAAACTGAAAACTGACCCTGAACCCTAAAAATACCCCTTTACCCAAGAACTGAAAACTGACCCCGAACCCTAAAAATACCCCTTTACCCAAAAACTGAAAACTGACACTGAACCCTAAAAATACCCCTTTACCCAAAAACTGAAAACTGACCCTGAACCCTAAAAATACTCCTTTACCCAAAATTAAATAATATTATTTAATTACCAATTAATTATTAATTAACAATAACAATAAAGTAAATATATTAGCACATTAGCTGTAAATAATTTAATTTAATAATTAATATTATTTTTTCCCAATTAATTAATTAAGAATAACAAAAAATTATATATAAAAAAGTACTCTAATTATTGTAATTAACTAATTAATATTAATTAAGTACCAGCTAATTAATAATTAAAAATATGTACAAAATTATATTAATCAATTAACTAATTAATAATAAACTGCCAATTCATTATTAATTAAAATATTTACAAACATATATTAATAATTTAATTATTATTAAATTACTTCCCACCCTATTCCCCTATAAACCCATAACCCGCTACAGAACATATTTATCAATTAATCAATTAATTAAAAATTAATTCTCAATTAATTAATTAATAATTCCTACTAATTAATAATTAATTTAACATAATTAAATTACTTCCCACCCTATTCCCCTATAAACCCACAACCCGCTACAGTACTAAAAGACAATATTTAATTAAATTACATTAAAAATAAATAATAAAACATAATAAATACAATATAATATACACTAAATTTATTTAAAAATTGATATTAGTAACATCGAAATTATTTATTTCGATATTATTGACATCGATATTTAAAACTTCGATATTACTGATATCATACTAATATCGATATTAAGACTGTCGATATTACTTACCTTCTATATTTTGTCCCATCGATATTTTAACTTCGATATAATTGTATATCGAAATGTAAAACTCGATATTTTGTCTGTGTACCCTATTCTATCAATGGCTTCCAGTTTTATAATTTCTTGATTTTCTAACTTTAACATTTTTTCATTGAATATTGAACATTCTTGCAGAGTTGGCATCAAGCATATCACTGATTTCTTTTCTGCAATTTTTTTATATATATTCTCTGGAACAATATTTTCGATTGGAAACAAATTTGAAAGTAATCATGCCTCAAAGCTCCTTTGCCATGTTCCCTCACTTTTCCAATTCTTATATCTTCAAAAATTCTTTTATAATCAGCATCCTTTGGCTGTCGCATATTTGTAATGAGTTCTGTATATTCGAAATATAACCAAATATTAACATTTCCAATGCTTCCCAGGCACTTTCTGGTGTCTTCATGTGTAACTGTTTTAAATACTGGCTGTCCTTTCACAGGAGTTAGTTGTAGTAGATCTCCAAAAAATATGACGTGTTTGCCTCCAAAGAACACATCATACTCTGTTTCAAGGATTTGTTGCATTCCTAAATGCACAAAGGCAAGCAATACATTAGATTACATGCTTAACTCATCAATAATGAGAAGTTTTATTTTTTTCAAGACTCTAGAAACTTCACAACAAGCTTCTCCAGATAGCTTGTGGTATTCTAATTTATTTTCATGCTCTAATGGCAGCATCAATAAGCAATGTAAAGTAATCCCTTTAATGTTATGTGCTGCCAACCCAGTTGGAGCAGTAACAACAAGAGAGTGACAACTCTGTTCTTTTCTGTAGGTAAGTTGCAATTCCTTTCATTAGAAAACTTTTTACAGTTCCTGCTTCTCCACTCACGTACAGTCGGACAGGTTTAAATGACGTCCATGAGCACTCTATTTTCTCATGATATAAACCATGCTCAATCTGTTCTGTCACTTGATCATATATTTGTTTTTGCTCATCATTTAGTTGTTTTTCCAATTCTTCTAAGTTTATTACATCCTCTTGAGCTTGTTGCATTGCTCATTCGACCTCATCCATGGCAGTTGCTGCTTCATTTTGGTTAATTGGTTCTCCTAGTGGATCCTGACTCAACAAGCAGAACTTTGACTGTCTTGAGAACTGTCTCTAGCAATCTCTGATGCAACTGTAGCTTCTTGCTGTATTTCTTCGTTCGACATTTTCAGATAATTAGTAAAAACAGGACATTCTATAGTATTTTTAGTTGCGTTGAATGACTCTTCATAACTGTCAAAATCTCCAAGTAGGTCCAGTTCTGTTCGCCATGGCTTAAAGAGTTGCAAAAGAGCTAAATAGTAAATTTCCCTTTTGGCAGGAGTTTCGCAACTCAGTTTTCGGTGATTAATCAAATGCCCTTTTCTTTGTTTCACTAAACATCCTTCAGATCCAATCACAGCATATACTCCTTTATTGATATCTTCTGTAATATTCTTCTTAAAAGTATAGCTTAGCAGTACTTCATAGAGAAAAACGTTCCCAAGATGATTACTTCTATTTGGATAGTATGTATCCAACATATTTGTCTTCAAAATATCTGTACTGTCTGGTTCTCTCTCTACTAAATACTCAATTTCTTGTACAGATTTCAAAACTCGGTTTAGTGTTGTTGCAAGACCTAAACTCACCCAAATGATTGTTCTAGACTTGGAGTATAGACTTGCAGATGATAAGCAATCTGAATATTCATATGCTCCGATTTCTCGATGAGACAACATCTTCAACCTGTAGCTGTACAATTTCTTACTTATGCTCTTTTCATGAGAAATTTCTTCCCACATTTCCATTAGTTCAGTTTTTTCAGATTTAGTAATGTTAGACGTTACATATCGAGCCACAGCAATGGAGATGTCTGCAACATATTGAATATCCATGTTAGCATTGCACATGGATAAAATGACTGGGTTATAGTCATTTATGTATTTTGACTCTTCATTTCTTCTTGAGTTGTAGGTATTTTTCGGTGATTTTCTTGTGACAGTATGTCGCAAAGATGACATAAAATTGTTCACTCTTCCTTTTGATATTACTGGACGTGGAAATCCAAATCGACATTTTGTGTAGAACTTATCCTTAGATTTGAACTTTTGACGACAGTATTTTCCACAACGATGGGTTTGAAACTGTAAGACTTGATGTCTTAAATTCTTTTGTTCTGTACTTTTTTTTACAGCACATGTAGAATATTGTTCAATAAAACTATTCACTGTGTCATCTGAATCTGTTCCATAGCAGCATATGTTTGTGAGGATCATCTCTTGCTTGATACTCCTTTCTCCAAAAGAAATCTACAACCTCTCCAAGAGGAGGATTTTTTTTGTTTGTGATAAAAGACATCGTAGCTTCAAAACTATGATTGACATACCTGCATACATTAACTGGATACAAAGAGCACAGTTCTCCAGGTATCTTGTATTCTATATTTTCTATGTTTGCATTTGCCTTTCGAAGAAATTGTAGTAAATCTTCCCAAGCATACTCTGCACAGCTTAGAGTAAGGAACCATGTAGGAGTTCCTAAGTTTCTCAGCATACATTTCAATTCCCCATGACGACGGTACCAATACTCATTAGTACCACGCTGACATGCCATGAGATTAATTAGCTGTGTTTCCAAAACAGTATCTTTCTGTTGAACTTTATCCATAAAGTCCTTTGTCGAAACATTGTGCTGATGTACTCCACTTTTTAGTATATGGTTCACTGCTTAAGAAAGTCCAGACAAGTCACTCTCAAACAGAAGATGAAACAAATATGGAATACACTGGTGAATCCTTGAGTCTTCTGCATATAATCTTGATGTCCGGAATTCAGATGCAGGAATCTGCACAGGTCGTTCCACATATCGTCCACCTTTGGCTGTTGGAAATAACTGAGGGAAACAAAGAGCTTCCAAGCTTTCTTCCCATACACTAATAGGACTTCCTTTCGCTTCTTTCATTTGGAATAACTCAATATTATTCCCCATTACTTCTTTAGAGTGAAGTGGATGCACACTATAATGTTCATAAATTTCTTCAGTTCTGGACACATCCACTTTTTCAATTTGTGCAGTTGACAAATCACTGTCCTCTTCTACAGTTGTTTCCTCTTCTCCTACATATACATTTTTATAGTATTGATTATTTTTTACCAAATACAACGTTGCCTTTTTCACTTTCCTAACATCCACTAATTCTTGCCAGATTTTCTTACTCTTCGTAGGAACGCCATTAACTAGAATAACTAGAGGTTCCTCTTCCACAACTTGTACACCAATTGTTTCAATATTTTTCTTTAAATTTAAAGGTAAATATACAACTCTTCCCTTTAATCCTCTCTGTAAATCTGAAGGAGGCAATTTCCCTGTCTCGGGCTCCATACGAACAATAGCCTGAAATGGATGCTCACATTGAGTAAGAATAGACTCATAAGTATTTAAATCCATCCGTTCAGAAGGAATATTTACCAACTCAAGATTATTATGTGCAGCTCTAGCAGTCATTTTTTTCATTTAATTTATTATAACAATATTTACAAATACGTTGATCAGAACCCAAATCAAAACAATTCTCTACCAACAAATAAGTTGCAAATTCCTTCCACGGATTATTATTCTACTTCTAACTTTTTAAATATAGATCAACTAACCTGGTCTAATTTTTATAATGAATTCGTCTACAACAAATACAAGAAAATTTTGGACTTTCACCCGAAATGACCCTAAACCTTGTTATTTCTTGCTCAAAATTTTCTGTACTAAAATTCTGTACATTTTCTTCCACATTTCCTTCTATTAATGCATCTGTTTCTGCACTGTCTTCTTCAGGACCAAAGTACCTAACTTCAATTTCTTCACAAATGTTGATTACATCTAAGACAGATCCATGCAAAAGAGCACTGTTTAACTGTTTTAGCTTAAGTGCTTGACTTTTTGCATAATACAACCTTCTCACTAATTTCCTCACTTCAGTATGATGCACTGCTAACATCCTGAAATGGTGAAAAACACTCTGACATACTTTTTTAGACAAGCCAGAGAATGACCCTGCAAACTCGTTTCTTCTCTCACTCTGCAAGGTTCTAATTCTTGTAACATCTTAATCTTTTGTTTAACACTTTTCTTAGTATACTTACGTAAGAAATTGCGAAAAAAATCAATTGAATCCTGTCGTACACTACAAATACTACTACAATTCCAAGTGTACACTGGAGCCTTGGGACGTCTCCCTAAAACTTCATCAGCTAACACCTCTTCTGCCTTTCTAGGGACAATTTTCTCTTTTTCAATCGGACAACCCTTTTTAACCTCATAAGCTCGACCACTGGTGTCAACTGCATGGAACAAATCATTACTCTGAAGGTAACTCTCTTCATTAACAAACGGCTCACAACTTGAACTATGTTTCCATTCTCCAGAAAAAACATTACCAAAATTAGTTCTATTAATTAGTCTTTTCCACTTACTTTTGGCCTTCATAAAATTGATTGGCTTATCTAGTGTTCGAATCCTATTTAATACTAAAATTAACATTTTTTTTTTATTCAAAAGCCTTCTCAAAAATTGTTTCAATATGTTTCTTTTTCTTATAAAAAGCTGTTTTTCTTTTACAATTCTTTGTATTTTTTAATAAATGTAAAACTACTCTGTTATAAAACATTCGCTTCCAAATTTCAACAAACTGATTTTTTAATCTATTACTATACACAATATCTTTACCACATAGTTTTCCATAATTTTTCTTTTTCGTTTGGTGTTTCTTTGTAGTTACAGATATATATATATTTTTATCCAGATTCTCCACACTTTTTTAGTTAGTGTTATTTTCCTTATAAAATCCTTTGTTGTCTTACCAGGAGCTTTCTTCTTTTTTTCCGCACATTGTTGTTTAGATAAATATTGTACTTGTTTTTTCTTGGAAAAGTAAGCCTGTTTATATCTTTTTCTTTTCTCACTCTTCGAAGGCATAATGGTTTTTCTTTCTGTAGATAATAAAAATCTGCAATTTTTTTTTTTACAATTATAGACCACTACTAGCATACTACACAGCAATTACAAGCACTATATATTGTAAAGTGTGGTTCACTCCATAAGTAAGTTTAAGGCACAGCAGCAGTGTACGGGCAGTGTAGGAGATCATGCAGGGAGTGCTGTTTCAGGGTTTAGGGCAGTGCAGTGGTGTTTCAACATTATAGGTGCATTCGCTGAGAATGGTGTTTCAGGGTTTAGAGCAGTGCAGTAGAGTTCTAGCAGTTTAGCAGGTTTTGCTAGGGATTGTCTTTCAGGGTTTTGGAGAGTGCAGTGGTGTTCAGGCAGTGTAGAAGGTCATGGTGGGATTGATATTTCTGAGTTAGTGCAAAACAGTTGTGTTTGGGCAGTGTATGGTATCATGCAAGGGCTAGGAGTATAAACCACTGCATGTCCTAAAGCCTACCACACTCCATGAACACATGTATTCCCATGTCTGCAAACACATGCACGGTGCATGAGATTCTTTCACAACATTCCCTAAAACACACTGACTCACATTGTAATTCTTTACAAATAAATATATCCCTTGCAATTCTCTCAAATGATTTATACATGCTACAGAGTGAGTTGCTATGGCATTTCTACAGCACACCCAGGATCTCTATTACACAGAATGGAGACTAATTGGGAAGTAAGAGGCCTGACACACATACTGATAGCACTACATATCCTAAAGCCTGACTCACTTCATGAGTACATGTATTCCCATATGCTTAAACACATCAACTAAGCAAATTATTCTGCCACATTTTTTTTGATATGAATACTGACTCACACTGTGATCTTAGACACATGACAGTATCCCTTGCAATTCAGTAAAATTATAACTACCGCGAAAGGGGATCTTGCTGGGAGTGCTGTTTCAGGGTTTAGAGCAGTGCAGTAGAGTTGAAAGAGTTTAGCAGGTTTTGCTAGGGATGGTGTTTCAGGTTTTAGGTCAGTGCAGTGGTGTTCAGGCAGTGTAGGAGATCAAGGTGGGACTGACATTTCTGAGTTTAGAGCAATGCAGTAGTGTTTGGGAAGTGTATGGTATCATGCAAGGGTTAGGACTGTAACACACTGCATGTCCTAAAGCCTGACTCACTCCATGAGTCCATGTAGTCCCATATTTTTAAACACATCAACTAAGCAAATTATTCTGCCATTTTTTTTAAATGAATACTGACTCACAATGTGATCTTAGACACATGACAGTATCCCTTGCAATTCAATAAAATGATTACTACAGTGAAAGGGGGTCTTGCTGGGAGTGCTGTTTCAGGGTTTAGAACAGTGCAGTAGTGTTGAAAGTGATTAGCAGTTTTTCTAGGGATGGTGTTTCAGGCTTTAAGACAGTGCAGTGGTGTTCAGGCAGTGTAGGGGGTCAAGGTGGGACTGTTATTTCTGAGTTTAGAGCAATGCAGTTGTGTTTGGGCAGTGTATGGTATCATGCAAGGGCTAGGACTATAAAGCACTGCATGTCCTAAAGCCTGACTCACTCCATGAGTACATGTATTCCCTTATTTTCAAACACATCAACTAAGCAAATTATTCTGCCACAATTTTCTGATATAAATACTGACTCACACTGGGATCTTAGACAAATGACACTATCCCTTGCAATTCAGTAAAATGATTACTTCAGTGAAAGGGGGTCTTGCTGGGAGTGCTGTTTCAGGGTTTAGAGCAGTGCAGTAGTGTTGAAAGTGTTTAGCAGGTTTTGCTAGGAATGGTGTTTCAGGCTTTAGTTCAGTGCAGTGGTGTTCAGGCAGTGTAGGAGATCAAGGTGGGACTGATATTTCTGAGTTTAGAGCAATGCAGTTGTGTTTGGGCAGTGTATGGTATCATGCAAGGGCTAGGACTATAAAGCACTGCATGTCCTAAAGCCTATCTCACTTCATGAGTACATATATTCCCATATTTTTAAACACATAAACTAAGCAAATTATTCTGCCACATTTTTCTGAAATGAATTCTGACTCACACTGTGATCTTAGACACATGACAGTATCCCTTGCAATTCAGTAAAATGATTACTACAGTGAAATGGGGTCTTGCTGGGAGTGCTGTTTCAGGGTTTAGAGCAGTGAAGTAGTGTTGAAAGAGTTTAGCAGGTTTTGCTAGGGATGGTTTTTCAGGGTTTAGGACAGTGCAGTGGTGTTCAGGCAGTGTAGGGGGTCAAGGTGGGACTGATATTTCTGAGTTTAGAGCAATGCAGTTGTGTTTGCGCAGTGTATGGTATCATGCAAGAGCTAAGACTATAAAGCACTGCATGTTCTAAAGCCTGACTCACTCCATGAGTACATGTATTCCCATATTTTTAGATTCATCAACTAAGCAAATTATTCTGCCACATGCTACTGAAAGATTTTCTATGACATTTGTGCAGCACACCCAAAATGTTTACTTTACTGTAAGAATTCTAACCCTGATATACAAGTGTGTAAGTGGTTAGACCACTTCATGTACACACTCTACATTTTTAACAACAGCAGTGTACAGCAAAAAAATATATCCTCAAACACATTAACATACCAAATGCTCCTATCACAATGTTTTTCCCAAAGCAGACAAATTCAGAATCAGACTCTATTCAAATAAACTCCTGCTTCTACATTACAACACATTTTTCTTATTAACTTAAAGTGCACAACATAGATCCCCTTACAAATTTACAACTCACCTTTAAAAATTCATTTGTAGATTTAGAACAGTGTCAATCACACACCAGGTTTTCATAAGCAGAATCTCTGAATTGTGCACCAGTCACTGGAACCATAGAATGGCATTGCTGCCCTCTCATTTTCCACACATATTCATGTAGATAGCCAATGACGTTTCTTCCCACACGAATTCAAAACCAAACTAACATTTTAATTGGTTATACATTTCTACACTTTCAAACTCACATAATGTTCAACCTTCCCCCACTGATCTCTCTGCCTGTTACCATGGTAACACTCCATAGAACACCTAACTGAACACACAGGTGATAAGTTCATCACAAAATGTTGCAAACCAAGACAGCAATGGTGTTTGACTTCTCAATATACCAGCTTATCCTGTGCAATGTTCCTTTCAATGACTTTTTCTCAATCATTAGCATTTCTCCTTTTTAAAAAACAGTACCATGCACCCTCGTTTTCAATGTTGAATTTTCAGAAACCACCAATCATTTCTTTTTTTTCAAGTGCACTGAATCTCATCTACATTTTTTTCTAAACTCCTACTTTGCAAACTGCCAATTCATTTCCAGAGCCCATCTGAGTACAAACAGATCTCCCTTCAAAATGCTTAGAGTGTGGATTGTAGAACACAGCTACATTTTCTGGACTGAAAGGTATGCAGCCAATAGATGCTTTCTCAACCTTGATTTACCAAATGTGGATATTACGTGGATTGGCCAGAGAGGATTGAGATGTCACCAATTGATGCCATTAATAAAATCCTTTTTGCATCTCCCATACCCTGACCTCATAATTGTGCACTGTGGTGGCAATGACCTACGCACTTTGAATAGGGTAGGTCTGGAAATGCTTTTAAAGGACACCGTTGGGCAATTGATGTCACTTTTTCCACGAACTGACTTTGTATATTCTAATATATGCCAAAGGGAAAAATGGAACTGGGCCAACCAATATTGGCCACAGATTGAGAAAGCATGGAAAATGTGAATAAGACTGTTTCTGCTTTCCTCAGAGACTATGATATGGATTCTATATACCACAACAACTTGCGTCACAACATGCAAGGCATTTATAGAGGAGACGGTGTACATTTCACAGATGAGGGGAACAGAGTCTTCCTCTTGAACTTTAGACTCTGCATCGGTACTTACTTGTAGGTACAAAAACACTCAATGAACACAACAGCTCTTTTTAGAGTCAACCAACATCTAAACACAAACCTGTGATTTAACTGTATTTTTTTTTATTTTTTTTTTGCCGACGTTCCCGCACCGTGCACGTACGGGTGGGTGCATCGTGAGCTCATATTGAGATTTCTTGCCCTTCGCGGTCCTTTAGGGATCCCCTGAGAAGGCCTAGGGGGTCAGGGAGTCTCTACCCTGCCCCCTTTTCACGTTCTCAACTTTTGTTTTTGACTCTCTTCTGCCTCGGGGGTACGTGCACCGTGCGCGCACCCCGCAATTTTTTCAAATTAAATAAATACATTATTTGGGCCTTCGGGGTCCTTCAGGGACCCCCTGAGAAGGCCTAGGGGGTCAGGGAGTCTCTACCCTGCCCCCTTTTCACGTTCTCCACTTTTGTTTTTGGCTCTCTTCTGCCTCAGAGTGACAAAATGGCGGGCAACACTTCCTGGTTTCCACGGATTGGAATGTTGACAAACATCTAACCGTAAATCAGAATTCCGCTCGCGCACACCCGATACGCGCACTGTGCGTGCATGGGTGCAAGAGCAGTGCATGCGTCTAGATATATATATTTATTTTCTTTTGATTTTCTCAGGAACTGCTGAAGGGATTTACACCATTTAACCAAAAGTGTGATCTGCGAATCAGACTCTACCATTTTGCCAAATTTCTTGTAAATCCATTCAGCAGTTCGGGCTGTAGCCGTGTCTAATCGTCCTATGGAAAATAACATAAGTAAAACACGTTTTGGGACCCCCTTTTTTCTGCCCCCACTTGACAAATCCCCCCAAAACTCTCAGGGAAGGAGCGGAGAAGAGCGGGCCATCTTCTTTGAGAAATTCACGAAGATTCGTCAACAGGCGCCAAAGTTATTCCCAATATAATGTTGCAGATTTCCTATGGAAACTATGTCCCAACTATAACTACCTACTGGCAGTTAACACAGCTAAGTCCACTGTGTTTTTAATGTTTCTACCGGAATGCAACATGGATAAAAGATTGGACTTTGAAAAAATAGGAGGCTACTAATGCCAAATATAATACGATGTCGAGCCAAGGTTGAAATTTGCATAGTAGTGCATTCAGGGAATTGTGGTCTAAAGGACAGGCGACTTGATCACTGGGATATGAAATACCTAAAATCAAGGTGAAGGCGCTGAAACGCGTAAGGATTTAAAGAGTTGTTGTAGCTGCCACGTAATTCAAACACAATAAAGCTGTCAGCCTGAAAGGATGTCAAAGCTGTGGGCTCTTTATTTTGCTCGACTTTAAATTCAACAGGATTTTCCATTCCTGCTTTGAGCCTGCCCTGCAGAGTTGGGGGCCCCGGTAAAGTGGATATTTGTGTATGCTATATATATATATATATATATATATATATATATATATATATATATATATATATATATGTATATATATATATATATATATATATATATATATATATATATATATATATATATATATATATATATATATATATATATATATATATATATATATATATATATATATAAATATATATATATATGAGACATCACCCCCTCCAGAAGAGAGAGACAGTAGGAGCACTTTATTGCATCAGTGTCCCGGGCGAATGCATTTCGGCAATACCAGCCTTCCTCAGCGCCCCTCTCTAACTGCTCCTAGTGCTGCAACAAACATAGTCCTGCCACGCTGTTGTTAGTAAGCTCCTTGGTCCGCCCCCTTGATGATGCTGTCAGCTTTCTTGTGTAGTCCCGCGTAGTGGAACTTCACATCCCATAATGCCACAATGTCAACTTCATGAGAAATGAAAATGCTTCGTGGGGTGATATTTCTCGGAGTGGAATGCGTGGAAGGCACAGCTATATAAGCACATTGAGAGGTGAGGCAATGAAAGCAAGTCCGTGCCCCCTCGAGTCCCCCTTCTGTATCGCCTGCTACCTCTTAGCCTGATACATGTCACGGTGCCAACACAGGAGTCCCGGTCAACCAAAAAAGGGATGTGAATATCCCCTTACCGCTTTCAATCAGGCGTTGTGGTGGGTACTGGACAGGATTGCTCCCGCAATCAAACAAAAAGATGCTCCACGGAGCTTGCCGGTGAAGTCCGGACCGACTTGTATATATATATCTTTCCAAAGTGATCCTTCGACTACGCGCGCTCAACTGTGGGTGCTCTGCACAGGGGCCGGATCATGACCCAATACATGCAATTTTTCACCAAAGATGCGGCACTCAGGGTTTTAGTTTTAACAACAAACGTTTATTTACTTCTCCTGCTCCGACCAACGCGTTTCAGCCTTACACAGCCTTTGTTCACGGTAAGTGAGCTTTTTTCTATGTTTACTATTTATCCCATTTGGCAGTTATGGTGCATTATGGGACTAATAGTTTACCATCATACAATTATACATTTTTATAACATGCAGTGTACATATATATCAGTATACATCATTTAATATCATAATATTATGCTTTAGTGCTACTTGTACTGTTTTTTACGTGCCAAGGTGTGTAAAGTTAAGCTTTTTACATCTGAGAAATTGTTAGGGTATTGTACCCAATGTCCCTATTGCGAATGCATATTTAATGTCTTTGGTCTCGTTAATGTCATACCCCTCTGCAAACACGCGCATCTGGTGTGTTTGCATAGGGGTAACACACTCCCCTTGATTTCTGGGGTGTTCCAGGGGGCCAAATAGCCCACCAGGAACCTCCAGTATTCGCCAGGGGGCTGTGTTGCAGAGAGGTGTTCTGAGGCAACGCACCTTTTTACACCTCTCTGCAACACAGCTCTGTGACGCTTACCGGAGGTACCTGTTGATCTAATTGGCCGCCAGAGTATCTCAGGATTCAAGGGGACTGATACCACAAACTTAAAACACGCCACAGGGTGTGTTTGCACAGTGGTGAAGGTAGGGGGCGGACCTAAGGTGATATGTGTGCAAACACGCCCCGTGGCGTGTTTTAAGTTGGGAAATAATTCCTTTTCAATCCAGAGGTCCCCAAGGAGTCAACCAGCCCACCAGGTACCTCCAGTATGTGCCACAGAGCTGTGTTGCAGAGTGTTGTAAAATGGGGCGTGGCCTCTGAATACCTCTCTGCAACGCAGCTCCCTGGCGCATACTGGAGGTACCTGTTGGGCCTGCTGGCCCCCAGGAGACCGCAGCATTGAAGAAGAATTAATTCCCCAACTTAAAACACGCCACAGGGCGTGCTTGCACACATGTCACCGCAGGCCCTATCCCCTTGAATTGAATATTGAGTCTGTTTTTCATTACAATATTTGTTTACACGTGGTTATGTAAAGAAAATGCATTTATACTTCCGGGACCGGAAGGGTGGTCATGTGACCAAGAGCAGGATTGCTCGAAACGCTTCGTTTGTTGTGCCCGATTAAAACCTAAACTTTAAACTTACTGGATCGGTGTGGCTTGTTCTTCGTCTCTCAACTGGAGTAAAGTATCTTGTTGGATATATATAGCACCTTCCTTGATTATGTCACTGCCTCAGCCTTAGTAGGTAAATGGTGTGCACATCACTGACATACATGAGTATCCCCCTAGGCAACTGACTTTGACTGCATGCTGGTCCCACTATCTCATCATCAATGTAAAGATGTGAGACATCATTGTAATGCTTCATATATTTATTTAGCATCTATGTACAAAACCAGCTGCTGTAGTTAGAATCAGCAACCGCCTCCCACTGTTTAAAACATCACATTCCAACTGCTCAGATTAAAAACACATTACATCACAACACTCTGAAGTCAAACAAAGAACCCAAAAGCAGGGAGGAGAGTTCATGTTATATGTGGGGCCCTTATTTCTCTTATGCCCCTGTGTTGCAGTTGAAAACAGAGTGAGACAATTTTGGAGTTGTTAAACACAAGTAGGGCTGCTCCTAGTAAAGTGACCTACAGATGCTTAAAGCTGAGTGGCCTGACACACCACCTGGTGTCAGGCTTCATCATTGGCCGTCCTCGTCCTCTAAAAACTTGATTTGAGAGAGAGCAGGCATACAACTGACGACAGTGATGCACTTCTTAATGAACTGGGGGCCTGTGAACAGTGAGTGTGATTTAAAAATCATTACAGTTGTTAAATCAGTTTTAATAAGGTGTGCAACTGTATGGTATTAATAAGGTATATGGTGAACTAGGGAATTAATTATCCCATCACCGTGATGTATAGGGTCAACATATTTCCGCCTGGTGTCCCATAGGGGTACATGACATCATCAGGACCTGTTTTAATATGGGCGCCGTCTTTACAACCTAATGATATAATATTAACCACTTGGTTGGGTGTCTTTAATCATTCCAAGTTTAGCCCCAGAATCCTAAACTACGTTGAAATGGTTGGTAGACTTTGCATGAGTTTGGTCGAAGAGCCTGCATAGAGTGGGTTGCTATAGTCGAGTCAGTTGGTGATGAGGGTTTGCGTGACTGTTTTCAGTGTGCTTTTGGGGTACTAATACAGACTTGAAAAGCTGAAAGCTGAGCCCTGGAGAACCGTCAGTCCAGCTGAAGCACCATAGAGGAGAATGGTGGCACTATCAACTTGAAAGCATAATCTTTCAGAAATTAGGTGAGTCATGCCAGGGCCTTACCAGATATCCAAATCTTGGCCAATATGCCAAGAAGAACCTCAAAGGCTATAGTGTCAAGTGCTGCGAAAAGATTCCACAAAGCAAAATTACATGAAAGCTTCCCTTTGCCCATTATGCGTGCTAGTTTCCCGAGGGACAGGAACCAACCTGCTACAAACTGGAAATGCACACACACAATGTTTTTTCAAAATGTAAGTTAAAGTTCTTCACATGAAAATTATGTTACGCGTACAACTAAGATACATGCCTACAGTTAGATCATAGGCACGGATTCAGGTGTAATTTTCACACATATGAAAACTACATGGTCAGTGGGAAAACAACCCTACAGATGTCCCGACAAAACCGCAAAATGTTACCAGCAAAAAGCAGTCAGAATGTGCAGGTGGAATTCAGCCTAAAAGTGAGGTTTTGAACAGGAAACAGACGCAAACGAAAATTCCTGTGGTTAATTTCTTTTTGTGTACAGACTGCAATGCCTTGGTTATTTTGCATCCCGAAATTAGTCATTTCCATAACATTTGTGAGAAATTAATGCAATAGAAATTCAGATCCACTAGGAATGAATGCTATAATTCCTTGCTAAATTGACTGCTCTAGGATACAGTTGGAAAACTAAAACACAAATAAAAATGTGTTCTTTCGTGCTTGCTTTCATCTTTTACCTTTGATTCTCAGTTCTTTATTTGAATATGTCTACTCTTGTACTGTATTGTAAATAACTGACAAAGGGCAGTGTCCTTTAGAGTTCAGACAGAATGAAAGCAGTGCAAGAGTGTTGGAGACAAATATTTTTACTGTTTAATTTACAATGGTGTTCTTCTTTTCAGGGGATAACATTATGCAAATGCCTAAGAATCAATAGTAAGTCAATCAAAACTGCTTTTCCTAATTCATGTTGCAGAGAAATGGCTTCCTCGAATGGCTGTCAGGGACCCGCTGCTGAAACTGCAGCTTACAGCTTTGTTGGATTAGCTGCTGCTGTGAGAGTACATTTACTTATTTGCTGAATTTATAATGCTCTGTATTTTCTTTTTGATGCGGTTCTCGATGTGCAAGAAATAGAAGGAGATGAAAGAACAACTTAATGGATTCAAAATTATGCTAATCAGTTATTTAATAAAAGGAAATCGAGTAAATTGCACTACAGTATCTATTATATCATTGATTTAATGCTCGGTGTCATGGTGCTCCGATCAAAGAAAGATAGCCTGGCCCTTATTTACAGGGGTTTTGCATAGGACTGCGTAGCAAGGCATCTTGCGGTGCTGTCATACGCCTAAAAAGGCAGGAATGCACCGCCTTTATGCAATATAGTGCATTCATGTCCTTTTCTTCTGCGCTGGTGTTGTTTTGGATGCCTAACGCCAATGCAGGCACCCTTGCACCAAGGGTGCTTGTGTTGTCGGCATGAATTTCCTGCACAAAAATAATCCTAAGAAATGTTTTCGTCTTTCTACGTGTGCTGCAACACACGTACAAAGAGGAACAAACTAGGAGAAATAAAGGCACTTCTCCTTATTACGCCTCACCTCAGGAGGCGTAAGAATCTGGCGCTTCCCCATGTTTACATCACCTTATAGATCTAGGGGTGTTGGTGGGAAAACCCACGCAATGCCCATGGAACACCTCCCAAGCGCAGATTAAGGCAACGGATTGCTTTGCGCTGCCTTGCCTTACTCCACATCTATGAGGCCTCCATAGCCATGCATAGTGGCTTTGCGTGGCCTAATAGATATGATTTAGTAACTTGCACCACTGGTGTGTCACAAAAAGTAGTGCTCCGGCGGAGCTGAGGCCTCATAAATGACTCCCTCTGTTTTAACCTTGAATCATACATTGGCCGGACAAAGGCACAACTACACCGTGCGCTGGTTATCCCAACGGTTGCACCTCCAATCATAATGTGCTTGCAATGTGTCTATGCCAAAGGCCGTTTTGCTCACACCAGGGGTAAAAGACTAGGCATAACTGACAAATTACAATGGAAAAAAATATGTCACTTGCATAAATGACTAGATATATCCTGCAAGGCATTCACTAAATGTGATGTTGCAGGGCTAGATCCTGATACTCATGCCTAATTTTCCATCTCATTTGCATAATTTTGTGCAGGCGTAAATCTCATGGAAGGGACTAGAGCTTACGGTTCAAGGCGTGGCTTGTCTTGAAAGTTTGTGAATGCTTACAATCATGTTAGTGTGGGGGGATTCATGAATTTCTCTCTGACCTTTCTCCACTCTGAATATTGAATTTGACACCAGCTATATGCTAGTCTAAGTCATTTTCCAGGTTGTGAACTAAATTAGCTGGTAAGAGAAGGGTCATCTCCGTGGAGGAAAACCTATCCATAGGGTGAAAAAAATAAAAGATAAAATATGCTATGACATAGCAGTACAGTCTTTCCAAATTACAGAATGTTACTGTTCATACTATTTTTTCTCTGGAGAAATACTACTGTAGAAAAAGTCATGCAACTTTTCCTAGAGTACACAAGGAAACCTTTAGCTGGTTGAAGCTTAGAAGAGGATCCTTGAAATGTTTTGCAAATTCCCAAAACACATAAAATGACATAAAGATGAGGGGGGAATCCTCCAATATAGTTTGACACTTTTTGCGAATCAGGTTCTTTAGCTTTGTTTGCACTTTATAAAGAAATCGTAAGGGTGTTTCATGCAAAAACATCAGTAATATAATCCATTCTGTTTACTCGTACTCTTGGACTGAATCATAAGCTTTTTCAGGGAGTCACAAAGAACTGGAAAGCTTCAATATTCACAGGGTTCTCATAAGTGCTCTTAGAAACCTTCGTGAATTATTGATGTTGCGTTCTAATCTAGGACCCTGATCGATACTGTGACCTTATGCCCCTATACGGCTATAATCTCCTTGTACCCCTATATTGGCATAACTGATCAAATGCAATATTCAGAAACTCGTCTCTGGCCTTACACGAACAGAGACACATTTCAGAATCGCTTCCTCTGCCACTTCCTTTGCAGCTAATTAGTGCAATGACATAGCAGAAGTTACTATCTAAGATTCTTAGATTACCACTCCGAGTCCTTCAACAAGATAAGCGTTTCCAGTCTACTCTTGCGAGTGACTGGGATATCGAGTTCCCTGAAGGAGATACCAGACCTCGATCATTCTATTCCAGAGGTATGGTGTTGACTAAGCCCTTAGAGAGAACTCTTGAAGCAAACCTTGGCAAAACCAACTTAACTTAAAGCTACTTACTTACTCCCCTCCCAAGTATTAAGCTTAGGTCAGGTACACTGGGGTAGGCGTAGTTAGAAGCACCAGTTGAGTATTTTAGCCTAATGTATATATGAATGTATATGTTTTATTCATTTTAAACCATTGTATGGCTAAGAAACCATATCAATGCTTTTACAGTATTATTTCGCAATACTCATCTTACTGTACGTACTTTTTATAATAACAAGCCTTGCAATTGTGGCAATTCATTTCTCTTGTACGAGAAGAAAGACTGTTCAATAAATGTTACCCTTTATTGAAAACCCCCGTCTCTCTATTCTCTACATATTGTGAAAGTAATCTGCACAACAACTGACTGAGTAAAATAACTGTCTATTGTTCACACAACTCTAGAGATTGACTCTTATCTGAGGAGCAAAGTTGTCATGTTGCACTGTTGTTGGAAAACCGAATCCCTTCTTGTCTGTACCAGTTAAGCTGATCACTTCCTATTCAGTCAAGAAAGTTTCCAGTGACCTCTGAGCTAGTTGGTAACAAACCCAATTAAGTTTAGCATAGTCAGTAGAGGCCTGGAAGATCCGCACTTCTACGTCGATACTGCTGTTTATGTTATTCCAATGCGCAGGGCCTATTGGGAAAATAGGAACTACACTACATGGCGCCCAAACGTTTGGTAAGGCGATAAACTAACGCAAGACGTTAGAGTAACTCAGTCGTGCATTTTTCACACAGACCCCTTTCTCCCGTAAATACTCCAATAGACGTCTGGAGTGGGTGAAAGGTTAAAATCCGCCCGAACTCAGTAGGAAGAGATTCCTATGTAAAGCTCTGGTTTATTCAATGTTGAAGGATACAGTGTTCCAAAATATTGTGCACCTAATCTTTGTCTCCTTGGAGACCTGCTCTGCAAAAACTTTCCTGACAATAAAATGTCAGTGTTAGAAAACGGGACCAATGAAACCGCAGTAGATGCAAATCAACGGGACGCAGGTACTACTGAACCGGGTGCAATAATCATCCCGGCACATTTAAGAAAATCTATAACGTTAAAACTTATAGAAAATGGACTGACCACACAAGGTGGCACAGTCGTCTTCGTGATAGAGGCACACGAATATCGGCAGACATAGGTATTCTATTCATGGATAAAATTTCCAGCGGCAACACACGAGTTCCACTACTATGTAGTAGGAGTTCCACCGGAAGAGTACGCTCCTTTCAAGGAGACTGAAATCCCATTAAAATACCAAGAACATTTACTTTGGTTTAAAGGCGCCCTAAAACATAATGATCATATTACCAGGCCCGGTCCACTAGGTAGACCAGGAGCAACGTGGCCGGTTCTAGCCAGCTACACACCACATCCGGACATTGAAAAAATGTCAAGTGAAGAACTCTTAGTTAACATAAGAGAATTAACAAAAGCATATAGAGAGTTAGGTAAATTATTTATTAAAAATAATTCAAACACTCCTAAAAAGAGCTGGGATGGAAATAAACAATCCACTCCCAAGGAAAAAGTTTTCCAGTCCAGAGGAAGGTCTCCTCGACGGAGGGAAAGAACTCCGACTCGAGAACACCAGTCTCCCCAGAGGGAGCCCTCTGAGAAAAGATATAACCTTAGAAATAGGGATAATTTGAAGAAGCCTGATAGATATCAAAGTATTGATACACGTCCTTCTCGATCTTTTTCGCAGAAATCGGAAAGAAGAGGACGGTCAGACCCAGGAGAGCACACCAAGTCCAAAGACAAGGAACCTGCTCAGAGTAAAAAATCTCAATTTCCGAAAAAGAAGGTAGCCAGTATTAGAGTAATCAACCATGCCGAGAATACTGAGGACACAGTTGAAAAACGGGGAGTGGGCACAGACAATGTGAGACAGTGCAGCAGAAATCAGTATAGCCCGCAAGATCTTGATGAGTCATCTGGAGACAGTGGACACGAATGAATACATTCAGGTTGAAACTGCTGACACCAGACTTAGCGAGCCCCATAAGATATACGAAATAACATTGCGTATAGAGGGTGATAAGACTAGGAAAATAAAGGGTCTATTTTGGGATAAACTCTCAAAAGGCTATGATATTCTGTTAGCTGAAAAAGATTGGCCCCCAGAGTTTGTCAGGGAGTGCCCTCGTGGTGAAGAAATGATTATTCCTGCCTTCTCGAATCACATTCTGATTCACAAAAAATATACTTATGCAAGGAAATGGGCAGTAGCCCAGGCACCGGCATTATATAAAATTCATGTAGGATGAGATGAGGTCTCTCCTCCCCACAAAATCAAGTTAAAAAGTGAACCGACTGCCCAAAGGCAGTATCCCATTAAGCAAGAAGCTAAAAAACAAGTCAGGGAGATTTTAGATCAACTTGAATACCAGGGGGTGATTGAAACATGCACCTCTCAAATGAACAATCCTTTGTTTCCTGTCTCCAAGCCAGACAATTCATATTGTCTAGTTTTGGACTCCAGACACCTTAATGCATGTTGCAAACGATTTGCAGTACAAAATTCGCATAGTGCTGCACTAATGAACAACATAGTTAGGAAAAAATATAAAATGACATCAGACATATCTAATGGTTTCTTTTGTCAAAACATTGCACCAGAAAGCAGGTACTTGACCGCTTTCTCCGTAATGGGGTCTCAGAAAAATTTCTCTAGGCTCCCACAGGGGTTCAAGAACAGCCCAGGACTATTCTCAGCTAGAGTAACAGAGTTACTACAAATATATGATGATGAGGCATTATCTTACGAAGATGATATCTATCTCACAGACGACGACTTGGATACTCACTTGAAAAGAGTGAACACCATTATACTTGGGTTCGCAGCAGAGGGTTACAAATTCAACTTTAAAAAGTCTCGAATTGCCCATCTGACAGTATTATTTTTAGGATACGAATTATCAAGTGAAGGGAAAAGCCTAGCGGACAACTTCTTAGAGAAGTGCGCTGTACTCCAAGCACCGAAAACGCTGAAGAATTTACAATCGATTCTAGGCTTTCTGAATTTCGGTAGAACATACATTCTAGGTGACCTAGTCTTAGGACAACCCCGCGCCACTCGGCCACCAGCTGTAGCGTGTGCCCCCCCGCCAGCCTCTCTGTCCCTGCCTGCCTGCTGCCGGCTGACCACGCCCCCTGCCGTCGCTCGGCGTGGTCTCCCGCGGTCTAGGTATATGTGAATGTGATTTGTGTTTGTGAATTTCTGTTGCCGTTTTAGGCAGTTGTGCCCCTTCATTTTTGCTCCTCTGTGACCCATTGTGCTCATAGTTTGTTTTTTGCCTGTCCCCCGGTGCTGTTCTCCCCTCTGTTAACCCCTGTGCCCTCCCGCCCGCTCCCCGCTTCCTGCCTCCGTCAGGTTGGCCACGCCCCCTTTTCTTTCTGTACCCTCCCCGCTCCCGCCTCCCAGCTGCTCCTCCCTCCCTCGCACTTCGGCATAAATGGCCACCGGGCGAACGCGCAGCGGCCACGCGCAGCGGGCGCGCCAATTGTGCACCGAAGGCGCGCCAAAGGTAAGCCCGTCTGCGCCCGTCCGCACCTGGACAGCGCCCAGTGCCAGGACCCCTGGCCCCCGCAGACCCCAGCCCACCCGCCGGACGTACGACACCGCCACCCTCAACGCACTCAACAACAGCCGAGCCCCGGGATGCTACAGAGCCACTCCGAAACGCACCCACGGACCCTTCAGCTGCCACGCCTGCAAGTTCACATGCATCCGGACCTGCACTACACCAGCACCCACCAAGCCGAACACCAGCAGCAACCACCTGAAAGGCATCCTGCTCAACACCTGCTCCGTCCACAGACATGCCGTTCAACTCTGGAACCTCCTCGACACCACATCTCCAGACCCGCCTTCCTCACGGAAACCTGGATGAACGCCTCCTTAGCACCCGACATCGCCATCGCCCTCCCGGTCAGATACAAGATCACCCGGAGGGACCGCGTCAACCAGACGGGAGAAGGCATCGCAATCATCCACAGGAACACCATCCGCATCACGACCAACACCGACGACACCCTGACAACCGCCGAACACCTGCACTTCCAGATCCACACCGACCCCAAGACCACCCTCAGAGGCACCCTGATCTACCGTCCCCCGGGACCCCGCACACAATTCAGCGAAGACATCACCGACTTCATCAGCCCGCACGCCCTCCCCTCCGCTGACTACATCCTCCTCGGGGACCTCAACTTCCACCTGGAGAACAACAACAACAACAACACCACTCCTGCTGGACAACCTCGCCAACCTCGAACTCAAGCAGCTGGTGACCACCCCCACCCACCTCGCCGGACACACACTCGATGCCATCTTCTCATCCAGCAAAGACATCGCCTTCAGCCACGCCACCGGACTCCACTGGACGGACCACAGCTGCGTCCACTTCAGCTTCAGAAGGACCACGATCCACCACTACCAGCAACAGGTTGCACGAAGAAGCTGGAACAAAATCACGGCCGACCAGCTCACCGCAGCCCTAAACCAGCACCCTCCTGCAAGCTCCGCGAACCCCAGCCAGGCCGCCGACAACCTCGCAAAGTGGATCAGCAACTGCGCAGACGACCTCGTCCCACTGAGGACCCCGCCCAGCAGACCCGGCAGCAAGAAAGCATCCTGGTTCACTGACGAACTCAAGAGCTCCAAGAAGAACTGCCGAGCTCTCGAGAAAGCATGGAGAAGAGACCCAACACCGGACAACATGACCACCCTCAAGCTCGCCACTCGAAAACACCATCAACTGATTTGCGCCACCAAGAAAACAGCATTCAAGGAAAGACTAGACAACAACGCACACAACAGCAAGGAACTCTTCAACATCATGAAAGAGCTCTCCAACCCCAACGCCGGAATCAACAACATCACCCCATCACAAGACCTCTGCAACTCCCGCGCCTCCTACTTCCACAACAAGATCGCTGACATACACAACAGCTTCAGCACACAACCAACGCTCCCCACGACCGCACCAACGCCCCCCACCACCACCCTCAGTGCCTGGACCCCTATCAACACCGAAGACACCATCCGCACAATGAACTCCATCCACTCCGGATCTCCAACCGACCCCTGCCCTCACCACATCTTCAACAAAGCCGACGCCGCCATCGCACCCCAATTACGGGACATCATCAACGCCTCCTTCTACACCGCAACCTTTCCTGAGAGCTGGAAGCACGCCAAACTCAGCGCTCTACTAAAGAAACCCACAGCAGACCCCACTGAACTCAAGAACTACCGCCCCATCTCGCTCCTTCCGTTTCCAGCCAAAGTCATCGAGAAGACAGTCAACAAGCAGCTGGCCGCCTTCCTCGAGACAAATAGATCCCTCGACCCCTCACAGTCGGGCTTCAGGGCCAACCACAGCACCGAGACCGCCCTCATCGCTGCCACCGATGACATCCGTGCCCTGCTTGACAATGGAGAAACAGCGGCCCTCATCCTCCTAGACCTCTCCGCGGCATTCAACACTGTCTGCCACCGCACCCTAGTGCAACGCCTCAGGAACGTCGGAATCCAGGAGAAGGCACTGGAATGGATCATCTCCTTCCTCGCTGGAAGAACACAGAGAGTCCGCCTACCCCCGTTCAGGTCAGAGGACACCGAAGTCATCTGCGGCGTTCCTCAAGGCTCCTCGCTCAGCCCCACCCTCTTCAATTTCTACATGAGCCCCCTTGCAGCCATCGCACTCCTACACAACCTCAACATCATCTCCTACGCCGATGACACACAGCTGATCCTCTCCCTGACCAACGACCAACGACCCCGCCACCGCCAGAGCCGACCTACACAAAGGGATGAAACACGTAGCCGAATGGATCATGACCAGCCGCCTGAAATTGAACTCAGACAAGACGGAAGTTCTCATCCTGGGCTCCTCGCCCTCCGCCTGGGATGACTCCTGGTGGCCACCCGCCCTGGGCTCCGCACCCAAGCCAACAGACCACGCACGCAACCTGGGCTTCATCCTGGACTCCTCCCTCTCCATGACCAGACAAGTCAACGCCGTCTCCTCGTCTTGTTTCAACATCCTGTGCATGCTCCGGAAGATCTTCCGGTGGATCTCCACCGAGACCAGGAAGACGGTCACCCAGTCCCTCGTCACCAGCCGGCTGGACTACTGCAACGCCCTCTACGCCGGAACCTCCGCCAAGCTCCAGAAGAGACTCCAGCGAATCCAGAACGCCTCAGCAAGACTCCTCCTCGACATCCCCAGATGAAGCCACATCTCCAGACACCTGAGAGACCTTCACTGGCTCCCGGTCAACAAGAGAATCACCTTCCGCCTCCTCACCCATGCACACAAAGCCCTGCACAACCAAGGCTCGAGTTACCTCAACAGCCGCCTCAACTTCTACGCTCCCACACGCCACCTCCGATTGACCAGCCACGCCCTCGCCGCCGTCCCCCGCATCCGAAGAGCCACAACAGGAGGAAGATCCTTCTCCCACCTGGCCGCCAAGACTTGGAACTCCCTCCCGACCCACCTCCGCCTGACCCAAGACCACCTCGCCTTCAGGAAGCAGCTCAAGACCTGGCTGTTCGAGCAGTAGCGGACCCCCCTCCTCCCCAAGCACCTTGAGACCCTCCGGGTGAGTAGTGTGCTATATAAATGCTTTGATTGATTGATTAAATTACGCAGAGAGGGTTAAACCTTTCTATGAACTAATTAAACCTGATTTTAAACAAATCACTTGGACCCAAAAACACACAGAAATTTTGAGATCATTGCAAACAGACATGTTTGCAAAAACAAAATTAGATACACGTGACAACACACGCGATCTTGTAATCCGAGTCATCCCAGGAAGATGCGGATTCACATACCTGACCTCTAATGAGGGAGAAAAGGTACTAATTACAATTAAAGCTCACTTGTACACACAAGAAGAAAAAAACATTCACTCACACAGAAAATACTGTGAAAGCAGTGCAAATTGCATTAGCAAATGAACGAGAATTAGCACATGGTAAAAGGATTAATATCCTCACAGCGGAATCCGCCTTCGAGGCGCTATTCAGCCCAGTAAACCTGCCTACAGTGTCACTGGATCCGAAATGGATACAGTATGTAGATTCTCTTGGAGCGGAAGATGTGAAATACTATTTCGCCCCGCAATTCGAAGAACTGAATGATTTAGAATATGAAGAAGAATATCCTCTGCCAATCGAACTTCTGCCTCTCCCACAGTACGCCTGTATAATCTATACAGATAGATTTGTACAGCATTTCAACTTAGAGAGCAAATCCTACGATGCAGCCAGTGCGATCGTTAAAGGTCGTTGGCTGTGCGGTAAATTCAGACCGAAAAAATTAAAAACTGAATCAGTAATAAACTGTTCGGCTCAGAGAGCTGAAATTAGATCTTTAAAGATGGAGCTTGAAAATGCAGAACGTGAATTCCCGACACTATTCGTGTGCGATTCTCATTTATGCGTCAACTCTTACAACAATAAGTTGCAGAGCTGGATTGAAAACGATTACAAAGATGACACAGGTGCCACAATAAAGCATAAATTGCTCTGGAAACAGGTAGCTCTTTTACAGAAAGAATGGAAAGGGGCGACCAACTTGGTCCCCCCGAACGTATGGCTGAGTGCCTCGATCCCCCCGGGAAGCCATTTTTGGGCGGGAGGCGCGTCTCGGCTGGTATGCCCGAAGCGGCGTAGCCGGGGCGTGCCTGTTCCCGCCCTAGAGTGGGCTGGCCTAGACACTGACGCAGCCAGCCACGCCCTCGGGGCAGGCAGGGGCGGGTATACGCCCGCCCTGAAGACGGATAAAAAGGGACGCAAGACCAGAAGACAGCCTCTTGTTCTTGTGCCCTGAAGCTGCACCTCCTCGCTGCACGTGAGCTCGGGACAGAACGAAGAGCCAATTTTGAGCGTTTTAATCTTTCTTTTTGTCTTCTAGATACTTCGTGTGAAAAATGCCCAAGAAAGGCGCGAAGAGAATGTCGACTGACCAGATGGTTCGGGTTCTCATGAAAGAAATGTCCGAGATAAAGAAGCAGTTGGCGGGGCGAGACGGTGAGGAGGGATCGGGGCGTCCACCGGCCGGAGGGAGGCCTAAGAGGCCGAGAAGGGGGCCGGTCGGGGGAGACGTCCCGGTTCCCTGTTCCCCGCTCGAGCCGCCAGCCCCGGTACCGGCCCCGGTACCACAGGAAGGGAATCCGATTCCGGTCGTAGTCACCCCGACATCCGCTGAGGATATGCCTCCCGAGTTGGCGGCACAGTTAGCAGCGTGGTTGGGGGACAGTAGTGAGGGCGCCACGGCTGCCGAAGCGCAAGCACTAATGAAACAGTTGCGCGAGAAACGTGATACAGCCAAGGTGCCCGCGCTGGATGCGGTGATAGTCAAGCCACGAGGGGCGGAAGTAGCGTCCGGTGCAGGTAAGCGGCCATTGCCGATCGCAAGGGATGAGTCAACACCCTCTCGTAGAGAAAAATTGGGGCAACATGTTCCTTTGGTAATAAAGGAAAAGATTTGGGCGGGGGAATACGTAAACATTTTCTCCCTGCTCGTTGATCATTATGAGGTCGAAACTGTTAAGGGTCAAAAGGATCTGATGCATCCGAGTGTTTGGCGCGCCAAAATGGCCGCCTTTAAAGTGAATGAGAATATTGGCAACTGGGGTAATGCTTGGGGAGTTTTTACGTCAATTTTGGGGGAACGTAGGCCTGAATTGCTCCCTGAATTTCCAGTATATCAGTCACGAATTATGGGGTACTCGACATCGCACCAAGGTAACCAATGGTTCTGTTATGATAACCTTTTCAGGAAAGCGATGGAGCATAACAGAAGTTTAACCTGGGACTGTTACGATTCTTTGACATGGAATAAAATGAAAGAGTCGGGGATGTTGAAAGTGCCGTTGGTGGGTAGTACTGTTGGTGAGTCCTCCCGCCAAAATGGGGGGACGCCCTTTCGGTCGGGTACGGGTACAGACGATTATCCGAGACCCGCCGGCAATACAGGGAAGAGGGGTTTCTGCTTCAATTTCAACAAAAGTAAATGTACTAGGCCCCCGGGATCTTGTAAATTCAAACACGAATGTAGTGGTTGTGGGGCACCCCATCCTGAGTCCTCGTGCAGAGCCAAATCGGGTGAAAATGGGGGTAGAGGAGGCGCCAAACAGGTCTAATATAGTCCGAGGGGCGCCTTTACCAACCCCGATTGATACCCTGGCGATGATTCCCTGGCTCAGCGAATACCCAGATCGTACTTCTGCTGGGGTGCTACGAAACGGTTTTTCATATGGTTTCCGCATCCCGGTGGGGGACTTTCGGGGTGTCGGGACGTCCAAAAACCAGCTTTCCGTCTTGCAGCATACGACTGTAGTACAGGATAAGATCCGGAAAGAGGTTACCCGAGGTCGGGTTGCCGGCCCGTTTAGTGTTCCCCCGGTACAGAATTTTGTTTGTTCTCCTTTAGGGGTGGTCCCCAAGAAGGACCCAGGTGAGTTTCGATTGATTCACAATTTATCAGCTCCTCATGGCCTCTCTGTAAACGACGCAATTGATCCAGAGATATGTTCGGTGCGGTACGCATCATTCGATGAGGCCGTAGCCATTTTGAATCGCCTGGGGCCCGGGGCGCTGATGGCGAAATCGGATATCGAGTCAGCGTTCCGTTTGCTCCCGGTATACCCGGAAGACCAACGTCTTTTGGGATTCATGTTTCAAGGTTCATATTACATGGATAGGTGTATGCCGATGGGGTGCTCTATATCTTGTGCATATTTCGAAAAATTCAGTAGTTTTCTGCAATGGGTTTACACGAGGAAAACGGGTTTTCGAAATGTTATGCATTACCTCGATGACTTTCTGTTTCTTGGGGCCGCTGGGGAGGATGAATGTGCCCGGGCCTTGACTGAATTTTGTGTTTTAATGAATCAATTTGGCGTGCCATTGGCACCAGGTAAAACTGTGGGTCCAGCGACTTGCCTCGAGTTTCTCGGGATCGAGTTGGACTCTAGTGAGGGTTGTTTTCGTTTACCAGCTGCCAAAGTGTCGAAATTCAGGGCAGCCCTGCAAATGTGTATTACTGCATCTAAAGTTACGCTACATCAATTGCAGCAATTGGTGGGGAAGTTGAATTTTGCCCTAAGGGTGATCCCAATGGCACGCCCCTTTTCCCGTTCGATTGCCCAGGCGATGGTCGGCCTAAAGGAGGGTCATCATCGCACAAGACTATCGGCTGAGGTCCGCCAAGATATGCGTATTTGGTTAGCATTTTTGGCGGATTTTAATGGTCGAGTCGTCTGGAACAAACCAGCCTTGTCCTCTGAAGAGCTTGGTCTATGGACCGATGCAGCGGGAAGCATGGGTTTTGGCGCCATCTTCGGCACAAAATGGTCGGCACAAAGGTGGCCAACATGGTGGCATGAAGAGGGGCTGACGAGTAATATTGCTTTCCTTGAACTGTTTCCCATTTTGGTGGCCCTCAGAACCTGGCCCGATGGATTCAAAAATCACTCTGTCATATTTTGGTCTGACAATATGACCGTCGTAGAATGCATCAATAGTCAGGCAGCACGTTGTAAAATGATTTTAAGGCTGCTTAAAGAAATTGTCTTACTATGTATGCAACTGAACGTGGTATTCAGAGCGAAACATGTCCCAGGGGTGATGAATCAGGCAGCTGATGCACTGTCTCGTTTTCAAATACAGGCTTTCTCGGGTTTCCTTCCCTCGGCGGACCCGGAGCCGGCACCCTTTCCCGAAGCTCTCTGGTCTCTCGGTGCCCCGAACTTCGTTACCTCGTGGGAGAGAGTCTAGCACCAAGAACGAGGAAGGCATACGAAGGGGCGTTTCGGGCCTATTTAGCCTTTTTGGGGACTGAGAGAGGGGGACTTTGGGGGCACGAGGATGGGGTAGTACATTTTCTGATGTCCTTGCGTAGGGCTGGGAAGTCGGTGGCTACAGCCCAGAGGCATCGTGCTGCCATTTCCTTTGTTGCCAGGGCCCATAATATCCAGGACCCGACAGCGTCTTTCGTGGTACAGAAAGCGCTACGTGGGTGGCAACGCCTTGAGGGTCGCAGAGTAGATGAGAGGCGCCCGATAGGTCTGGATAGGTTGGCCCAGTTGCTGGCCACACTCCACGCCACATGTTCGTCTCAGTTCGAGGCCTGTTTGTTCCGAGCTGCGTTTACGCTTGCATTTCACGGGGCGATGAGGATAAGTGAGCTGGTGGCAAGGAACAAACAGGATGTGGTGGGGGGTTTGTGCCGGGAACACGTTCAGATCAGGGGTGAGACGATGACTGTATCCTTTGTCAAATCAAAAACCGATCAAGGTGGGGTGGGAGACTGCATAGTCATTCGCAGGATTCCAGGGTCCTCCATGTGTCCGGTGAAGTGTTTGGAAGATTACCTAGCACGAAGGGTGGCATCATGGGGAGGGACATTGTTGAGACACGCGGACGCCACCCCACTGACGAAGTTTCAGTTTCAGCGGGTGCTCGCGATGTCAATTACCGCAGCGGGCTTGGACCCGGGTGAGTTTGGGACCCATTCCTTTCGGATAGGGGCTGCCACTGAAGCTACAGCCAGGGGTCTTAATGTGGAACAAGTAAAACGAGTGGGGCGTTGGTCCTCCAATTGTTATAAGAGGTATGTGCGGTTGCACATGTTGTGAAGCTGTAATAATGTACTCACGCTTCTTGTCTTTTGTTTGGTTTTCAGTTACGCAAGCCTTCGAGGCGGGGCGGACTATGCAGTCGACCCAACACCAGGCCAGCGGTCAGACATCACCGGCTGTGAGAAAGGAGGTGTGGGTCGTGGGCCACTCATACGTGAGGCGTGCCGCAGACGTATTCGAAGCAGGTGACATGATTCACGTAGCTGGGGAATACGGGTACAGAATGTCCTTCTACGGAAGGGGCGGCCTCTGTATTGACCAGTTTCAGGCATTCTTTGAGGGTTTGTTAGGGCGGACGAGGTCACCGCCGTCTATAGTCATAGTACATTTAGGGGGCAATGATTTGGTCACCACCGGTAGACGACTTCTCCTGGAGGCAATGCTTTCCACTGTAAGTTGGTTGGCGAGGAAAGTTCCGGGGTGCATAATTGCGTGGTCTCATATGATCCCACGAAAAGTGTGGCGGGGGGCTGTTTCGATCCCTGCTTTGAACCATTCGGTTAGAAAACTTAATAACAAAGTGAGTAGGTTGTTTCGTTCCAGGACATTGCATTCTATCTCGCACGGTTGTATTAATGATGACAGTATGTATCTAGGGGATGGTGTGCATTTGTCTCGGGTGGGAAATGAGTTACTCATAGGAGACTTCTTAGCATGGTTAAAAACGTTGAAACATGACCTTTAGCTAGGAGTTTTGTGGGGGGCCCGGATAGCCGGTCAACTATCCGGGCCTGTGGCGGTAAGGTCATGATCGGTGAGCACTAATTAGTAGATCCCTATGAGTGGGCGTCACCCAACACGGATGGGAGCGCTCGGGAGAGGTGGCCATTGGCCCCTCAATGGGGAGGCGGTCCCTTCTAAGGATGGGTCGCCGGAAGTAAAGGAAAGGCGGTCAAGGCCCCTTCCTTTGTAGGAGGGGTTACAGCCCCCTCCTGGGGAATTTCCCGGGGCCAGTGACATCTGCGACGGCAGATGCGGTAAGTTGTGTGGGGTTGGGATAAGGTCTACGGTACCTTCTAGATACCTCACACGAGTATTCGAACGACCTTTAACTGGCGTCGAGTCTTTAGGTGCCCCCGTCAAGTCAAGGGAAATTGGTAATAGTTGCACTTGAGGTACGCCTCCGTGCTGTCGCCCAGCCCAAGTGGGAGGGGTAAGTCTGGTTAGGGATCTTGACACCGGTTATGACCTTGCCGTTGGCCCTTAAACGTTAGGTTGTACAATTTCAATATGTCAAGAAATGTTTTGTAGGATGCTAGTTCGGCTAGGAGAACCTCTGTATTAGAGAATCTGTTAAGGTTAGCCAAACATCGCAATATGGTAATGAAATTGTACATAACATGAAACGTTTAATGTTTTTAATTTTGTTTTAATAAATACGGCCGGGATGGTCACTCCATCCCACTTCCAAAAACTCAAGAACTGTTTCCGGTTTCCCTCCTTTGGGGATTGTGTTGAGAGGGGGTGGCGGGTATCTCGGCCATATGGAAAGGGGCGACCAACTTGGTCCCCCCGAACGTATGGCTGAGTGCCTCGATCCCCCCGGGAAGCCATTTTTGGGCGGGAGGCGCGTCTCGGCTGGTATGCCCGAAGCGGCGTAGCCGGGGCGCGCTTGTTCCCGCCCTAGAGTGGGCTGGCCTAGACACTGACGCAGCCAGCCACGCCCTCGGGGCAGGCAGGGGCGGGTATACGCCCGCCCTGAAGACGGATAAAAAGGGACGCAAGACCAGAAGACAGCCTCTTGTTCTTGTGCCCTGAAGCTGCACCTCCTCGCTGCACGTGAGCTCGGGACAGAACGAAGAGCCAATTTTGACCCACCCACCAGCCCCTGAAGACAGCCAGTTGTTTGTAATAAAGTTGATTAATTTTGCTTGTGTTCTCGTTTCCAGGTTGGAGTATCATGTTGATATTGAGTTAATAAAGAATGGTCTGTTTGAGTACGTTTTTGCCATTAAAAAGATTCAGATTTAGTGTTGAATTTTATGCATGCCCTTTCGGTCATAGTAGCCAATGTATTCTGAGTTTTAGTTAGCACTGTCGTATTTATTTGGTAGGCGGTAAGGTCATGATCGGTGAGCACTAATTAGTAGATCCCTATGAGTGGGCGTCACCCAACACGGATGGGAGCGCTCGGGAGAGGTGGCCATTGGCCCCTCAATGGGGAGGCGGTCCCTTCTAAGGATGGGTCGCCGGAAGTAAAGGAAAGGCGGTCAAGGCCCCTTCCTTTGTAGGAGGGGTTACAGCCCCCTCCTGGGGAATTTCCCGGGGCCAGTGACATCTGCGACGGCAGATGCGGTAAGTTGTGTGGGGTTGGGATAAGGTCTACGGTACCTTCTAGATACCTCACACGAGTATTCGAACGACCTTTAACTGGCGTCGAGTCTTTAGGTGCCCCCGTCAAGTCAAGGGAAATTGGTAATAGTTGCACTTGAGGTACGCCTCCGTGCTGTCGCCCAGCCCAAGTGGGAGGGGTAAGTCTGGTTAGGGATCTTGACACCGGTTATGACCTTGCCGTTGGCCCTTAAACGTTAGGTTGTACAATTTCAATATGTCAAGAAATGTTTTGTAGGATGCTAGTTCGGCTAGGAGAACCTCTGTATTAGAGAATCTGTTAAGGTTAGCCAAACATCGCAATATGGTAATGAAATTGTACATAACATGAAACGTTTAATGTTTTTAATTTTGTTTTAATAAATACGGCCGGGATGGTCACTCCATCCCACTTCCAAAAACTCAAGAACTGTTTCCGGTTTCCCTCCTTTGGGGATTGTGTTGAGAGGGGGTGGCGGGTATCTCGGCCATACTACAAAAGACTCACGTGATACACGCACAGAGTCTTCAATGTGATGGCGTTCACGTTGCAGGGAATTCATTGGCTAATACAGCCATAGCGGAAGCAACTAAACCGGCTTCCGTAGCCACAAAAAAGCATGCAGAAAAATACATAGACGGGGAAACCATGCTGGCAGTAAAAACGACCGTAAAAGGCGACTGTGCAGCACTACCCATGAACTATCCAATCAATTATGCATACGTAATCGATGCAAACTCCGTTCCTTTTGCTCGAATCCCTGGAGTGGGGGAAAGGGTAATTCCAAACAGGGACCGGAGGGGCTTCCTATTACAGGAAGCACATATGGGGTTGGGTCTGAGACACCGAACAATCAGGGACTCTCTGAGAGAATTAGAATCAGAGTACTGGTGACCGGAAATGAGTGAAGGTATTCATGACTTTGCAAAAAACTGTGAAGACTGCAACAGAGATGGCAGTGGAGAACCGGCAAGTGTAGTGTCAGAAGCCCTAATAGAAAGCATTAGGCAATATATCCGTGCTATCAAAAAAGAGAAACGCGTCCCATTGTACATCATTAAGGCTAAACACACTTAAAAAATGTGGCCTCCAGCGCTCGGCTGACGCCAGAACGGTTATAAAAGATCTGCGAGTCTTTATCGGCACATACGCAATTGCCATGTTCCATTCTGACAAGGGTCCTGCTTTCAGCTCTCGCGCTTATAAGGAGGCCATGGCCAGCATGGGAGTTGGGTTGCGGTATTCTTGTCCATCACACCCCGAAGGGAACAGTGTGGTAGAAAGAAAAAACCGGGACATAAAGCAATCTATAACAGCGAAGGAATTAGGTTCGGGTGCTGGGTGGGTCAAACATCTAATAAGTGTCCAAATCAGTCTTAATAATTCGCCAAGAAATTCTCTAAAAGGTTTCAGCCCATACGAACTATTGTTCGGAACTAGAATGAGAGTTCATGACCTAGATAGTCAAGTATCAGTGGTACAAGATAAGAAAACAGACTTTGACATCAAAGATCGTTTGGCTGTTTTACAGGCACCACAAGCAACAGCCCCAGCAAGGCCTGTCTGGATTCCAAAGATTGGGGATCTAGTCAGAGAAAAAATAGCGGTGAAGAAGGAATTTGGGCCTTCTTACAGAAAAGCAGTACCTGTCTTGGCAGTCACCAGAACAAGATCAGTTGTACTACCGCCCCTTGCTGGTAAAAAGGAGAACAGAGTTGTATCAATCGACCTGGTAAAACCACAAGCATGTGGCCTATAATCAATAGTAGGCCCAGTGGACTCCCAAGAAACAACAGAATACCCAAACTTGCAACAATTCAAGAGGTTCAAACTGAAAGACTAATCACATTCGATCAGCCTGCAGTGCACAGAGAAGGACTATGCAATAATGCCATGGAACACGTGCCTCTTGAGACACAGATTGAAACAGTTCGTCAAGAAACACCAGTCTGCAATGATGTGGCATCTGAATGTGCTACAAAAAGACAAATTGAAAGAATAATCCCAACAATTGACAGAACTGCCTCTGGTTATTTCATCAACTTCGACAACTTTTCCAAGGATCAAAGCAACCCCGAAGTGATGCCAGAAACAAAAAAGACTTTTAAAGAAAAAGCAACAGAACTCTTTCATCAACTGAAGGAAATCTACCTTATTTCCCCATGGTTAGAGTTCTAGTTTGGTCTAGGTGTATTTTTCTTCCTGCTTTGGCTCATCATGGTACTTTGTTTGGGAAAATTCATTGAGGGAAAATATAGTACAATGGACACAGCAAGTCAGAACATCAACTTAGTCCTCAAACCACACAGATCATCCCACGTGAAGAAAAGAGAACTGTCAACAGTAAATGTCACAGCCATTCCAATACCCGGTGGGGTAGTATGGGAGAAAACTGACTATGAGATCTATTGTCCGGTCGAGATCCTGAAGTATCCTCATCAACTGAAGGTTTCCTTAAGTAACTTTGTAAAACCTAGTACATTCTCTGATGATTGGGACTTTGACAGTATTAATAATATGATGTCTGATTTAGTAATGTCAGCTAGATTCACAGATCATGATTATTTACAAGGTTCGTCTAGTTATGAACAGATGTTCTGTTTTAGACATTATGGCGATCATTATTTGCATAAATCTGCACAGCCTAGAATTGTTTTTAAGTATAACCAATAGGAACATTGTGCTACACCACCTAAAAGCAGTTCTAAAACATTCTTTGAGAAATGCAATTTCTTCTCAGGTTTCAACACCAGTGATGCAGAAACGTTTTATTACAAACTGTTAGATAAAACAGGAGTGAAGACAATGCTGACAACACTAAATTGATATATTCAGAAGCATTTTATGAAAAAATGATGACATTTGGATTTGATTATTGGAAAAATAACATTGAAACAAAAACCATTTGGGGTACAAAAGATTGGCAGGTACAAGGCCTAGAAGCATTATTCAGAACCTGCATGATACCAGAACAAATGATGTTTTTAAATGTCACAATTCATCAAACATCCTGTCTTGGCCTAGCAAAGATCAAAGACCTAAACAAACCGTCTATTCCTAAACCAATACCCGAAAATGCAACAACAGATATTGAGATAGACGTAACTAAAATTTTAGATTTTAACAGAACACATCCTGATTGGAAAAAGTAGTTAATCTGGCCTACTGACACAAACAACTGTCAAGATAGATTCCTGAATAAAACACAGGGGTTAAAAATGACCAGACAAGACCCTAGATACTCCCAGAGACAACATCCAGGGATAGTAACAACATACAGTGTAGGGAAACTCTGCCTCGAATGGCTAGGATGATCCACACTGGCTGAAATTAAGCAACACTTGTCTTTACTTAAAGATGGTGCTGATTTGCGTGATTTTATTATGGGACCACGCAAACAGCGTCAAAAGCGTTTCATAGCGACCAGTATCTATGCTGCATACAACGAGGCTTGGAAAGTCACACAAATTGAAACAGCTGAAAAAATACGAGAAATTGATCGTATTAATTTGGAAAAATCACTTTCTGTAGTGGACAATGGGTTAATGACTCTGTCCTCCAGAATATATTTGTTGGACAATATTGTATCCTCTGCCTTTGATATAATAGACAGAGACTTGCTAATGTTACAGCATGGCCAGTCACAATTACGTTCTGTTGTACAATTAGGCTGGACGCTGCAAAATCTTCTTTCAGGCTATGTGCCTTGGCGTTTAATCAACACAACGTCATTGTTTTCCATTTTTAACCTTACTGATAAACAAATCAGCTTGGCACAGAAAGGAGCAGACTATACAATCCTGAGCATCTAAAAACGTCAGAGATTACCATTGACAATGTCAGAAAGTCCTGTCATTGAATGGATAATACACAGGATTATCACAATTCCGATAACAACTTTCCGATTTAAAAAGTGCCTTGAATACATACCTACTGGCCAGTATGAACAATTAGGTAAAGGATATGTTAAGTCAGCATGGAAATTACCATACACACATTCATGCTATAGTGACAGCGACAAAAATGTATTTCTTAGTGGTGAAAACTGTAAACGTTCACTAAGCTGTATACTTTTGTGCCAGGGTATTAATTTACACGGAGCCTGTGAAGGTAATTCTAACAACCTTTCATGCCACCAGCTTGTCACACTTGCAACGCAGATAGAGCCTTTCTTTATGCAACTCGCGAATGGGAGTTACATTCTAAGAACGGATCACAGATGTTGTGGCCTTTTGCCAGGGAAAGCGTATCTCGTAAGCGTAACTTCCATGGTCAAATGCTGTATGCAAGCATTGTTCCCGAGCGGCCCTGTAGACATAGAGACTCCCATCTGGCCTTGTCTGCATTTCTCTTCTATACGAATTGATACTTTAAGCAAAATGAAGTCTGTGCTTTTGCAGACAACAGTGCCCATCACGTCATCAAAAGAGACGTATGATCTCCTAGTTGCAAGGACAGCTATGGAGGTTCATGACCTTTTATCAACAAATTGCCCCGTGCATTTCGTAGAAATGCTGAGCCAACTCCTTAACATGTCTAGTGCCACAGGCATCCCAGGCATATTTAAGACGATTTTTACTGGACTGCTAACACCATTCAAAGCAATTCTGGGAATCGTTCCCAATTTTGTCCATTCAGTCTTTGGCGGCATACCCCTATTTTTGGGACTTGTAGCAGGGATTTTATTTTTGACCCTCCTGCTCCGATATGGCAAGCCACAGCTCAGACATGACTCTTATGGGAATGGAAGAAACAATCCTAGCAGTGCGCTACCGGGACAGAATAATGAGAGTCCTTGGATTGGCCAGGCTGAGAGATCTAAACATGACCTGGTTCCTTTCATTCAGACCTATGTGGCAAAACTGCATCTTACCTGTACTACGATGTATGCTATGCGGAGATGAGTGCGTGTTAGACACCTGTCTTGCACTTCCATCAGCAGTACCAATGGATATCAATACTTTGCTCAGTCCGATAACGGCTCACGCATTGTGTTGTCCCCAGCGGCTACCAATCCTGATGACGGCATTCGTTGAGACTCCTGTACTACGACTAGGTGGTAACAGTGGAGCGAGTGACAAAAGCAACATCACCCAGGTACGACCTTCTGTGAACATTGCTGATCCAGCCTTTGATGACAGCAATCATTCTCACACCTGCCAAGTTACAGCACTATCGAATTTGGTCGAACTGTCACCTGATTTTGTAGACAAATTCTTTGAGAGCCTGTCTGATATGATGTTCTCACCCGAACAGAAACAATAACTTTAGAGAAGCATTCCGACACTCAGCGTTCCCATGAACTCTGAATTCGGCCTTCAGTTTTGAACAACAAAAACTGCTAAAATCGTTGGAACTCTATTTTCCCCGTTCAAGCAATAATTCTTTTGAATTGAACACTTTTTAATATTCACCCTTTTTGGCACGAAAAATTCTTTGCTTAAAGTAGAACTATTCATAGAGAACAGAAGCTTCTACTTCTATTTTTAGATACATCTAGAGACATAATAACTTTGCACCAGCCTCTAGCAAATTTTACTGCAATGCATTTATATGTGATGAAATTATCTCGCCCTTCTTTTCTGTATTCAGAGATATTTCATGTGTAATTCTTTTTGCAAAATCGTTCATTGATTTCATATGCTATAATTTTGAATTGCTTCAGAAACGTACAGTACCTGTATTTTCACGTATTTCAAATACGCCTATTTCAGATGCATATATGTATATTGGGGTGGGCAATGTTACACATGCATCTTATTGCTCTAGTTTTAGTAATTTGATGGACATGAATTCGTGTAGTGGGTGTTGCTTTCTAATCTAGGACCCTGATTGATACTGTGACCTTATGCCCCTATACGGCTATAATCTCCTTGTACCCCTATATTGGCATAACCGATCAAATACAATATTCAGAAACTCGTCTCTGGCCTCACACGAACAGAGCCACATTTCAGAATCGCTTCCTCTGCCACTTCCTTTGCAGCTAATTAGTGCAATGACATAGCAGAAGTTACTATCTAAGATTCCTAGATTAACACTCCAAGTTCTTCAACAAGATAAAAACTCAGCAACCTGGGAAAGCCCCGCTTGCTATGTTTTGATTAGTAATAGAACTCTAATGAGCACTGATAGACGATCACTTCCTAGTGACATCTTTATTGACGTCTTATGTCCAAAAACTTACGTCAAACAAGGCACCTTTCAGGTATAAATATTACCAACATTGCCTTAAGCAAACGCTGCTGTTTCGCTGAAGCTGAAGTTGCTGCTGTTATGCTGATGATACCATAGCTGCTATCGCTACTGCTATCGCTGCTAACGAGCGAACGATGGTGTGGTGAACTTAGGAGCTGAACAGCCGTCCCCCTGCAAGAGCCCAGCAGATGCAAGCTACCCGCGGACGCTGCCCCTCCTCTTCCTCGACGCGCTGAGAAAGACGCTGTCTTTTCTCCTGCAGAGAAATCCAGCTCCGGCGTTTCCAGTCTACTCTTGCGAGTGACTGGGATATCGAGTTCCCTGAAGGAGATACCAGACCTCCATCATTCTATTCCAGAGGTATGGTGTTGACTAAAACCTTAGAGAGAATTCTTGAAGCAAACCTTGGCAAAACCAACTTAACTTAAAGCTACTTACTTACTTCCCTCCCAAGTATTAGGCTTAGGTCAGGTACACTGGGGTAGGCGTAGTTAGAAGCACCAGTTGAGTATTTTAGCCTAATGTATATATGAATGTATATATGTTTTATTCATTTTAAACCATTGTATGGCTAAGAAACCATATCAATGCTTTTACAGTATTATTTCGCAATACTCATCTTACTGTACATACTTTTTATAATAACAAGTCTTGCAATTGTGGCAATTCATTTCTCTTGTACGAGAAGAAAGACTGTTCAATAAATGTTACCCTTTATTGAAAATGCCCTTCTCTCTATTCTCTAAATATTGTGAAAGTAATCTGCACAACAACTGACTGAGTAAAATAACTGTCTATTGTTCACACGACTCTAGAGATTGACTCTTATCTGAGGAGCAAAGTTGTCATGTTGCACGGTTGTTGGAAAACTGAATCCCTTCTTGTCTGTACCAGGGAAGCTGATCACTTCCTATTCAGTCAAGAAAGTTTCCAGTGACCTCTGAGCTAGTTGGTAACAAACCCAATTAAGTTTATGAATTCTAAAGGTTTTTTGGTCAGTTTGAGCACTGGGTGCACTGCCTGTTCATGCGCACAAAGGTTTTGTGAACAAAATTATCTCAGGTGCAAATCGGCGAGTGGACAAACCTTTAACCACTCGGATTGAGTAGAAAAAACTACCACCTTTCTGACTGACTGGGTTGCCGATGCACTCAAAACATAGTATATAGATTGTTAAGTAACAATACAACAACACTTTTGGAACATAAATGACAAAAGTATTTCAATACAACTCCAATTGAACGGTAAATCGTGGAGTCTTTAATGAAGTATACAGCCAGCCGACACGTGTTTCATCGCACTCGCGATTCCTCAGGGCTGAAACAAACAAATAAATGACAATAGAGCATGTGTCTCGCATGGATATAGTTACAATAAGACCTCGGTATGTGGTCTGTACATACTTGTTTTAGCTTCCTTTGCAGTGAATGTTCAACGATTCACCTGTTTTCATCTCAGTGCCACCCCAACACATTCGTGTCGAAAGTGTGTCAAATGCCGATATTTTTAGTCGACGTGCTGGTGACTGGTGAGTTTGTGACGACACGTTGACGGAACCTAAATACCATTCATGAGACGAATGATATATAAAGTAATAAATGTCATAGCGGAAAAGTGTTCTATCCGTGTACGACTCATTCATACTACATGCTTAGTGAGTTGTGGGCAGTAATAAAAATTGTGACTCGATGCCCAAAGGGGCACATACCTAGATGGCTGTGTCAAAGTCAGAAGGTCTGTATATTCAAATGGGAAATGAGCAAAAACAAAAAGGGAAAAAACCTCATCACCAAGTATCATAGTCAAAGTAGTGAGGCAAGAAACACAAAAATAGAGAGGCTGTAAGAAAATTAAATGGAGGCTCACCGCTCAGCTGGTGATAATTCCGACCCAGCCGGGCCCGTGACCGATGGTACTCGGTATGAGTATATGAGATGCAGGGTAAAGTTCTCAGTTCTGTAACTAGACCAAATATTATGGGTCACTACACGTACGTCAAAATCTCATTATCTAGAACTTTAAGACTGCAACAATGACTCATCTGAACTATGAATCAGGTTCCATAGCTAGTACACCAAGTGGGAAAATCAATGGGAACATCGTAAATGGTTTCTAACTGGCAGAATAAAACTTGTGGACACTTTCGATTATTACCCAGAATTACCTATTGGGTAAATGACACATTTATTGAGGCAGGATCTGGAATGTCATTAACAAATAGTATTAATAGTTTGAAAAGGACTTACATGTCTGAAGTATAGCAGGTTCTATGAGCCTCGGAGGTCACAATATTTAGCGATTCCAATTATTGTAGAAAACGTCGAACAGGGTGCTGTTCTGAAATGATTAGGGGCCCCGTTAAGAATTTATCCAATCCATACTATATATGATGGGATCGCAACTGGGGTAATGAATTGTGCAGGCTTACCTATTCAATGGTTCCGATCTTTTTTTCATGCCGAGTGTGGCTCGAAAAATGACGGGAAACCCCAGGCTGAAATAATACCAAATTTAGATGAAGTCAAGCTCATCGTCTAATTCAGCATGACCAATTCCTATACGGAATGTCAGACTCAATGTGGGTACCGTCTCCCCTTCCTACCTGTGTTAAACTCTGGAGCGGCGTGTAGCGCGTCCTGACCTCCGGGCTGTGTTCCTGTTTGGACACGTGACCGGGTCTCTCATGACGTTATATACGTCACCGCGCTGCATGGACGGTCGACTAGACCGGTTAAGTTTGTTATGGACGTGTCCATGTTGGGATCCCAGTCGAACCCAGATATTGTCTTTATAAAGCGCTGATTTGATGATGTTATTTTTAAACGATTGGTATCGCAAGTATTTGTTATGTCCATATTTGTCATACCAAGTAATGATGAAAAAAGTCAATGGATCATGTTACGATGTCTCCCATTTGAATAAACGGGGGAGGAGAGGGGGGTGGGCAGGAGTTCATGCACAAAAAAGTCTCTGAACTCATGACTAAAGTATTGTCATGAGACGGAAAAAAGGAAAGAAGATCTCAGTGAACCTCCAGGTTAACTGGATTGTGAGCACCGTGAATAGACATGGTCAGTCTCCCGGTGCATATCCTAGTCATACGTGAATCTAAAGTACAAATTACATCCACATTTTCAATATAAAATTACAAACATAGTTATCTATTCACATATATCTAACATAAACTAATCTCAAGATTTTATGTCATTCAGAAAATCATGTTCGAGAGTATAGTAGAGTACAGGAGAGTTATCATGACATGAAGGATCAGCAATATAACGGACATCAATTAGTCGTAAATAGTGTAACCTATTGACAAACACAGATCTACATACAGTGCGGATGTATCACAGTATTACATCTTGGGTTTACATATTTTAATGCTCAATCTCCCAGGAAATACTGCATCTCCTGGTCGTAATTGAGTCCTTGTTCTAAGGACCTCAGACGCATAATCCAAGTTGCCTCTGTACGTCTAAGTCTTAGTTCACGGTTGCCACCTCTGATGCCCAGAGGGACTGTCTCGATGCCAAAGAATTTCACCACTTTGTTAGTTTTGTCATTCTGGCAGGAAGCTACGTGTAAAGCTACAGGATATTTAGGATCACAGTTCAATATTGCCCTTATATGTTCCATCATTCTGTCTTTGAGTTGTCTGATGGTGCTTCCCACGTAAAACTTTCCACAATCACATTCTATAATGTATATCACAAATTTAGTTGTGCAATTAATGTTACTATTGATGACGAAAGAAACACCATCTGGACCAGTGAATTGAGTTGTACCATGTTTGGCCCATTTGCACATGCTGCAGAATCCGCATTTGTAAAAAACTTGGCTATGTTGTGTCATCCAAGTTGTACGTATTGTGTCACGAGGCACAGTAGAACTCAATTTGGTCCTGAGTGTGTTGCCTCTTCTGAACGAAATTTGAGGTCTATCTGTAATGCAATTTGTCAGAGCTCTCTCTGATTTAAATAAACCCCAATGTTTGGTAAGGCTTTTCCGTAATACATCATGGAGTGAATTGAAATCAGTCACCATTCTGATTTGTTCATTTTCAGAAACAGTGGACTTGTGTGTAGTGGTTAGAGTGTGGGATCTCTTGACTTTTCTAACCCTTCTTTCGGCTTTCTCTATTGTTTTGGTTGAGTATCCTCTAGTGTAAAATCTCTCCTTCATGCTTTTCAAACATCTCCCGAACTCACAGTCCTCACTACAATTCCTTCTTGCCCTTAGGAATTCGCCATAGGGTATGGCGTTTATTTGATGTGGGGGATGTGAGCTCGAGGCATGCAAGACTGCATTGCATGCTGTGGACTTCCTGAAAAGTCTGCTATGAAGACAGTTAGATGATATATAGAACTCAATGTCAAGAAACTCAATACTCGTCCTGCTCCAATTCATAGTGAATCGGATCTCCCAAGTATTTTCATTGAGATGTCTAAAGAAGTCATTTAGAAGTTCCTCTGAGCGGGACCAAATTAGGATGCAGTCATCAATATATTGACCCCAGAATATGATAGAGTCGATATATTGAGCACCCTTCTTGCCCCAGATTAGGTCGGACTCAAGTGTGCCCATAAATAGGCTGGCAAACGATGGTGATATCTTCGAGCCCATGGCCACTCCCTTCTTCTGGCGATACCAGTTTTTGTCAAACATAAAAAAGTTGTTTTTTAGTACCAGTTCAGTCATTGTGGACAACATGAGAGTGTGTTGCCAAAGTGTAGCTGGTCTGTTGTAAAGAAATTTGTTTATCGCCTGCATACCTAGATCTATATTGATGCTGGTATACAGCGAAACCACATCCATCGTGACAAGCAGCGATCCTTCTTGCCACTGAATGTCTGCTAGTGTGCTCAAGATGTGTTTCGTGTCCTGTATGTAGGTAGGTAAGTTTCTGACTAGGGGACCCAAAAATAGATCCACGTATTCAGCCATTCTTTCAGTAGGGCCCCCCATTCCAGAAACGATTGGTCTCCCTGGTGGAAAGGGGAGATTTTTGTGTACTTTCAGAAGAGTGTATAGCCATGGATATGTTGGTCTGAACACTTTAAGGTATAAGTACTCCTCCTCGTTTAGTAACCCAGACTGTTTCCAAGTTATAAGTTGTGAATTGATTTCCAGTGTTAAGGGACCAATGGGGTTATGTGTGAGGCGTTCATAGCAGGAGTCGTCTAGTAATTGTTGGAGAATTTCTTGGTGGTAATCTACGCGGTCCATTATCACTACGTTGCCCCCCTTGTCCGCCTCTCTGATAGTGATGGTGTTGTCATTCATGAGTGTAGTGAGTGCACGTCTTTCCCCATTGGTGAGATTATCCTTGTATTTAAACATTCTGTCCTTTCGTAGACGATTCAGGTTGTCTAGATCCTCTACCACACGTTTATGAAAATTGTCTTTGGCATTGCCACCAGGTAGTGTGGGAATCCATTTGGATTTCGATTTTAACCCACTGACAATGCTGAAGTCGGATTCTATGTCCAGTTCTTCCAGTAATCTATCCATATCTAGAGGAGAGTCCTCCATATCAGTCAATGACATTTTTCACTTTTTCTTCAGGTGCAGAATTGGATCAGGACAGATTACCGGATCTAGGGAGTAGCTTCTGCAATGAGTTTCACTTTTAACCTACTACCTTAGCCATTTATCTAGGGGCCAAGTCAAATAAAGTACGTACAAGTGCTAATACAAGGCACATCCTTGCTACAGTTTTGGCTAACTGGGGCTGTATTACTCATAGGGCGCACGTTCTCTGTATATTCCATGGCGAACCTTTCAAGAGGATCGTCGGGAGTAAACAGTGAACATTCACATTATTATGCTGAATGCACTGCTCTCAAGGCAGTCATGAACACACACCTGCCCCGAGGACAGCACATTCAAGTGAAATATGTGCAGCTATTTAAAAGTTGCTCACTGTTTCACAGTGCAAGCGAAAAACCGCAAGCACTTTCATGAGGGGAGGACATTCATCTTGCACGTGGGTGCCATAAGTGGCTGCACCTGTCTGCAAGGGGATGTCTTGGAGATTTGTTTGTCCTGGCTGATGAAGGGTGACACCCTGAAACTGGTTTCTGAATGCTTGTTTCTGGTCCAGGGAGGAAATGGCATGGCAGTTTTGGCTGGATTGTCCCATGGGGTTAGGGTCATGACTGATTTGTATATGTCGGGATCTAAACTGAAATGGCCTCGTATGCAAAAAAAACAATGGATTTAGGCCAAGATCTCTGTATTGGGAGGTAATGTTTTAATTGTTCAGCATTCTGCCCATTATTTGTTCCTTTCACATCAATAATGCGGCATGGGTGCAGAGGCAAACAGACTCCTTCTTTTTCATGGGATTTTGCCCCATGAAAATGAGAAAATGCCCTCTTGAGATAGCAATGGCACTGCATGTGCGCTGGTACTATAAGTATTACAGAAGGGACGCACAAGAGTCTGTTGCCAATTCTGTGATTCCAAAGTGCCCTGGGAGTTCACAAAGTGGGCACATACCTGTTGCATTTAGAGCATTTTGAGTAACACAGTCCCTCATGTCTTAAATATTGGAGGAGTACTGCTACTCTACCACCATAGTCAGTGGTAAGTCGTTGCTTATCACAGGAAACTGAGAGGCATGTGCTACTTTTCAGAAGAAATGTAGCAGAATTTTTTGACATATCTAACGTAATCATAACAAATAGGGGTTTAACTTCAGAAAAACAGGATGTAAGGGTCAAATAGTATGATATCAAAACAAATAGTACAAGTCAAACTGACATAGAAAACAATCATCCAATGTACAAATAGGCAATAAAAAGAAATAATGAGTGTGAATTAATGTTCTAAAGAGCAGGTTCTTTATCTATTCCCTCAAAAAGTAAGTTCCAAAAAGAACGTTATTTGAAATTGTAATAGTGTTTGGTGCTCACATTAGATGCAGGTTGCAGAATAATGACGGGAGACATCAAACAATAGCTTTTAAAATGGCCACTAAGATATCAGAGGCATTTTTATAATTACTGACGCAATGCTACTTTGCACCAGAAATCTCAACGCTCAGTTGCAGAATTTCCCAATGCCATGGATATGCCATATTCATAGGGTGCCTCATGATTTTCAACAACACAGTTTCTAGAATGGCGCAAAGTGACACAACGCAAATACTACCTATATGCATCAGCATTGCGTCACTCATGAGTGCTTTGAGTTGTGGGAACGTTTCAAAAAGCAATGAAATCTACACAACCAATACTCCTCAAAACAGGGAAGCATGGAAGAAGCCTCAGGGAGCCAAGAGGGTAACAACCCCAACCTTGAACCTTGAAGATCTGACATCATCCCGGGGGACAAGTAAGAGGAAGTGCAACTTTAATGTAGAAGAGAACAAGGTAGTAATCAGTGAGTTGACAAAGAATTAACATTGCTTATTTGTCACCTTAAAATTGCCATTAGCAAGGGTTGTTCTCATTTGTCAATCTATATCAGACAAGACAAACAATGTTCTGCAAGCAAAAAGGGCAGTACTGGATAGAAAGAAGAAGTGGCAGGACTACAAACTCAGGAACAACAAAAAACTGGCGAGGGATCTTAAGAAAGTCAAGAGGAATGAAGGAGGACCTGATGTGCAGAAGGACATGGGTCTATTGGAAGATCAGCTGGCTTCCCTCATTCCAACAGAGTTGGTAGCTTTAGTGAAACCTATAGTGGGATCTCAGGACAGTACTGAAGTAGAGGACCAGCAAGAACTACAAGGTGATGGAAAACAAGGGACCAAATATTATCAAACTGTCATGTAGCATAATGCAGCAAGACAGTTTGCTGCACTGCTCTGTTCTATGCTGTGCTGCCTGAAAGTAGAAGGGCAGGAATGCATCACACATTAACTTATCCTTCTGGTAACTGTCCCTCCCTTTGGCAGCACAATTTCCTCCAGCCCAGTCCAGCCCTGTCAAGTTTCCAAGGTCCATGCATAATGTGCTGCCCCAGTCAAGGTATTTCCTTTGAATACTGGGACTTTTAATGCAATTTATTCCATTATAGAACAGGACCACAAGTCCCAGAATATAAATCAAATTCCTTAGCAGATATACCAGATCAAATGCAGCCCCCTTAACCCCTTGACACAGTGTGCTTGTGTTGGGGCTTGATAGCCAAAAGTGAACTGGATAATAAATTATTGAATGTGGCTCTGTAGAGGGTCAACAGATCACCCAAGACTTATGCAGGTTCTGAGGAGGTGAATGCTCTGCAACTAGAATCAATTAAAGAGTCAGGTATACAGTGTCTAGCACAAATCCATATTTGACGCAGCTTTCTGATGTGCTGGGAGAGGTTGTTCCGTGTGTAGCCTACTTTTTAATAAAACATCCTATCTCCTGCACAAATGGATATGGGGGTGTGAGTGAGTGCCAGTGATGCCGAGTGGAGGTTCGTTATTGTTTCGTAGGAGTGTAGATGTTGTGGTGGCTAGGAGGGCCACCAACAGTGTAGTACCTTGTAGGTGTGGGTATGCATTGTGTACTGGCAGTGTGTCTGAATGGGGACAAGGTGTATTTTTCTGAGGTGAGGTGTGATGTGTGTGCCGCAAGGAAGGTAATAGTCTGGCAGTGGTGAATTGGTTTGTTTGCTTATGGTGTAGCAGGTGTGAGAGATGCTGTAGTAGATGGTTGTAGTATAGTTCAGTCTACATGTGATAAGGGCCGGGCTGATGGTTTTACGGGTGTCAGCATTAGAATTAGCCAAGTTGGTCAATGGCATAATGTATCAACTTTTGGTGGTGCTCGTGTGTCCTGAAAGTTACTGTATGATCCGGGTGTTATTAGTGTAAGAGATAATGTGTTTCCACTAATGAGTAGGAACTGCACGTTTGTGAACTGCATATACTTTGGGCTGATTCTGTGCCCCCCCGTAGGATATTTTCTCCCTTAGACCAGCTAGCACCCAGTACCACCACTAGTACACCTTACACTAGACAGTGAGCGAACAGTTCTGTCAACCACTGAACATGACAATCATGTTCCCTCTGGAACTGTGGTGACAGACCTAGAACCTTTCACTCAACACTTGTGCCCTCTTCTGCTCAGAGAAATATACGAAGAATACACAGAGGGACGTTTTCAATGTTTAGTGAGCCAAAGTGATTCTTGTATAGAAAGTATGTGCTGCAATGATCAATACACAAAAGCTGAAGGAAGGTATAAAGGTGTCAAGACAGTAAACAGTACAATAAAGTTCCACCATCGTGTTAAGACAACCTATATAAGCAAGCATATGAAATAATATAACAATCTGGTGTAATCCAACAATGCAAAATCCTAACTTCTGTATCTAAGGAGTATGTGTATGTTCTGCCAAGAAACCCCTTACTGGATGATCCAACCCTATTACCTAGTGGGTAAGAACATAGGACCCTTTCTTGGTCATGAGCTGGACAACCCTCACAGAGATGTTAGTTTGCTGCTGGGCAAAATATTTAGCATGTAGGAACCTCTCAAAGTCGTCAAAAGTGCCTCCTCTTACTTTACCCAGAAACAGGTTTTTTTTATAGGCCGAGATTGTCGTCAGGCTGCCATTGGTTGCAATCTACAAATAGTTGAGTCGCCACATGGACGAAAATAACAAACACATTTGCACAGCATACGTGTAGGCCTTGTACACACGGTCCAGACAACATGATAATGTTCTTGTGAAAGTGATTTTCCTAAGCAAGGTCAGTATTTCCAGGAAACTAACCCAAAGTGTCATGAATGCAAATGTGTGTAAGAAGTTGATACGAAAAGTGAAGGCAACTTTCGGAAAAAACCCTGGCAACATTTCTTAGTAAGACTAACTGGGACACATGACAGATATAGCGTCCCGGGGTCTGAATGATGACTGCTAGAGGAGTCATGTATAAGTATAAGAGAGTGGGACTGAGCACAGAGATTTGTAGGACTCTGCAGATGAACTTCTTAAGTTCCGAGGAAACAGATGAGCTTGAGCCGATGCAGACATCCAATCCAAATATTAAGGAGGATATCCACTTCAGAGATGGACCTTAGTTTCCTGCACTTTGGAGTGTGGAGATGACTGTGTGTGTGCCAGGATCTACAGGATTAACCTCAACACTTTCAAATATAGAATATACATGTCCTTCCTCATTCATGTAGTCCAGCAATGTGACTTGCTGTGTATTGTTGTGTACATGTTTGTGAAATATGACCCCTAGGTGCAATAATGCACAAAGTTCTTGCATGACAATACAGCAAGGTAGCTTGGTGTGTTGTGCTGTGTAAAAGTCAAGGGCTGGAATTCAAGAGGTATAACTATATATTACATCTCTTTCCTAGTGCTAGTGTAACAGCAAACAAATGATGGCGGAATGCTGAAAATGCAAACATTCTCCCCCAGGCAAATTATCTGGGTTAAATTCATCGTTTTTTTGCCCACTACTCCACGCCAGTTTGGACCCAGCCATATGCAAATCAGTCTTGACCCTGTGCCTTAAGGGAACAGTCCAGACTGAACTTCCATGCTAGGTCCTCCCTGGACTGGAAACAAGCATCCTGGGACTGGTATCAGGGTATGTCCCCCTTCTTCAGCCAGGCCAGCTTGAATCCAGTGCCACAGTGAGCAAGGGACCCTGTTCTGGGCATACCAATCCGACTTAGGGCAAAAAGTGTAACAGCAAACAAATGATGGACAAAATGCTGACAATGCAAACACTCTCCCCAGTCAAAAGATCTGGGTAAAATCCATTGTTCTTTTGCCCACTACGCCACCCCAGTTTGGACCCAGCCATATGCCAATCATCTGAACCCTGTGCCTCATGGGAATAGTCCAGACAGAACTGCCTGGCTCGGTCCTTCCTGGACCGGAAACAAGCATCCTGGGACAGGTTTGAGGGTATGTCCCCCTTCTTCCGCCAGGCCAGCTTGAATCCAGTGGCACAGTGAGCAAGTGAATTTGCAAGGTTTTTTAAATTCTAATTCCTAACTATATAAGGCCTCAAACCTATGGTTTTTTAAGTGAATTTTCAAGGTTTTTTAAATGCTAATACCTAACTATATAAGGCTTGAAACCTATGGTTTTTTCAGTGAATTTGCAAGGTTTTTTAAATGCAAATTCCTAACTATATCAGGTGTGAAACCTATATTTGAGACCCCCTGATCCCCTAGCCCTTCTCAGGGGGTCCCAGAAGGACCACCAAGTGCAAAAATGTTTTTTTTTTTAAATTGCGGGGTACGCGCACTGTACGCGTACTGTACGCGTACGGTGAGAGTATCCCGCGATTATTATTTTTTTTGCCCTTGGGGGTCCTTTTGGGACCCCCTGAGAAGGGCTAGAGGGTTGGGGGGTCCCTACCCTGCCCCCTTTTTGTGTTCTAAACTCTTGTTTTAGGCTCTCTTGTGCCTCAGTTCTCCTGAAAAACAAGATGGTGGCCAACACTTCCTGGTTTGGACAGTTTGGAATGTTGACAGTCGACTTCCAGCCAATCAGAAACTCGTTTGCTCACTTAAGGGTACGCGCACGTATGCGTACGGTACGCGTACCGTATGCATACGGTGCGCGTACGGTGAGCACATATAGATATATAATTTGCTCAAATTCAATTTTCTCAACAACTTCTGGAGGGATGTTCACCAAATATAGAAAAGGCACTACTGCATACCTGTCCCTACCATTTTGCCAAGTTTGATGTAATTCCGTTCAGCCGTTCGGGCTGTAGCCGTGTCTAAAGGTCCTATAGAAAATGCCATTTGAAAAATGTCAAATTCAATTTTCCCAAGAACTACTGGAGGGATTTTCACAAAACATAGCAAAGGCACATCTGCATACCAGGCCCTATCATTTTGCCAAGTTTGGTGTAATTCCATTCAGCCGTTCGGGCTGTAGCCGTGTCTAAAGGTCCCTATGGAAATTAACATGGGGAAAACATGTTTTGGGACCCCCCTTTTGGCCCCCGCTTGACAAATCCCCCCGAAACTTCCAGAGAAGGAGCGGAGCGGAGCTGGCCAAAATTCTGGAAAATTACACACAGATTCCTCAATCTGCGCTAAAGTTATTCCAAATCGAATGTTGAGCGCATATGGATATTTAATTTTCTAAAATTCAATTTCTCAACAACTACTGGATAGCTTTTCACCAAATATAGAAAAAGCACTACTGCATACCTGTCTCTACCATTTTGCCAAGTTTGGTGTAATTCCGTTTAGCCATTCGGGCTGTAGCTGTGTCTAAAGGTACCATAGAAAATGCCATTTGAAAAATTTCAAAGTCAATTTTCTCAAGAATTACTGGAGGGATTTTTACCAAACATAGAAAAGGCACTGCTGCATACCAGTCCCTACCATCTTGCCAAATCTGGTGTAATTCCTTTCAGCCTTTCGAGCTGTAGCCTTGTCTGAAAGTCCCTATGGAACTTAACATGGGGAAAACACGTTTTGGGACCCTCCTTTTTTCACGGCCCCCGCTTGATGAATCCCCCCCAAACCTTTCAGGGAAGGAGCGGAGCGCAGCGAGGCAAATTTAAGGAAAATTACAGGTAGATCCCTCAATTGACGCTAAAGTTATTCTCAATAGAATGTTCTGAATTTCCTATGGTAACTAGGTCCTAAATATATATACCTACTGGCTATTGCCAGTAGGTAATATATATAATTTTGTTTGAAAAACTAGTAATAGAATTTGATCAAGTATTCGAAAATCGTATATGTGAGGGGGTCATGAATTATGTACATCTCACGTTCGAATTTACTTGTACTAATTGAGTGGTTTACATGGTTATCAACATCATAACATGTATAGAAGGTGATTACATCATTAGTAATAACACACCACTCCAAGATGGCGCTGGTTAATGTCAGCTTGCCAGTAGTCCTTCCTTGACTGTGAGGAAATTGTTTAAGAACATGCCGATGTCTGGTGGCTACCGACATCGAGAAAGGCTGTGTGCTGAAACGCGAGGGCATCTGTCTTGTCTGTTGAAAATAAAGCAACCTTGGAAATCGAAAACCCCGTGAGTGTGGGTAATTCTTTACAACGCGAAGGATTTGAGCACAATATATATATATATATATATATATATATATATATATATATATATATATATATATATATATATATATATATATATATATATATACATAATACTCCAAGAAAATGGCCTGGTCTGCTCCGCTCCTTCCCTGAAAGTTTGGGGGTGATTGATCAAGTGGGGGGGCGAGAAAAAAGGGGGGTCCCAAAACGTGTTTTCCCCATGCAATTTTCCAGAGGACCTTTAGCCAGGGCTACAGGCCGAACCAAATTTGGCAAAAAGGTAGAGTTCGGTTCGCAGATCACGCTTTTTTTTTTTAAATGGTGTAAATCCGTTCATTAGTTCCTGGGAATATCATAAGTAAAATCATAAGTATATCTAGAGGTGCATACCGTAAGCTTACTGTAAGCTTACTGTACTCTGTATCTTCTCAAGCACGAGCTGAATGCTAATTGGCTGTCAACTGTCTGTCGACACTCCAAACCAGAAAGTATTGGCAGCCATCTTGTGCCTCGGGAGACTGAGGCACAAGAAAGCAGAAAAACAAGCGTGTAGAACGCAAAAAGGGGGCAGGGTAGAAACACCCTGACCCCCTAGGCCTGCTCTCTGGGTCCCACAAGGACCCCCAAGGCCCTCCAATTTTATTTTAAAAGCCCGGTCTGCTTTTTTCCAAATTACCCCCTGGGGGGACCAAATCCCGGGGGCATAGTGAGAAAGAAGAGTTGCGGGGGCCCGATCCCACCCACACTGCCCCACGGACCACCACCCCCCAGGGCAAAGCAACGCAGCCCCCTGGCGCATATTGTAGGTTCCAGGTGGGCTAGTTAGCCCACAAGGACCCCCAGTATGGAAGGGGAATTGGTTCCCCCTCTGCAAACGTGCCAGGGGGCTGCGTTTCAGAGAGGTGTAAAAAGGAGGGTGGCCTCATTACACCTCTCTGCAATGCAGCCCCAGGCGCATACTGGAGGATCCTGGTGGGCTAGTTGGCCCCCATGGACCCCCAGTATTCAAGGGGAATTAGTTCCCCCTCTGCAAACGAGCCTGGAGGCTGCGTTGCAGAGAGGTGTAAAAAGGGGCGTGCCCTTTAAACACCTCTCTGCAACACAGCTGCCTGACGCATACTGGAGGTACTTGGTGGGCTAGTTGGCTCACAGTGGACCTCAGGATTGAAGAGGAATTAAATCCCCAATCTAGCTCAATACTATTCCTGAAAAGTAAATGTAACTGTACTTACCAGTAACTTGAATTTCCTTCCATAGGATATCATTGCCTTCTATATAAAATATATATACATTAAAAAAATATTAAATAAAATAAAAATATTACAATTTCTATATTTTTAAAACATTTTTTTTCAATTTATGTAAAAAATATGTAATGTAATTTAAAAAATAAAATAGCTAAATTCCTAAATATAACGTGTGTGAAACCTATGGCTTTTTCAGTGAATTTCTAAGGTTTTTTAAATGCTAATTCCTAACTGTACCGTGTGTGAAATCTATGGTTTTTTCAGTGAATTTTAAAGGTTTTTTAAATGTTAATTTTTAACTATAATGTGGCTGAAACCTATGTTTTTTTCAGTGAATATATGTCTATATATATATATATATATATTACCTACTTGCGGTCACCAGTAGGTAGTTATAATTAGGACCAAGTTTTCATAGGAAATCCGCAACATTCTATTTGGAATAACTTTGGTGCCGGTGGATGAATCTTTGCGAATTTCTCCAAGAAAATGGCTTGCTCCTTCCCTGAAAGTTTGGGGGTGATTCATCAAGCGGGGGCTGAGAAAAAAGGGGGGTCCCAAAACTTGTTTTCCCCATGCAATTTTCCATAGAACCTTTAACCAGGGCTACAGCACGAAGGCCTGGACGGAATTACACCAAATTTGGCAAAAAGGTAGAGTTTGGTTCGCAGATCACGCTTTTTGTTAAGTAGTTCCGGAGAAAATCATGAGTAAAATCATAAGTATATCTATAGGCGCTTACCGTACGGGTACGGTAAGCGTACGGTGAAGATTACCATACGAGCACGAGCTGCATGCTCATTGGCTGTCAACTGTCTGTGAACACTCCAAATCAGAAAGTGTTGGCAGCCATCTTGTGCCTCGACACATGAAAGCGGTGAAACAAAGGTGGAAAACACGCAAAGGTGGCAGGGTAGAAACATTCTGACCCCTAGGCCTGCTCAGGGGGTCCCACAGGGACCCCCAAGGCCAAAAAATGTATTTTTATTTTTTAAATCGCAGGGTACGCGTGGGTACGCGTAGGTACGCGTACGTTGTGAATAAAAAATAAAATTCTGGTCTGTTTTTTTTTTAAATTAGCCCCCAGGGGCACCAAATCCCGGGGGCATTATGGAAAAAGTGTTGGGGGGCACACAGCCCCCCTGCAGCCCCGGTGACTGCCAACCCCAGGCACTCCCCAGGCTTCGATTTAAAAAAAAGATATATATCCTGTGTGGGGGGCTCTTTGCCCTCCCACTCCCCCGGGGATTGCCACCTCCCAGGGGCTGTAATATTGAATATAGGGGGGTCCGTGACAGACTCTCCATCCCCTGGGACCACTACCCCGGGGCTTTTCAAAGTTGGGAGGGGGGCACAGGGCCCCCCTCCTGGAGCCTTGTGGTGGCCCTGAGGACCGCCACCTCCCTCCTGCAGTGTCCCGGGGTGCCCTACCATAGCAAACTACTTTCCGTCAGAGAGAGCAGCATGTTAGCTGCTCTCTCTGACGAAAAGCAATGCCGGCTCCCAAAGGACGTGGGAAGCCGTCTGGGACAGTGGGGGCGTTGGGGCCCCCCCACGGTCCCCAATGTTATATTTTAGCCCCGGGGGCTGGGTCCCTAGGGATTATATAAAACTAGCAATAGATGCTAATTTTTTTTATGGTACATTTACCGTACGCGTACCATGCTCGTATGTACGACGTACGGTGCAAAGTCTGTAAGTCGTCCTGTGAGCGTACCTACGCAAGAAAAATAAAAATATTTTTAGATATTTTTGAAGTGTATATGTTCACATGTTCGGTGGCTCTAAAAAGAGCACTTGTGTTTATTGGGAGATTTTAGTATCTAGTCAAGTAAGTACCGGTGCAGAGTCTAAAGTTCATGAGGAAGACTTTGTTCCCTTCATCTGTAAAATGTACACCCTCTCTCCTATACATGCCTTGCATATTGAAACGCAAATTGTTGTCTTAAATGGACCCCATTCTATAGTCTCTGAGAAATGCAGACACAGATTTATTCACATGTTTCTAGCTTTCTCAATTTGTGGACAAAATTGATTGGACCAGTTCCATTTTTGCCTTTGACATATATTAGAATAGACAAAGGCAGTTTGAAAGGAAAAGTGACATCAGTTCTGTAAAGATGTCCTTCATAAACATTTCCTGTCCTACCCCAGTCAACGTGCCTAGGTCATTGCCACCACAGTGCACAATTATGAGGTTAGGGTGTTGGAGATGCATAAAGGATTTCACCAATGGCATCAATTGGTGCCACTTTAACCCTCTCTGTCCAATCCATTTAATGTCTACATTTGGTAAACCTAGGTCTTTGTGAATTTCTTTCTGTTGTGTGTACCTTTACTCCAGAAAATATAGCTGTGTCCCACAATCCACACTGTAAGCATTTTGAAGAGAGGTCTTGATGCACTCGGATGGTCTCTGTAAATGAAAGGGCAGTTTGAAGATTTTTTTTTCTAATATGGTGGATAAGTGGAATTTTGAAAAAAGCAAAGAAGTGATTGGTTGTTTGAAATAATACTAGCTACAAAAGTAGGGTGCAATTTTCTGTTTTTTAAAAGCCTGTGATTTATTGGTTAAGAAAAAGTGATAGAAAAGGACATTACTTAAGATAAGCTGGTATATTGACAAGTCAAGCAAACTTGCTGTTGCAACAATGTAGGATGAACCTTTCACCTGTGTTGTCAGTTAGGTGTTCCCTGAAGTGTTTCTATGCCAACTGGCAGAATGTGGTTGGGGGAAGGGTTGAAAGTGTTCTCAGTTGGAAAGGGTTCAAAAGTTCAAGCAATAGAAAAGTGTGTTTCATTTTGATTTAATGTGGAAATAAATGTGATTTGGTATTTATTTATATATGTATGTGGATTAATGACAGGAACTGTTGACTGTTTGCTATAGGACTTCCTGAATCCCTTGGGTTAGTTAGGGGGTTTTACAATGATTCCCCATGTCCTTTTTTTTTCTTGGTTTTGTACGCTTACGGGACGACTTACGGACTTTGCACCGTACGTCGTATGTACGAGCATGGTACGCCTACGGTAAATCTATTGTAAAAAGAATTGTCTCTACTACTAATTTTTTATAAACCCCCGGGACCTCATCCCCCGGGGCTTAAGGTATATGTTTGCGGGGGGCTCTTTGCCCCCAGCATCCCCGGGCACCACCACCCCTGGGGCATTTCAATGTTGGGAGGGGGGACACGCGGCCCCCCTCCTGGAGCCTTGTGGTGGCCATGGGGACCGGCACCTCCCCAGGGCCGGCTCCTGCAGTGTCCCAGATGCCTACCCCTGGGACACTGCTGTTTGCTATGGTAGGGCGGGAGCAAACTACTTTTCATCAGAGATAGCAGCATGTTAGCTGCTCTCTGTGACGAAAAGCAATGCCGGTTCCCAAAAGATGTGGGGAGCCGGCTGGGACCATGGGGGCATTTTGGCTCCCCCCACGGTCCCCAACATTGTATTTTAGCCCCGGGGGATGGGGTTCCCAGGGATTTAAAAATATTAGTAATAGACGCTATTTTTTTTTCACGATAGATTTACCGTACATGTACCATGCTCGTAAGTAAGACGTATGGTGCAAAGTCTGTAAGTCGTCCCCTGAGCGTACCTCACCAAGAAAAATTCAATAAAAAATATTTTTTTTTACAAATATCTATCAAGTTTATGTGTTTATGTGTTGGTTGGTTCTAATTATACCTTTTCTATTTATTGGTACTTATATGTAAGTACTTTTGCATAGTCTAAACTTGTTGATCAGCAGTGTTTTACAGAGTGCTGAACTTTTGATTACTGTTGACAATTAACTTTTGCATGATCTGCTGGGGGTAGGGTGGAAAGTTATGTCAGTTGGAAAGTGTTGAAATGTTGAACCAATGGAAATGTGTCTTTGGTTTTGAATTATTGTGTGAAGGAATTTGATTTGTTATTAATGCTTATATATGTGTAAACTGAGAGGGAAAATATGCCATTTGTTTGGTTCTGCTGCACGCACTGAAGCAGAGAGATTCTGTGTAAGGCTATCTGCTGTGTCAGTGGCATTCTTCTTAATCTTCCAATCAGTTTGAAAGGTGAGTTAATTACTTGTGAGGGACTGTAAGTGTTGCATTTTATTTTTAGTAAGAGTAATGTGTTTATTCCTGTAAAGTATGCAGAACCATATTCTGAGTTTCTCTGCATTTGGATAACTATTGTGATGAAATCATTTGGTAAGTTAATGTGTTTAGTCAGTCACCTTTGTGCAATAAAGTGCAGTACTAAAACATGTAGAATGTGTGCAGTCACTTTTTTAGTTGTAGAATAATTGATAGTGTTGCTTCTGTAGAATTAGGCTTGTGTTCTAAATCTACAATTTTGTAGTCAGTATACATAGACTGCTGCATACACTCTTGGGCAGATTTACAAGTCCCTTGGGCCCCTTTCTTGTTCTATTGTGTCTCATTTTTGGATGTAATGCTGGCAAACAAATAATGGTGCAAATTGGAAATGTATTTGCAAAATGAATTAGGATTGTCTATTTAAATGTAGTGGTCATATACATGGAATGTTTTTAGTCACTAAAATGTTTTAGTGTGGTAAATGTGTTTTGGTGAAATGTATGGTTTACCATTTTTTGCCTCACTGAGCATCTGTAGAAATTAAAGATGTACACTTGCACTTTTTTCTATAATCTCAGCTGTCTCTCTCACAGTCTACCTCTCACTGCTTATAGTTTTCCCTCTGTTATGATATTTTCCTTTATTTCCTTATTTTAATTTGTCTTTCTTCACAGTGCCACTGTGTTTTTTGCAATTTTCACACTGAGTGGGCTGGGTATGCTCATGTGTGAGTCCCAGGCTCTCCACATCACTGGAGTCAAGCTATCCAGGCTGAAGAAGGCTGATAGCCAGAAACCGGTCCTTGGATGCTTGATTCTGGTCTCGGAAAGACATGGCTTGGTAGTTTGGGCAGGACTGTTCCCATGAGGCACAGGGTCAAGGCTGATTTGCATATAGCCATTGTCTGACCTAGGGGGGTGTGGAGTGCAAAAAAATGATGGATGTTGGCCCAGATCTTTGTACCGGGTTGAATGTAAGACATTGTTCTGCATTCTGTCCATCAACTGTGTTTTTTGCAATTTTCACCCCGAGTGGGCTGGGTATGCTCAGACATGAGTCCCAGGCTCTCCACATCACTGGAGTCAAGCTATCCAGGCTGAAGAAGGCTGATAGCCAGAAACCGGTCCTTGGATGCTTGATTCCGGTGTAGGATATGGCTTGGTAGTTCGGGCTGGACTATTCCCATGAGGCTCAGGGTCAAGGCTGATTTGCATATAGCCATTGTGTGACCTAGGGTGGAGTGGAGTGCAAACAAATGATGGATTTAGGCCCAGATCTTTGTACTGGGGTGAATGTAGGACATTGTTCTGCATTCTGTCCATCAACTGTGTTTTTTGCAATTTTCACCCCGAGTGGGCTGGGTATGCTTAGACGTGGGTCCCCAGGCTCTCCACATCACTGGAGTCAAGCTATCCAGGCTGAAGAAGGCTAATAGCCAAAAACTGGTCCTTGGATGCTTGATTCCGGTCTAGGAAAGACATGGCTTGGTAGTTCAGGCTGGACTGTTCCCATGAGGTACAGGATCAAGGCTGATTTGCACATAGCCATTGTGTGACCTAGGGTGGTGTGGAGTGCAAAAAAACAATGGATTTAGGCCCAGATCTTTGACTGGGGTGAATGTAAGACATTGTTCTGCATTCTGTCCATCAACTGTGTTTTTTTCAAGTTTCACCCCGAGTGGGCTATGTATGCTCAGACGTGAGTCCCAGGCTCTCCACATCACTGGAGTCAAGCTATCCAGGCTGAAGAAGGCTGATAGCCAGAAACCGGTCCTTGGATGCTTGATTCCGGTCTAGGAAAGACATGCCTTGGTAGTTCGGGCTAGACTGTTCCCATGAGGCACAGGGTCAAGGCTGATTTGCATATAGCCATTTTCTGACCTAGGGTGGTGTGGAGTGCAAAAAAACAATGGATTTAGGCCCAGATCTTTGTACTGGGTTGAATGTAAGATATTGTTCTGCATTCTGTCCATCAACTGTGTTTTTTGCATTTCTGTGGCAGCATCGCTGCTATGGAAAGGCATCTGCAGAGGCCCATCATGATATGGCCTCTTTTCACTAGTACTTCCTTATAGTGCTGCTTGTTGTCATAGTCCCTTCTGTACTCTTAGGGGGTCATTAGGATGGTGGGTGGACTTAGTCCGCCCGCCATCATCACGGAAGTTGGAACTGGCCACCATAAGGGCGAGGGTATTGTGGGGGGTATTGGGATGCGCCCGCCACAGTGGTAGTTGCATCCTGTATTTTTAACATTGTGGCGGGCGGTGCTTTCAGGATCGCCCGCCACAATGCTAAACAATGCATGTATGCATTTGCATAGACAAAGTGGCAGGCACTGCGCGATGTGTTAACAAAAAGAAAAAAGTCCTGGTAACAAAACTAAGATTTTTCTGCGAAGATTGTCAACCAGTAACAGTAGTGTGCGGAAAGTTAAAAAAACTGTGACTGTTTCTGCAACTAAGAGAAAAGACAAGAAACCATGGAAAAACTTGTGAAAAAAATGTATATAGTAAAAGGAGGAAAAACCAAGATCAGGAAATAAGGAAGAAGATGTTTCATAATCAAATTTTTTTGAATTTGACTAAGTTACTAAAGAATTTTAAGAAGAAAACCGCATTTTATAAGAAGAGGAAATGTATTGAAAATTTAGTTGATAAAGCTTTTGAATAAAAAAATTATTTTTGTTTAATAATCAATAGAATTCGATCACTAGATAACCCAATCCATTTAATGAAGAGCAAAAGTAAGTGGAGAAGAGTAAATAATAGAAGTAATTTTTCTGAAGTTTTTTGTGTGCATGGAAATATAGTTCAAGTTCAGAGCCTTTTTTAATGAGGAAAGTTATTTTCAGAATAATGAGTTGTTGCATGCAATTGACACTACAGGTCGTGCTTATGAGGTTAAAAATGGTTGTCCTATTGAGAAAGAGAAAATTGTTCCTAGAAATGTAGAAGAGGTGTTAGCTGATGAAGTATTAGGTAGGAGGCCTAAAGCTCCAGTGTACACTTGGAATTGCAGTAGTAATTGTAGTGTGTGGCAGAAATCTTTTAGTTTGTATGCAATACAAAAAATTAATATACTCAATTTTATTAATATTGTCCTATAAAGTAGTTGACAATGGCATTTGTAAAATATTTTTTAAAGGGAAAAGCTAGTTTTCTATTAAGTAATAGGAAAAACAATAAAATAAAGTGTTTATGTTTTTCTACAACGAACAACTACCTTTAAAAAAATCACTATGGAAGAAGAGCAGAACTATGTAGAAGAACATATTGAAATTTCTAGTACTTTGATAGAGGAGTTAAAAGTACCTTTTATTGATTGTGAAAATGAAGATGGAAATATTGCTGGAGATATAAGCTAGGATTTCTTTGATAAAACAATGGATGAGGATTTTATTGAAGCTTTAGAAAACATCGAGTTACATGAAAAGTCTTTTGAAAGTTATAATGAAGAAAATGAAATTTCAGACAAAATGATGTTAGAAGCTCTATTAAATTATGAAATGTTACAGGAATACATTTATGATTTAAAATTAAAAATGGTTTCAGAGACTTGTCTTGTAGAATTATAATCATTCAGGTAGTATCCAAGTACTCATGGTGCAAAGTGGGCCTTAGTACATGGACTGGTTCAAAGCTCTATAGATTATGTATGCACTCTTCTATGCACTAGACAAGTTGTGTTTTATAGCTTTTATTTCCAGGTCTATATTCCTTTGTCTCCCTTCCTCTGTCTCCCTCATTCTCTACTCTCCCTTTCTGTTTGTCTCTGACAGTTTCCCTCTTTCTCTGTATCCCTCTCTCTGTCTGTTACCCTTCTTTTGTCTGTCACCATCTATCTTCATCTCTGTCTGTCCCTGTCTTCCTCCTTCTGTCTCCCTTTCTATCTCTCTGCCTCTGTCTGTCTCTGCCTCTATCTCTCTGCCCCTGTTCCTGTCTCTGTCTGTCTCTGTCTTTATCTCTGTCTCCCTCCCTCTCTATGTCTATCTCTCTCTCCCTCCCTCTCTCTCTGTCTCTTTCTGTCTCCCTTCATCTCTCTCTCTCTCTGTTTACCTTCCTCTCGCTTGCTCTCTACCTCTCTCTTAGTCTCTCTCCGTCTGTGTCACTCACTCTCTCTGTCTCCCTCTCTCTCTGTTGCTACAAGGTCACAGGTGGGGAAGCCAGCATGTTTTGCAATTTTCTTCCAGCAAGAAACCCTCCATTAAACCCAAGTAAAGTTGAGTTCTATACTGGTTTCTACCCTGAAAGGGGTTTACTAGAACCCTTTGCAAGAGCAGATGTCTGCCATGTAGAGACCACTAACACAAAAAAGCAAAGCCTTGATGCATACGGAGACCACGTCTTCAATAGGGTTTACTCTTGCTAAATTGTGCACAGTATTAACATACAACACATCATGAATATTCAATGAATGAGAGAGCAAGCAGAGCCATTTTTACGTCCCTGTAAAGGTTATTTGCAGAATAGCACTGGCGTGCACCAAAAGTGAAGATAAACTATGAACGCATGGACACACATTTTTTACTTGGCATGCATACTGTACATCCAGCTTCTCTGCAAGGGGCTTCCCTGACTTCGCTGTGCCCAGGCCACTGAGGCCAAGGTTAAGGCTTTGTTCTGCAACTTCAAGACACTGAAAGAATTTCCACAAAAGGAATTGCAAAGCCCCAATTAACACACAAAGCCTTTAGTGTGCTTTTTTTGTAGCTGATAGTCAGGCGCCATTTTCCTTCATCTAGTCTGGACATGAGAGTTGTTAGCACGGGTGCACATTACAGGTGTTTCAAAGATCATAGAGCAGAGTGTCAAGGCATGCCTCTTAATTAGCAGCCGTTATGAGCTAAGTGGTTGCGACACACCCACTATTTGTAGGCGACACAGTACTGTGTTGGGATACACATTTTGGATAACTCTGCCTTAGGCCATGGACTGCTTTAAACCTATATAGACTATGTATGCAGTCTTCTATGTACCTACAAATCAGTCCTTTATACTTTGAATTCCCCAGTCTGTATCATTAAACTTTCAGCAATCACACGCATTCTACTGTTTCATGAGGCTATTTGTGCCATCAGAGCGTCATTTTTTGTATTGTTCCGTGGCACAGCTTTCTACGTGATATTTATCAGGCACAAATAACTCAATTTTCTTGACCTACTGCTACATGATAAATATCAGCCCCTTTAACATAGTGTTCTGAGTTAAAGGGGCATGCAATGGGTGTTGCTGGGAGCATTCACATCAACACCTATAGCTTTTTGACACTGCCCCAGATTTATGAGAAATTGTAAATTTGAGGCAGTGACAAAAGCTTGTGCCTCCCAGGGGAGGTGTGAGGAAGGCAGAACAATGAAAAATAGTTTTATTTCTGTGTGTTTCTCATTTTTCTATGTTTGCTGCATTCTGCAGCACATATGGAAAAAAGAAAAGTCTCTTGTGATTAATTTTGTACAACAAGGCTACCCTTGCTGAACAAAAATATTTATTCCTGCAACACAGGCACCCTTGCACTATTGTACAAAGGGGCCTGCGTTGGCACAGGCATACCATTGAGTTATGGTGCAGGGGAAAAGGAGAGGCATTCTATTCTTTTTCATTTGACGTAGAGAAGTGCAGCAGGAGCCTGCTGTACTTCCCTACGGCAAAATCTCATAAATTAGGTGCTATGTCAGTAGCCAAGTATTGATAGTGCAAAGTGGGCCAAAGTGCAAGGAGTTCTTCAAACACCTATAGACTATGCACACACTGTTCTATGTACCTGCATGAAATTAAATGAAATTAAAAATTATATTTATATAGCGCATAACTACCCGGAGGCCTTGCAGCACTTTAACTGATTACTGTGACGAGATACACATTGGGTTAACACGCTTTTCCAAACAAGTGGGCTTTTAATGCTTTCCTGAATGCCATCTGGTTGTTGTTCTCTCTGAGATCCAGAGGAAGAGAATTCCAAATTCTAGCAGCAGTGTGTGAAAATGAACGGCCGCCCCATCGGGCTTTGTTGATTTTGGTTGTGGTGGCTAGATGCAATGCACTGGAGCGGAGGGCTCTGGAAGGAGTATAGGGCACAACTAAGGGGAACAGGATGGCAGGACCTGTTCGATGGAAGGATTTATGCACAATGCACATGGCCTTGAATTGTACTCTTGCAGCCCCTGGGAGCCAGTGTAGTTCTCTTAGGGCCTTCTTGGCTGACTGCCAGCTAGGAATGTTAAATAATAATCAGCAGTGCAGTTTTGAGTGACCTGAAGTCTGTTGGTCACTGCTGCCATGGCTCCCAGATGTAAAGCATTTCCGTAATCCAGGCGGGAGAGTATATTTGCCTTTTATATGTTGAATTCCACAGTCTCTATCCTTACACTTCTACCAAACACTCTGTCAATCTTTGCATACTTTTATAGTGACTCATTGATAGTTGTGTAGTTAGGTATTCACTACATTGAAACACTAATCAGTAGATGTACAATAAGTGGTAGATCCCCATAGATATGCCAGTTATTGTACAGTGTAACATTACGACCATGGATGAACCGTATTTACAATGTTTTGCACTATGGGGCAAAAACGGTACAGATATGTGATGTATCTGTGCTGTGAAGATGGCACATTACTTGACTTGTGTTGCAAGTGCAATGCAGCTCCAGCAATGCTGTTGGGGCCATATGCTCATAATGCTGTGTCAGTCCTAACACCTGCTACAATCAGGTGCAGGGTTTGACACAGCATAAGCCTAAAAGTGTCTATAAAAGTGTTTATGAGGTAAAGTGGGCTTAGGGTATGGACTGTTTCAAACCCCTTTTGACTATGAATGCACTGTTCTTTGTACCGGAAAATTTGTGTTTTATACCTTCAATTCCCTAGTCTCTCTCCTTCCACTTGCAGCAATTACTGTTTCACCTAGACACTCTCCTTGCAGAATTGTAATCTTTCATGGCCTCATCTATGAGACTTCTTGTGCCATTGGAACGTCACTTTTTGTTTATCAGGCAGCACTAAAGGCACTTTTTTTGGTGTACTGTTGCCTGATAAATATCAGCACCTTCAATGCAGTGTTCTAGGTTAAAGGATGTGCAATGGGTGTTGCTAGGGGTGTTCCCAGCAACACCCATGGCCTTTTGACACTGCCCCACATTTATGAGAAATCGTAAATCTGAGGCACTGCCAAAAACATATGCCTCTCCACGAGAGGCGTACGGAAGGTGCAACAGGGCAAAATAGTTTTATTTCTCTTCATTTTTTCTTTTTCTATGTGTGCTGCTTTCTGCAACACATGTAGAAAAAGGAAAAGTCTCTTGTGATTATTTTCCTACAGAAAGGTTTCCCGACCTGTACAAAAATCATCATCCTGGCAACGCAGGCAGCCTTGCACCATTGTGCAAATGGTGTGCGTTGGTGCAGGCAGACCATTGTGCGCTGGTGCAAGGGAAAAGGATAGGAATGCCCTGTATCTTATAGATATGGCGCATTCCTGCCTTTTTCTTTTGCCATAGGGATGCATAGTAGGAAGGCCTGCTGCACTTTTCTATGGCAAAATGTCATAAATGAGGCTTATGTCAGTAGTCAAGTATTCATGGTACAAAGTGGGTCTTAGGGCATAGAGTGTTTCAAACCCTACAGGCTGTGCATACATGGTTCTATGTACCTGCATATTTGCCTTACTTATGTTGAATTTCGCAGTTTCTATCTTTTCACTTCCACCAAACACTCTGGGGCATATTACCAAGCAATAGCGATAATTATCGCTATTGCTTGGTTAGCGTGAAAAAATTAACACTGAGCTGCAGCGATTTTTATCACAGATAAACCTTGGTATTACCAAGGTTTATCGCAAATGGGATAAAAATCGGCCGCAATGCATGAATATCGCTGAAAAGTCAGCGATATTCATGCATTACCAAGCTAATGCTCTTAGCCATGTTATCCACCTCCCATTGGATAACATGGCTAAGAACTGCTCAGGGCAGGTGTTAGTTTTTGGAGATATTGGCTCTTAGCGCGAATATCTCCAAAAGTTGGTAATAGGAGATAGCGATGTTAGCGACAGTTTTCAGTCGCTAACATCTTGGCACGCCCACTTTGCATGTCAGTAGTGATAACTATCACTGACATGCAAAGTGGGGCCCAAGATGGTCGCTATCTCCTACTAGCTGTCGCTAGCTGGTGTTAGCGACATCTAGGTAATAAGGAGATAATTTTATCTCCGCTTTCTTGGCTTTTAAAGCAAAAAAAGCGGAGATAAACCCCCATGATAATATGCCCCTCTGTTACTCTTGGTATACTTTTCTAGTGACTCATTAATCAGTGTGTAGTAAGGCATTCACTACATTAAAACAGTAATTAGTAGTTGTACAATAAGTGGTGTATGCCCAGAGATATGACAGTTATTGTGCACTGTGACATCACCACTATGGATGCATCGTATTTATAATGCAGTGCACTATGAGGCAAAAATGTCACAGATACGTGATGTATCTGTGCTGTGAAGATAGTGCATTGCTTGACTTGCATTGGAAGTGCGATGCAGCTCCAGGAATGCTATTTGGGCCCTATGCTCATAATGCTGTGTCAATCCTTACACCTGCTTCAAACAGGTGCAGGGTTTTGACGCAGTATAAGCCCAAAAGTGACTGAATCAAATCTTTTAGATTTCACTTAGTCACTTTTAGGAGGCATTCCTGCACCAGAACAGCCCGACCCGCGGAGGAAAGCCTCCTTCTGGCGCAGGGCTTTACAATGTGATGCAGTCATAAATCATAAATGTGATGCAACGGTTGTGTAAAAGAGGCACAAGGGGGTTGTAAAACCACCACTAATACATACAAGTTCATCCAGGCAGTTTCACCAATAGTACAAATTGAAGCATAGATTTGTAACATATTTATATGCATAAGTTACATTCAAGTGCTTCAGCGGTACTACAGTATACTATAGGTAAACACCTTATAGATTTATGCTGTAGCACATCCTTATAGTTCTGCACTTTCACATTCACCATACTCTACTAATGTATTCATTCATTACTTTATGAACTACACATTCATTCTGACAAACTTTTACAGACTAACATAGAAATATCGTTTTTTTTTATAACCAGTAAAGGTAGTTCTGAAAAGAACTGTTTTTTTTGTCTTTGTTGTTTTATATTTTTTTTTGTAGTTTTTTCAACAAGTTTTTTTTTTTAACCAGAAAAATTGAACTTTTGAAACCAAAAAACTGTGCACCAGGAACAAAAAAGTAAAAAAAAATATATTTCTTAGGGCTACGGTGCTGCTCTTGCCTCTTCACAATCAGGTCCACTTTTATTTGCAGTGGAAAGTGAGCGCAGAAAATTGGGGAACAATAATAGGATTTGGACTGCTTCCAGGAGGTGGTGGTGCACTTGAGGTGCAAGGCACTGCAGGTTAAGGATTCTCATGTAGGCTGTGTGTTGCCTCCATTGCATAATTGTTGGGATGCAAGTTTTGGACGTGACGGTCCATACTTGCAGTACCTAAAGAGTACTTTTTTGATGGGTCACCTCTGGATAATGTCAAGTCACACATTTTACAAATGAACTTAGGTTCATTCACCTTTTTTTTGTCCCTCTGGAAAAGTAAAACATTTCCATATGAAGGCTTCCTTCTTCTTTTTCTGAGGAGGCTCATTCAAAAATTCATTATCATCAGATGAATGGTCAGAAGGTGTTTGAGGAAGACCAGCCATATTGATGATAATTGTTCTAAAGGACTTCAGTTCCCAAGAAAAGATCCTGCTCCTCAGAAAGTCCAAGTAGAATGATCAAAATGGGAGCGGTCTTTCAACAGTTGGAGTTGGAAGTGTTATGAACCAATGAAATCTCTTCTTTTAAAGTACCATGGCTGTTTGTACTCTTACGGTGCGCTTACGGAGCTCTTACGCTGCGCTTACACTGCTCTTACGGTGCAAGAACGTACGACGTACCATCGCGATGTGCGTAATTGCTTTGAAAAGTAATATACGCTTATAAAAAGTTTAAAAAAAAACTTTTCATGATTATCCCAGATAATGTCTACCTTTAAAATTTACAATAAATACATAGATTTGTCGTTTTAAACATTATAAAACTTTTGTGGGGTACGCGCACGGAGCGTCGTACAAATGTAAATGACATCACACGGAAGCGCTGATGCGCCACGTAATGTCAAAACGTATTCGACGCTGTCATCGCACCCCACCTGCGGGACATCATCAACATCTCCTTCGACACCGCCACCTTCCCGGAGAGCTGGAAGCACGCCGAACTCAGCGCCCTACTCAAGAAACCTACAGCGGACCCCACCAAACTCAAGAATTACCGCCCCATCTCGCTCCTCCCGTTTCCAGCCAAAGTCATCGAGAAGACTGTCAACAAACAGCTGGCCGCCTTCCTCGAGACGAATGGATCCCTCGACCCCTCACAGTCTGGCTTCCGAGCCAACCACAGCACCGAGACCGCCCTCATCGCTGCCACCGATGACATCCGAGCCCTGATGGACAACGGAGAAACAGCGGCCCTCATCCTCCTAGACCTCTCCGCGGCATTCGACACTGTCTGCCACCGCACCCTAGTGCAGCGCCTCAGCAACGTCGGAATCCAGGAGAAGGCACTGGAATGGATCATCTCCTTCCTCGACGGAAGAACACAGAGAGTCCGTCTACCACCGTACAAGTCAGAGGCCACCGAAGTCATCTGCGGCGTCCCTCAAGGATCCTCGCTGAGCCCCACCCTCTTCAACATCTACATGAGCCCCCTAGCGGCCATCGCACGCCAACACAACCTCAACATCATCTCCTACGCTGACGACACCCAGCTGATTCTCTCCCTCACCAACGACCCCGCCACCGCCAGAGCCAACCTTCACGAAGGGATGAAAGACGTAGCCGAGTGGATGACAACCAGCCGCCTGAAACTGAACTCAGACAAGACAGAAGTCTTCATCCTGGGCTCCTCGCCCTCCGCCTGGGACGACTCCTGGTGGCCCCCCGTCCTGGGCAACGCACCCAAACCGACAGATCACGCACGCAACCTGGGCTTCATCCTGGACTCCTCCCTCTCCATGACCAGACAAGTCAACGCCGTCTCCGCGTCCTGTTTTAACATCCTGCGCATGCTACGGAAGATCTTCCGGTGGATCCCCACCGAGACCAGGAAGACGGTCACCCAGGCCCTCGTCACCAGCCGACTAGACTACGGCAACGCCCTCTACGCCGGAACCACCGCCAAGCTCCAGAAGAGACTCCAGCGGATCCAGAACGCCTCAGCCAGACTCATCCTCGACATCCCCCGACGCAGCCACATCTCCGGACATCTGAGAGACCTGCACTGGCTCCCCGTCAACAAGAGAATCACCTTCCGTCTCCTCACCCACGCACACAAAGCCCTACACGACCAAGGCCCGAGCTACCTCAACAACCGCCTCAACTTCTACGCTCCCAAACGCCACCTCCGATCGACCAACCACGCCCTCGCCGCCGTCCCCCGCATCCGAAGAGCGACAACAGGAGGAAGGTCCTTCTCCTACCTGGCCGCCAAGACCAGGAACTCCCTCCCGACCGACCTGCGCCTGACCCAAGACCACCTCTCCTTCAGGAAGAAGCTCAAGACCTGGCTGTTCGAGCAGTAGCAGCACCCCCCCCCAAGCGCTTTGAGACCCTCCGGGTAAGTAGTGCGCTCTACAAATGTCTTTGATTGATTGATTGATTCATGACGTATGCACGCGTACCCACTGAGTACAGCTCACTGTACAAAGGACGGTGCGATTACCGTACGCGTACTGTGCGATTACCCCCCAAAAAAAGGAATTATATAGAATTTAATTTTTATATATTAAAAAAAATAATTAATTACAAAAAATTGTACTTAGTTTTGTTATTTTACATTAAAATATGAAATATAAATAAAGAAAAAAATGTAAATATTTAATATAAAAATGAAGAAAAAAACTATAAAAAGAAATTTAACAATTAATACATTTAACAATTATCATTTACAAAACCTTTGAAATTCACTGATAAAACCATAGGTTTCACAAACGTAATAGTTAGGAATTAGCATTTAAAAAACCTTAGAAATTCACTGAAAAAAACATAGGTTTCACACATGTTATAGTCAGCATGACATTTCACTCATACAAAACCATTGAATTTCCCCCGTTATAGTTAGTTCAGCTTACTATAACTTGCGCGCCCGCAATGACCTGCTGATGACGTCACATATTACATCACTCATGACATGGTTAGTGACATCACTCATGACATCAATGATGACATCTCAAATGACATCACTGATTACATCATCCAGTGAATGTGTGTCTTTCTGAAAAATATCTTTTTTATATATGTATATCTAAAGGTCGATGGAAGATTAAATGGGTAAATTAGTGTCTAAATGGATGTTTTTTTGTAAAATTTATTGTATAACTGACTTATTGAGTGCATCTTAGTGAATACATGTATTAACTAGTAATGTTTAAATATTTAAATATCTGTATCAGTATCTCACTTTGTGTATAAGTTGCTGCATGGGTTGGTGAGTAGCTACATGAGTGTGTATAAGGGTTATTACTTTGTTTTTTGAGTATCAGAATGAGTGTCTGATGGTTCGGTGGGGGATATTACTTAGTGTATATATGCATAAATGAGTGACTCACTGTTTGGATGTGTTTTGAAGACAGCATGTGTGCAGGACTGCATGGGTGGATGAGTGTTTGTATGTTATGTTACGTTATGTTTAGGACTCTTACATAGCGCACGGCTACCCCGAGGGGTGTCCTGGCGCTTTGGCAAAGAGAACTACAGCGGAGAACACAACACAGCGAATCGCAGAGGCCGGAGGCAGAAATCATACTGTAAAGAGCCAAGTTTTCAGCTCCTTTCTAAAAGAGAGGAGACTGTTCGACTTTCTTAAGGAAACAGGTAGCTCGTTCCAGCAACGCGGAACCAAGTAACGGAAGGAGCGCCCTCCAATCCGGGCAAGTTTAATAGAGGGAACAACGGCTTTGGCCAACGAGGTCGACCGCAGAGTCCTCCTCGGTACATAGAAGGCCAGGCGCTTCCCCAAATACTTGGGGCCAATCGCATTAAGGGCCTTGAAAGCCAAGGTCAGAACCTTAAAGGTGATTCTTTGAGCAATGGGCAACCAGTGCAGTCTCTTCAACAGTTCCGAGGCTTTTGCCCTGCGTGGGAGACCAAAAATGGCTCTTGGAGCCGAGTTCTGGACTATCTGCAAACGGACCAGCAGATATTTAGGCAGCCCAAGATACGGGGCATTCGCGTAATCAAGTCGCGAGCCAATTAGAGACTGCACAATGATTTTTTTGAGTTGCAGAGACAGCAAAGGAAGAAATTTCCGGAGCATTTTCAAAATGCCAAAACATTTCCCTGTCAGACCGATAATTTGGGGTCCGAAAGAGAGGCCGTCATCACACTGCACACCAAGGTTTTTGGCTTTCAAAGAAGACACATCAGACGGAAACATGCCCTGGGGCCACCAAGTCTTCCAACTGGGATCCAGCGGACATCCTAAGAAAAGCAACTCCGATTTATCGGAGTTGCACTTCAGACTGTGCCGCCGAAACCAGTCAAAGACCGCACCCAGGCATTCTCTGATCAAACCACCATCAAAAGCCTCTCCCTTCTTTGAAGTAAAAAGGAGCTAGGTGTCATCAGCATAGGATATGATCCGGGACCAAAGGACTCCGCAACCGCCGCCAGAGGGGCCACATAGATAATAAAAAGGGTGGGGCTCAGGATAGACCCCTGAGGTACCCCCACCTGTAGCGGCGGCATTTCTGCGGAGAACGGTGGCGCCCAAACCACTTGTCGATGTCCGGTCAGAAAGGATTTAAAGGAGTTCCACACTGTCCCACGGAGGCCGATCTCCCAGAGTCTAGAAAGTAGACCGGCATGGGGGACGGTGTCAAACGCCGCCGACAAGTCCAGCATAAACAAAATGGCCTTCCCCCCCAGATCGAGCGTCTCCCTGATGGCATCAGTTATCTCGAGCAAAGCTGTCTCCGTGCTATAATTAGCATGGAAGCCCGACTGAGAATCATGTAAGATGTTATTGCTCTCTATGAAGCTGGAAATAGTGAGCTGTACATGTTTCTCGATCACCTTTGCCAGAGCAATGAGAAGGGAGATCGGCCTGTAGTTAGCATGGACAAGAGGATCCAAAGTGACTTTTTGAGTAATGGGAGGATCAGGGCATGTTTCCAGGCGGGAGGAACTTCGCCCGATGTCAGGGAAAGATTAAGCAGTGGATTAAGCAAGCTGTTAATTGCAGGCGCTATTATTCCTAGACCTTTCGCTGGGCAAGGATCCAACGGTGAGCCAGATTGAAGCCGGGAGAGAAGATCAAGGGAAGCAGCAGCGGATAAAGAGGGGAAGTCCGAAAGGACTGGACTCTTCTCATCAGATGGCAAGGGAAGGGTGGCCTGTAAGCCATCAGATAGACCGGAGCCAGTGCCAGGGAAAGTGTCCTGAATGGACTTGATTTTATTTATAAAAAAGTCCCCAAGCTGGCTAATCCAGACTCCGGAGTGAGAGTGGGAGAACGCGCTCGAAGGGGGGGAGATGAACTCCTTTACTATCCGAAAAAGTTCTTTACTCCTGTTATCCGCCTCATGCGCTCCAAGTAAGCTTTTTTCCCTCGGAAATATGCTTATGATAGATCCTGATCACATCCCGATATTTAGCTTTATCGTCCGGATCATACTTACGCCACCACATTCTCTCAGCTTTCTTACAATCTTGGCTCATAATCCCAAGCGAAGGGGTAAACCAAGGGGCCGAGACATGTATGGGTGTGTTAGTGAGTGAAGGCCAAAAGTGTCTTTATGAGTAACTACATATGTTTTAAAATAGTATATGTGAGTATTGATGTATATAAGTGAGTATATGTGCGAGTAAGAGTTTAAAAGTGTGCCTGTATAAATAAGTATGTGTTTCTATAACTGATTGTTTAAGAGAGTAAGTATGCATACATTTCTGTAGAATTAAGTGTAGTGGTGTGTGTGTATAGCTGTAAATGCAAGTAAATGGACGTTTAATAGTTTATTTGCATGTGTGAGTATGTGTGTGAGTAACTCTAGGGATGAGTATCGATGTGTAACAGGATGTATCGGTGTATGAGTACATATGATGAGTGTGTATATGTATGAGTGACTATATAGAACTGTTGGTGCATGAGTGGATGTGTATGTAAATGTTGGAATTACTGAATAATGGCTTTGTATGAGTGAAATGTCATGCTAACTATAATATGTGTGAAACCTATGATATGTATATATATACATACATATATATTACCTACTTGCAGTCACCAGTAGGTAGTTATAGTTACGACCTATTATCCATAGGAAATCCGCAAAATTCCATTTGGAAAAATGTTGGTGCTGGTTGATGAATCTGCGTGAAATTTACCAAACTTTTGGTCAGTTCTGCTCCTTTCCTGAAAATATTGGGGTGATTGGTCAAGCGGGGACCGAGAAAAAGGGAGGTCCCAAAACGCTTTTCCACATGCAATTTCCCATAGGACCTCTAGCCGCAGATACAGCCCAAACTGTTGAACGGAATTACACCAAACTTGGCAAAGAGGTAGTCCTTGGTTCAGACCTGTGCCTTCTGCTAATTTGGTGTAAATCTGTTCAGTAGTTTCTAAAAAAATTAAATTTAAAAGTACATATATATCTATGGACTCCGTGGATCAGCGGATCCCGAGCGGATTGTCATTGTACCATAAGCGCACAATCCCGATCACGCACTGAATGCTAGTTGGCTGTCAAGTGGTTGTCAGCATTCGAACCTAGAAGCTGTTGGCAGCCATTTTATGCCTCAGTAGTAGTGAGGCTGAAGAAGTCTGTGAAATATGTGTGCAAAAAGTGAAACGTGGGCAGGGTAGACACACCCAGACTCCCTAGACCTGCTCAGGGGGTCCAACAAGGAACAACAGGGGCCCAACATTTTATTTTATGTTTTTAAATCGCGGGATTCGCGTAGGAACGGCGCATCTGATAATAAAAAAAACAAAGGAAACGCGGTCGCCTACGCTAAATAATTTCATTTGCCCCCGGGGCATTTTTAAAACAATAGTGTGGGGGGTCCCAATCTCACACACTGACCCGGGGACCGCCAGGACTGTAACTTAATCTATGTGGGGGGGCTCACGGTGTCCTCCGCAGCCCTGGGGACCACCACCCCTGGGGCCCCCCCAGCTATGGGGACCGCCACCCCCAGAGGCTTCAAAACATTCATTGAGGGGGGCTCTGAGGCCCCCCTAGCCCTGGAGAGAGCCACCCCCGGGGCTACTGAAAAATGTGGGAAGGGGGCCCTCGTGGCCCGCCTCCTGGAGTCCAAGATGGCCCTGGGGACCACCACCTCCCACAGCCGGCTCCTGCAGTGTCCCGAGTTGCCCACCCCTGGAAAACTGCTGTTTGCAATGGCAGGGCAGGAACCTCGCAGCTCCCACCCTATCATTGCAAACTACTTTTCTATTTGGAAGAGAGAGCAGGAAATCTGCTCTCTCTTCCAAATAGGAGAGCAAATTGCTTTCCCTCAGGGGAAGCAGCATGTTAGCTGCTCCCCCTGAGAAAAAAGCAATGCTGGCTCCTGTAGGAAGCTGGGAGATTATATAAGCTAAGCATGGGCTAACAATTCGTTCCGCTCGCAGAATTTGGAAAATGTTTACAATTTTGCGATGCGCAAATCGCGCGAAATTGCCAAACAAATGTAATTTGTGAGTTGGTGAATTTATTTTGCTTGTTCACGTTTTAAAAAATACAATCTTGTGCGTGCAGTGTTTACTTAACGTGATTCTGAGTTCGCCAAATAGTTTTCCTCCCTGTTTGCGCGCCGCGCCATTTTGGATCTGGCTGCGTGATCGCGCAAGACTTTTCGACCACGAGTATGTCATGGAGTCCCACCATCTTGCACTGCGAGACTTTGAGATCGCAAATACGTCATAAGGGCCTGCGATCACATCTCGCAAGAGTAAACAATCTCAAATACATCCGGCGGGAGATTTGAACAGCTCGCTTTCCCAAACTCGCAAAAATTGCAATTCTGCACAAGAAATCTATCGCAGGCAGCATGAACCTTCTGAAAATGATGATTTGGATCAGAATAACTCCTCAAATTGACATTTGGCTGCACTTTTTAGTGCAAGGAGTCCATTTTTTGGGGGGTAGGAGGAAGGAAGTGCCCCAGAGTCTCCAACTTCCTGTTCCTGTCCAGCAGGCTCCTCCCAGTGCTTTGTCCATGTCCTGGTCACTTTTCATTTAGATCTGGAGCTGGAAGGATTACTCTTTGTGGCTGCTGCTGGATATTTGTATTCGAGGACTTTTTGTTTGGATCACTTTTGGATTTGAGATTTTACAAGTCAGTTGGTGTTGTTTCTTTGAGGCGTTGCAGTTGCTGCAGCTACAATTTATAAACTCTTTCACAACTTAAAAAAATATATATTGTGGGTAGCCACTGTATCCAGTAAGCCCAAGGTTAGTCATGGGTGCATGATACAATTGATTCTGTGAATTTTGTTGAACTTAAATATCATCTACTGTTTGGATGGCATGAAATTGAATAGCTCACTGTTACATGTGGAAGTTTTTTTTATTTTGGGGTGCGTGTTGAAGCCACACTATCCAGTATGCCCAGGGGCAGTCAGTGGTGCATGGACCAAGTCTTTCTGTGGGGTCTCTTGGATGTAAACATAAACATTATTTAGAGCATGGATGGCAATGGATTGAGGGGATTTTTGTTTGTATTTCAATTTTTTGGGGTATTATTGGGACGTGGTCCAGGGCCTGGTCATCTGGGTGGGGGCCATTTTGAGGCCTCTTCCAGGGCCTGGCCATGTGGGTGGGGGCAATTTTGAGGCCTGGTCCAGGGACTGGCCATGTAGGTGGGGGTCTAGGGGACATTATGAAGCCAGACATTGTGCTTTGTCCCATAGGCCTGCACCCAGTCTGCCCTGCTTTCATCCATTATGCCCAGGGGTACTCAGTAGTGCAAGGGCCAAATTCGATCTGTGGGGTATCTTGAATTTAAAGAAACATAATTAAGGCATGGATGGCATTGGATTGAGGTGATTTTTGTATGTATTTTGATTTTTTGGGAGTTGTTGGGGCCTGGTCCAGGGCCAGGCCATGGGGGTGGGGGCCATTTTGAGGGCTGGTCCAAGGCCTGGCCATGTGGGTGGGGGCCATTTTGAGACCTGATACCGGGACTGGCCATGTGGGTGGGGGTCTAGGGGCAATTTTGAAGCCAGGCAGTGTGCTTTGTGCCATAGGCCTGCACCCAGTCTGCCTTGCTTTCATCCATTATGCCCAGGGGTACTCAGTGGTGCATGGACAAAGTCTTTCTATGCGGTCTCTTGAATGGAAAGAAACATCATTTAGGGCATGGATGGCATTGGATTGAGGTGATTTGTGTGTGTATTTTGATTTTTCGGGTGTTGTTGGGGCCTGGTCCAGGGCCTGGCCATGTGGGTGGGGGCCATTTTGAGGCCTGGTCCAGGGCCTGGCAATGTGGGTGGGGGTCATTTTGAGGCCTGGTCCAGGGACTGCCCATGTGGGTGGGTGTTTAGGGGGCATTTTGAAGCCAGGAAGGATGCTTTGTGCCATAGGCTTGCACCCAGTCTGCCTTGCTTTTATCCATTATTCCCAGGGGTACTCAGTGGTGCATGGACCAAGTCTTTCTGTGGGGTCTCTTGAATTTAAAGAAACATCATTCAGGGCAAGGATGGCATTGGATTGAGGTGATTTTTGTGTGTATTTCGATTTTTTGTTGTTCCTTTTGGCCTAGCCTTCTTGGGGTTGTTGTTGGCCTAGCAATGTGGGTGGAGGGGCATATTGAGGCCAGGCAGTTTTTGCCATAGACCGGCAAGCTTGTGGGCCAGTAGGCCTAGGGTTTTGAATTGGTGCATGAAACAACTCTCTCTGTATGGACTCTCTTTTATTAATTTAAACATCCATTTTTGATTAGAATTACAATTTGTTATTTTAGGTCTTTCCGTTTTGGGGTGTGTTGTGTTAATAATAATAAATGCCTAGTTACAATAACATTAATTGAAGCACGACATATGCAACATTTATTTAACTGATGTTCCTCTGGCTTCATTGCATTTAGGTGAACAAAGAATGTCAACCAGGAATTATCCTCATCATCATCACTTGTTGTAGTGCCAGGAAGAAGTCCTGCTGCGGTGTGTGCACAACGTCACGTGTGGCCACAGACAACTCTGCAACTCTTGCAACTGCGTCCTGCTGTTCTGACATCTGAAGAAGATGGGTCCAAAGAAAGGTGGCGGTAACTCCTCTGCCAAGAAAGTTGCCAGTGCCACTGCCAGTAAGAAGGAACGGAAGAAGCAAGTGGCGCCACTTACTAAGGAGACTGGTTTGCCGACCACCACTTTTTAAGGGAAAAAAACTACGCCAGCAGCAGTGGTGTCTGCCTGGGGCCAAGCTGGGAGCAGCACCTCCGGTTCATTGGTCTCAGTGCCACCACGCCAAGTTAGGCCCAAGCCCATGATTGCCACAGAGACAGCCACTTTAATTGCTCTTTCACCATCGACCAGTGATGTTGGCGTTGACTCATCGCAAAGTAGCATCCAATTAACGCAGGGTGTAACTCATCTGACGAGTGTTCATCCACAGCCGCACCGACAACCACAGGTGCAACAAGGAGAGGCGCAAGGAGAGGCACAAGGAGAGGCACACGGAGAGGCACAAGGAGAGCCACAACTGCCCACAATACTTGTTCCTCCAGAAGTAGCAGCACATCAGGAAATCGAGATTCATGCGGAGGTATCAGCCGAGCAAGACACTCCTGATGATCTATTGTCTTAGAGATCCCCAGCAAGGAAAAGGAGGGCTAGTACAACTTCTTCTTCAAGCCCCCTTCCTTCTGATGATCTAGATCTTGATTGGCACCCACCAATTCAGTCTTAGAGGGAGGCACGCCATGAGCCGACAAAGCTAGGGAAAAGGAAGGTTCCCGCAAGGCTTTCAGTTATGGTTGATGAAGAAGAAGAAGTAAAAGTGGTGTATTCTGCTGATGATGAAGAGTCTGATGATGACGAGCCAGTCATCACAGTTGTTACTCCAGCCCCAGCGGGCATGCAGCAGACAGACATTTTTACCCTATCCCGAAATGCTGCATGGGATGTGGGTGGCGTATCACTGGTACCACTATCAACACAGGTAAGTACTACACCAACACAACCTACAGCTTCCATATTTTCTGTTCAGAAGGGCCGGCAGGACCTCCATCCAGCTCGACCCATATTACCTCAAGTAGTGGTGCTGTCAGTGCACAACAAATTCCGCCACGCCCATCCTCCACTTCATCTGGCATTGAAAGTGGCACCTCCACCTCTACCAGAAATATCAACTCCCCAGTTTGGGACTTCTTTAGTATTAGCAAAAAGGCTGAAAAGCAAGTTATTTGTTCGATTTGTAAACAAATAGTTAGTCGGGGTAAGCTTGGTAGCAACTATGGTACTGGAGGCCATTGAGGTCATCTCCAAAAACACGACAGCATCCAGTGGGAGGCGCACCTAAGTAACATCCGGAAAGCCAAAAGTACAAATCCAAATGTAGCCATAGATATTGCATCTGATGATGAGGAGCTGATCGTGCATGGGGGAGGTGAAGAAGCGAGAGACATTTTTTCTGGTACACACAGTAGCCCTGGCAGCAGCACTGCAGTGGTAGCGCACACACCCTCTACCCCAGCAACATCTAGGTGGCTCAGTAATAGTGTGGTAGAGACACTAATGCGAAAAAGTACATCAACGAGCCTAACTGGGTTGAAGAAGTCTGGATCATCATCACATATGAAAACGGTCCAGATCACCATTAAACGCATGTTTTTGGCCTGAGGCACCATTGGAATGCAACCACCTAACGGCACGTCTGTATAATGCAAAGCTGGCTCAAAGGTTAGCGCTGGACCTTCTCCTTTTCTTTCTTGGAAGGGGTGGGTTTTCTAGAATTTGTGGAACAGTCTGCCCTAAATGGAAGGTTCCTAACAGGTCCTATTTTGCTAGAGTTGTGGTTCCAGCACTATATCAAGATGTGCTGGATGTGATTGGGGTAGTTCTGCAGAAGTGTGCGGTTCACACTATCCACCTGACAACAGACATGTGGACCAGTTGCCAAGCCTTTGATTACATGTGCATCACTGCAAACTGGGTCTCTTTTGCGGGGGTTAGAGAGAAGAAAGCTGCAGGTGTTGACAGTGTCACAATTTTTAAAGCTACTTGGAAACATGCAACAGTAGCCATGTTTGCCATGGAGAAATCTCATAATGCAGTAAACATTTTGGAGGAGTTTAACAGTAAGGTCTTTGAATGGCTGCTGCCAAGAAGGCTCATGATTGGTTATGTTTCCACGGATAATGGCAGTAATATAGTTAAGGCCATGGCTGATGGTGGCTATTTCAGAGTGCCATGTTTGGTGCACAGCATTAACATTATTGTTGAAGATTTCTTGAAAAAAGAAAAAACAGTTAGCAAGAAACTGACCACCTGCCGAAGAATCAGCACACATTTCAGCCCGTAAGAGGACTCATCCAGGAGGTGGCAACACGTTGGAACTCAACCTTCTACATGCTTGAGCGTCTGTTTGAGCAGTACTTGGTAATCAATGAGTATGTCTTTCACGCACAGGGTGCTTCTATGAAAGACATGAGGCTAGAGGTGGAGGAATGGGACCTAGCTAAAAGCCTGACAGACATGCTTCGTCCTTTTGAGGTCTTCATGTGTGAAGTCAGCAGGGAGGACTGTACTTTGGGCAAAGCTATCCCATTGTTGTGCATGCTAGAGCACCAACTGAAGGTGGTGTCTTCAACGTTCCGAGGTGATGCTGATAAACAACACGCATATCAGTTGTCGGAGAGCTTATTAAGCTGCCTAGTTGACAATGCAAGGCTTAAATCAATACATTCAGAACAACATTACATTTGTGCCACTATTCTGGATCCACGGTACAAAAAAGCGCTGGCCAGCAATACATTCATTCCTTTTTCTGAAGCAGATGTTTCCAAGTACAAACATTGGCTAGCTCTGTCAGCCACTCGTTCAAAAAAGAGCTGCAGCAAATTGAAGGAACCACCACAAGTACTACTGAAGCAGCAGGCCATCCGGCATCAAGGTCCACTTCTGTGGCCAGAAGCAGTCACTTTCCCCCAGTGCCGTTACCGACACCAGCAACCGTATCATCTCTTGCACCAGGCCCAGCCATAATATTGTCGAAAGCGGATTGGATAACTCATCAAGGGTTTTCTTGTTTCAGTGTTGATGCAAAGGCAACAGATGGTACGTAAAGTAGAGCACCCCTGGAGGGCCTTGAGTGGATGGTGAAGGCTTTTCTGGATGACCCAACAGAGGTCTTCTTTGATCAGTACCCATTGGTGTATCGTTATGGCAAAAGGCCTCTATGCCACTGATCACTAAGCTGGCTATAAATTATTTGGCTTTCCCACTCGCAAGCATGTCTTCTGAACGTGTTTTCAGTGCTGCTGGTGCCATTGTAACTTCAAAAAGGACCCACCTCTCGGCCACAAATGTGGAGAGGTTAACAATGATCAAGATGAATCAGCACTTCATACCACCAGATTACAAAATACGTGAATCCACGCAGGAAGAAGAAGACACCGACTTAGGTTACGAAAGTTCTTCTCTGTTAGCTGACCTACTCCCGGTTCAATTCACAGAGTTTGAGGACGAGCTCTACTTCCCTGACACCTAGGCTTGAAATACTTACTTTTCTTTCCCGTCCTTATTCACTTTTATTTCTCTGTGTCTTTCTTTCTTTTGCAATTTTTAGCACAACAAAACTTTAATCACAACAAATCCATCAGCAGCACTGTCTTCGTCTTATTTCCATATTGAAGGTGCCTCTGTCTGCATTCCTGAAATTCACAAGTTCAGAACTCAGTCATGCTCCTCTACCCTCATCCTCCAGACTCCCCCTATCCATTTCCCTCAAGATAGATGGGCGGATTACACAGAATCAAGAAACTGTCACTTCATAGACAAGTCACCTCAAAAGAAGTGGGACTGGAATGACTGATTATGCTGACTGTTACCTCTGAAATTGACACGAGAGGCTGCCCTGTGGCCCTCACTTAAGAATAAGATGCTGACAAAAAGTGGAACAGGTAATGAATGATGAGATGGCATGCAGTGGACAACACTGGCTGTCTGGCTCTGATGAAAGCAATTGCTGTTTGTTTGTTGTACGTGAAATGAATCATATGTGTTATTTTATTATTTATTCTTTTACACACTAAATGTAACTCAAGTCTACTCTGTTTACCTTGTTTAATACAAATGGTACTTCTACTGCAGGGGCCACTAAGTTGCATTTTTTAATATGGAAAATGTCCTTGGACTCACTGTGTGTAGACTGTCACTGCATGAACAACATTGAGTTTGCCAACACCATGATGATGATGAGTCATGATGACCAAAGTTACATAATATCTTCACAGTCACTCACTGGGATGGATGGATTATCATCGTCGATTTACGGAAGAACTATGGCCATTTTGTGAGTGGCAAACAGGTAAAAAAATCAACAAAAACCACAGCAGAATTACATGTCTGTATAGTCGTGGTATGTAGTGTTATGCCAGAGTCCAGACAGCGGATCATGTAAGATTGCGGCTTGTGGCTTGCTGTATAAAATTAGATCTACTTTGTCTGTCTGTGTCAAAGAGGTATGCCACGTGGAGGTTGGTTCACTCAGTTCGTTCCTGCCTTGATCGTCTGCATGGCCCTGGCCTGCTGTATGCTAATTATTATCCTGGAAACAGAGACTCAAAGTAGGCACGCTAGAAATGATGCATGTATGTAATACTGTCGCCTCTGAAAGTGAAAGTGTTATTGTTGCACTACACGCCGTACCTTATATTTTTCCTCCGGGGTGTTTTAATATCCCTTTCTGTTTTTCCATCGACAATTACAGGCCGGCACTTACCCTGTGCGATGGGAAAAACATGAACTCAGGCTTACCATAGCAATCCGCAATTACGTATCCGTCAGGCAGGCAGTGGACAGTGTGGTCACCAAGATTGATCTAAGGGGGCGCCTGATGGAATGAAGTAGTACCGCGAATAAGAGGAAAGGCTGGATGCATGCAACTTCCCAATTTGACCAGGAGAATGACAACAAACTTTTACAGTATCCAACTCACTTGTCCTTTTCTTTTAAATAATGTTATTGTTGTGAACTTCTATGAGTGCGACTCATAAGTTTCTTTCATATTTTTAAAAATAATGTAATGTACTACTAAGTGTTTATTCTCTCTGAGGGCAGATAGGCAAGTGAAATTCCGTAATTAATGCAGCCATGTACTGCTAATTGTTTAGTACTAGTTAGTAAGTTGTAGTAAGTACTGGTTTTCAGTAACCTAGCCATCCATTTAGCAATCAACTTTATGCAGAAATTCCTTTATGTCCCTTAAAAGATTTATGGATATCTTCGTAACCAAAGATTTGTTTTTCTTCTTTTGTTGTATGTCCATGCGTACTGTGTTTTTTTTCTCTCCCCCAAAAACTTTCCCAACAAACCCCATTCCCATCCATTTTTTAACCCTAACCCTCTTCCCCGGGACTGTGTGGTTTTTATTGAGGTGTGACTAAATGGCACCAATAATTGCACATGCTTGCTGGGGAAGATAAGGTCAAAAGCAACAGAAAATCTATTTCAGGGCAGGTCAGGGAATCCGAGGGTATATTCTTATTCTGCTTGACACACACCCATGAGTATTTGCAAATCAATTCACAATTTCATGCCCGCCATTGAGGGGATTCATCATCAACAACATCCTCTTACACGTGACTAAAGCTTACGCTGCTGTGTCCTTCAGTACTAGTTCTTGTAGTAGCCATAATCCATGCAACTAGTAGTTAACTTTTGATTGAATACTTTAGCATTGCTTAGGTTACAATTCATGGCACTGTTCTTGTGTACTGTATATCGTACTGTTCTAATGCTCCTCTCAGGTCACTCAATGTCTTATTTCCTTTTTTTCATATGCTGCTACTGCCAGTGTGTACCACTACTTCTACCACCACAACAATGCCATTTCATCCGTCCAGGATTCCACAGCCAACCTTAATCACCATTTGCCATGCAGCCAGCCCTGTGCCTAGCCCAATTCTCAAACATGAATCACAGGTAAGATAAGCATTATGGGGGATGAAGAATAATCGAGTAGGAGGAGAGGAGAGACTGATGTTAGTACTAGTAAAGTAGTAGGACAATTGAATTAATTAACTCTGTCAGTGGCACTTTTGTACAAATTTGTGCGATTACTTTGACAATTTGAATCAACCAGCCAGTATAGTTTCAGGAAAACAAACGTTCAGTTAACCACCCCTGCCTCCCCCACGAAACAGTAAAAAAGTGTGTGCTATGTTTAAGTGGAAATTAATAATTATTTAGACCCTAACAAAAATAAAATATCCCACAAGACTCGACCCACGACCCTCCCTAACCCCAACCAATATCCATGAAATAAATGTCCCCAAAAATTCAAAAACCCCAACGCCCAATTCCCCCCCAAAAGTCTTTAAAAAAAGGGGCAAGGGACAGTCTCTACTTTGGCCGGCGGTGTCCTGTGGCCAGGTGGTCCCACAGCTCTTTCAGGAGGGCCTTGAGCAGGACTTTCTGCCTCTCCACCTCCTGCTCAAGGTAGGCCACTCGCAGGGTTAGGCGGTGCACATGTGCCTTGCAGGTACTGTGAGGGGCAGCTGTTGGTTGCGCTGCTCAGCGGCGGGTGGGTGCCGGACTACGGTGCCGTACCCCTGGATGAGTGCACTGGGTGGATGACCCAGGGGCAGTGGAGGAGGAAGCAGCTGTTGTAGTTGACTCCTCCTCCTCCTGAGCCACCAGCCGCCGATATTCGGTGACAATTGCCTCCAGCTTCCGGCGCATGGTCCGGATAGCCAGCTCCTTCTTTAATGATTTAGAAGGAGTATCTATATGAAGAAAGAAAAAAATACTGTAACCAATACTCTTTAAGATTAACACAAAATAATTCAACAGAAAGTTGTGTCACAGTAGCACTAGCAACTTGCATGCACAGTACATAACATTTGTGGCATGTATCTACCTAACCTCCCATTTCGTAGCCCTCTGCTCTAACAGTAGTGGGAGTTTCAGGAATTCTACAAGCACTATGGACTCACTACATTAGAACAAGATAGTACACCAGTCTTCTTCTTCTCTCTTGTTTAGCAAAATTAGTAGTAGCCTTGTGGAAGCCGGCATAATGCTAGCCCAGTCAGCTTGCACTCAAGAAAAACAGACGCAAGCCATGATGACTCAGACTCGCGTTACTCTTACCAGTACATGTAGGTGGGGAAGCTCTTACTTTTCTATTACGGGTGGCACTGGCCATACTGTGTTACAACAAGGGCTCCTGCTCAATAAATTTAACTTTCACCCTGGCCTGCCCCTGACTACTACAAAAAGAAAATGAAGAAGATAATATGATCATATATCCCTTCACATGATATGTTCTTATATAAGGGATGACTTTAGGTGCTTTGTTTTTATTGATTGACTGAACACCGATAGGCCACACATGAATGACAGAGTTGAAAAAAAATATTAACATAGGTAGTGAGTGGTCCCCGGAGGAAGGCACGTGTGACTTGACTTAATAATGTGAACTATACAATATAGATACACAATATATGCTGTGCTTGCAAACTACTGTTAGTCAAGGGAGTATTTGAAAAATTACAACTTCTACTTTCCTTGGCTTTGCTACTCTTGCATGGACGTGCGGTGTTACATGCTCTTCAAACTAACACTCTTCATCCAGTGACCATCTACTCTGTCTACTCTACATACACCTATGCTATCTATGAGGAAGATACCATCCAGGCATCCATCCATTCACAGTAAATGTCAATCATTCTTCTTAATGTCTCAACTGGACAAACCTTACATTTTCTCACCGACAAACACCCTTTTTATTTTATTTTGTAAACCACCACCCATGCATCCGTGCTTGACTTGCATTTAAATCTGACCCAAAGGATATATTGTGCACACATACAGTTTCTGTTTCACCCACCCAGGCAGTCCTCCTTTCTTTCGCCTTACACCGAAGCATTCTTGCTTCAACCGGCCATGCATCAGATTCCTACCAGCCACCTCTGCCTGCATTCAAAAACACGTATCATTCTTTGCCAGTCATTAATTTAACTTGCTTGTCCTTCCTCCTTCCTTACACCCTTCTTTCCCTTTACGTTTATCCCATCTATCAATTTCATCTCTGATCTGACTTGGCTTCTCAATAAAACTTTCACAGCTGAGTTGAAGTCAAATTTAGAGGAGGCCATTGGTTACTCACCAACTCCCACCGCTAATGCTATTGCTAATGCGAAGTCATGTCTTCTACCTGGTTGACAAAAACTTAGTTTTAAATTTGTAAGTCTTCTTAACAGTAAAATGTACTTGTTCTGTACAACATACACCCCTGCAGCGAGCATACTCTGCAATCTCAATAAGTAAGGAATATAATAGATTACCACTGCCTGCCACTACCGAGGCATCCCCCACAGCACTTGCTGCTGGCACTGGTGGCACAGCATCCGCCCCTGGAGTGACCACCTTTGCACTGGCCCCCGCACTGGTGGTTGTCTGTGCCGATGGTGTTCCGCCTAGAAAAAACATTTCAGATTTTTAGGTGCCATATACATCACTCTCTATTTTGTCTAGGAATGAAAAATTGTTTACTACATAATTACATGTAATTATATGTGACTCTCTAGTCTAAACTAAAAATTCCCCTTTCGGAAGGGGAGGGTGTTTTTATTCATGCTTAGCCATAGCATGCTACACTTTTTGGCACAACTGATGAATGCTTGCTTTATAACGCACAACCTTTTGTCTCATAACAGACAGAAGATTCCGTTCTATGAACAAAAGCAATATGTTACTCATCATCATCACCACCAGTACTTTAAGTTCCAGCAAGGTGAGGGGTCTCCCACAATTAATGTGGTAATCAGCAACTGTTCATTTTTCTTGATTTTTACCGTTTCTCTTCTATGAAGTTGATTTTAATTAATGTTTTTATATAATGCACACTTGAAAATTAATATACAGAGTACACACAGAGATAGTTGTTTTACTTTTAACAAAGCTTTAAAACTTACATAGACTGTGGTTTTTGGTCATGAGTGAGTGAGCGAAAGGGTTTGCAATTTGCAAGTATGATTCTGTGACTGAGAGGTCAGAACTCTAACTCCGTAGTCTTATGTTCTGGTTGGATAATCATTAGGGATCATCACTACATTCGGGAGCTAAATAATGACTCTGACACACTAGCTAGTCAGTAAGGAGATTGGGGGTTCAAATTCTGTTATGACTGTATGTGGAAAGTCTAACTGCGCCTATTATCACCAATGCCCTAATTCTTGTTACATAGTTCTGTATGTGCAGAACAGTCCCTGCAACAGTAGTAGTATGTCCTCCTATCCAATCAAAAAGTAAACAAGTATCATATTCTTGGTGGCCATTGACATTTTATTGTTGGGAATTGTCAAAGCATAAACATTAAGAAGACTTCAATAGGCATTATGGACAACCCAGAGGACTGCACTCAGGGCCTAGAGCTATTGCTGAATAGGAGTTGTGTTTAACACCTTTTGCCAACTGTGCAAGCTAGGCTAGCTACACAGACAGACTAATAATAATATAAATAGTAGTTGCACAGAGAGTCATAGTAGAGGCAGGATAAGAATTTAGAAACAGTCTACAAGAAGATCAAAGAGAATTTCGGAAAAAATAGAATTATGATGAACGTTTGGACTAAAATAGGTCCTGTAAAAGTTAGGGGAGTATAATTATTATTATTAACAGGAAAACTTACTGGCACCAGCAGAAGACCCCTTGGTGGATCGATCCTGGCCTTCCTGCACCGCCGGCGCCGCTACCTCTGTCCTCTTGCCCCTGGGAGCTGCTGATGTACATGAAAGAAAGACACAAACATGGATGATTGTTGTCAACGAAATAAAACATTTCAAAAAAGCAATAAAAAATTATTTCGGGGAAATAAACAACAATTTGGAGTTCTGGACTTTTTGGTTCCGTCCAGAGGTGTCAGGGTACAACACCCAAAGACCCCGGAGTCCCACCTGCCTTGGTGCACAAATGAACAGAAACACGGGCTTCTCGATGGTGGCGTCAAAGACCAAAGGTTTATTACTGCAGGGACACAGAAGTCATAGATACTACACACGGGCAGTAACCAGGAGCCTGTTCGATTTGTACAAAGTGGGTTGCTCCTTATATACCAAAAATTGTGCTCTAGGCAAATATTTCACATGTCGGTACATTCCCAAACCTTTGTGTCTCTAAACAATAAATATTTGGCGTTACACAGGAACTGTCGATAATATCTGATACCAAACATCACGAAGAGGGGTTCCCACCAGTCCATCACAATCCCTTGTCAATATTGTATTCAAGAGCCGGACCGCCTCATCGTAAAGTCCGTTACCTCCCCCTAATAAAGGCCCAGAAGGAAAGGAGCAGAGCCAGGTGCAGAAGATAGAAAAGCGGGATAAGAGATGTTTGTGGGTTGTAAATGGGCAAGGCTACCGGCTTCGGCCGCCTAATCATGATCAGGTACAATGGACACGAAGACCAGTTTGGCAGGACTGGCCTTGGGCAGAGGAGGCAGCCTTTGTCGAGTCATGCAGCTACAGCGTGATCTGGTTTAAGGTGCACGTGTCATGTAAGAGGTGAATCTCCGGCTAAGGCTACGTGTCCTTAATCAAAGTGGAGTGAATGAAGTGATCAGAGGCTATTGCATATGTGAGGGCAAGGAACCACAAAATGGCGGCCACGATCTAAGATGGATGCCGTGTGTATATCAGAAATGTGTCAGTGGAAGGAGTGCTCTTGCTCGTAGCGTAGCGGAAACACTAGGATATACTAAATGGATCATTTGCGGTTCACTGATACCATTTTTATGTAATTCCGACAAACTTGAAAACACGGGTTCAAGTCGTCACGGAACCGTCACGGAACCTCAGACCCTCCTTTTGCCCTTACATAGGCAATCACTCAATCTATGTCTGAATCTAGTTCTATGCTCATCAGGTCAGTGACATGCTGTTGTATCATCATCCTTTCTCGTGTCTTTTCTCCAAACGCAGGTGGTTTTCTGAGACAAGTTGCAGCACAAAGACTACACAGAGCAGGACCACACTGGATAATCAGACAACATGAGAATAGGAATACTAAGATGACACCAATGACCATTAGAACCTTCCATCCCCACGCTGAGATCAGAGTCCAAACCCACTCCATGAAGGACCAGTTTCCCTTGTCTACATGTATGGAGTCCGAAATCTTGTGCAACTTAGAGATCGCCTCGTAAACTGTTGGAGCATTATTAGGAATAAAGACACAGCAGCTCGATTGGATCATTCTGCATACCCCACCTCGATCTGCAAGTATAACATCTAGAACCATACGGTTCTGCAATGTCATGAGCCTATCCGCCTGAAGCTCAGCTGTCAGATTGCTAAGGGCACCAGCAGTTTCGGTAATAGTAGATTCAACTACCCGTGTTAGCTGACGTATGTTTCTACTATTGGCCATAGGCCCCCAGAACGGAAGGAAGCCTTTGAAGAAGTCTCCAGCTTCCTGACCAGCGGTATCTTCCTTGCTGAAAACACCTCTTGCTACTCTTGTTCTGTGGTAATCCGGTGAAGCAGTGTATGTCGGAGGCAACAATCGAGCAATATAACATGATCCTGAGAAGTCGGCAGGCAACCATGTATAAGCTCTGTCTCGACAAATGAAATAGGTACCTCTAGCAGTGAGGAAGGCAGGGGAAGAGTTAGCCGGAAACACATAAGTCTCTACGCACTCACTCCTCCCTAGCTGAGCTCTCGGATTTCTCCCATTACCTTGCAGACAGACCTGACCTCGGTGAGGTACGACCCAGATTGGAGTTGAGCTTTTACGCTTGCTTTCTCCTAAACTAAGGCGATACTCTGAAGTATTCCAACTTAAATATACTCGCAATTCGTCTCTAGGGTAAGATGGAGTATTATTGACGTCCTTGACCATGTCAATAATTCCCTGGACTAAGGCTTTGTTGGCAGAGTTATATTTAGTGGAACGTGGTGGACGTGGAGGATAGGTTTCAAGGGCATAAGCAAAGATGGTTTGGAAGGCCTGAAATGATCCATTATAACTGTAAGGCAAAACCAAATAGGGAATACCTTTATCCATAGTGTGAGGTATCAAGCCACACACCCAGCAGTTTGTAGTGTTAACTACCAGTTGGTGTTGGTGCAAGAGCTGTACAAAAGTGTTGTTGGTGAATTCTGAGCGTCGGGTTTGCTCATGTTCTGGAAACGAGTGAAAAGAGTGTATAGAAGAAACAGTAGAAATAGCTGGATCAAGGGGAGGCACTGTAGAAACTGGCACAAAAATCAATTTTATGCTAAAGACAATTCCGCCCACCAATGTTGCTAAAACAATCAAAAATGTAATGGCACATTGCATCAAGAAACATTTGCTGTGAAGAATTCTATTAAGTTTGTTTCTGCGAACGTAGATCACATTTTCTCGTTGCAGCGCAGGAAGTTCCATCTTCTACAATCCGCTCGCGACCACTGATGATGTGTACGTAGATGAAAATGCCTCTGTCAGCCCTGGGAGTTCCCAGAACTAACAGAAAGATCGACCTTGTGTCAGACCCCTGCAAATTCAAACTAGGCACACAGCCACGACCCTACGGCTACCCAGACGGCAAGGCAATTTTTTAAAAACAATAAACAATAGCAAACTTCCTGGCTGAAAAGCAAAAGTTCAATATATATATGTATATATCAAAATCACAATATGCAGTTGCCTGCTTTATTAGTTTTTTTTTATGGCTTCTAAGATTGTATCTCTTCTTTGCTGGTACTGTTTGATCGGAAAATAGTGTATCACTAGCAGCTGGTGCAGAGTTTAAGTTCGCAGATAGTAAAGTTTCTTCTGATGCTGGAGACAAATGTTCAATGTTCAAAGCAGTCTTTTCAGGAGGAGAGTCACGTTTCAAAGTGTCAGTAATCAAATCGGCATCGCTGAAAGGGACAAATTTCGGAGTTATTTCAGATTCGGAGGCACCAATTCCCTTCTTCACCCAGTCGTCGTAGGGCAGCGGCAGTGGAACACGCTTTACGTGAGAAGCGTGGATCCAGTGCTTGCGGCCAGCAACACGTACAGCTGTCCTCGTCGCCAGCAGGACCTGGAAGGGGCCGATGTAGCGAGGCTGAAGATTCTTTGTCCTCGCAAAATTTCTGACCACCACGTGGTCGCCAGGTTTCAGCTGATGCCCTGGACTCTCCGGAGGTTTTGGCAAAGCATCAAAGACCTGTTGATGAATAAGACTTAATTTAGCAGTCAAGTCGTAAAGGTAGTCTATTAACATAGGATATTCAATGGAGCAAAACCTTTTAGGCCTTGGCACACCCCAGATATTTGCTGGGCGGCCAAACACAATCTCATATGGAGAAAGCCCTATTCTAGAATGCACTGTTGCTCTCGTTGATAACAAGGCCAAAGGAAGTGCGTCTGGCCAAGCCAAACCTGTGGATGCTTGTATTTTGGCTATTTTAAGCTTGAGGGTGCCATTGTAACCCTCGACTAAACCAGCAGACTGGGGATGGTTTGCACTATGGAATTTTTGTTTCAATCCTAGACCAGCACACACACTCTGCATAACTTTCCCTATAAACTCACTTCCGTTATCTGACCATACAATCCGTGGCATTCCGTACCTAGGGAAAAATTCTTTTAGAAGAATTTTGGCAGTTGATAGAGCAGTGTTGTCCTTTAGTGGGTATGCTTCTATCCACCTGGAAAAAGCACAAACTACCACCAGAACGTATTTTAAATTGTTGCAGCGTTCCATGTGAATGAAGTCTAACTGAATCGCTTCAAAGGGACAGGAAGGAGGAGCAAAATGACCAGCTGGAGTTGGAGTTCCCTTGCCAGGATTATGCATCAAGCACACCATACAATTTTTCACCACTCTCTCTGCACACTTACTGATTCCCTCATTCTTCCAGACCGGAGCCAACATCTTACATATCCCTTTAGAACTTATGTGCGCCACTCCATGCGCCATCGTCACTACTGCAAGCACATACGCATCAGGCAACATCCAACGCTGCTGTTCTGTCAAATCGATCCAACATCCATTCGAGTCCAATTTGCCCGTACTTTCTCTCCATACACGTTTCTCTTCCTCAGTCGCTTCTTTCTGAATCTCTTTCACACTTTCCATAGTGTCCTCACACATTCCAGACTCAGCAATCCATCTTGCAGACGTGGCAACATACATTCTACTCATCATGTCTCTAGCTGTTTGTTTAGCGGTTTCATCGGCAAAGGCATTCCCACGACCAACATCATCCGTGATTGCTTTATGAGCACTGCACTTCACAATCGCAACTTCAGTCGGTAAGGTTAGAGATTCCAACAAGTCGTTAACTAGCTGACCATGTTGAATCTTAGTCCCATGGGACGTAATGAAACCCCTTTCTCTCCACAACCGGCCAAAACTATGGGCCACGCCAAATGCGTACTGACTATCTGTAAACACATTCACTCTCTTTCCCTCAGCTAAAACACACGCTCTCGTAAGAGCTATTAATTCTGCAGCTTGGGCAGAATTCTGACTCACTCTTGCAGTCTCCACAATCGTCTTCAAAGTTGTCACCGCATAAGCAGCAGTCACATCACCATTCTCCAATTTAAAACATGACCCGTCCACATACAGCGTACCCTCCGGGTCGGATAGAGGAGTATCCCTCAAATCGATGCGACCTTTTGTCTCTTCCTCCGTTTTAAAATAACAGTCATGTGGCTCAGAATCACTCGACTCTTGATCAGTCGGCAACAATGTTGCTGGATTCAATACATTGCATCTTTTGATCTGAATATGACTCGCTAATAACGTCAGCTCGTAACCAGATAATCTCGCACTAGTAAGGTGTTGTGTCTTCGTTCGGTTCATGAGTGTATCCACTGCATGAGGAACCATGACCACTAGCATATTGTTCATCACCAAACCAGCAGATTGTCGAATGGAAGCTGCAGCTGCCGCTGTAGCCCTCAAACAACTAGGCAATGCTCTAGCTACCGGATCTAGTGTTGATGAGAAATACGCACAAGGGCGTTGTTTATCACCAAATTTCTGTGTCAGAACACTCAACGCGCAACCTTCTCTTTCGTGAACGTAGAGCGTGAATGGTTTGCTATAATCAGGTGTACCCAATACAGGAGCTGAACACAGTGCTTTTCGTAACTCAATAAAACTCTCTTGACATTCATCAGACCATGGCACCGGACTCGGAACATTTTTCCCAGTCAAAGCTACCAATGGTTTCGCTAAAAGTGAAAAATTTGGAATCCACTGCCTACAGTAAGAGGTAATACCTAGAAAGGCACGTACTTCCCTCTGTGTGCGTGGAACACTCATCTGCGTAATTGCTTTTATTCTTTCTGGGGTCAACTTCCTTCCCTCCTTTGATAAGAGGTGACCTAGGTAGGTTACTTCTTGGCAGCAATATTGCATTTTGGAAGGGGACACCTTATGATTCAAATTAGACAAATGATGCAATAGTGAAATTGTAGCTGCTTTGCAAGTTTCCTTGTCATCGGCAGCCACTAAAAGATCGTCTACGTACTGTACTAGGGCAGAGCCTGGAGGAAGGACAAAAGAATCTAGCTGACTTTTTAAAGCTTGACTGTAAATGGATGGACTTTCACAGTAGCCTTGTGGAGCGCGTTTAAATCTGAAACTGCGACCTCCTAAACAGAAGCCGAAAATATCCCTACTTTCTTCAGCTATCGGAATGCTGAAAAAGGCATTCTTCAAGTCGATGACTGAGAACCAATTGGCTGTAGCAGGAATCAATGTTAACAAGGCAGTAATGTCTGGCACTACAGGAAACTGCGGAATTACAATCTTATTAACTTCTCTAAGGTCTATGACAAACCTATAAACTGGAGGCTTTGTAGGATCAGTTCGTTTCAAGATCGGTAATACAGGACTGTTACAGACATTTCCTCGAGTTTCTTCAACCACACCTTTCTTAATCAAATCTTGCACAATCAATAAGAGTGCACGCTCACCTTCACTCGATATTTTATATTGAGGAATTCTTGGAAATTTTACATTCGCTTTCAAAGTTACTACATACGGTGGAATTTCTAGTAGACCTACATCATTGGGACCAGTCGCCCAAAGAGAATCAGGGAGTGAACGTAGCTCCGGCGGGAGTGCGTCCATTGACAAGTACATCGGAGAGGTGATATTTTTGCCCAGTGTAAGCTGTACTCCTTCCGGAGAACAGTACAATGTCGCATATAGTCGTTTTAACAAATCTAAACCAAGCAGATTTTCATTACAACCTGTCGTCAAAATCAGGGGTGCTTTCAATTGACACGGTCCAACAGAAATAGACAAAGGACCAGATATCGGGTTGTACACAGGGGCGCCTGAAAAACCTACGGAAACATTTGTTGAGCCAGACAAAGGTGCGCCAGGGAGTTTCGCATGCATGATAGAACTTTTTGCGGCACCAGTATCCAACAGAAACGGTTCGACTACACCTGATGTTGCTACTGCGACATAAGGCCCACTCTGATCCACTGGAACTGATACTACTCCCTCTCTCTGTCCATGGCTGTCCTAGTACCCATTTTGTTGGAATCCCTCATCAACTTCACAATAATCCTCAACAAGATATTGCTGAGATCTATTCTGTTGAGCTGACTGTACATTTCGTTGATCAAAGTGATTAGAAGGACGATCATTCGTTTGCGGAGGCATAGCACCTCGCCCTCGACCTCTAGAATTCTGCGCATAACCACCACGACCTCTCTGAGCTGCTGCTGCATTATTTTGCGCTAAGATCGGACATTCATTTTTATAGTGACCCTCTTTCTTGCAGTACGCGCACTGATTCCACTGATATTGAGGCCTTGATGTACTATAATCTGTCCTTTGATATGAGTTTTGCTGCGTATTAGTCTGATTCGTACGAGGCGGATACGCCTGCTGCAAAAGAACTTTAGTTTTTAAATCTTTCGTTTTCTTCTCTGATTTCTCTTTTTCCTCTTTATCCCTATTTTCGTAGTACTGTGCAGTCGCAAGTATTTGCGCTGTCGTAGATACAGCCCACGCACTTTCTGAGTCTTTCAATTTATTGCATAATTCAGGTAACAAATTATGCACAAATTTATCGACAAACAATCTCTGTCCTCCTTCAGTGCTCATATCCTGACCACTATGGTCTACAAAAGTCTCTTCGAATCTCGTGAAGAAGTCCGAGACACTTTCGTCTTTCTTCTGTCTACACGCTGACAACTTGTCCCAATTAACACGCAATGCTGGCATCAGAGTCTTCATTAGATCAATTATTCTACCTGGCAGATTAGCAATCAAAGGTTCGGGTTTCGCACCACCTATTTGTTGAGCATCTGCTGCAGTGATAGCTGCCCAATCACCACCTAAAGCAGCCTGATGATCCTCTCTACGAATTTTAGCCCACACTGGTTGCGGAACTACATTACCAAACAACATATCAATGTCGGCTAAGTTCATTATACAAGCCTCAACTGTCTGTGTCAATTCCTTGTAATATCCAGCTGGATTCTTACGTGGATCTGGCAAGGCCTGTTTCACTGCTAACACTTCTGCTCGCTTCCATGGAATGTGTATCCACACTCTTTGGAACTGTGCTGGAGCAGCTGCAATACCCGCAACCGCATCAGCTTGCACGGCTTCGCGCCAAATTGGAGGAACCTCCCTCATAGGATATTGGCGACTTAGCTTCACTTTACCTTTTTCTAAATCTCTCGGCGAACGAAGAGATGGATCATTCCTAAAACTCAAAATAAGTTCCATCGCTTCCTGTATTTTATCACCCACTATCATTCCTGCAGCAAACTCTTTTTGAACCTTAATTAAATCTTCCAAATCTGATTCGACATCGTCTTCTTCTATTTCCTCACGTAACAACGAGCACATCTCGTCGAAGACGTATCGTTGCGTTGGTTCTCCCCATTGCATAAATGTCTCTAACACATCTCTCGTACTATATCTTCTAACCTTCGAAATCCATCTAAGAGCCGTGGAGTCTAAAACTCCCCGTTCCTCAGTACTTGGAAGTTGACTCCGTCTCTGAACAGAGTCAGGAGTAGGAGTCTTAATCAAGGTTTTATATATAGGAGACAGCATATTAGTAACGGAATCAGTGATTCTTCGACGAACAGAAAGTGGAGTTAGTACACTCGCAGACATAGAGAATGCAGTAGAGGTAGGAATAGATGACGAAACAGTAGGAGTATCGAGGAAAATAGTTTGAGGAACAGTAGGTACAGTGGTAGGTATAGGAGCTGGCAGTGTGGGAAGAGGAGGAGCTGTAGGAACATTTACATTCACCACAGGAAGTATAGGAATTTGATTCTGAGGAACAGGAGCAGGAACACCAGGTTGTCCAGCAACCGGCAATTGAACATTCGGGATGAGTTGAGCCGTAGCACCTTGTGCATACGGTGGAGGTGAACGTAACAGATAAGACAACAGAGGATCGTTTTCGGAATCCTCCAGTATCTTAGCCATTTTCGATGGCAAGGCAGGATAGCACTTGTCAATCGCTAAGTTATGCTCTCTAATGGCTACATCTATGGCCTTCTCACACTCGTTAGCCTGCAACTGTTTAGTCGCTTGCTCTAGAGTTAATTCTTCTTGTTCTTTTTGCTCTTTCTTCAACCTTTTCATTTCTCTCTGTTTGGATTCTTTCCGCCAATAACGAAAAGAGTCAAACATTGCCGGCCGGGCTTTCTTCCTAAACAATTTCGCTTCTAAGTTGTCGAGAATCTCTTGTTCAAAACTACCATGCAGTGGCCAACTAAGGACACCATCCTTCTTACAATAACGGACCCATATCTCATTATAAGTTATAGGACCCACACCATACTTACAGTATAAATCATATAGGGGAGTCCCAATCGGAGGAACCAGACAAGAGTCCTCCAATTGTGAGTCACTGTTGCAACTAAAACAAGACAACATTTTCCGACTTACCATTTTCAGTCCGGAACACAAAACAAACAAACACAAAACAAATTTGTGCACTTGAACCAAGAACTTAGGCCTACCAAAAACGAACTGATGTATCGATACCCAAACTGAACCAAATAGATTATCGTAACTAGAACAACCAAAAATAATCTTACAAGACCAAACCAAACCAAGAACCGATCAAGGATTTTTAACAATCCTCACAAAAGTAACCAGCTAGCTATCACTAAATACTTAACTGAGTCACTGAAGACGTCACCAGGGAGAAACCCGTCACGTTTCGCCGTACTAAGGACTGCACCACTTCGGGTCCAAGACAGGGCGACGGTCAAGGCAACGGCCCACTGCAGCCGTCCTGAACGGGAACCCTCGTGGAAGAGAACTTCAGGACCACTTTTGCGATATGCCGGGATCGATGAAGTGGGGCGCCTCCCTCAGGAATCTTCACACGAAGCTTCTCGAACTCTTCAGGCTTTTGGACCGGTACCGAATGACGTCGCCCCACGTTGGGCGCCAATTGGAGTTCTGGACTTTTTGGTTCCGTCCAGAGGTGTCAGGGTACAACACCCAAAGACCCCGGAGTCCCACCTGCCTTGGTGCACAAATGAACAGAAACACGGGCTTCTCGATGGTGGCGTCAAAGACCAAAGGTTTATTACTGCAGGGACACAGAAGTCATAGATACTACACACGGGCAGTAACCAGGAGCCTGTTCGATTTGTACAAAGTGGGTTGCTCCTTATATACCAAAAATTGTGCTCTAGGCAAATATTTCACATGTCGGTACATTCCCAAACCTTTGTGTCTCTAAACAATAAATATTTGGCGTTACACAGGAACTGTCGATAATATCTGATACCAAACATCACGAAGAGGGGTTCCCACCAGTCCATCACAATCCCTTGTCAATATTGTATTCAAGAGCCGGACCGCCTCATCGTAAAGTCCGTTACCTCCCCCTAATAAAGGCCCAGAAGGAAAGGAGCAGAGCCAGGTGCAGAAGATAGAAAAGCGGGATAAGAGATGTTTGTGGGTTGTAAATGGGCAAGGCTACCGGCTTCGGCCGCCTAATCATGATCAGGTACAATGGACACGAAGACCAGTTTGGCAGGACTGGCCTTGGGCAGAGGAGGCAGCCTTTGTCGAGTCATGCAGCTACAGCGTGATCTGGTTTAAGGTGCACGTGTCATGTAAGAGGTGAATCTCCGGCTAAGGCTACGTGTCCTTAATCAAAGTGGAGTGAATGAAGTGATCAGAGGCTATTGCATATGTGAGGGCAAGGAACCACAAAATGGCGGCCACGATCTAAGATGGATGCCGTGTGTATATCAGAAATGTGTCAGTGGAAGGAGTGCTCTTGCTCGTAGCGTAGCGGAAACACTAGGATATACTAAATGGATCATTTGCGGTTCACTGATACCATTTTTATGTAATTCCGACAAACTTGAAAACACGGGTTCAAGTCGTCACGGAACCGTCACGGAACCTCAAATTGCACTTAATTTATTGAACTATCTGATGTGGTCTACTAGGATATTAGTATTGCTGGATTTGCGGACCGTCTACTTAGAAAGTTATGTAACTCAGTAAACCAAGTGTGTAAGAAAAAGGGGGTATCCCCGACTATGGTTCCTAATTTGGGATATTTGAATCAATTGGGAGAATGGAAAATTAGGAACAAGGATATTCGGTGGACAGGAACTGACATCAGACAGTAATAACTATATGTTAACCATGTGCATGGTACAAAAATATATATTTATTTTATTTTGTTTTGTTTGGTTATGATCTAAAAAACATGTGTTTTTGTCTCCTATAAACGATAGATAATCTATAATATTGTACAAATTTGTTCTTTTCAGTTTACAGTACAATACAAGTCATTATACAGAGACTGTTGTTTTGGGTATTTATCCAATTAACATTTCAGTCTAAAAACATGAGCCTTCATCAGGAAGCCATGATGAATTATCCAATTGAACCTATGCAAACAAAAAATACATAAAAATACATATCAGTGTCAGTGTATTTTCCGAGTCATGCAGAATTGCGAAAACATACAGTGTTTCAATGTTTACAAAGTCATAATTAAAAACAAAGGGGAATTGTCCTGAGAACACATGAAAATATCCTACGATATACACATTTGATGGCATGTATTTACTTCAACTTTGTGCGCATCCTAACTCAATTTATATCTTTACTGGGAATTACTATCTATCAAGTTAATACATAGTCTAAATTTTTCATAGAGGTAAATAGGTTCACATTAAGTCCTGACAGTTTGGAAGTAACAGAGAATACGGGCTCAAAGGAACCTAAACTGAACCGGGAACATGCAGCTATGAAAACAGGTTGGTGAAGGTTGTTGAGGGAATAGAATAGGATGTTACAAACAACCAAATGAAGGGAGATAGGCAAAGGAGATGTTCGCTTACCAAAGACTGCAGATGCAGTGTCTTCTGGTATGTTATGGGGATATGAAGCAGTGACACTTTTATAGTTTTATAGAGAGGTTTTACACTGTAGTGATGACATAATACAGAAAATAAATAAGCATACGCTTAATGATAAAGTGTGAGGTTGTAGGCTAACCGTGAAGTAATTTTAATGAAAAAGGTACCTGTATATGAAGCACTTGGTTGGCAACAAATGACCGATTGGGACAGGTTAGCAGCAATGGTAAGAAGAAAGACTGTGGGGAACGTTAAACAGGGGGATAAATGTTTAGTTTAGGGTTGCACAGAATGGAATGTTCCCTGTAGGTGACGTGCAGACAAGTTATTAAATAAAGAAATTGAGCAATGGGTTCTGCAATCAGGCTCTAAAGATACATGAAGGGCGAAACGTTAGATTCTGTTGAAAATGGTCTTATAAAGGATTGACCATTGCCATGCCTCTGTGCAGTAAAGACTACAAAGGGGAGTGACAATCTGTTCAATTAGAAGCCACTCATTAGTTTAGGGATTAGAATGCATCCAAATTACAAAAAGGCTGTGTTTTAAACATTCTAAGAAAAAACATCTACCTTTCTCTATGTTGTTAGATGTTGCAGGGACCATCAGTATAGGTGTTCCAAAAGTGATTGAATAGAGTTCCCCCCCCCCCTGTAGATAAAGGTAGAGATTTTTGGGGATTTAGGGGACACCTGTATATGCAGTCATGGTTGCTTTACTTAGCGGAGGGTAGGGGGTCTAGAACGGACGGAAAGGATTGAATACCTGCTAACAGGGTCCGCCGCGTCTTTCAATAGTGGGATCTGTTTCTTTAAAACTTCAATATGCGTATTTGGTGAAGTTAAAGTCCCTGTAGCAGGAGTATCTCTGTGGATAAAGGTAGACGTTTTCTGGGATTTAAAGGAAATTTTGTGTGCAGGTTTGGTTGCTTTGCTTAACGGAAGATGTAGAGTCTAAAACTGACGGAAGGGATTGAATACCTGTTTACAGGGTCCGCCGCGTCTTCCGATAGTGGGATCTATTTCGTGAAGTTAAAGTCCCTGCAGCAGGGTTGTCTCTGTGGATAAAGGCAGACGTTTTCGGGGATTTAAAGGACATTTTTATATGCAGGTTTGGTTGCTTTACTTAATGGGGGATGGAGAATCTAAAATGGACGGAAAGTATTGAATACCTGTTTACAGGGTCCGCCGCATCTTCCGATGGTGGAATCTATTTCTTTGAAACTTCAATCTGCATATTTGATGAAGTTGGAATCCCTGATTGCAGGGTTATCTGAGGGCAAAAACGATGATAGGACAAAGATAAAAAAAAAAGGGGGTAAGTGGGAACGTCATATTGATATGACGTTTAAACTGGTGCATGCAAGGGTATGGTCAAGTAAATACCTGATTAAAGCGTCCCGCGTGCGTCCCGATGGTGGGGTCTGCTCATCTGGCATCTCGATTAACAATCCGGGGGTAGAGAAAGCACTAGGAAGTTAGAGGTGTTTTTATGGTCAAAATTGGGCGCGCACTCTGACCTGCTAAGAGGCCGGGCCACGGCTCAGGTGAGCCGGAAGTGTAAAGAAACGGGTCGGAATTTACTGAAGGGTTGCAGCTTAGATGGCGGACATCTTGGAACGGGTTTATGGTGTAACGAAGCTGATGATAGTAGTTCAAGTGTATTGTACAGCCAATGGAATTCACACATGTGTGAAGGTATCTTTACAGTATATGGCTGTAATCACCAATTAGATTTAAGAAAGAAATTGTGTTAAAGAGCCTGGTGGCTCCATAAATGTGGGTTTTCAAGAGCTGGGGGTGTTAGTGTTAGTATATACTTGGAAATTTTGTTAGATTGCAAAATGATGAAACTTTGAGGGTGCAGTGCTCTCAATGCATCAATAATTTAGCTGTGGTTATATTTGAGGACTTGGTCCCAGGGTATTTCGTTATTCAGCCCTTTGGTATAAGTGTCCAAAGTAAAAATCCAGTATACTTCTCTACACTTTCGTACCTGAGTACTGTGTGTACCTGATAATTTGCAGATTTTTTCTAAGATAAACCAACGTATGTCGTTGGGATTGTGTTTGGCCTCCATATAATGTTTGACTAGTGACGCTTGAATTTTTCCCGTTCGGATGGCCGATCTGTGTTTGGACAAACGTGTTGACATCATTCGGGCGGTTTCACCTACATACCCCAAACCACAAGGGCATAACAGCAGGTAAACCACATTTGTGGTTTTACAGTTCGTCAAAGTTTGGGATAGAAGGGGTCTATTATTGAAGGTCCATTCTTTGGTCTCTATGGCAAAATCACAGGCAGTGCATTTAAGGCATTTGAAGTTGCCCATGACAGGGGTCATGCCAATTAGGGATCTTTGTGTGGAGACGTTGTTTTTTGATTCCATTCTCAACCGTACAACCAAGTCTTTGAGGTGCTTGTTTTTCCTATATTCAAAGACTGGTTTGGGTAGCTGATTTTCTTTGGATTTTGTGGCATTCAAGATATGCCAATTTGCAAGCACTATGTGTTGAAGTTTCGCATTTATGGTTGAATGTCTTGTCACAAAGACCATTTTGGAGTTTGATTCTTTGATGTGTGGTGTTAGTAGATGTTGCCTATCAAAGAACCTGGCTCTTTTGTAAGAATCGCGGACTAGTACTAGTACAAAAAGGTTCTACTAGGACTGGCAGTACTCAGCAGCACGCGAAGTGACAGACACAGTCCGTCATGATTGCAGACCACAAAAAAATGTCCTACTAAATAACAAGTCATAATATACTCAACCTATCAATCCACCACCATTATCTCTTCTTAGTGGCAGGAGTACTAAGGAAGGACTGGACTTGAGTCTCTAGTCTCTAGCATTACGAAGTTCTGTAAAGTACACTCATACATAATCACTCGAGGCCAAATGAGCCCAAAATTAAAAACAAGTAAGCATAGTAGCACCGCCACGGAGCAGGTGAGCACCTGCAATCACAGAAGCTTTTGAAACATAATTTACCTGTAATGTAATCTGTAGCATTCTTGCTCTTCGGAAAAAACATATGAACTCACCAAGCCCAGGGATCTCGAAGCCAAGCAAGTCAAGATTGTCTTGTTCCCGGTCCAGTATGTCGGACCACCGGTGCGTCACCTGGTTGTAGGTGCACCGGACCCCTGACTCCCGATACATGGCCCGGCACACCTTGCCCCATAGCTGGTGATGCTCCGTGAGGCCGTACCCGGTACCGGGCCTGCCGCCTGCTGCGATGGTCTTGGGGAGGTGGCAATGCACAAAGAAGACAAGTGAGGCCACCTCCACCTCGCTGAAGATCTCCCTGGGACTTACAGACTCCACCCTTAAACGCCCGCAAGGGAGCCGGCTGCGAGGTGCGGGACTCTTCCCCTTGGAGGTTCTGCCGGCTTCCTTTGCCATGGTCCTGGGTTAAAGGTAAAATAGGAAAGAATAGGGAAAAAGTAAAAAATGAAAAGAGAGAGATAGACAGAGAGTTACAAAAAAGTAGTTATTAAAACAAATGAAAAGTAGAAAAAAACACAAAATATAGATGTACAAAAATAGAGAAATAGATAATGAGTAAAAGAGATTTTTAAAAAGTTCAAACAAACAAAGTATTACAGAGATTCAAGCAGGATAGAAAAGGCATACCCAGAACCAAAACAATGAATGACAAACAATATGGACGCGCCCATTTCAACTGCGTGGGTAAGTTTGCGCGATATTTTCCTTGCGGGCATGCAAAAACGGACACGAACATGTAGTAACGTCAAACATGCGACCCGGAACAGGAAATGCGCAACAACTCGCGTCCGGAAATGGAAATATGCAACGCGAACAGTGAAAAACAAGATGGCCGCGCCCATATGCCACCGCATGCGATGATAAAAATCTTCCGAACTCACAAAAATAAAAAATAAAATCGTAATCTCCCGAAAGTTTGCGTATTTTGCGAACCGCGAGTACTCTTTTGGCCGAATTCACGTACCGCAAATTCGCAACATCCGCCCATACTCAATATACGCCCCGGGGGATGGGGTCTCCGGGGATAATAAAAATTACTGATAGGGGCTAGTGTGCAGGCGTTGGATGCGCGGCGTCTAACCAGTAGGGTACGCGACTCCAGCGTGTATGGTGCTGGAATTGTACGTGTTGGCTAATCAACTGTTGCGCGTTGGGTGTGTGACTGCAAGGAAAAAACAAATATTATTTTTCAGATATAAACATGGAACTTATGTGCTTTGTAAAAAGCAAGGTATGGAGTTGCTTAAGTAGAATCACACAGTGAGTCTGTGCATTTAGGAATCACTCTGAGAGAATCATTTTGGTAATTCATGTGTTTCCCGGAATGTAATTGGTTAAAAACGTATTGTGTTCTCACATTTTGGTAGAATTAGAAAATAGTAATTGGTTATGTGTTTCCAAAATTAATTTAATATTAATAGTAAAATGCAGTTCTGAAATATATGGAATGCATGCTTGATGTTTTTGCAGACAAATAAGTACAGGTAGTCCAGTACGATTTTCTACACTTACACTACCCAAACACCACTGCACTACTGTAAACCCTTAATCTACCTCCAGCATGACCACCTACAAAACCTATTCACCACTTTTCTACCCTAAACTTTAAATTTACTCCAGCAAAACCTGCAACACTACCCAAACACCACTGACTTTCCTAGAACATTGCTCCAGCACAACCGTCTACACTAGACAAATACCATTGTACGACCTTACAAATCTAATTCAGCACAATCTCCTACAGTACATAAACACAACTGCACAACCCTAAATCTACCCCCAGCACGAACCCTACACTACTCATTCAATACTGCACTAAAATAAATAGTAAAACACTACCCCAGAACAATACCCTTCACTTCCCAAACACCATTGCAATATCCTAAACGTTAAATCTACCACAGCATGAGTCTACACTACTTCAACAATACTGAACTACCTTAGAACACTATCCCAGTATGTCCTCCACCAGTGCACTACCCTAAACCTTAAACCTACCAGAGCACAATCCCTTACACTACCCAAACACCACTGTACTTTCCTAGAACACTACCCAAGCATGACCCACTGTACTACACAAACACCACTGCTCTACCTTACTCCCTAAACACTATCCATAACATTACCCTGTACATTACATAAACACCACTACACTACTGTAGAACACTAACCCAGTACAACGTCCTACACTACCCAAACAACACTGTACTACCCTACTACTCCATTTATAAGAAATATTGGTATTTGTTTAGAATCACACTGTGAGTCAGTGTCCATTTGGGAAAATTGAGAGAATGATGTTGTTACTTTATATGTTTCAGATATATAAATACATGTACTCTTGCCGTGACACTATCCCTAGCATCATCCCTACACTTCAGAAAGACCGGTGCCCTTAATCTACCCCCAGCATGAATACCTACAGTACCCATTCACCACTGCACTACCCTAAACTCTAAAACACTATACCAATATGATTCACTACACTCCCCAAACACAATTGCACTACCTTAAACCCTAAATCTACCTCAGCACAACATCCTACATTACCCAAACACCACTGTACTTTCCTGGAAAATTACCCAAGCACGACCCCCTAAAACCTAAAACACCATTATACCTACCATGATCCTGTACACTACATAAACACCACTGCACTACCCTAGAACACTCCCCCAGCACAACCTCCTTCACCACCTATTCACCACTGCACTACCCTAAACTCTAAAACACTAAAACAGCACGAGCCACTGCAGTAACCAAACACAATTGCACTAAGCCTAAACCTTAAATCTACACCAGCTTGACCCCCTACACAATCCAAACACTACTACACTACCCTAAAACACTACCACAGCACGACCCTCTACACTACACAAAGATCAGTGCACTACTCTAAACTCTAAATGTACCCCTAGAACGACCCACTAGACTACATAAACACCACTGTACTACCCTAAACACTAAAACACTACCCAGCATGACCCTTTACACTACTCAAACACCACTGCACTACCCTAAACTTTAAATCTACCTCAGCATGACCTCCTACACTACCCCAATATGACTGTAGTATCCTAGAACACTACCCCAGCATGACTGCCTACACTACCCAAACACTACTGAACTACCCTAAAACACCATCCCAGCACGACCCCATACACTACACAAACACCACTGCAGCACCTTGAACCCTAAAACACTATCCCTATTATGTCCCCATATACTACATAAACACCACTGCACTACTCTAGAACACTACCCTAGCACGGCCTATTACCCTACTCAAACACCATTGCACTACCCCAGCATGACCCCTTACACCACACAAACACCACTGCACTACCTTAAACCCTAAAACACTATCCCTAGCATGACCCCATACACTACATAAACACCACTGCGCTATCCTAGAAGAGTATCCCAGCATGACCCCCTATACTATCCAAACACCATTGCAGTACCCTAAACCTTAAATCTATCCCAGCATGACCTCCTACACTATCCAAACACCAGTGTAGTATCCTAAACTCTAAAACACTACCTTAGCATGATCCCCTATACTATTGAAACACTATTACAATACCCAAAACCTTAAATTTACGCCAGCACAACCTCCTACACTACTGAAATACCACTGCACTACCCTAGAACAGTACCTCAGCACGGCTCCCTACACTAGACAAACAACACAGCGCTACTCTAAATTCTAAATCTGTACTGTTGCCAAACCATAGTGACTGTTTATGTACCAAGTAGAAATGTATTTACTAAAGTAACAGTGAACCAAGTATGAATTCACTCAGTGTCTTTCCATATAGTATTGTGATAAATTAGTCAATATACATGTACTCATATAGGGCTTCAGGTTTTAGTGTTATGGAGTACTTCAAACTGCTATGCACTATGTATGTAGTGCTCTTACAACCTTTACAGTTGTGCTTCAGGGCTACAATTTATTAGTCAGAATTTATATGAAAAGTGTTTGTATAGTATTAAAAATGTATATTTTTTTAAGTTGTTAATAAATAGAGACTTTCCTTACCAGAGGGGCGCCTAGCTGTTTTGTTTCTCGTTGCCCGTGAGGACCCCTGGATACCTGAACTCCTCTTGCGCAACGTGTGCACTGTTGGCTAATCGTCCCCCCCGCCGCCGCAAATCACCAGCTCAGCGGCCGCAGTGTGGGCGGACTACAATCCCCAGAACACCCAGCGGGACTGCCACGCCCACCCGCCGCATTTCCGCACCCGGAGGCTCTTAAAAATCCTGCCCTCCCTCAGGGGGAGCATGAGACTACCCTTACCAGAGGGACGCCTAGCTGTTTTGTATCTCGTTGCCCGTGAGGACCCCTGGACACCTGAACTCCTCTTGCACAACGCGTGCGCTGTTGGCTGTTTGTCCCCTCCACCACCGCAAATCACCAGCTCAGGGGCTGCCACGCCCACCCGCTGCATTTCCGCGCCCAGATGCGCTTAAAAATCCTGCCCTCCCTCCGCATCGCGGGACGCGCGCCGGCGGCGCCGGGCTAAGCCGGGCTAAGCCCGGGCAAAGGGCGGGCGATCTGTGGCAATCCGGGGCCGAACGAGGCTGGGCTGGGCCTATCCTCTCACCTCTCAGCCAGGACTGCTTGAACACTAATCTAGTACTCTGTTATTTTCCCACAATTGTGATTGATACTGTAAACGCTGTTTGAGCACCTAACTGTTTGATACTAATTTAGCGGCCTAAAGTGGTTTAACTAGACTCATATTATTGGTAAGCACGCACCATGACTTCGCGTGTGTCTAAAGGAAAATCCCCATTAGTAGGAGGTTTAAATAGAGGAACATTAGATAATTATATCACCAGGGCTACCTCAGAAATAGAAAGAGAAATCGTATTGGCCGAGCGACGTGCCGAGCGACGCCGCTCTGTTGAGCTTCTTAAACACAAGCGCTCATCTTTGGGTCCAATACAGTTAGTAATCCCACCACACACCATTAAACAAACAGAAAATGAGGGGCACGACTTATCTAGCAATGATAGCATTCCACTACTCCTGCAAGATAGCATCCCTTCAATTGACATAAACAGTGAATCAAATACAAACCCCTCAGCTTCCTTTTCCAACTCATTACTAGAGGTAGAAGTTCTAGCAGAGATGCTTGCACCAATAGTAGAGATCGCCCAAAAAGAGAAAAAAATCCCTAAGAATCACACATGAGTCCAAGGACCACCACCTAAAAAAAATAAGGAAGAGGGGGAGTGGACCCCAAAAAAACAAGATCAACCAAATCAATTTTGGCAAATCTTCTAAAGGCCCTTCAATTAATGCATCTATGACACCTATCTTAGTTACTCCCCAATACCATCCAATAAAAGAAACACCTAGTACCGATCTAATGGGAAGTATTGAACAACTAATTAGATCCCTCCTATTGCCTCTCATTGAGAGATTAAAAAGAATCCTTGGAACAAGTAATTTTGAAATATTACAGGGTTAATCAAGGACTTATCAAAGACTACTTCAGCGCCCTTAATTGCTAAACCACTCTCAAATCCCATTGCCAAAAAGGAAGTAAAAATAAATAAGTAAACTAATCCAAAACCATATAGACCACCATCTCCTAAAACATTGCGGCAAAATGAAAATAATAAAACTAGGGCTAAGGAGGCACAGGTGGGAGGGAAACTCCATGCCTCAGGAAATCCTTCAAATTTAGATGGGATAAGAAAGCCTAAGAGGCAGCAAGTTGAATTGCCACCAGAAGCGGTTCCGCTTGTGGTGGTTCTCACAGGAATTCCAGTATTAGAGGACGGGAAGAGAGAAGATTATTTTCAGCTAAAAAAACAAAGTCATATATTGGCTACGAAAGAACCGACCGCTTCCTCTAAACATAAATGGGAACATTCTACATGTACGGCGTCTCCCCTGGTTGGGCCACTGAACAAAAGACACAGTGGGCGATATTATTATCATTAATTTTAGAGATCAATGAGCAGTTAGATACTTACAGAATCGTTCTCAGAAAATGGAAGCAATGGTATTATACCACGCGATTTGACCTACTTCTATCCTCGACCGTTACCGACAACTATAACAAATTCCAGGACTCCATCCCAATATCAGGACGAACGTTTTAATTCCCCTATACCTGTTTATAACCGCTATGCGGCTCTCTCAGGCATGGAGGGAGTGGACTGACTTAATTTCTGAAGCATAGCGAAGAAAATCGTGGAAAGTCCACAAAGAGTTATATCCACGAGTAGTGAGCTAAATCCTCACCATAATCTTTCTGACCCTCCTTTTAAATTCATACAGATCCAGTTTATGGCCACAGACTTGTTGGTGAAACCTAATTAGACAAACCAGGTACACCCTCTTCTTGGGCCACAACAGGACTTAAATCCTAAATTAACAAGCAAAACTATAATAGATACTGCGGGATGCACTGGGAATGGAAACAGACCCCGTATCTAAGCCTTATTCTGGAATATAGCAGGCCAACGATTAAAGCTAATAAATGATGAATGGAAGGCCTTCATTTACAAGTTTGATATTTTAGCGCTTCAGGAGACCTTCATATAGAAGGGTTCAAAACCTATTTTTCACCCGCCCAACCTTCAACATCGGGCAGAGCAAAAGGAGGTTTAACTATTTACATCTCAAACCTCCTTAACACAATTGAAATAGTCCCTATTAAACTAGAGCCTAATTTTCAGATTCTTTGTTTAATTTTAAACAAAAGGGATAAATTCCTAATAGTTAACTTCTATAATAATCTCCCTGATGGAGATGCAGTGACTTTGGTAGCCTTGATCCGTTCTATATTATTATCCAAAATAAGGAAGACACCTAAACAGGTGGTAATTATTTGGGGGGGGGAGTTTCAATTTGGGACCAAGCCCAGTTGGTAATCGTAACAATGTGGAATCCTCGATGAGAGTGATAACCCCATCCCACATTTTAGACATTCAACTTTAGGTAGTTATTTAACACCTTGGCTGCTGTGGTTATTTTTCCGCTGTGCTGAAAAATGTAAACACCAATGTTACATGACGAGCTCAGCTCATCATCAGCACACAACCACCGTGGCTGATGACGAGCTGAGCTCGTCATCAGCATCGAAGGGGTGAAATGAAACCGTGTTTGATTTAGCTTTGGTACTAGCAAATCAATTGGACAACGAAGAGTCACCAATGGCTCCTACATTTCAAGGGAGAGGTCATCAAACCACTATAGATTACATCCTGGTCTCCAATGGAGAGAGGATTACAGATATAGTATTTACTAGACACACAATTGCATTAAGTGACCACTACCCACTTAGCATCTCTTTCCCATTGTCCCATAACCCAAAAAGTAGTCTTGGCTCTATTTTGGCCCAAAATAACATGACACTGAATAGGTTAAACGGATACGCGTTAACATGGGGAAAAGTAGATCCTATAGTGATCACAAAGTCAGTGATATTAAAGGCCTTCTCTTCCAATATGAAATGCCTAGCTCCAGACACACCAGAATTAGAAGTCATCTCTATTTTTGGTAGGATTATTAGTGTTATAAACAAAACCCTGTGGATAGAAATTAAACACAAACCAAAGAAGAGGAAGGGATGGTTTAACCATGAGTGTACGGCTACCTACTCAAAACTAAAGACTGCTGTAAGGAAACCAGTCAGGATCCCCCACGAGATAACAAGTCTAAGGAAAACATACAATTCTGCACTAAAGAACAGGAAAGCAGAGGTAAAGAAACGACTCTGGGACTAACTTCATGAAAGCTGTCCCTATAAAAACACCGTCGCTTTCTGGCAAGTGGTCAAGTCCCCTTTTCTAGTTGATAATATTGATGATCCAAAATTAGAGGTGGCAATAGACAAAAAGGAATGGATTTGACACTTTTCTAGGGTCTTTGCGATTGACCCAGAGGCTATTAACCCACAAGAATCCAAACCTCTAGACCATATAGATACCCCCTATCCCATTGACCTAGAGTTTTCACTGGACCAGGTTGTTTTCGCTCTGAGAGCAAGTAAAAATGGGAAGGCACCAGGTCCAGACGGTGGTCCCATTGATCTTTTTAAAGCCAAGATGGACCTCTGGATCTCCCTTCTAACCAGAGTCCTGAATGCATCATGTGCAACAGGCCTTATGGAATCATGGTCCAAATCCGTACTAGTTCCCATTTTTAAAAAAGGAGATTGGGGGTCGGTAACCTGCTATCGCCCAATCTCCCTTTTAGACTCGCTTGGCAAAGTGGCGGGCCGAGTCATTCTTGAGCATTTGCAGGACTGGGCGGACGATGGCAGGATTATCTCAGATCTCCAGTACGGGTTCCAGCAGGGATTGGGGACTATTGATCAGGCTTTAAACCTGTCACTCGTGATAGACAAGTACGTTCACATTAAAAGAGGAGACCTGTATATGGTTTATGTGGACTTATCGTCTGCGTTCGATTGTGTCTCTCCCATTCCAAACTTTGGTCCCTACTGTTGGATATGGGGGTATCATCGAACCTGGTCAAGTTTTTGAGGGAACTCTATTCAAACGCGACAGCAAGGGTGCGTTACGGGTTGGGAGGAGAGCTAACAGCTGAGTTTGCAGTAGAAAAAGGGGTTAGGCAAGGCTTTGTCCTGGCCCCCTTCCTCTTTACATTATATACCAACGGACTGGAAAGAGAGATGATTAAGGGGTGCCAGGACCTTCCAGCATTGAATAACCGCCCAATTCCTGCGTTTCTCTACGCATATGATACTGTTATACTAGCTCGTACCCCCTTGAACTCCAAAAGGGCTTGAATAGATATTCCACATTTATGGCAGGCCTTGACCTAAACATCAATATTAGTAAAACCTTTTTCTTGAGGGCAGGCACTGGTCATAAGCGTAAAATGAGAGACATCTACCTGAAGCAGGATAAACTAGCGACCACACAGAAATACCCGTATTTGGGCATAATGATAGACCACAAACTATCCTGGAAACCGGCAGTAGAAACTAGGAAAATCCTTTTTATAGGAACTACTACAGCCCTTGTTAACTTCTCCAGGAAGTTGGGTAAGAGAGCTCCCCCTGAAATTATCATGATTTATAAAGCTAAATGCCTTTCTGTGGCACTAAATGGGGCAGGTCTATGGGGTTTTGTGGCCACGGATAGTATACAGAGGGTGGAAAACATCTTTGTGAGGTATCTTCTCTCAGTCCCTAAGAGCACGAGTACCTTTGCTTGTCACATGGAGTTGGGACTTTCCCATGTGACGGACTTAGCAAAAATTGAACCCCTACTATTATGGCGTAGAATTTGGATATCGGAAAAAAGCAACCCTTACACAGCCTATTCTCTCCGATTGTCTAGCCATGGAGAACGTTAATAAATCTAGGTGGTTGTCGTATGTAAAAAGGTTCTTTCACGATTTTGGTTGGGACAAATTTTATTACGACCGCCCTCAATTTGTGAGGCTCCAAGGAAGGCACTACAGGCAAAATGTCTTGCACACCTTGAAGAACTGAGACGATGTGTGAGGTCACAAAACCATCAGTCGTATACAGCCTGATGATCCAGACGACAGCCGCTATACAGCCCTACTTCACATATAAATTAAACAACAAGGGGTGGTGATGGACAGAGTTTCTGAATTAAGCAGAATACTCTGTCCATCACCACCCCCTTTTGTTAATTATTTTGTCCACCATAAGCGTGGAAGGGTAAACTCAGACATGAGTCCCTTGCTCACTGTACCATCAGGATTCAAGCAAGCCGGGCCGAAGACGGCTGTAATGCCAGAAACCGGTCCCCGGAAGCTCGTTTCCTTTCCAGTAAAAGAATTGGCTTGGTAGTTTGGTCTGCCCTGTTCCCATGATGCACTGGGCCAGGGACAGACTAATTTGCATGTAGCCAGGTTCTGAGCTGGGATGGTGCAGTGAGCAAAAAAACGGTGATGGATCAAGCCCTGATCTCTTGACTGGGTAGGAGTGTCTTGTTTAATTCAGACACTCTGTCCATCATCACCCCCTTTTGTTAAATATTTTGTCCACCATAAGCGTGGAAGGGTATACTCAGACATGAGTCCCTTGCTCACTGTACCATCAGGATTCAAATAAGCCGGGCCGAAGACGGTTGTAATGCCAGAAACCGGTCCCCGGAAGCTTGTTTCCTTTCCAGTAAAAGAATTGGCTCGGTAGTTTGGTCTGCCCTGTTCCCATAATGCACTGGGCCAGGGACAGACTAATTTGCATGTAGCCAGGTTCTGAGCTGGGATGGTGCAGTGAGCAAAAAAACGGTGATGGATCAAGCCCTGATCTCTTGACTGGGTAGGAGTGTCTTGTTTAATTCAGATACTCTGTCCATCACCACCCCCTTTTGTTAATTATTTTGTCCACCTTAAGCGTGGAAGGGTATACTCAGACATGAGTCCCTTGCTCAATGTACCATCAGGATTCAAGCAAGCCCGGCCGAAGACGGCTGTAATGCCAGAAACCGGTCCCCGGAAGCTTGTTTCCTTTCCAGTAAAAGAATTGGCTTGGAAGTTTGGTCTGCCCTGTTCCCATGATGCACTGGGACAGGGACAGACTAATTTGCATGTAGCCAGGTTCTGAGCTGGGATGGTGCAGTGAGCAAAAAAACATTGATGTTATGTTATGTTAACTGTTTTTATACCGCGCACAGCTGCCCCAGCAAAGGGGCGTCCTGGCGCCATAAGAAGGTATACACAGCACAGCATAAAAGAGACTCAATCAGAGATTTTTATTAAAAAGGAAGGTTTTAATAGCCCGTCTTAACTGGACTAAATCATCCAGTGCCCAAATTTCAGCAGGAAGAGAGTTCCACAACTTTGCGGCCACTACTCGAAAGGAGCGGCCACCTGTCCTACTCAACAAGAAACGTGGGACAACCGACAGGTTCTGACCCATCCATTTCAAGGATCGGGAGGGGACGTAAGGGGTCAGGAGGTTCGTCAGGATTGGGGGGGCCGTGCTTTTTAAGATTTTAAAAGCCAGGCAAAGCGCCTTGAACTCGATCCTCCGACCAACAGGCAGCCAGTGGAGCGCTTGCAGTGTTCTCGAAACCGGACAGCGCCTGGGCAGGCCCACCACCGCTCTGGCTGCGGTGTTCTGCACTCGCTGCAGCCGCGTGAGTTCAGCCTGGTTTATTCCTGCTAGCAACGCACTGGCATAATTTATCCTAGATAGTACTGAGGCTTGGACCACTAGCTGTCTGGTGGGGGCATCGAAGAATTTAAGTACAGGTCTAAGGCCCCTAATAATGCCAAAGCAAGAGGCTGCCACCCTGTTAGTATGGCAGGTGAAACTGAGAGTAGGGTCCAGCCAAACCCCAAGGTTTTTTATCTACATTACAGGAGAAGGGGTCATTCCTATTTCGGGAGGCCACCAGTTATCATTCCACCATCCTGCCTGCTTTCCCACAACCATGACCTCTGTCTTCTTAGTGTTCAATTGGAGACAGTTCTGATTCATCCAATTGGCCACCGCACGTAGACCCTCGCAAAACCTGAGGGCCTCCACATCTGAGTCCCCACTCAACATGACCGCCAGCTGCATGTCATGCACGTACGAGACCATTGTCAGGCCCCAGCGCTTGACTACCGCAGCCAGTGGTCTAACGTACAGGTTGAATAAAGTGGGACTCAGGGATGATCCCTGTGGGACCCCCAGTGTCAGCGGGTAAGAGGTAGATTTGCCGGGTGGGATAGCAACCTGGAATGATCTGTCAGAGAGGAAGGATCGGAACCAACACAAGGCGGACCCTTTGACACCCGCTTCCTCTAGCCGCCGCAAAAGGATCTCGTGAGAAACCGTGTCGAATGCGGCACTCAGATCTAATAACAGGAGTGCCGCTGTTCGACCAGTATCCAGCACGGAGCGCAGATGTTCAACCATAAACAGCAAGGCAGTCTCCGTGCTGTGGCCGGCACGAAACCCATTTTGAGTGGGGTCCAAGATGTTGCCTTTGGCAAGATGGTCAGCCAGGATCCCATGGATGGATCAAGCCCTGATCTCTTGACTGGGTAGGAGTGTCTTGTTTAATTCAGATACTCTGTCCATCACCACCCCCTTTTGTTAATTATTTTGTCCACCATAAGCGTGGAAGGGTATACTCAGACATGAGTCCCTTGCTCACTGTACCATCAGAATTCAAGCATGCCGGGCCGAAGACGGCTGTAATGCCAGAAACCGGTCCCCGGAAGCTTGTTTCCTTTCCAGTAAAAGAATTGGCTCGGTAGTTTGGTCTGCCCTGTTCCCATAATGCACTAGGCCAGGGACAGAATAATTTGCATGTAGCCAGGTTCTGAGCTGGGATGGTGCAGTGAGCAAAAAAACGGTGATAGATCAAGCCCTGATCTCTTGTCTGGGTAGGAGTGTCTTGTTTAATTCAGATACTCTGTCCATCACCACCCCCTTTTGTTAATTATTTTGTCCACTATAAGCGTGGAAGGGTATACTCAGACATGAGTCCCTTGCTCAATGTACCATCAGGATTCAAGCAAGCCCGGCCGAAGACGGCTGTAATGCCAGAAACCGGTCCCCGGAAGCTTGTTTCCTTTCCAGTAAAAGAATTGGCTTGGAAGTTTGGTCTGCCCTGTTCCCATGATGCACTGGGACAGGGACAGACTAATTTGCATGTAGCCAGGTTCTGAGCTGGGATGGTGCAGTGAGCAAAAAAACATTGATGTTATGTTATGTTAACTGTTTTTATACCGCGCACAGCTGCCCCAGCAAAGGGGCGTCCTGGCGCCATAAGAAGGTATACACAGCACAGCATAAAAGAGACTCAATCAGAGATTTTTATTAAAAAGGAAGGTTTTAATAGCCCGTCTTAACTGGACTAAATCATCCAGTGCCCAAATTTCAGCAGGAAGAGAGTTCCACAACTTTGCGGCCACTACTCGAAAGGAGCGGCCACCTGTCCTACTCAACAAGAAACGTGGGACAACCGACAGGTTCTGACCCATCCATTTCAAGGATCGGGAGGGGACGTAAGGGGTCAGGAGGTTCGTCAGGATTGGGGGGGCCGTGCTTTTTAAGATTTTAAAAGCCAGGCAAAGCGCCTTGAACTCGATCCTCCGACCAACAGGCAGCCAGTGGAGCGCTTGCAGTGTTCTCGAAACCGGACAGCGCCTGGGCAGGCCCACCACCGCTCTGGCTGCGGTGTTCTGCACTCGCTGCAGCCGCGTGAGTTCAGCCTGGTTTATTCCTGCTAGCAACGCACTGGCATAATTTATCCTAGATAGTACTGAGGCTTGGACCACTAGCTGTCTGGTGGGGGCATCGAAGAATTTAAGTACAGGTCTAAGGCCCCTAATAATGCCAAAGCAAGAGGCTGCCACCCTGTTAGTATGGCAGGTGAAACTGAGAGTAGGGTCCAGCCAAACCCCAAGGTTTTTATCTCCATTACAGGAGAAGGGGTCATTCCTATTTCGGGAGGCCACCAGTTATCATTCCACCATCCTGCCTGCTTTCCCACAACCATGACCTCTGTCTTCTTAGTGTTCAATTGGAGACAGTTCTGATTCATCCAATTGGCCACCGCACGTAGACCCTCGCAAAACTTGAGGGCCTCCACATCTGAGTCCCCACTCAACGTGACCGCCAGCTGCATGTCATGCGCGTACGAGACCATTGTCAGGCCCCAGCGCTTGACTACCGCAGCCAGTGGTCTAACGTACAGGTTGAATAAAGTGGGACTCAGGGATGATCCCTGTGGGACCCCCAGTGTCAGCGGGTAAGAGGTAGATTTGCCGGGTGGGATAGCAACCTGGAATGATCTGTCAGAGAGGAAGGATCGGAACCAACACAAGGCGGACCCTTTGACACCCGCTTCCTCTAGCCGCCGCAAAAGGATCTCGTGAGAAACCGTGTCGAATGCGGCACTCAGATCTAATAACAGGAGTGCCGCTGTTCGACCAGTATCCAGCACGGAGCGCAGATGTTCAACCATAAACAGCAAGGCAGTCTCCGTGCTGTGGCCCGCACGAAACCCATTTTGAGTGGGGTCCAAGATGTTGCCTTTGGCAAGATGGTCAGCCAGGATCCCATGGATGGATCAAGCCCTGATCTCTTGACTGGGTAGGAGTGTCTTGTTTAATTCAGATACTCTGTCCATCACCACCCCCTTTTGTTAATTATTTTGTCCACCATAAGCGTGGAAGGGTATACTCAGACATGAGTCCCTTGCTCACTGTACCATCAGAATACAAGCAAGCCGGGCCGAAGACGGCTGTAATGCCAGAAACCGGTCCCCGGAAGCTTGTTTCCTTTCCAGTAAAAGAATTGGCTTGGTAGTTTGGTCTGCCCTGTGCCCATGATGCACTGGGCCAGGGACAGACTAATTTGCATGTAGCCAGGTTCTGAGCTGGGATGGTGCATTGAGCAAAAAAATGGTGATGGATCAAGCCCTGATCTCTTGACTGGGTAGGAGTGTCTTGTTTAATTCAGATACTCTGTCCATCACCACACCCTTTTGTTAAGTATTTTGTCCACCATAAGCGTGGAAGGGTATACTCAGACATGAGTCCCTTGCTCATTGTACCATCAGGATTCAAATAAGCCTGTCCGAAGACGGCTGTAATGCCAGAAACCGGTCCCCGGAAGCTTGTTTCCTTTCCAGTAAAAGAATTGGCTCGGTAGTTTGGTCTGCCCTGTTCCCATGATGCACCGGGCCAGGGACAGACTAATTTGCATGTAGCCAGGTTCTGAGCTGGGATGGTGCAGTGAGCAAAAAAACGGTGATGGATCAAGCCCTGATCTCTTGACTGGGTAGGAGTGTCTTGTTTAATTCAGATACTCTGTCCATCACCACCCCCTTTTGTTAATTATTTTGTCCACCATAAGAGTGGAAGGGTATACTCAGACATGAGTCCCTTGCTCACTGTACCATCAGGATTCAAGCAAGCCCGGCAGAAGACGTCAGTAATGAAAGAAACCGGTCCCGGGAAGCTTGTTTCCTTTCCAGTAAAAGAATTGGCTTGGTAGTTTGGTCTGCCCTGTTCCCATGATGCCCTGGACCAGGGACAGACTAATTTGCATGGAGCCAGGTTCTGAGCTGGGATGGTGCAGTGAGCAAAAAAACGGTGATCTCTTGACTGGGTAGGAGTGTCTTGTTTAATTCAGATACTCTGTCCATCACCACCCCCTTTTGTTAATTATTTTGTCCACCATAAGCGTGGAAGGGTATACTCAGACATGAGTCCCTTGCTCACTGTACAATCAGGATTCAAGCAAGCTGGGCCGAAGATGGCTGTAATGCCAGAAACCGGTCCCCGGAAGCTTGTTTCCTTTCCAGTAAAAGAATTGGCTTGGTAGTTTGGTCTGCCCTGTTACCATGATGCACTGGGCCAGGGACAGACTAATTTGCATGTAGCCAGGTTCTGAGCTGGGATGGTGCAGTGAGCAAAAAAACAGTGATGTTATGTTATGTTAACTGTTTTTGTACCGCGCACAGCTGCCCCAGCAAAGGGATCGTCCTGGCGCCATAAGAAGGTATACACAGCACAGCATAAAAGAGACTCAATCAGAGATTTTTATTAAAAAGGAAGGTTTTAATAGCCCGTCTAAACTGGAGTAAATCATCCAGTGCCCAAATTTCAGCAGGAAGAGAGTTCCACAACTTTGCGGCCACTACTCGAAAGGAGCGGCCACCTGTCCTACTCAACAAGAAACGTGGGACAACCGACAGGTTCTGACCCATCGATCTCAAGGATCGGGAGGGGACGTAAGGGGTCAGGAGGTTCGTCAGGATTGGGGGGGCCGTGCTTTTTAAGATTTTAAAAGCCAGGCAAAGCGCCTTGAACTCGATCCTCCGACCAACAGGCAGCCAGTGGAGCGCTTGCAGTGCTCTCGAAACCGGACAGCGCCTGGGCAGGCCCACCACCGCTCTGGCTGCTGCGTTCTGCACTCGCTGCAGCCGCGTGAGTTCAGCCTGGTTTATTCCTGCTAGCAACGCACTGGCATAATCTATCCTAGATAGTACTGAGGCTTGGACCACTAGCAGTCTGGTGGGGGCATCGAGGAATTTAAGTACAGGTCTAAGCCCCTAATAATGCCAAAGCAAGAGGCTGACACCCTGTTAGTATGGCAGGTGAAACTGAGAGTAGGGTCCAGCCAAACCCCAAGGTTTTTTATCTCCATTACAGGAGAAGGGGTCATTCCTATTTCGGGAGGCCACCAGTTATCATTCCACCATCCTGCCTGCTTTCCCACAACCATGACCTCTTCTTCTTAGTGTTCAATTGGAGACAGTTCTGATTCATCCAATTGGCCACCGCACGTAGACCCTCGCAAAACCTGAGGGCCTCCACATCTGAGTCCCCACTCAACGTGACCGCCAGCTGCGTGTCATGCGCGTACAAGACCATTGTCAGGCCCCAGCGCTTGACTACCGAAGCCAGTGGTCTAACGTACAGGTTGAATAAAGTGGGACTCAGGGATGATCCCTGTGGGACCCCCAGTGTCAGCGGGTAAGAGGTAGATTTGCCGGGTGGGATAGCAACCTGGAATGATCTGTCAGAGAGGAAGGATCGGAACCAACACAAGGCGGACCCTCTGACACCCGCTTCCTCTAGCCGCCGCAAAAGGATCTTGTGAGAAACCGTGTCGAATGCGGCACTCATATCTAATAACAGGAGTGCCGCTGTTCGACCAGTATCCAGCACGGAGCGCAGATGTTCAACCATAAACAGCAAGGCAGTCTCCGTGCTGTGGCCCGCACGAAACCCATTTTGAGTGGGGTCCAAGATGTTGCCTTTGGCAAGATGGTCAGCCAGGATCCCATGGATGGATCAAGCCCTGATCTCTTGACTGGGTAGGAGTGTCTTGTTTAATTCAGATACTCTGTCCATCACCACCCCCTTTTGTTAATTATTTTGTCCACCATAAGCGTGGAAGGGTATACTCAGACATGAGTCCCTTGCTCACTGTACCATCAGGATTCAAGCAAGCCGGGCCGAAGACAGCTGTAATGCCAGAAACCGGTCCCCGGAAGCTTGTTTCCTTTCCAGTAAAAGAATTGGCTTGATAGTTTGGTCTGCCCTGTTCCCATGATGCACTGGGCCAGGGGCAGACTAATTTGCATTTAGCCAGGTTCTGAGCTGGGATGGTGCAGTGAGCAAAAAAACGGTGATGGATCAAGCCCTGATCTCTTGACTGAGTAGGAGTGTCTTGTTTAATTCAGATACTCTGTCCATCACCACCCTCTTTTGTTAACTACCTCACATATAACACCACAAGCTATGATCGCTATCTTCTGGTTAGGTTCAGGATGAACTTTTTCCACCGATTGGTTGCATTCCTGACTCGAAACAACTGGGCTAAAGATCTTCTGCTTTGTCCTTGTGATAACACTTCTATGCAGTCCACCCTGCACACTATTCTTTTTTGTAAATTCCATATTGTTTATAGGAACAAATGGCTTATCCCATTGCTACAGCAAACTGGTTATAGACAATGTCGTCTGGCACTACTTTTTTGGCAGCTCTTGGAGGGAGAAGGGTTGGTCTATATAATAGTTAATTTTCTTAAGTGTATTGTTCGTCACCGAATGAACTTAGACTGAATTTGTCCATTTCAGGGTCTGTGCAATCTTAACTATAAAAGGCGATTTTTTACCTTATAATGTTATAAATTTGTAAGTTTTAACCTCTCTCTTTTGGATGTTGCTAATCACTTTAATTAAGCGACTGTAAGTTGCAAAGGAAAAAGTCTCTATCTCTATTCTTAAAACAGAAACTTATCAAATTGAACGATTGATACTTCTGAGACTGGTCGCACATTTAACCTTGTGAATATTCTTTTTTTATCTTAATGTATGCTTTTTTATTGTATAGAACTGTTTTACTGTATGCTTTTATGATTTTGCAACTTAAAATCGAAATGAAGCTTAATTGACAATTGACAATACCTTTTTTATGGTTATTTTTTACAGATACTGTTTATCATCATTAAAATAAAATTATCATGCCGTAGAAACAAAGAAATAGAAAAAGGATACTTACTTGAAAAAAACTCAACCACAAGTATTGGAAGACCAACATAATGTGGCTACAAAGAGAAACATTTCTAATAAGACCACAAAAGACTTCATAAAAAATATCACTAGATTTTGAAAAAAATGCAAATGTGCAAAGCAGTGAAAATGTTCCAAACATAAAAAAGTGCAAACAATAGGAAAGGAAAAAAAGGCAATGAAAAAACAAAGGATATAGCTTATAGTGAAAGAAGAGAAAATCAATCTAAAGAATTGCGCACAAAAATATTTTACAATAGAGTAGGCCATAATTTACTAAAACATACAAAGAAATATAGAAAGAGAACACAATTTTATAAAAAAGAATAAGCATATAGAATCTATTGTTGAAAAGGCTTTTGAAATAAAGAGGAAACTTTTCATTTTAGTATTAAACAGAATTCGATCACTAGATAAACCAATCCATTTAATGAAGGCCAAAAGTAGGAGGAAAAGAGTAATTAACCAAAGTAATTTTTTTGATTTTTTTTAGGTGAATGGAAACACTCTCAAAATTCTGAGCCTTTTTTAATGAAGAGAGTTATTTACAGAGCAATAATTTGTTGCATGCAGTTGACACCAGTGGTCGAGTATATGAGGTTAAAAATGGTTGTCCACTTAAGAAAGAGCAAATGGTTCCTAGAAATGCAAAAGAAGTGATAGCTGATGAAGTTCTAGGCAGACATCCTAAAGCCCCAGTGTACATTTGGAATTGTAGCAGTATTTGTAGTGTACGACAAGAATCTATTGATAAATTATGCAATTTCTTACATGCATATTCTAAAAAAAGTGTTAAACCAAAGATGAAGCTGTTGCAAGGACTAGACCCTTGTGGAGTGAGAAAATATACTATTTTGCATGGTCATTCTTTGACTTGTCTTTCTAGGAAAGTATGTTAAAGTGTTTTTCACCATTTCAGGATGTTGGCAGTTAGTGAGAAGATTGTATTATTCAAAAAGTCCCGCACTAAAGCTAAATGAGTTGAACAGTGCTCTTTTGCGTGCGTCAATATCAGATGTGAAGAAGGTTTGTGATGATATGGAGTTTTGTTACTTTGGTCCTGAACAAGAGAGTGCAGAAACTGAGACATTAATGGAAAAAAATGTTGTGGAGAATGTTGAACATAGTTGTACAAAAAATATTGAAAATGAAATGACAAAGTTTAAGGTGATTTCAGGTGAAAGGCCAAATTATTCTTGTATTTGTTGTCACTGAACTCACTCCAAAAATGAGACTAGGAGTGTTGATCTGTATTTAAAAAGTGAAGAAGGAAATAATGATACGTGGAAAGAATTTGCAACTTATTTGTTCGTAGAGAATTGTTTTGATTTGGGTTCTGATCAATGTATTTGTAATATTGCTAATACAAATTAGATGAGATTAAAATGCCCGCTAAAGCTGTTCATAAAACTCTAGAGTTGGTTGTTATTCCTCCAGAATTGATAGATTTAAACACCTAAGAGCCTATTCTTATTCAATGTGTGCACCCGTTTCAGGCTATTGTTCTTATGGAGCCTAAACAGGTAAATTGCCTCCTTTAGATTTACAAAGAGGATTAAAAGGAAGAGTTGTGTATTCACCATTAGATTTAAAGAAAGCTATTAAAACTATTGGTGTGGAGAGTGTAGAAAGTGAACCCCTATTTATTCCTGTTAATGGTGTACCGACTAAGAATAAGAAAATCTGGCTGGAGTTAGTGCATGTTAGGAATGTGCAAAAGGAAACATTGTATTTGATAAAGTACAATACATACTATAAGGATGTTTATATGGGAGAAGAATAAATAGTTTTAGCAGAAGATACTGAAACGTCAAGTGCACAAATTGAAAAAGTGGATATGTTAACATGTGAAGAAATCTAAGAACATTACAGTGTGCATCCACTCCATTCAAAAGAAGTGATGGGGAACACTATTGATTTGTTCCAAATGAAAAAAGCAAAAGGAACTCCCAGGAGTGTATTGGAAGAGAGCATGGAAGCTCGTTGTTTTCCACAGTTGTTCCCAACTGGAAAAGGAGGACAATATGATGAACATGAAACAGCAATGAATCAAGCTTAAGATGTAACAAAGTTATTAAAGTTTGATGAACAACTAAATGTTGAGCAAAAAACAAATATATGAGCAAGTGAGACAACATATTGACCATGGATTACGTCATGAAAAGAAAGAGTGCTCATGCACGTCATTTCAATCTATCCGAATGTACGTAAGTGGACCAGCTGGAACAGGATTTTTTTTTATTGAAGTAATTACAAGTTATCTACAGAAAACAACTGAGTCACATTTGTCTTGTGTTGTCACTGTTCCAACTGGGTTGGCAGCACACAACATTAAAGGAATTACATTACATCATTTACTAATGCTACCAGTGGAACATGAAAACAAATTGGAATACCACAAGCTAACTGCAGAAGCTTGTTGTGAAGTTTGAAGAGTCTTGAAAAAAATGAAACTTCTCATTATTTATGAGGTAAGCATGGTATCAAACTTAATGCATGGCTTTGTGCATTTAAGAATGCAGCAAATTCTTAAAACAGAGTATGACGTGTTGTTTGGAGGAAAACACGTCATAGTTTTTGGAGATCTTCTGCAACTGACTCCTGTAAAAGCACAACCAGTATTTAAAACACTTGCGGCCTGAAGACACCAGAAAGCCCCTGGGTAGTGTTGGAAACGTGAATATTTGGTCAGATTTTGAATACAAAGAACTCATTACAAATGTGTGACAGGTAAATGATATTGATTATGGAACTAGTCTTTAAGATATAAGAATTGGAGTACTGACTGAACATGGCAATCAAGCTTTGCAGAGTCGATTACTTTCCAAATTGTTTTCTAATGAAGATACAGTTCCTGAGAAAATATACATGGAAATTGCAGAAAACAAATCTGTAATCTGCTTAATGCCAACACTGCATGAGTGTTCTATATATTTAATGAATAACTTTTGAAACTGGAAAATGAAGAAATAATAAAAATGGAAGCCATTGATAAAATAGAGCAAGAAGAAATCACTGTTATTTTGACTGAAAAATTGGAGACAAATTAGATTGAATTGGAAAATCAATATCTAAAACTGCTGTTTTAGAAAAGAATCTATATGCATGTAGAAACTGTCGGATAATTTTAAGGTGTAATTTGGATGTAGAAAAAGGTTTAGTTAATAGAGCAATGGGCAAAGTTGTGGATTTCGTTAATTATCAAAATAAAGATGGTATTGAATTCTTATAAATAAAATTTGATCAGATTGAAGAAGTTAAACAAATTGGAGATTGCAAATTTAGAAAAAGAGATCAAGGATATGGGTTTACCAGAAGTGGCAGATAAAAACTGGGCTGTGCTTAAGGAACAACTCCAGAAACATCAGATTTATCTAAGGGATAAAAAATGCCAGAAAATCAAAAGGGATGAAGGGGACTATAGATGTGGAAGGGTATATACCTTCGCAAGAAAGTTCGATAACATCAAACCACCTAATAATCGAACTGGTTCAGAGACAACCTCACAGACAGCGGGTAGCAGTAGCATGTCTGATATCACAAGCATTAGTAGCCTGACAAGCATTGATTCCATAGGCCCAGAGGGAGGTGCACAAGGCCCCGTACAAGATCCCTTTTTTTTAGAATTGCAGCGGTTCAGACAGGGAAACAAGGAGACATTCAAGAAAGATGCAAAAGGACAAGGAGGGGGAACAAGAGATCAGGAAGAAGGGGGAAGAGCGGGTGTCGCGACAAGGTCAGTGACCCGCAATCAAAGAATGTAAATGAACAGACTGAAACCTGTAATGAAATTGCTATTGTGAATCTCTCAGACCACGAATTGACGCAACCAGAAATAAACATACTGAGCAAAGGATTGGGTTTTTGTCCTAGTAATATTCCAGATTTTACTTCCTTTCATATTAGTTGCTTTAAGTTTATTAGAAACATCAAATTGTTGAAGTATTTTGCTGATAGACCGCAGAGAGAACATGAGATATCCAATGTGTACATGAATAGCTCTAACCCTTCCATCCGGGATATTAGAGATACACATTTACTAGTAAGTATACATGCAGAGGATGGTATGGAAAGTATGGAATCCGTGGCAACGAGTCTATCTTTAGACACATACACTGAGATCAACAGTGGCCTGAGAGTGAAATCAAGATTTACACCACAATTACAGGGTAATAACAACCTAGACAGGTTTCAACAAAATGTGACACGGGAGTTATATGCGTTAGAGGATAAATACTCAAGCACATATAGACACAGAACCCAGAACATTACTGAGAATGAGCGTAAGGCAGTGACAAATCTAAAAAAGAAGGACTCCCTTGTCATCCGTGAGGCGGACAAGGGAGGGAACATCGTGCTGATGAACCGCAAAGAGTACATCGGTGAAATTGACAAACAACTAGGTGACACACGTGCATATACTAAGTTAAGATGTAACCCCATAAAGGAGATAAAAGTGACAATCTTCGATCACCTTAAAATCTGGAAAGAAGAGTGTCTAATCTCAGAAACGGAATTCAAATACCTTTACAATGATAGTCCGACATATCCTTGCATATACTGTCTGCCCAAGGTTCATAAAAAATCTGATTTTCCTCCGGGTAGACCCATTATAGCAGGAATTGGTTCGCCAACCGAAAAAATCTCGGAATATATAGATCTGTTTTTACAGCCTTTGGTTGTGAATTTGCCGACATATATCAGAGACACTAGGGATGTATTGAATAAAATCGCAGATGTAGACTGGGTGGAGGGCCACATGCTGGTCACTTTGGATGTGTGCTCTCTATATACGAGCATTCCCTGTGATAAGGGATTACTAGCGGTACGTCACTTTTTAGAGAGCAGACCCATTGAGACCTATGCCCACTCAAACATGTTGGTGTCAATGATTGAATTGGTATTAGCCAACAATGTATTTCTACACAATGGTGAATGGTATCGCCAGATCAGGGGGGTAGCCATGGGGGCAAAATTTTCCCCATCTCTAGCAAACCTATACATGGGTTACTTTGAATTGATCCACATATGGAGAAAATGTCCCAATAGGCTGACAGAAAACATCCTGTACCTGGGCCGTTACATAGATGATTTACTGATGTTTTGGTCGGGCAGTAAGGAAGAGTTGGACATGTTTTTTGACTTTCTAAACGATAATCCTTTTAATCTAAAATTCACGAAGGAGGAAAGTGTGTCCAAGATAAATTTTCTGGATATCACCATTGTGGTTAAGAATAGTAGATTGCATGCTGTCCCCTACAGAAAGGATACAGCATGTAATTCTTTGTTGCATGCCCAAAGTGCACATCCCAGTTCGCAAATTAATGCAATCCCCTTTGGGGAAATGCTAAGAACCAAAAGAAACTGTAGCGATCAGGAAAGACTAGAGACAGAACTGAAATCAGTGGAGAGGAGATTTTTATCCAGGGGTTACAGTAAGGAAATAGTGATTAAAGCCCGAAACAGAATTGATAAAATCAATAGAAACTCACTGATTGTAAATAAACCACGTAAACAAGACAAAACAAAAAGAAAGATAAGGTTCATTACTCCATACAGTACTGTCAGTACAGATGTATACAAGATACTAAACAGAAACTGGCATCTATTGTTGGAGGATCCCAGCCTGCACAACAAGGTGGGAATTAAACCATCGATTACCTGGAGTAGAGGTAGAACCTTGAGACAAGAACTGTGTCCAAGTTACATCCCGCCGCCAAAAGGGCAAAATTGGATGCCGGTATCCCCCAAAGGGTTCTAAAGATGTGGCAATTGCTGCATTTGCTGTTTCGCATTAAACAAAACAACGGAGTTCAGATACAATAGTCCTAAATTACACAGGATACAAAACTTTATCAACTGCAATACTACTTACACAGTGTATTGCATAAAATGTATATGTAATTGGATATATGTAGGCAGCACAATAAGGCCATTAAAAGATAGAATACAGGAGCATATGAGGGCTATGCGTAACAATAATGCCCAATATCCTTTGGCGGCACACTTCAACATGGTACATCAACCAAATGACCTACATAAAATCAGGTTCCATGGTATAGATGTTGTGATGGCAGGTAACAGGGGTGGTAACCGTGAACAGCAATTACGAAAGCTGGAAAGCAAATGGATCATTTCCTTGAGAGCAGTGGAAAAGGGAGCAAACATGGACAAAGAGATGTGTGAGTTTCTATGAACATGTATATAGATTTGGTTCATCAGTATTGGGGAAAGTCAAAGGAAATCTCATTGATTAAATGTGCCTGGAAAAATTATATCGATGTTTATATGAGAATATGTCAAAATATCATATAATATGAGAAGGATTCATTTGATAACACGCTTGAAATTGGTGCCCAAAATGTACTAATAGGATGAGACAAAAAGTATTTGCCCTTCGCTTATGTAGTGCATTGAGATACAAATGTTCCAAGATGGCCACTACTTTCTCCTCAGTGAGTATTGAAACTATCCGGCCAGCTTAGTCCTTTCTTTTTCACTAATGTAAAGGGCGGGCCAGGAGGACGTAGTTACTTCCTGCCAGACGAACGCGGTAGAGAGACGCCTAGCTGAGACGCGACCGGTTTCGTGATGGCGGTAAGTTTTGAAAAATGGGCTCGGGATTAGTAATAGATGGCTTTGAATACAATGAAGTCAGAGGTTCTTTGACGCGATAGAGAGACCGGATACGAATAAATGCTGAAGGCGCGATGTATAGATGCACCCGGTTTTTGCGTGTCGTTTTCCGCTTTTAACTAATTTAAGAAAGAGACAACCAGACGAGGAATGTGCAGATATATTGATTTAAATGTGACGGGTGTTTGTCATTTTATATTTTTTTATGAAATCTAAGACGGCTCTAATGAAACACATGTATTGCGATGGGCAGCGGAAAGAGAGGACTGGGGCACTTTTGCGGTTAAAGTGGCGATGGATAGAACTAATCTGGTGTGCCACATTTCTGCTAGAAGAGCTACATGTAGTAGCATGGGCGGTTTTTTTAGTAGCTTTGGACCGGTATTAGAAAAGGCCGTGAGCCTAGCTGTGAACTGGGGGCACTTTAATGAAGTATACATTTGGAAACGGAATAAGATTTGTGAATAGCATCTGAAATTTCCCCCACAAACGACTGAAATGGGATTGGCTTATTATTTCAGATGGAACTTATCATGGCTCCTGCTGTCCTTTACTAAATCACAGACCAAGGAGTGACAAATGAATAGAAAAGTACAAGAATCCACAGGAACAATTTTCACTGGCATTACTATAGGTTTTTAAGGTAAGCCGGTCGACTTGGTCACTGTCTCGGAATAATTAAGTAGTGAGATACAACATACAAATGTATAGAATCTTTTCTAAAATACCGGCCCTGCTTGGTTTTACAGGACCAATGACAAAGGACTTTTACTGTTTTTATTGAAGTATATGAAAACACGCCACTCACCATACTATTTTTTGGTAAGTGGAATTCATTAAGCCTAGATGGCTTTGCACTTGCATTCAATCTCCATGGGTAGATTTGACAGCAACAATATTAAAAGAGAGACAGAAATGTGGCTAATATGGTCACTGAGATATGCGCTCGAATGAAAGACACTGAGGCATAAGTGGTGGTCATCTTGAGAGATAGGTGTAGTATGGTTAACTTTGAGATGCATGATTAATGCCAGTACTGGGTAGTAGTGTAGTGTAGCCATGTGAAGGAAGATGGCCACATCAATTGTATGTATTCAAATTGCTAAATGGCATCTAGTATGCTAGACTTATGAAGCAACTGTGCAGTAACTTATAATCTGAATTCCAGACTTAAAAAACGCTATTGATATATGACAGCAGCTCCAATTTGAAATGGTGGGAAATAAGGGTTGGAGCTTTGACTAAGTATGGATGTGTAAAGGTGGCTGGGAAGATATGAGTTTTACTGATTGTATGTATTTGTATACTAATTTGCAGCCTTGAAAAAGCCCGGGGAGGGCGAAACGCGCGTCGGCTGTGAGGATGTGGCGAGAAAATAATCAATAAAAAAGAACGTTGAGAAACAATGGACTCTGTACGATCTTAATACTTGTGTGGACTGGAAAAGAATTGAAGTATTGAACTGATTATATTGAAAAACAATTGGATAAAAGTTACGAGCAGGGATGTGCACTGGTTAAATTGTTTCTATTTATGGTTCATGAAACTCCGCTACACTCGCTGTGGGTAGGGTATCGTGACGGAAAGTGCTTAAGGGTGAATAAGCATCCTATCAGTTGGGCACTCCCAAATTGAGTATCTCTGTATGACTGGACAATTGAATACCACGGGACAAATACAACACTGATGTGCAGATCATAGTAGCAAATTCACCCTGTTTTTTTGTTTATGTAAGTTAAACAAATTGGTTGCTGTTCAGTTCGTTTTTTGCTTGCTAAAGATGTATATGTTCGTAGAAAACAGTTTCTAGTTTCTCTGGCATATGCAGAGACTATTCATAAATCTCAAGGTTTTAGTGTTGACAGTGCTTTGGTGAACATTGGAAATACTGTTTTTAAAGAGGGTATGGCATATGTTGCTTTGTCGTGAGTCAGAACACTATTTGGTTTGTTTTTGATTTATTTTGATGATAAAAGGTTACTGCAGATGCCAACTGTGTCAAAGAGTACAATAGGTGAAGAAGAACATATGCTCCAAATTTAGGTCAATATCCTGTATTTGAAAAGCTTGTGGTTGGTCAAAAAAGAATGTATGAGAATATCTGTACTAAAGGTGTACAGAAGGGAAAAAAAGTTAATGTTGTAATTGCAAGCAAAAAGAAAAAGGACACTGTTGAAGAAATTGTGGGTTATCGTTTTGAAAATAGTACTGGTGTCAACTGCATATGCTATGCTATGCTATGCTAACACCAAACTATGGAGAATCAGGAAAGAAGATTGTGTTCCTTGTTGCATTCTGTTCAACAAAAATTGAGAACAGCTAAAAGTAAAATTCAAAGTGTTTCTGATGTTCATAATATTTTGGATGTATGTTCTGGTTCTACACAATTTACACAAAATAACCAACAAGATGCTCAGGAATTTTTATTGTATATGCTTACTGTTTTGGAAAATGAAGGTGTAGACATAGAGAGTATTTTTGGCCTTTGTTATAAATGGGATCATTATTGTGAGAATTGTGTGTATACATGTAGCACTAATGTAGACAATGAAAGATTTTTAAATTTGATATTAACAGACTGTAAATCAGTGTCTTTCAATAAATTAGTTAAAGCTGCAAATCAAAACATGGAGTGTAGCCAATGCAAATCAGAAATGTTATCAACATTATTCATACAAAGATATGGACAATATATAATTTTAATGATGCAACGTTGTACAGCTAAAGGAAGAAAATCAAACACTTTGATAAAACATTGTGTAGCTACACAACTATCAATATCGGGAAGATCTTTTGTAGTAGTAGCAATTATTTTCCATGATGGTCTTTCAACAATATCTGGACATTACACTGCCTATTTAAAAAGAGAGTAAGGCTGGAGCCTTTGTAATGTTGCTGAGTTGGTTTTCAAGCAACGTTTGCCTTCTGAATTACCAAATTCCTAATTAATATTTTTAAAGCCAAAGTTTTAGGAAGATAATTCAGCCTCTGAGGAATTTATTATTATGATTGAATAAGATTACCATTGGACAAGTTATATAAAAATGACTGCAAAAATACAATTTGGCCTCAAGGAAAGATATTTCTTTGAATTATGGACTTTCTGTTGCACATTGTCTCCTGTACAATTTTAACTGACATAATTAATAGTGTTTATAAATGTAAGTTATAACATTTTCTTAGCAGTAACCATTTTATATTTGTGTGATTTGTATCATCTAGTATTTTACTATAGATGTTTTTTTTAAACAATCAAATAGATTATTTTTTGCCCGCTGTTATGTGATGAGTACGATTGAAATCACCATTTCTAGTGAAATTCAATATATTCTGAGAACAGCAAAAACGGTAAAGAAATGACTTTGTAAAATGTTAAAATTCTGATGTGCTATTAAAAATGTATTATTACATGTGATAACAATTTTTTCTTTTTTTTACAGATCCTAATTTTAAGATATCAAATTTACGACCATTTAGATTACAAAAAATTGAATAAAATGTGTACCATTTTTTACTTGTATTACTGTTGAGGTAAGTTTTAGTAAGTCTTAAAATGCACAACGGACAGTGTTTCCACATAGTTGAAGAAAAGGAAGATGGGTGGACTAGATTTGTGCCACAAAATTCCAATGCAGGCAAGTATGAAATAGGGGACAACTTAATAACACCTGTCTGCAACATACATGGTATAGTACCGAATAGACTGATATGGTTGATTTGCAGGGGTTGGTAATTCCAGAATTAAAAGAAATGAAACTCTTTAACTTAAACCACATCACTGAGTGTTTTGCACATGTCATATTAGGCTGCATCCCTTCCTTCAGTAATATATAACTATGTCCATTCAGTTCCCTAAAATGTAAGTAGTTGTAAATGTATCTTGTTCTCTGTTGTCAGTACAGAAATGTACTCCTATAATAACAATTGCCCTAAAAATTAACTCTCTTTCTTATTTAAAAGGTGAGGAAAAGGCATTCTGTATAACTTTTCTTTTCCATGTAAATATAATCTCAATATACAAAACACTTTGCATTGAAAATGTGTTTCTATAGGTTTTGCTGTGCGTGTTTGCACAGAAGACTCATAGAACAAGACACATGTCCAGATTTATCATAAATCATAAATCTAGACATGTTTGTGAATGCTACACCATCCTCCTATTGGTGTAGCAAAGCACAATGAGGAAATTGTTTTCACTTTTCCTCATTTTTTCACTTTCAATATATGCTACAATGCACAGCACATATTGAAGGAAAAAAATGCCTTGAGTGACTGTTTTTGTGCAGGAAGGTGTCCCTTTCTGCACAAAACAATCTCCGCATGACACAGACATCCTGGAAAGGGGCGACCACTCGGTCCCCCCGAACGTATGGCGGAGTACCTCGATCCCCCCGGGAAGCCATTTTGGGCGGGAGGCGCGTCTCGGCTGGTATGCCCGAAGCGGCGTAGCCGGGGCGCGCTTTTTCCCGCCCTAGAGTGGG